>NC_136276.1:2322029-2922029 GCF_964198595.1 Lampetra fluviatilis | reverse complement strand
ACAGAAAACAACAGCGTCCGTGCGTCGACGATAGCGAAGGGAGCAAATCGGCGCCCGCTGCCTTGTCTAGCCGATCATGACAGCGGGGCCGTGGTGAGGTAGCGGTGGTGGTGGTGGTGAGACGGTGGTGGTGCTGAGGTTGTAGCGGTGGTGAGGTGGTGGTGGTGAGGTGGTGGTCAGGCCGTGGTGGTGGTGAGGCGGTGGTGGTGGTGCTGAGATTGTAGCGACGCTTGACAATAGCGCGAATCAAACAACGACGTTTAAACGCCGCGTACCCGGCAAATCGTAAACGCCGCGGACAATAACCAACGAGCAATAGTCCCGGGCTCACGACGACCCTCTCGCTTTAAAAAAAAAACCACTGTGGTCCACGATTTTATCAACGCAAGAGAAGACATGAATTCCACGGAGGTCGCCGACGACTCGTCCAACGACGCGGACATCGTGGCCTTCTTCAAGTCAGGTGAGAAGGCGGCTCCTGGGATGAACCCCACGTCCACAGAGATCTCCACAGATCTCTCCCTTTGCGTGCGTGCAGATCCACGGGCCCCCCACCCACCCCCAGATCTGATCTCACGTCACTCGGATCACAGGGTCGGTCACCCTTCTTAATTGATTTGATTTTTCAGGTCACCCAGATATTGTGGTCTCGTGTAGCCGCTTGATCACAGGGCCCAGGTAAAAGCCCTCAAGTTTCGTGATCGCATGTCCCAGATTGAGTGGTTCCAGTGTCTCCTGGATGCGTTCCCAAGTTCTCGACTTTCAGGGAAATCCCCGTTTTGTAAATCTCCTGTTCCCAGATCCGAGTTCGTAGGTCTCTTGACCCTAGGCCCTCTGGTTGCGTTGCCAAATTCCTAAGGTTGTGTTTTCAGGTCTCCTCCTGACCCCAGGTCTCGGGGTGCGATTCAAGGTGCGATGTCTTTTGGGTCCATCTGATCCCAGGTTCCTGTTTGTGGTTTCAGATCTGCCGACCCCGTGTATGTGATCCTCGCCTTATTTCCTGATCTTGGTGGTAGGTTCTCACCTCTAAGATCTCAGGTTGTGTGTTGGGTTTTTATTTCGTCACGATCCTGGTTCTAGGGTCCCTTATCCATTGGTAGTGGTCGCCAGAGTCCCTGATCTCAGTTCCCCTGTTAATTGGGTTCCACGATGGGCATTGGTGGGGAAGGTCTCGTTTTCCTCGTTTTTTTTGCAGGTTCCAACATTGTTGCACGGGTCATTCATTTATCACCAGGTTGTTGTCTCAGGTCCCATGGTGTCTTGATTTTTGCTCTGAAATCCCATGTTCAGGTCTAACCATGTATTTCAGTGGCAAATTGCATAAAATGTCTCTTGTGATTATTTTCCAACTTTAAGCAATACTTAAAATGGCAAACTACATTATGTGTAAATTTACACTTGAAGTGTTTAATGCAACTGGCCACTCGTCCTTTACCTAGGCTCTGAGTCATTGGGCTTCTGGGAGCTCTGAAATGCTCAGGTTTCAGGTCTTGATCCCAGACTGCATTCCCTGAGTGTCATGCAACGTCCACCGTTCCGCAAGTCTGGACATGTCTCGGGAGTTCCATGGTTTCTAGGCCTTAGGTTCCCAAATGTTCGGTGCCAAATTTAATATCTGTGCCATGGCCCCAGGTCCGGGTCCTATGCCTACATAAAGGTCCTAGATTCGGGTCACTCGTCATCATGTAGTAACTAGCACGTTCAGATCGCAGGCTGCTAGATGAGTGGTGATGTCATGAGTCTTAGAGACAGAGAGAATGATGCTGCTGCCTCGTTCGCCCTGGGAAATTAGATTTGCTGGAGGGTTCTGTTTCTTTGGATTTCGTGCGTTTAGTGCTTAAGCCGTTGTCCAATGTCCTGAAGTCCGCAGCGGTTCGGTTTAGTTCCTAACTGTTCAGTTTGATGTCGTGTTCTTATTGGTGATGGTTGTATTCATTTAGGTTTGGCTCTGTGTATCTCCCTGTGGTGTGGTTCCTTTAGGGGCTTGCTTTGAATGCAGTGCGTGTTCGGCAGATATGGGTTCAATTACTATTGCAATTGTGCAATTCGTTATACATTGTAATCACATTGTAATTGTGATTTCAGCTAACGATGCTGCTATGCCTAATTATAATTGATCTCAGGCCTAGTGTTCAGAGCTTCCACTACTGTACTCTTTAATAAACCCTGCTGGTGAGGGACTGGGATGGAATCATGTAAGAGAAAGAGCGAGAGAAGGATGCCTGACGTGTGCGCTAACAGATATAACGGCACGGTGGGAAATGCAAGAATGATGTTGTGTTTACCGGTATTGTCAGTGTGTTCAGACGTAACCAGGATGTTTACATTTATATTTTTGTCAATGAGAAAAATGTTGATGGGGGTGGTTATTACAATGGTGCTAGGCAGTGTTAGTGTTGGTGGTGCTGGCAGTGTTAGTGATGGTGGTGGTGTTAGTGATGGTGGTGCTGGTGGTGTTAGTGATGGTGGTGCTGGCAGTGTTAGTGCTGGTGGTGTTAGTGATGGTGGTGCTAGGCAGTGTGAGTGGTGGTGGTGCTGGTGGTGTTAGTGATGGTGGTGCTAGGCAGTGTGAGTGGTGGTGGTGCTGGTGGTGTAAGTGATGGTGGTGTTAGTGATGGTGGTGCTGGCGGTGTTAGTGATGGTGGTGCTGGTGGTGTTAGTGATGGTGGTGCTGGCGGTGTAATTGATGGTGGTGCTGGCAGTGTTAGTGATGGTGGTGCTGGCAGTGTTAGTGATGGTGGTGCTGGCAGTGTTAGTGATGGTGGTGCTGGCAGTGTTAGTGGTGGTGGTGCTGGTGGTGTAATTGATGGTGGTGCTGGCAGTGTTAGTGATGGTGGTGCTGGCAGTGTTAGTGATGGTGGTGCTGGCGGTGTTAGTGATGGTGGTGCTGGCGGTGTTAGTGATGGTGGTGCTGGCAGTGTTAGTGGTGGTGGTGCTGGTGGTGTTAGTGATGGTGGTGCTGGTGGTGTTAGTGATGGTGGTGCTGGCAGTGTTAGTGATGGTGGTGCTGGCAGTGTTAGTGATGGTGGTGCTGGCAGTGTTAGTGATGGTGGTGCTGGCAGTGTTAGTGATGGTGGTGCTGGCAGTGTTAGTGATGGTGGTGCTGGCGGTGTTAGTGATGGTGGTGCTGGCAGTGTTAGTGGTGGTGGTGCTGGTGGTGTTAGTGATGATGGTGCTGGCAGTGTTGGTGATGGTGGTGCTGGTGGTGTTAGTGATGGTGGTGCTGGCAGTGTTAGTGATGGTGATGCTGGTGGTGTTGGTGATGCTGGTGGTGTTAGTGATGGTGGTGCTGGTGGTGTTAGTGATGGTGGTGATGGTGGTGCTGGCAGTGTTAGTGATGGTGATGCTGGTGGTGTTGGTGATGGTGGTGCTGGCAGTGTTAGTGGTGGTGATGCTGGTGGTGTTAGTGATGGTGGTGCTGGCGGTGTAATTGATGGTGGTGCTGGCAGTGTTAGTGATGGTGGTGCTGGCGGTGTTAGTGATGGTGGTGCTGGTGGTGTTAGTGATGGTGGTGCTGGTGGTGTTAGTGATGGTGGTGCTGGCAGTGTTAGTGATGGTGGTGCTGGCAGTGTTAGTGATGGTGGTGCTGGTGGTGTTAGTGATGGTGATGCTGGTGGTGTTAGTGATGGTGATGCTGGTGGTGTTAGTGATGGTGATGCTGGTGGTGTTAGTGATGGTGATGCTGGTGGTGTTAGTGATGGTGATGCTGGCGGTGTTAGTGATGGTGGTGCTGGTGGTGTTAGTGATGGTGGTGCTGGCAGTGTTAGTGGTGGTGGTGCTGGTGGTGTTAGTGGTGGTGGTGTTAGTGATGGTGGTGTTGGCAGTGTTAGTTATGGTGGTGCTGGCGGTGTTAGTGGTGGTGGTGTTAGTGATGGTGGTGTTGGCAGTGTTAGTGATGGTGGTGCTGGTGGTGTTAGTGATGGTGGTGCTGGTGGTGTTAGTGATGGTGGTGCTGGCAGTGTTAGTGGTGGTGGTGCTGGTGGTGTTAGTGGTGGTGGTGTTAGTGATGGTGGTGTTGGCAGTGTTAGTTATGGTGGTGCTGGCGGTGTTAGTGGTGGTGGTGTTAGTGATGGTGGTGTTGGCAGTGTTAGTGATGGTGGTGCTGGTGGTGTTAGTGATGGTGGTGTTGGCAGTGTTAGTGATGGTGGTGCTGGTGGTGTTAGTGATGGTGGTGCTGGTGGTGTTAGTGATGGTGGTGTTGGCAGTGTTAGTGATGGTGGTGCTGGTGGTGTTAGTGATGGTGGTGTTGGCAGTGTTAGTGATGGTGGTGCTGGCGGTGTTAGTGATGGTGGTGCTGGTGGTGTTAGTGATGGTGGTGTTGGCAGTGTTAGTGGTGGTGGTGCTGGTGGTGTTAGTGATGGTGGTGCTGGTGGTGTTAGTGATGGTGGTGCTGGCGGTGTTAGTGATGGTGGTGCTGGCAGTGTTAGTGGTGGTGGTGCTGGTGGTGTTAGTGATGGTGGTGTTGGCAGTGTTAGTTATGGTGGTGCTGGCGGTGTTAGTGGTGGTGGTGTTAGTGATGGTGGTGTTGGCAGTGTTAGTGATGGTGGTGCTGGTGGTGTTAGTGATGGTGGTGCTGGTGGTGTTAGTGATGGTGGTGTTGGCAGTGTTAGTGATGGTGGTGCTGGTGGTGTTAGTGATGGTGGTGTTGGCAGTGTTAGTGATGGTGGTGCTGGTGGTGTTAGTGATGGTGGTGCTGGCGGTGTTAGTGATGGTGGTGTTGGCAGTGTTAGTGATGGTGGTGCTGGTGGTGTTAGTGATGGTGGTGTTGGCAGTGTTAGTTATGGTGGTGCTGGCGGTGTTAGTGGTGGTGGTGTTAGTGATGGTGGTGTTGGCAGTGTTAGTGATGGTGGTGCTGGTGGTGTTAGTGATGGTGGTGTTGGCAGTGTTAGTGATGGTGATGCTGGTGGTGTTAGTGATGGTGGTGCTGGCGTTGTTAGTGATGGTGATGCTGGTGGTGTTAGTGATGGTGGTGCTGGCGGTGTTAGTGATGGTGGTGCTGGTGGTGGTAGTGATGGTGGTGCTGGTGG
This sequence comes from Lampetra fluviatilis, assembly GCF_964198595.1. NCBI lineage: Eukaryota > Metazoa > Chordata > Hyperoartia > Petromyzontiformes > Petromyzontidae > Lampetra > Lampetra fluviatilis. The sequence goes on along the minus strand of NC_136276.1, from coordinate 2,917,002 downwards.
TGGTAGTGATGGTGGTGCTGGTGGTGGTAGTGATGGTGGTGCTGGCGGTGGTAGTGATGGTTGTGCTGGCGGTGTTAGTGATGGTGGTGCTGGCAGTGTTAGTGATGGTGGTGCTGGTGGTGTTAGTGATGGTGGTGTTAGTGATGGTGGTGCTGACAGTGTAAGTGATGGTGGTGCTGGCGGTGTTAGTGATGGTGGTGCTGACAGTGTAGGTGATGGTGGCGCCAGCGGTGTCCACTGATCGTGGTTTTGGATGGTTAAATTTCAGGCTGAGCACAAGCCCCAAGCACATGCTGCGTGCCCGGTTTGTACAGTAACGCACCTCCCCATCACCCCCTCTCCCACCCTCCTTTGTTACGGGATCTGCGAGACTGTGAGTGCGCGGCTTGTGCGCTGGGGTTGACGGTGCCCGTGATTCATGCACCAGAATTGCCATTAAGCGTCTGCGCGTGCGACGGCCTCTCTCGTGAGCGTGGGCACTCCATGTAAGGGTGACTGAGGTTGGATGGTTTTGGTGGGGGCAGCGGGCCGTGACAGCTTTGCTCTCCCCTCTCCTCCTTCCAGGAGGGGGGCGGGAGGGGTGATGGAAATGCTGAGAGAGCGGGAAGGGGTGCGCACCAGCCGCATGCATCAGCTTGACCCCGTGACCCCATGCACCCTGACCCCGAGGTGGTGGACGTCAGCCCGCGCCCTCCTGGGGGCTTCCCCGAGGGGATTGCGTGAGATGACGTCATCACGCTTGGCCGGTGCATGAAGAATGTATAATCCGCTTCCAATCGAGACGAGGAGGGATTCATTATCGCCCGTGATTGTTGTTTTTATTTATAATTTTGGTTCGGGAATGCACAGTTAGTTGGAAGGCCACCGTGTGATTGTGTCGTGTAGGGTGGCGAGTCACCTCACTTGTTTGTGCATCAGCAATGTTGGTATTTTGGTCGGTCAATATTTATCTGTTAAATTGAGCCAAAGCAAATGGATTGCAGTATACACACGAATATATCTGGTCCTTCTTTTTGATTCCAGTGCCCTTGGTGCTCTTTTCAGACCCAACTTTCGTTTATATATTTATTATCCATTGGATCCAAAATGTGTGAGTCAAAGGCCACCTTGATAGCTTAAGGTGTTGTAGATTTCAGCCTGAATGCTTCGTGCTCAGCACAAGTACCCCCAGTGATCTAGTCAAGACCCCAGTCTGTTCAACAAAAGACTGCCCTCTTTACAGCCCATACGCCTTCCTGCCCATCCCAAGGGCCTTTAATGTTTTGGCAATTGGACCTCCAAGGAACCAAAATTTCCCGCCCACCACCCCACCCTTTTCCTTTTACCCACATGTGGGTTTATGCTGAAGGTGTGTTAACAAGGCATAGACGGGCAACTACTGGTACCGACCTGTGTGAGTACGAGAGAGTCCTTGCCTTTGGCATCTGCCAGTTCACCAACATTGCAAAAGGGCAGCCCTAACTCCCTTGCCAAAACCGGGCCAGAGTCTTGCTTGTTCAGAATCAAGACTGCTGATATAATTTACTCCTAGAGAGCCGTATGGCCAATGGGTTGTGTAAAGAATACTTCTATATTTTTTTTTATTTGGTTGACAGATCTGACAGCCCATTTGTCATTCCACTGCTGGATGAGAGCCACCTCATTCCATGCAGACTGTGGGATTTGTTTTTGCCACATTGGTCAGCATAGGCTGGTGGTGGGAGGAGGATTTTTTTCACAAATCTGGCTGTCGCCTGATGAAGCTAGTTGTAATTACTCGCGAAATGTCTTACTCTGATTGTAAATGTTGTGGCTTTGCTCTCCAACACACCGGTGTGCTGTGCTCGTAATGAACTTGCATGTCCTGTTTACATGACAAACCTTACTAATTGGCTGTGTCGGGTGGTGCCGGGTTTAACGAGACATTTACATATTTATGCGATCTAACTCAAAAAAACTTGTATTATGGATGATATTGGTCGTGAAAGCCTGTGTGTTAAACTGGGAGGAAGATAGTACAATTAATTCTGCTGCACTGCCCTCGCAAATTGCGTACAACACCTGCTACTAGGCATGGGGGTTGCCCATATAAACACTATCCAGGCTCAAACCTGCTGAGCTTCTGTGGTCTGATAGGATCAGGTGCACTCCGGGTGAGTGGTCATAGGTCACACATCATTATTTAAATGTAATTGTCTGCTTTGGTTTGAATTTAATTGAACATAGTCTTGATAGATCACCATTTAGAGTTGAGCCATTTATCACGCAAATGGCATACACTGTAAACAGCTGTACCCTTGTCACCGACATAACAGCAGCCTCAATAGGTCAACAAACTTGAGAGCATGACCACAAGAAGGATAAGGATTGGAACAGTAAACATCGGTGACCCAGCTGTAAGCATCAAAACTGAGAGTTGTAATGAATCTGAGTGACAGTGTCATGATCCCATCAGTGAGCATCACGGATTTACAGCTATAGTATGATTTGTAGCCGTAAGCCCATGTGATGTGAGGACAGTTTGCCATTGATGTGGATAACACCACATTTCATATCCCTCGAGCTTTGTGTGTAATTACTGGATGGGACTCCACCAATCCCTTCCTTCTGGATGCCAATGTCCCTTAAGAGGATTCGGCAAGTCCACTGTTTTAAGTATGTCATTGTGTTTGATGCATTGTTTGCCATGGGACTTTGAAGGTCATTTGCAAACTCAAACCATCCTTGCAGAATGTCCTGCAGATTGTAATGAACAAAAAATAAGGAAGATTGTTGGAGGCTATCCCTGTTTCAAATTCAACAGCACTTCCTACCCAATGTTGCAACTGGAGCTAGGCAAGCTGTGTTTTGTACGCTATTTTATTTTTATTGTTTTTGCAGGATTTATCTGTGGAGATGCATACATCTTGTTTACAAGGTTGTCAAAGCTTTCACCGGGGAACGCTTAATTTTATTATTCAAAATTCACCAAGTGCAAAAAATGTGGTCATACCAATAGTTTTATTGGCGTATGGTGGAATTTCTTACCAAGGACGCTGGGATTAACACTCCAACTGCTGCTTATTCGAAGAGTATCCTGGGGTCTTTAATGTCCATATATTAAGGCCCTCCGATTGACACACTGTATGAAATACAGCGTCTTCTGCAGTCCACGTACTTAACAGCCCGGGCTGGAGCTTTGTCCTGTTCTGTGGCCCAACTAGAGGATTACCTATTCTGTTGAACAACCAACACCGATTTTCGACGCACCTTCACCTCTCTAAGTGTGTCGCGGAGATTCGAATAGCTCTTTTTTCCACCGGACAACTGAGCCGCGCCAGGACCGATACGAGCCAGTGAGGGTCAGCAAGCACCCGGTTACTCTTCCATTGCAGGAGCCGAGCAGCGCCGCTGATGTCACATTCCCGTTGGCGGGTCGAAACGCGTTTAGGTGACACGGGGACACTGTTGTTGGGTCGTACTGACGGAGGTCAGTGGACACGACTGAGGTCAGTGAATGCGTCATGAGACCTGACCCTAGCCCTGCATGGCCCCGAACCAGAACTGAGAACACATTTCCTCTTGCCTCAGCAGTCCGCCTGCTGTATTGTTTCACCTGAGGACGATGACTTGTGTTGCTATCGAAACGTCGTGATCTATTATTTTTCTACCTACGTGACTTTACTGAAAGACCCAAAGAGTATGGATTCCTGCGGTCACGAATGCTTAAAATCAAGACAGAACTGAGATGTTTTGTGAGGCATTCGTATTACGGGTTGGTTCTGGCAAGTAACCAGTGGATAACCCCCCCCCCATACCATTCTGGCTCCGCTCGGATGTGCTAGTGGAAAATGGGTAGTATTGACCAATCATCTCCCGGTGTTCTTCAAACGTCTGATGAGGAGGTCGCTAGGTTTTTTAACTCCAGACTGATGGTCTTTGAACCATCGACCCAAAAATGGCTTTTTGGTACGATCGAGGGTGGCAGATACATCCAATGATTTTAGTGAAATATTTTATCTCTAGATCACAAATAGGCCTGAAAGGAAGTTAAACGCCGGTAAACTATTTTACGAGAGTAAAAAAAAAATGCATTTCAGTATGTTCCATAGATTATATTGTTTTGTAAAATTTAGATGTGTTTCGATTTAAAGCTTTCGTGACTGCAGAGATTCATCTTCTTGGTTCTTTCGGTAAAGTCACGTAGAAGGGAAGTAATAAAATAATAAAAATAAACATAATAAAACAATTCTCACGACGTTTCGACAGACCTGGTTTTCACCTGAGGACGGCTGCTTGCGTTGTGGCCGAAACGTCGTTAGAATAGTTTTATTATGTTTTATTTTTATTATTTTATTACTTCCCTTCTACGTGACTTTACTGAAAGAACCAAGAAGATTAGATGTGTTTGCCACCCCAGGTGGTACCAATCGACTCCCCCCCCCCCCCCCTTAGCTGGGGGGCTACGAGTGTAGCGGTGGTTAGTGTGTTGTAGGCCATCGGCCTGTTGCTCACATTTCACAGACCACATTTTTCGCTTCCCATTAACGTATCACGTTTCAAGTTTCACACCTGCAGAGTATTGGCTGTAATAAACCATATCACCCCTTTTAATCCGTCTGAAGTGTAATTTTATATGACACGGTTATGAAGTAATAGAAAAAGGCACTGGAAAGTAGATCATGCTCAGCAAAGATGACTTTGGCTATCATTGTCGTCGTAATTATCATCTTCGTCACCATCATCATCATATGGATTGCAGTCAAAATAGTCTTTAGGCATATACTGGCTACCTTCCTTAGTGCCACGATGAATTGTCATGCTTCATGGTTGTAATTTTATCAAGAATTGCTTCATGTTTGAGCCTCCTATACCGTATTATTTGTGTAGTCTCATTTTCTATCTTGTATTTACAATTTTTTGTTCTTCTATTCGGGTAAATGTAACATTAGCATGTCAAATTTCGATTTAAAGCTTTCGTGACTGCAGTAATTCATATTCTTGGTTCTTTCGGTAAAGTCACGTAGAAGGGAAATAATAAAATAATAAAAATAAACCATAATAAAATAAAATTCTCTAGCATGTTACTTAGACGTAATTTTCATAAATCATAAATACAGTAAGCATATTTCACTTGCTCGATCCAATGTATGTATCATGGGGGTATGAATCGATACTAATTTATGATTCTACATTTTGTTACATGTCAAGGACCACATAATAGCCTTTGTTTACATGACGGTAAAGAAACACTGCAATTGTTTCGGTTTTATTTTCGCTCTGCACAACATCGACCGGACCCAAAATATTTAGGAAAGGTCGCACTCGTTCACCGCAAATGTGGCTATGACACCGGCGGTGGGTGCCCTCTGCTGTGAATGACACAGCAGCTCGCGAGTCCATGGAAATTAATGGTCGGTGTGCCCGTTCGGTAATGCCCCCCCCGCCACCTTTTCCTGGTGGGCTTAACGTTGAAGTCGACCTTGCTAACCTTGACCTTAAATGCGCGCCGCGTGCTGACCGCGAGTTACAATGGCCGTCCCAGCTGCAGACATTAAACCATCAAAATGGCAAATACGGAAACAAATGAAGCAAATGAAGTGAGGATAATGAAGTGACAGGTGGGGGGGGTGGCGGAGTTGAGGCGTGGGGCCGCATACTAAAGCGGCGCGGTGACCGGAGGCAGGGAGGTTACTGAGGGCGTAGGGTTCATTGTGGGGTCCGGGAGTCCCCGCTGTTTCACTTTTAGGAGGAGGAAATTAAAAATGCTGTGGGTCAGCTTCCCCCCCTCCTTGAGCATCCCCTGTCCCGTGGTGACCTCCGGCCCCCGCTAATGCTAAGCCTATGCGAGAAGAGGAAAGCGGCATTGGTAGGGGCTCTCTGCAAGGATTAAGTGAAGATCGTGTGTGGCAGCAGCGGAGGATGGAGCAAATTGAGGAGAGACACAGGCATATGGCCTTGAACACGACCGGAGTGGCCGTGGAGGTGAAAAAGTGCAGACGTTGACTGGACTGTAAAGAGAAGAGAGCCGAAGATATGCACGGTATTGGCATTAACAGAGATGGTTAATTCTTGACTTAAAGCTTTCGTGACTGCAGGAATTAATTATCTTTGGGTCTTTCGGTAAAGTCGCGTAGATAGGTTCAAATTAATACAAATAAATATAAAATAAACAAAAAACTACGACGTTTCGATCACAACACATAGAGATGGTTAATGCATACACATGGCCAGGAATGCACGCATTTTAAAGGACAATGGCATTGGGCAATTTCAGGCGAGAGATATAGATGCGAAGAATTTGGGGAAATGCACCAAACTACACAGTACACGAACAGGAATATGCATGGACAGGTACAGACACGTGCACGTCGGCAAAAAAACGCAGCAACGGCCGTGGGGACGACGGCATAGACAGAGACAAAATCTGTAGGAAAACTGAAGAGAATTTTACAAAATGCTGTACAACAGATGCACTCGAAACATCCGAATGCACTAGCGGGAAGTGATGCGTTGTCATTCCCTGCCGTTATTTGACGTTCCACCGTTCGCTCGGCAGGAGTTCTGTCGTTATCACGCAGCCTCCGCGAGCCTCTTCTGGACTTGCCATTAATGGAGCACCGCCTGACAGCCAGCCTTGTGCAAGGCTGACGGCATGACCACTAAACACTTTCGTTAATCGGCGCTGCGTGTGCATCTGCAAGGACACGCGCGTGCGCGCGGTGTCATTTCCACGCTCAGGTCGCATCTCAGCGAGATTACTTTCTGCCGGAGCGTTGGGCGCCACTTCTTGGGTGGTAATGGCCGAATAATAAGATTGACGGGGACATTTTATGGCATATCCATGATGCCGAAGAACGACGCCGCGTGTTCCCGCGTGTTCCCGCGTGTGCCCGCGTGTGCCCGCGTGCGCGCATGCTGCAGCGACGTCACTTTAACTCCCCGCTGCCCAGGTGGTGCCAGCCCTCGCCGTCATGCACGAGGGGCGCTGCAGCTAAATTGGCGGAGGAGAGGTTAAAGTGCGCGACGGAGGGGCGCGAGCAGTGCTGCTCTCATAAATAATGCAGGGGGCGGCACGCCAGCGCTGCCTCATCCATCCTGCGTGGCTTGCCTGCAGATTGCCTATTGATCATGGCCGGCCGCTGGCTTGCGTCTCTACGGCCCGCATCGCTTTACTTCTCGTCATGGGGTTGCCGTGGTTTGGAGGCTGGGACGCCCGTGTGGCGAAGCCCGTACGCGCTGCGTTAAGATTTCTAAATCAAGGCTGTCGACTTAATTTCTTCATCCATGTTGTCTGTTCGAGCAGCGGTAACGTGGGTAATCTGATTAAAGTCGACTGGTGGAACCCTCTCATCATGGGGTAAAGATGGTAATGCTGTCCCTTGTAAAAGCAATCTGGCCAGCATGGCGGAGTAAGCACAATGCCCTTTACTAAGCACCCCGCTACCATCGGTTTGCATCACTTCACTCGTCATCTGGGTGCACGGTATTGCACAGGGTTGTAGCAGAGGAATATGTCAGTTTTTTTAAATGATATTTTTGAAAAAAAAACTATTCTTGCAATTTCTTCTCTTGACTGTAAAATTCTGTGGAATCTGCAGCGATGTACCCGCCGCCTTTTTGTCGTTCCACGAAGGCCCCCGCCTCCCGTGCCGTCCGTCAAGTCTTACAGCTTGCCACTCTGCTTATTCGATCGCACATAAAAGGCTCGAGTTTTGGCGAAAAATATGATGGTGCAGCATTAGTAATACTGATGATGATCACAATGGTCGAACGAGCTCTTCGGAAACGATCAATTCCGGAGCGACTGCGTGCAGTTCGGCACATTCGCACCAGGCACGAACCATCGATGGCGCGAAAAGCGTGCGGTGACTTTTTGCACCCATGCAGTTTCCATGCCAATGCTCGTTGCTAAACCATAACTGCATCCAGATGCTTCCCGTACGAGCGAGCTTGTTTTCAAGGAGTACCGCGCACCGCGTGCGTTTCTGCGCCGCTCTTGAGGTCGCATGTCCGTCCCTAACGCAAAACGAGGCCACCGTTGCTCGATTGGGAACCGTCGCCGAAAAATGACGACTTGGGTTAACGCGGTTGGAGCCGAGTCGATTTACCCATGGGTGCCCCCAGTTCAGTTGCCGCGGTGACACGCATCCGTTGCGAACAAGCGGTTGCACCGACGGGCAGCACTTCACCACGTCGACGTGAATTCCGTATTACGATTGAAGTCGGCATAAGAGGATTACCACCACCAAGAGATGGAGCAAACAGGGTCAGTTGATACAAAGGAATGGGAATAAGTTTGGCGTTTGCAGGATCGCGAGGGATGATGATGGCGTGGGGGAGGCCTTCTGCATCCAGAAGTCCATAGCCAGTGCTTGTTGATGATATGGTTATAAGGCAGTGATAATGGCTTAGGGGCACGGTATTTGCAGCACATACTTTATTCACCACTGCCATCACGATCGCTCAAGATTTATTTAACGTTGGTTATGATGAAATCACCCTCAATGTGCCTGATCTAGTAAAAGCTTGGAAGCTAAGCGGGTGGGAGCATGATTAGTTCTTGGATGGGAGACTTGACAATACACAGTGGGAAAAATATGCCAGGACGGCAGTTTATTCTTCAATCTATCTTTGCAGAGCTTTGAGAGTTACCCCCTCACATGCATGGGTTTTCTCACGTTAATCTCGCTTACTCCACATTCCAAACACGTTAATAGAATTTACCAAGACTCCCAAAGGAGGACCCTCCTGAAAGTTTATCTTCAGACACTGAGGATTTCCTGCGTAAATAAAGAGCATTGTCATTACACTGTTACCAATGAGTTCCGTCTGCCACGAAGTGAATGCTTCTACGACATCACTAAATGATCCTGCGACATAATTCACAAGAGCGCACCATAACGTGCGGCGGAATAAAATTCCAGATTTTCAAATGCGCTAACAATCTGCCCTTGTAAAAGTAAATCACTGTCTCCTTGTGCTTGCTCGAAATTTGACGTTAACGTCACCATTGTAAATAACATGTTGATGATCTTAGTGGTCGCTCAGCCAGTTGGCGAGGACGTGCATCGATTGCGACGGCCCGATTTGGCGAGGGGAAGGCGTTGGGATCGCGCTTCCCCCGAGTTGGCACCGAAGCCGCCGTGGCAGCGCCGGGGCCGTGGCGACACCGAGTCTCCCGGAAGCACAGCTGAGCGCCCGCCACCAGCTGCCAGAGCACCTGGAGATCTCCATCAAGCGAGCACGAGACCAGATCGTTTTCATTTCGCAACAGCGATACGTCCAAATGAGCAGCGCGCATTCACAGAAAGAGCGCCTCCGTTGACGTGTATCAACCGCTGCCAACGTTGGACATGATTAATCACAAACGGGTAGCGTATACGTACGAAGCTGTTCACTGTCACACATGGTGTTGGGTACGGTCAAGGCTTTGTGATCGATGTGTCTGTCTTATAGAGGTAAATACAGTCATTCCTGGGGTATCTTGTTCTTCTAGGTCCACCCTGCAAGTGACCTGTGCTGTTGTGCTAGTGAAGTGAATTATTGAATGTATTGATAGAAAACATCATTGCACTTCCTCGTGTTATTTTGGGCCGTACCACGCGGTGTTTGGCGCGATGTCTGATGTCTCACTCCATGAGCTTGGAGCTTCTTCAGGGACTGAGCACCAATATTCATGCACATTTCTTTTTTTCTGAAATGCATCGTTCATTATATAAGTAGCAATATTTTGCTTTAAAGGATATTGATCAAATATTGAGGAATTTAGCATTGAGCCAAACATTGAAAATCATCCGATGAATGAAAATGTCGCACTTGAACGGGTGAAACAACATTCTGGTCTCGTCACTGAAATGCGACTGAGAATTCTGTGTGCAGTCTTACAGTGGCTGCGGGTTGTGAGTGCGGTGGTGAAAGCAGTGTTCACCTTGGAAGTGCTTCTGCTGCACATTTGTCTAATGGATCCCACTGCAATTTGAATTTGCACTTCATACATTTTGTATATTTTTTACCCATCTTCATCTCTGTATGTCCGCTTGTATGATGATGCAATTCTCTTTTTGTGTCAGCGAATCTTCACTTAAAAGATTCATTTTTGCAAATTTGAAAATATGGAGCAATAAAACATGGGTTATTTATCGTGTCTGCAAACTGGGATTGCAATGTCCACTGCATTATTCTGCCAAGCACAGTCTCGCTTATAAACATGACATGACACTGCTGTGTGCATCTGTGTCGTCATTTCACCTTTGTGGGTAAACTTATCGTTAACATTTTAATCTGACAGATTAACACGTTGGCTTTCGCGACCAATATTATTCATTATAAGCGTGTTTGGGTTATATCGCGTTATTTATAAGCGTGTCGTAACCCCTCCACCACTCGACACGGCCAAACATTAAAATTGTGTCACGTTTACAAAAGACAAATAGTTCACTACTTTAGCCCACGGGTGTGTTGAAGAGTGATTCAACATTATTTCCAATTTTTTTATTACGACGTTTCGCTGGTAATTACATCCAGCATCATCGGGCAATTTGCCAGAATAGTGAAGCCCTCCACTTGCTCCCGGTCTTAAATAGAGCAGCAGCAGGGTGACGTCATCATTGAACCCAATCTGGTCCAGTTATTTGAGGCGGAGAGGGTATTGTAATTATATAATAGATTGATAATCATTCAATTGTTATTATAATTTGTTTCCCCTATAAGGAATTGTAATTGTAATATATATATTATTTAATAATACGCTTCCAGGCCGCACTTAGCCTGTAGCTCAGAGCGATTAAAGTTATTTGTATTTCTCTCAATTTCAATGGATTCTCTAATTAGTCTTACACAACACTTCAACGTTATCAAAATCAATTGAGTGTCCTTGTTGACAAGTATGTTCTGCCACTGCCGACAATTGTATTTGAGATAATTTCACATTTCTTTGGTGTTCTTTTTACTGTTAACGCTTATTATGATTTTAATCTGACGTTTAATCACTCAGAATAAAAAATAAAGATATCGCACTGTGATTTGATTTTTATTGCCCAAATTGTTACATAGCCATTTGAAAGAAAAAAAAATCCACCCAAATATATTTCACATTTTCATTGTCAACACTTTTTAGTGGAGCGCACATTTATTGCAATGAAAGTGGCGGCGACGCACACGCACCCAAGTTTGTTTTCAAATCAAAGCACAACGTGTAATGGGCAGTTTCCTAGACAAAGCTTTCGCACTACAGCTGGCGAGGGCTGCGCCAGTGTTCTACAATGGACAATAACCAGGGATTCATTTCAGAAGAATCTGTCTGGCGATTGGCGGTGGTGGGGGGGGATAGAGCTGGCAGATGGTGAATCACTGTTGAGGGGGGGGGGGGTGGCAGGGTCTGTAAGGTTGGGGGACCCCAGAAAATAATCCATTGGATATTAAGCCCTGACAATAACCCTGCTACCTTTATTGTACTGTTTGAGACAAAGTTATTGCGCCCTCCAGCCAGCGAAACGTTTTATTAAAATCGTATGATACCATCGCAAGATGTGATAATCTGTGCACAGCCCAAAGGAGTAATTAGCCGTTTCTCTCCACACAGAGTGTGTTCTGTTTTAAGCGACCACAGTACAATAGAGCACTCACCACGCCAGACTTTTGGTCTAATCAAAAACCCATTACAAATTACTAATAACCAAAACCTGGTGTCTGTGATGTGAGGCCAACACATGTAATGCGCATGTAGAGATGAACCACTTGAGTACCATGTGGAGCACCCTCGTGCGTGTGTGTCTTTGTATAACTGTGGAGCGGTAGTGTAGCGGTTAGCGCACTTCGCTACGAACCTGGCGACGCGGGTTCGATGCCCGCTCACGGCCAACAACAGTGACGATTATCTGAACTGGTCCTTGGCCTCCCCTCGGTCGACCTTGTGTGCCGTGCTGGCCTTCATAGGTTCTCGCTAACAGCACTTGCCCCAACAGTCTATTAAGGCTAAACGGGGAGTCTTTGTCTTTGTGTTTTCAAGAGTAACAGCATCCACCCTCCGGCACCTCCAACCCCGACGGTCCCTCCTCGAAAATCCCTTGCTATGCCCAAGTCTCGACAGTAACGGTCCATCTGATGCAGCCACAGAGCCTGTGGCTGATCCCTCCGCCTCCTTCCACCCACGAGGATTTCGGGGACAAAGATTCACGGAGAATGGAGCCACGTGCCCTAGTTGCTATTCCCCATGTCATGCATCTAGCAAGCTTAATGATGGGTTAGACACAATGTCATCCCATCATGACCTCAAGTTTCAGCTCAATTGTGCCCACTTCTCAGCTCTATATCTAGAGCAAAAACAGGAAGCACATGAACCTTGAATAAACGGGTGGCATTGCGGTTCTGACTGTCGCCCGTGCCGTTTACAGACAGGCAACGCAAGGCCTGCGCCCCCAGTTTGCTGGGACGATATCAAACTGCCGTACAGCACACACACAACCGTATGTAGTTTGTCAGTCTTATCACAGACTGCGGTAGCTTTCCCGTTCTTCCATCTGCACACCAACATTCGAGTTTACTCGATTGAGGGTGGGAGATCAATGATTGGCGGCTTATCAGTCAGAAAGGCAACATCATTGGCGTCCGGCCCCAGAAACAGGCGGCGCAGACGCAAGCAGCTGCTCGGAGAGCACTTGGCCCAACGGGTCCTGCAGGATCAGACCGCATTTGCGCTGCGAAGAGAGAAAATAGAAAAAAACCCTTACATTTTTAAACATGCATAGCTCGGCAGTATGTGAAAAAATGTGCATTTGTGTTGCAAAAATGTACAATTAGGAGCATGTGTTGCTTTTCTTTTAATGTTCTGTAGCCTTAGTGTAGTGTGCACAGATGAGACCCCTTGTATTGCTTGGGTGAGCGGCAGCCGAATTGGATATTCAATTGTGCCGCGGGCTCCGTGCATGCATTGTGAATCTGGAACGGTCTTTGTTTTCCTTATTGAATCCAACAGATTTATTTCACCCCCTCCCTCACCCCCATATTACATTCCATTTGTGATATTGGTGTCGCGCCATGAGCAACGTTTCCATTCAGAATTCCCACAGCTAGCAGTGCATCACCCTGTGTAGGAGTGATGTCACTTGAGTGAGGCCTCTTTATCCATGCGAGGCATACTTCGTTCATATGCTTTTGCAAAGAGTGTTTGTTACAATGTAATAAACCATATTCTCTCGGCTCCTTTTTTGCCAAATTGACTGATAACAAAATTCTAATAGAATTGGTTTTCTTAAATTTCGATTTAAAGCTTTCGTGACTGCAGGGATTCATCTTCTTGGTTCTTTCGGTAAAGTCACGTAGAAGGGAAATAATAAAATAATAAAAATAAAACATAATAAAATAATTCTCACGACGTTTCGGCCACAACGCAAGCAGTCGTCCTCAGGTCCTCAGGTGAAGACCAGGTCTGTCGGGGAAACAGCGTCTGAATGAGACGCTGTCTCCCCGACAGACCTGGTCTTCACCTGAGGATGGCTGCATGCGTTGTGGCCGAAACGTCGTGAGAATTATTTTATTATGTTTTATTTTTATTATTTTATTATTTCCCTTCTACGTGACTTTACCGAAAGAACCAAGAAGATTGGTTTTCTTGTGCAGTTATTGGCGATAGGGCTGAAACCATCAGCTCTCTCCACTCGAGAACCCTGTGTACAGGTGGCTGCTCAGCTCTGAACCCAGAAACTCTGTGCTAGCGTCTCATGCTCCGACCTCCGAGCCATCTGTGGCCACCTCATCGCAACCTCATTGTGAGCCCCGCCACGACAGTGACAGCGCCACGAGAGGACTTGCTCATGATTCGCTTCCCATTGACGGTGTCATCGGTTCCCTTTCAAAATCAAGGCGAGATGGACCTCGCCCTGCCGTTATATTATCACGCACATCGCCTTCATATCGAACGTCCCTTAGCGATGAGGAAAGGTGTCACGATTTATCATGTAAACCGATCAGCCAGTCAATCATGCAGGCGTTGCGGAAACGGGAGGGTTGACAGTTAAAGTATCTTTGGAATTTGCACAGAACTGGCTTCGTACAACAATGCATTGACTTGCATGGACTTGCGCACGAAGGTGACAATTAAAATCCCGCGTTCCTCGGAAGACACCCCCAATTTAAGTACAGTACGATAACATTTGGCAGGTACGGCAACATATCCACTAGGATGAGGCTTTCATCATGAAATACTCGGGGGGAGGGAGGGGGATTTTTTTTTTTCTGTGAACGGATGAGTGGTCTTGGGTTGTGGGGCGTGAGGAATGGCGTTGAAGTAAGTGCTGTTCATTAATTAATAAATGGGAGGCGAGTGTCCTCGCGTTCCATGGCGGCTTGGAGAGTATCGTGCACGGTGCTCGTGAATAGGAAGTGAATGACGAAGCTTGTGTTGGCTGCCCATCTGCACCATTTCCTGTCCTCTTGCCTCATCTGTCGGCTGGTTTAGTCGATGAGAATTGCGATCTCCCAGTTTGACCTCATTTTAGAGTCGTAATGCGCCAAAGCCTCTCGAATGAATAAAGCGGTCAACTTCGTCTTCGCTGCTCAATTGTGCTACGTTTCCACAGTCATTAGAAACCAGACCCCAGGCGTGCCCAGGGCATTCTTGGTATGGCTCGTCACGGATTGTCTCCTGTCCCAACACTTTTCTGCTCTGTGGGCTTGGGGCCCTCCCATCCATTTCTCTCATTCCTCACCCTTTGCTCTGTGGTTGGAGGTAAGTGATCAAAATATCTTTTAACAAGGGGTTAACGCATGCTTCGTTCCACCATCCCAAGTAAAAGTTTTTTATTTTTGTATTTTTCTGCCTTTTTTTTATTTCACGAAAAAACATGGTCCTCTAGTTGACTAACGCGAGAGACACCGTCGATGGCGCACCTCTATCCTACGCTAACCCCATGACATTAAGAAATGTTTCCAAAGGCAGCCTTGGCTAAAAGGGTTTTGGTCCCCTTTGGGAAGCAAGCCACATGGCCCAGGAATAGTGATCTGAGTGGCCTGGTTACAGCTCATTTCTTTCCGATAAGGTTGCCTTTGGAATCCAAGATGAGCTCGCTTGCCCGGTACATGAACCGGGGCCGGCCTGCTTTTAAGTGGTCATGGGAACGTGGCATCAAGTTTAAGTTTCAAGTTTATTTAGCTTAAGCAGGTGAGAATATCAGACCGTGAGTCTAAATTGTGACCTGGGGCATTAGTCTGTCATTAGGGGCCAATGATTGCTGCGTGTAATCCGAATAGAGTCATTTGTGGGTCATTTTCAAACTTTGCAAATTTGGGCCTGTAACGGCCGCACACAATGGTCTACTGTTGCGAAGAACGCCGGGGCAACTTGAATGTCCACCCCGAGCAAAGTGGACGAGGTGTTATTCTGGTTATTTCACGCCACAGTATTAATCGGGGTGGCCGTTGAATCACAACCACGAACCTCTGCAACAAGCGGGCGAGCGCCCTCACGTCATGGCCATGTCGCTTCCCAGCCCCGAAGTGTTTTGGACGTAGACGATGGCTTTTGCCGTGGGGCAAAATCCTCATCACAAACTCGTTTGCGTGTCCGCTGGAGCGATGATCATGGGGCTCTGGTGGCACTGTGGTGCTCTTGTGGTGATCTGTGCGTGTGCAGAGGGGTTTGTGTGTCGTGGGTGTGCCTGTTTGCAGTGGCCACTCACCACCTGAGGTTTAAACAAGCAAAAAAAACCACGGGTTGCCGAGCAAAGGCCCTCTCCAGATGCCAAACGGCCAGCAACAAACAGCCCTATTAATGTTGTAATACAGCAGTTAAGAGCTAATCCATTTTTTTGATTTATTGAGCAAGGTCATGAGACATTTGGGAAAAGAGACGATGGAAGGGAATCCCAAGGTGTCGTGACGTGCGGCGTGGTGGATGAACACAGTGTGGATGTGTCGAAACAGTCAGTCTGGTCGACCGAGCCCTGATCTTGGTTGGAGGGAATCAATGCGCGATGCTTACAGGGAACAGTAACCATTGTAGTAGCGAAAGGCGAGTGACAAAGGAGGCGCCGGACTGCCGGTGAGCCGAGTGAGTCCGTGAGTGCTGGGTCATCAATCAACCTGTTTTACGCGGAGGTTGATCGGGGAGGACGTGGTGGGAGGGTGGCACCTGGCAGGTTTTTGAAAGGAGCTCCAATGTGGAATGTTGAGTTTTTGGTTTTTACTGCTATTTGTACAAAAGATTCCTCAGGAATATAAAGTTTGGTATGTTTTTATTTTTTACATCAACTTTTATATGAAGATACTGCCTAGGTTTTGTGAGGATGTTGTAGTTTCATACCGATTTTGAAGGCGGTGTTTAACTTGCGTGTAAATGAAGCGTGTTCTTTGACAGCAACACAGGTAATCATTTGTGACCTGAAGGCTGTTGCTGATACCTCACCACGCTCGGTGTCTCAAGCCAGCGAGGAGGATGGGAAACTGCTGCAGCATCGCGGGCAGCAAGCGGTCCAGTCGGAATGTAGGGGCTCACCGTGTGTGGCTGCAGCCTCGGATCTCGTATCGATATGTCTATTGACTACACACGACTTGGGAATCCCTTCAGGGCTTACAAAATACCTCTGCCGCCGTCCTGCTGCAGGCTAAAAATACTGAACGTTGTTTTGTTTGAAATGTCAGGTGTTGACATGGGCAGGAGTGTCTGCAGTGTGTTTAGCGCCGTGTCACGTGAACCCTGCACTGTGTGTTCAGAGGTATTTTGTTGCGTGCCGTGTCTTCGGCGCCCCCATATACCCGCTCACCTTTGCCATGTTGTACGGCATTCGTACGTGCGTGGTGATGTTGACGGCTGTAACGATAGGTAGTGTTTCAATGTGACCGCATCTGTGAGACGCTGTACAGAAACGATTAGAGTTTTATTCTTATGGAGAGGCAGAGGGAAAAAAGGAAAGTCTTGACCCTCCTCGACTTGAATAGGGTGCAGGGAGTCGACAGCACGGGTCGCTGGGGGAAGGGAGTTCCAGATTGTGTGGTGCTATGATGAGCATAGTATTTGCAGCATCATATACTGCTTTGGTAAACCCTGTGAAATCCATACTGTCTTTCACGAATGGTACCGTATAAATTGCTGGGACAATGCAAGCCTCGCTTATGAGGACGACTAGATTTGTAGAATTGCATGCAATAATGGAACTGGGTCAGTGGTGTTGTGTTGAGGAATGTGCTGACAATTGGTAGATGATGGGAAATTCCCTGGATAGTGCAGTGGTGCTGTGGGAATGCCTTAAAAATAGAAAAGTGTACAAATGGCTAACCTTTTGGGCAATGACCCTGCTCTGAAGAAGGCTTTTTCTAAAGGCCGGTTGGCTGAATGAGAAGAGAGTTATTTCATTGAGTAATTTTCTTTCAGGAACTTTGTTGTCTTGCCACAGGCACGCAGTGCCCGTCGTTCCACATGCAATGATTCACGCCGATGGGCCCTTTATCGGTAGGGTCGCCCCCTCTGAGCCATAAAACAATTGGGATGCATCATGGGAAGAACAATTTGGTATCTCACAATACCAGCAGTGGGGAGATCTACAATTAAATACATCGTCTTGGGTGGTGCTATTATTATTATATAATTGTGCAACTGACAAGAATTGTGACTCTTAACGTCCCGTAGAAGACTTACAGATTTCCCAGCCACAGCCACTTCAAAAAGCAGACCATTCTGGGAAAACCAGGGCAGGTGGCAACCCCAATTACAGGTGTGCGTGCCAGGCACACCGGCGTGGACATGGGCACCGCTCTCGGTTTTGGTGGCGGTGGTGGCGGTGGTGGCGGTGGCGCCGGCAGAGCCCCCCTCCTGCTTGTACAGCTGCTGCTTCGCCCCGGCCGCTCCCGCACACTGACCTCGCATTCCTGCGCGCGGCTGTGCTCCGTGATGGAGAGCGTATTGATGTGCGATCTCGTGGTGCGCCGCCCCGAGCCGGGCACGCCCCCCCCACACACGCACCACGCACAGACGTACCACGGGCCATGGGGCATATCTTTTACTCCAGATAATAGGGCTTATTGTAGAGGGAGTGATGGAGGGTTAAAGGAGGCACTTGCGCACACACGTTAATACACAGAGCGGTGTACCACCCTCTTTGGATTAAATTACCGCACTGCCCTTTATCTCTGGAGAGGCAAACTGCATCAATGAGCGCTCATTTAAAAGGCGGGCTACTCCAAAAAAAAGCATAAAGCATCTTCTGGTGAAAAAAACAAGAGCGCGTGATGCCCAGCATCGAGGTGATGAAAATAAAAGATGGTAACGTTACCCAGATATAGTCAATACGGACACTGTGCATGTGTAGCTCACGCAGTACAATTTGACAGACTGCACTGATTTGTCGATGCACACAGCAGACACTGTCAAAAGAGAGGGTGGCCGATTTTGGGCACAGCTCCCTATGTGTGTTGGCAGCTTTATAGTTCAAAACGATACTTGACTGCGGTCGAATATCAGGGTGCCAAGCCAGCAGAACCCAGGATCTTGAGTTCAAGCCCTTGGGGGGGGGGGGGGGGAGCAGAGCAGAGAAGCAAATAATGAGTTTGGCTGCCTCGGAGAATGCCTTTGCGTGTGTTAGTCAGCTCAATGGCTCCGTGTTTGTGTTTACTATCGCCTTGTTGTTCTCACTTCCTAAAATGTACCAGAAAAAAATGCTTGCGGGGGGTGGTCGGGGTGACAAGGAGTTAACAGTAACTTAGTTCTGCAGATAAAAATGTAACTTTGTTATAATGCATATAATGCCGACTTGAGCATTTTCTTGCTGTGGTTGTCCCACCTGATGAAGATCGCTTGTTTTGCGATCGAAACGTCGTGATTTTTTTAAATTTTATTTCTACCTACGTGATTTTATCGAAAGAACCAAAGAGTATGGATTCCTGCAGTCACGAAAGCTTCAAATCAAGATTTATTATTATTGCTGCTGATTTTGCTGGAAACGTGTGTACTGTCCTACTAACGAATTGGCATGTTCTGTTTACGTGACAAACCTTACTAATTGTCTGTGTTGGGTGGTGGCGGATTTAACGACACATATTTACACGATATAACCCAAAAAAACCTATATTATGGATAAAGAGGCTTTTTTCATTTACATTGTTTACAGAAGGGAAAGACGTGTGCCTCAGAGGTAGGATTGAGACAAAATTAGCGTAAAGAAGCGCATTTGAAGACGCTTGGTAGAGATAGTCATATGCAGAAGTGACGTGGAATATCTCGAGCCTGGATTTGAACTGGAGGAGGCTCAGCAGGTTGGGCGTCCAGAGGAAAGGAATTCCACATGTAGCAGCAGCAGCAGTAAAGAAAGAGTGACCTCTGCTAAATGTTACGTCACCTCTATTAACTTTAATTGTGAATATTGGTCATCATTAAAGGGTGGCGTAGCGAGGTGGATGTGTGAGGAATATGTTGCAGAATCTCAGTCCACACTCATTCTGCTTTGTTGGGTCAGGCATTATTTTTCTCAGTGCCACATCCTGGTTGCACCGTCCACTAACACCCCACTGGTCAGGACCTCAGTAGTCAACTACACAAACTATTACACTTAGCCCTGGAGTGTAAGACTCCCCCACCAACCAAGTTGAGAATTAAGAACGGCACGGCAAATGCGCTGGTAATAATTGTGCGGCAACTGACAATTACGTGCGACATACGACACTAGACCACCAGCTGTAGAGCCATCAGCCACGGGCCTTTTCGTAAAGGGTGGTGGTTCCTGTACGGCACGCTTTGTAAACGACTTTGGTAATATGGCCATGACAGCGTTTACAAGGGAGTTTCGATGAGGGTATGAATGGGGGCAGGGTTCACACACCACGTGTGCTGAGACCCCCCTCGATCGAGGCCCAGAGGGAGCCTCACACTCGCAGAGTAGTGTGGCCTGGGCCCCTCAACAGCACCCCCCCCCCCGCCCTTTGGTAAACTTTGGGTCCCTTCATTCAAGGCCGCTGGGCTCCTGAAAGAGGCAGGTTCTGGGACCACTTGTCAAGTTGTCATTATAGGCACCCCACTCAAATGCCCTGCTCAGTCTTCTTCTCGTAGCGATGTTTGTTTGCAGTGTGCAATGTTTGATCTTTTAGCGTTGAGCAGGTGCGCGTAAATGCGCACTTACGAAAGATGCATCGCAGAACTAATGTAGTCCTTGTACCGTACTCAGCGTGGTGCTTTGTGTGCACAACTACAAACGTTCATAAAACATTCCACTCAGGATGCCTGCGCGGCCCACTAAGGCCACTTGTGTGCGGTGTCTTTGCTTCACTGCACCCAACCACTGGCCGGTAATCTTGCCAGGAAATTAACAAAGCACTCTGCCTGCTGTAAAGCTAATGTTAACGACCGACCCCGTGACATCACTTGTAACCTTGAGTGGGCTCCTGTAATAAAGGTGCTCCGTGCACAGTGGTTTTGGAATTACAACGGTAGTGGTGGTGGCGTTATGGCCTGGTTGCCGAAATGAGGCCACAGCAATGCCTTTTCTAACACATTTCTATATTTTTCAACCCCTTATCAGTGCAAACCTTATTCATACCAATTCAGACCATATTGGTCACCCCGTGCCCTTATAAATCTCAACGTTCATCCTACAAAGTCACCAAGATGAAAACAAGGGTCGACCTGATCAAGAAACTGGCAAGTTGCAGACCATCGGCATTGGTGCTACAGACATCAGAGATGGCCCTTCTGTACTCCGCAGGCGAATTACTGTGTGAGCACCGGTGCTTACCAGATGTAGCCACACTCGACTTGTTGACGATGCAATGTGGTGGCGCATCGCTCGAACCCTCAAGTCGACTCCAACTCCCTGACTTCCCGTGTCGTCGCGCATCGCTCCCCCATCCATTTCGCCGCAACGCTCCGGGAAGTCCGGCGAATCGTGGGAAATGTACGTCTCTCTCCCCAGTCACCAGGATTTCACTACCGTTTGAAGTCACGCAAGCCCTTTCGGACCCATGTGTTTAACTTTCAACAATGCATTTTCAACACGGATGGTGATGCTTGGAAAGCTGAGTTCACAAGAAGTCACAAACACGTCGTGAAAGACCCGACGCAGAAGATCCCCGGCGTCGATCATCTGCAAAGCTTTACGGTGCCACAACTCCCTAACCGCATCTACTGCACAAACCATGGCAGCAGCAGATGCGGATAATTGATTATGATGCACCAACAGTGGTTACACAGAAGAACAGACCATTGAATATTTGACGACTCAATGCCCGATTCACAAATACGAAGGGGGGGGCATCATTGCGGCGATGCACTTTGCTACTCCTGACACAGTTATCTGGCTAAACCACCTCTGTGTTAAATTACAGTTGATGCTCTACATCAACAGTAGCCATGCGAAGAATAATAATAAGAAGTGTGTTAATTTGCGCGCTGTCCTTTAGGCTAAAGTTCCGCCATCTTAAGCTTTTGTGTCATTTAAAATTTTAACGGGCCTGAAACCACTCAAGGCAATCCTAATGTAGTACTTAAGAGTATTGATTATGTAATATTGTACTTGATTAATCAAAAACGTTCCATTATCCCAAAGTGTTAAATCCCCTCAAATGTTAATACTATACAGTATTGTAACAGTGGCAACTGCTTGCAATGTATTAATAAGCAGGCTTATTGTAGTCTTTTCTTGTCTTGACAAAACTACAATGTGTTGATATTAAGCAGAACTCTTAATTACGAGGCAGAATATATTTAGCACGACCTCAACTGAAGTACAGGATACTGAACAGTGCAGGCGTAGTGCAGCAATAGAGTGCAGCAATAGAGCATTGGCGGCATTTCAGTTGGTTACGGACTCCTCCGCCAATGACCAAATTATCCATGGTGCATCCAATCTCGTCGGATCACAGAAGCTAAGCGAGTTTGAGCCTGGATAGTCCTTAGGTGACAAGCGTGGTTATTATAGGTGGCTCTGGGCTGTACCACATGGTGATCAACGGAGCGCATTGCAGCAAAATCCGTGGCACTGTTTTTCTATGCTCCCGTGTCTGCTCACCTCCTTCACCAACGTCACGTTGCCCAGCCTGGTGAAGTATGGTCAAATAATTCCCACGACCCACGTGGTACGTGGAGGCTGCCATCAAGCTGTGGAGTGCTACACAACGTGCACGTCATTGTACTCCAGCTGGGAAACTTTCTGCAGCTCGGGTCAAACGTGCACTGTTTATTCATCATATAGGTTCTTTGGGTTAGATCGGGTAAATATAAATGTGTCGTTAAACCCACCACCACCTGACACAGCCAACATTTACAACCTTGTAAATGTTGTGGATTTGCTCTCCAACACACCCGTGTGCTGTAGTAGTAATGGATTGGCATCTTCTGTTTACGTGACAAACCTTACTAATTGGCTGTGTCGGGTGGTGGCGGGTTTCACGACACATTCATATATTTACGCGATCTAACCCAAAAAAACCTATATTATGGATTATATTGGTCACGAAAGTCTTCGTGTTAAACGTACACTTTAATTTCAGTTTCCAGAGCCTTCTTCAATGATGCGCTCCGACTTCAAAACATACTTTTGATTGCCACCAGAACTATGGATTCAATTAATATATAATATATTCTAGTACTGTACAATGACACACTGATGTATGAAATTGGGGGCACTGTTGGTGAGTAGTGGTCTCATTCTGATGGCGGCCCTGCCCGCTACGACAGTATTCCTGCCTTTTGCCCATATGGTGTGTTGAGCATGACGCCCAAAAGTTTACATTTGGCATAAAATCCATATCTTTGCAAAATTGTTGGGGACGCTATCAACAAATTGTGCTTGATACCTCAATAGGAGTGCTGCAAAAATAACAGCAACAAAAAAACTCAACATATTTCGCCATTAACACTGTGGCCTGAAAAGAAATAAGTAATATAAAAAAAAACTTTTTTTAAAACACGCTTTAATGAAATGTACCCTACTAGTAATGGAAGAACTCCACGACTGCAGGAAGTGGCCCTGAAGCTTGCCATAACGTAAGAGATTGTGGCGATTTACAGCCAACGTAAGTTGGGCGTGGACAATTAGACCCAAGCCGAAACATAACATGTAAAAAATAATGTTAAAAAAATATATTTTTTAATTTTTTTTTATGGAATATAGTATTGTAATCAGTATGACATAAGAATACATAGTTTGCAGTCAATACCACATTGGGAAGTGGGTAAAAATTTAGTTACAAATTTTGAGGATACAAAAGACAGAGTGAGTTAATAAAAAGCATGTTAAAAAAAATATATAAGCAACGTTTCGGGCAATGGCCCTTCTTTATGGTGCTGTGCTTTGCGACACAGCCTTTCTGAATCAGGGATTGCCCTGGCCAAACTGGGGACGTTGTTGTAGCCTCGTACACTTTACGGCACCGTACGCCTACGGTACATTATGTAGCATGAACGAACCCCAATGTGTTTGTATAAAACGCACAGTGCGTGGCAGTCCACCTCAGTATATACTATTATTGTATCACACTAGAGCAGCGATACAGTACAGCAAATTACTTTTAATTAGAATCGACAAGAACTCTAAATGGCTGCATGTTGTTGTGGTTTTGTTTCTTAGCTTGTTCAATCGTGCGCACGCTCTGCTCATACCGCTCACCCAGTTGGGCTAATCTCTCAAACTATTGTGGAAGTCGCATGAGAGTGAAAAGATCGCTTGTCAGATTACAAAGAAACATTTGCCTATTTTTCCAGGTTTCAACACGAGTTATCGTCACATTCAAAATGTCATCGCTGACGTTTTCGTGGTTGTTCCAGTGGATATTTGCGTAAAATATTCGAAGGTGTTCATAATTGCACAATACAAACTCTTGGCGTGGGATTTTGTAATTATTATATTGGTGATGCCACCCACTTAACTTTCCTATGGGTTTTTAGTTGTCACAAACATTGGCAAAAATATTGATGCCCACGTACGCAATTGTAACGTGGAATATTGACCACTTTACAGTATTTTAGTACGGTAGTATATGGCATCGTATTACCGTCGTGAGGTATTTAGCTATCTTGCGGTTCTGTCTTTGTGCAGGATTATTACGTGGAATTTTTCAAAAGAGCTTGCGTATAATTTCGCTGTCAGTGGTGGGGACCTGCCCTTGGGCAATGGGGATCTCAAGACTTCAATCTTGTGTGCACGGTTCCATCTCCATCCCTTCGTGTTTACCAATCAACGTGCCGTGCATACGAAGCTTACCTACTTTACACGTGAAATGAAACAAAGTGAAGACCACGGGGGGAGTCGTGGCAGTCGTAAGGTCAAGAAATTCTGCTATTAAGTGTTGCGGGAGAGTTAACGCGCAAGAATGAACGCGTGAGAATAATGAATGCGACACGCATTGCAAATTGTGTACATGCCGCTGGCACAAATGTATACAGTAGATGGGAAAGATTATAAATCCACCGAGCAAAGGGGTCGGTATTAGCGATATCTGACATATAAGCACGCACGCTATCGCATCCTACAATGTGGCCACATGCTTGCCTCTGCAAAGGAATATGGCGTGGTGGCTGTACGTGACTGATATAAGCTCCAGGTGCACCCAGAGTTGTGGGATAGAGCTTTGCTTAAATGCACACGATGAGAGGTAGATTCATATTCTTGGTAGATTGTTATACCTTTTTATCAGCTATGGGCACAAAGTATACAAACTCTGGTAAAAAAAAAGAAACTTGATTTCAAGGAATGGGTTTACAAACTTTATATTAATGGTACATTCTTTTTTTCTTTTTTTTCTAACATACTGTAGAAGAAAAGTGAAGTGAAAAAGAAATTGGGGACAAGTCGAATGGTGGAACAAAATTACAGTTTTTATCGCAATTTTTTGCCAAAATTGATATCCTGTTAAAAACCCAACGGTACAACAGATGGTTTATCGGTAGCGATTCGTGTGTGCGGTGGTGAAAGACGTTCACTGGAGAACAGATGACACTGCATGTTGTATTTGTTGTTGTTTATCAAACAGAAATTTCAGCGAAATGTTATTTAAATTGTCTCTTTTTGCCGAGACTTACTACTACTGGGTGAATGCCTCTCCACGCCACGTCGGTCATGAGTTTTTTTTGACCATACTTCACCAGGCTGTGTATTGCGGGTTGATGAATGTGGGCAGCACAAAACAGCGCAACAAAAATTTGTGTTTCTGCTGCACTGGCCTCTGATGCTCACCCCGCGGCGGTTAGCCTGTGTCCGAATATTCTCATTTGTAGCCGGTGCACGTGTGGCCATACCCACGGCTCTACCGCATGGCTGATGATAAGCTGCATTGTGTGTTCCGGCACCGTACGGAAAGCCTGAGCACCTTAATGTGCCCCTGAGATAAGTAAAAACCACAGGCCGGAAGACACCTGCACAGGCACCGATATAGAGGTAGTCATCAGCACAGGATCTTGTTCATGCCTGCGTTCACAAAGGCCATCATCATTAAGGTGAGTTTGATTATTGGTTTGCACCTACGGGAAGACAGTTTTGTGCTCCTGGCTCTGAATTAGTTTGGCAACACAAATGTTTTGTGTGCGGCAAAACGTGTGTGCGTTTCTTAATGTCGCTCAACTGCGGTGCATGTTGTAATGTGGAACGTGTACAGCATAACTGCTGATAGTGTACTGTTTGTCGCTAGGTTCATGTGGTTGCTGATGGCGCACTTTTTAAGCATGGTTTGTCTGGCCTTGGCAAAGCATCAGGAGCACTATTGTGCACGTTTCGCATTCTTAATGATCAACATTAATAAATCATACGTGACGTTTTGGTTTGTATTCCTTCTGCTATGCTTACGTTTTTATTACAGTCGACCATTATCAATCCACTGCTGGATGAAGGGCACCCTGAACCGCTACGATCTCATGATGTTACAATCCACTCACACAGCACCCGCGCTGATTGTATACGCTCCATCTCCCAGTCCTTTTCTGCCAATCTGTCGCTACAGTTTTCTATTTATTGTAAAGAATTGTGTACAATTTTCATTTCCTGATTTAGTTTTTAAATTAATTCTCAAACTACATAATACAGCACACAGTATCATGTTCCATCAATGGATAGAGCATGGATGATGATGATGATGATCAAATATCATTGTAGAGTGTACGAGATGCAGCATATGGGCACGGCGATCTCTACACATGGGCCACGTTTTATTCTTTATACCCATAAGCCACCGAATTGACTTTGATGTGCAACAGCACATTCGGAAGGTTTCAGTCCAATTAGTAATGGACCTGTGTGTATCCTGATCTTTTTGACCAACCCTTGACCCTGACAGACCAGAACGTTTCCGTCCAAGACACCATTTTTGTTTTGTTGGAAGCCAGGGAGGCATCTGTCCTCCTCCCAGTGGCCATTGCAGGTATTGGAATATTTTTTTCTTTACTAAAACATTGAGAGACCTTCATCCAGAATTGGAAGGACAAAAGTGCTCTACGTACGTGTACTGAAATGTTTTGGGTGCATTAATGAGCTGTCTTTATAACGGGTGTTCTATACAACGTTATTACAGTACATTGTACTTAGCAGTAACTCTCTTGGGTTGTGGTGTTTCTAGGATATTTTTTTTATGTTTCAGAATTCCAGGTGACGGTTTAATGGTGGTTTTATAGGTACGATCATATTATGCATCAATCAAGTCCACTACTTCCTGTATACTGTGATAGTGCTGGCCTTTGCGATTTTTAAAATAATTGAGTAACGTGCATATTATCGGTTCAGTTATTAAATACAGGTTGTTTGGGAGAAAACAAAAGTAACTTGTGTACCCACGTACGCTGCGGGATGAGAGGCAGCTCTTGAAGATGTCATCATTGGCATCATGAGACGTGCCATCCTGGACCTGCCTTCTTTGGGGTTTCCCTCCTTCAGGAGGCAGGGCATGTGGCGGTGGCCACCATTATAAAGGGTCCCAAATAATAAAATAAAATATATGTCGCCGATTATCATTTGTGTTCTGTTTAGTAAATGACCGTGCCAGCCCAACCTCATGTCCCCTCGTGCTGTGTTGTACAAACCAATTTAAAGAGTTGCACATTTGTATTTATTAAACCCGATTTCAATGAAGGCATCTCCTTGCTATTGCAGATTTAAAACGTCTACGAAATGTGATTTAATTACTTTTATGTAACTTTTATGGTTAACCTTCACCCAGGTTTTGTTTTACTTTACATTTTACAATTTAGCTCCGTGAAACAGAGTTTAAGACCTGGGAGCTGTTATTTCAACGTCTACTATGAACGCGGAACTGTTATTTTAACTGCCTTGGTAATAGCCACATTCACCACCAATGACCGTGTATATTAAAGCACACACATATTCATGTTGATACACATTTGTTGTACAATTTCAGTGCACACCAATGTTACTCTTTGGACAAAATGCTCTACCATTGACCCATCAACTATTCAGCCAAAAAAATTAAGCCATGCCCGATGGGGAAAAAAAAAACACTCATCACCTGCTTTGTGCTTGGAGTCAACATTGATGCCACTTACTGGCAGACTAGTGCCCATTGCTCAGTTATCTTGTGCTGCACAGGGACAGCTGCCATTGGGCAGTAGGGCGGAAGGGGCTCTCGTTTGAATTGGTTGAGTTTCTGATCTAAGCCACTTTGAGATGCTGAATAATTTATGCGCCGTGAAAATGCAAAGACTTTGTTTTACATTTTCGCAGTTGTATGTCTTAATGAATTATTTCGTATCTTAAAACAGTAACCAGTGATTGCATATTTTTTGTTTGACTTGTGAAACTATTATCGTATTGTTAATCACAACCAAAACAAGACAGCACTGTGCTGTATCACACACTGTTTAATCACATGCTTTAATGTGTCCACTGTGCATGGCGTCAGTGTGCACTGATCCATGCAGACATGAACTGCATAATGATATATGCCAAATGCATAATTTGCATGGATGACATCCTACAGACGTCATTGCATTTCCCTTCCGCAGCTAGTCACGTCACACATCACGACTGCTATTGCTAAGCACCCAGGAGATTGTCTACGTTAAAAATATGTAATTTTAGTGTCGTGGAATATTTACCTGTACAGTACACATCTTGGCTAGGCTATTGCACTTACAGTACTCTATTAATAGCTAGTCCAATGTGCACACATCAGGAAGCCTTTTTGTTATTTCCATGAACATTTGCATCAAACAAAAATAGAGTGAGAACTCCTTATCTGCGACCCTGCTGTCCGCAGAAACTGCAGTGACCGCTCAAACCCGTATTATCCGTGGCCCTATTAATCCTATAATGGCCTATCTACATTTATTTTTTCCTGCGGATCGGGTATGATCACGGATAATCCCATGCATAATATGAGCGGCGATCATTATCCCCACCCGTACCTCTTATAAGCACGGTTGGCTACGTACGGTGCGAAAGAAGTTCAACATACGTACATTGCCACGGATTAGGGCTATTTCCGTACTTTATATGAAACGGTGAAAGCCAGTTAACGTGCAGCATATGCAAATTTTTGTACATGTCTAGCACTTTTGATAATCCGCTGCTGGATGAGGGCCTCCCCATGGGGTTTTGGTCCTGGCAGTGATTTGACTATACCTTACCGCGTGGGTTGATGAAGGTGCTGGACATGTATTTGTATATACAGTCCTGTAACTGGCCCTCGCTTTTTCAAATGAAGTACAGAACTCCTCTTTTGTATTCTTTCTTTGACATATTCATTGCTACATAATTTAGAATGGACTATTTTGACGATGACTCTGGGACAGTGTCTCCCCCTGGATATTTGGAAATTCACCTGCCAGAAATTAGCGGATGAAGGAAGGCAATAAGTGAATCAACCCCTCAATTCCGTGAAAAGTGCCTGGGTTGCGAGCACATGGACCACAAGACCACAACAACTACTGGACATCTGTGAAAAAGAGCTTCATGGCTCATATATTTCCTCCAGTCTAAATCAATACAGATTCTGAAGGCCAGAATCCAGCCTCTGGATATCTCATGTAAGAGTGTTTTTTTGTTAACCTACTTTACATTAGATACCGAGATAACTGCAATTGTAAAAGCACACACCGTGTGGGTGCACAGTTGCGTGTCCCTTCAGCGCGGTGCCCTAGCAGTGGCGCATTCGCTCGCAGATTTTAGAATTCAACAGCCGCCCTGAGAAATACTTGACGGCTCCTGCGGTTCTATTAACCTTGACAATACGCGCCGTCTGCTTCTTCGCAGTGGAAGTTACGGATCCCGCGATGTCATTCGCAAGAGCTAGGCCATTGTGTGCCGACGTCATGGTCCACGTTCGCCGACTTTGAACAATTTTGCAGCAAATGACCAAATTGTAATAAAAATACGGAGCAACCAACGCCCCCCCCCCACCGACTGCGATAAGGTCGCAGGAACCTCCTGAAAAAGTCACGAGACGACTTTGTGAGGCGTTCCCGGGTAAACAAGCGCTATTAATCTTCTTTCATATGGCTGATGTAGATGCAGAACAACAGCTACAATTTCACATGCAGGTGGTCAAGCCAGATGACGGCGTAAGGTGCAGCGACGTGCATCGCTGTGATGTCTCCTTCATATTTGTGGATCGGGCATTGCGTCGTCATTATGTTGTATGGTCTGTCCTGGATGACCACAGTCGTACACTGGAAAGTTTTTAACTTAACGTTTGTGCATCAGGTATCCGCATCTGCCATTGTTTGTGCGGATGCGATTTAGCGGTGGACCATGGGCTTTGTGGCAGATCAAACCCAAGGGTTTTCTGTGTTGGTGTTTGTTCGTGAGTTCTTTTGAACTCCATTCAGCTCTCTGAGCTTCATCGTGGGTTGAATTAGCAAGCACGGTAATAACACCACGGAGCAAAGCATCCACTTTGAAAAGTCCCTCGCAATGTATCTTTGCACACCGTGTGTGTATTCACCCACGTCCCTTGTGTATACCCCTACACACACACGCCATTGTACAGTTGTTCGTTCCTGTGTGTACACGTGTGAGAAGCTAGCGGGGACTGAGGCTGCATGATCCCAAACAAAAGACTTCCTGCATCGCCAAACCACACACTGCACACACCTCTCAAATTCAATACATCTCCCGAGTAAATCAACCACACTGACTGGTCCTGCATACATTCACTGCGGAGGTAACAGGGCAGCACTGAGAGCCTCAGCACTGTACGTTTGCACTCCTATCGTGTTTTTGTATTGTTGTTGTGACGTTCTGCCCCCGTTCCCTGACTGGATATTTGTGAAGAGCTTTGCAGCTCATCGGATTCCTCCAGTATGAGTACAGATTCTGATGCTCTAGTACAGTAGTTGTTTGGCATACCCATCCACAACTTGTCTTGGCAAGAGGTGGAAACACCCACACTTTACCCCACCATTACTCCCAAGGGTGGAGTGGGTGTGGGTTGTGTGGGTGGTGTGGGTGGTGTGGGTGGTGTGGGTGGTGTGGGGGGCAGATCGTGATGCCAGCACGTAGGAGCCCGGCCCAACACCGTGGGATGCGGACAATCAACGCAGACGCACCAGCCAGCAAAACTTTTTTGTTATCCAATTCTGTATATAACATAGTATGAAAAGTAATGCAGTAGTACGGCGTTCAAGTACGATGTTACGGCACTATTATTATTCTCCCCCAGGACGATGACACCCAAAGGGGCGGGTGGGGGACTGGGTTGGAAAAGCATTCCCAAAGATGCGAGCGCTGCTGTGATTGCAGGCGCTGGGTGTCCCCCCAGGGCCCTGACGTGCGGCAGCAGCAGCAGCAGCCACCAGCTGCAGCTGTTGCCCTTTAGGGCACCGCACAGCCCATTGTTGTCGCACACTTTTCGGCGTCGCCTCTGTCTGACGGAGGCCCGAAGCCTCCGTTTTGGTTTTTTTAAAGCTCCGTCCTTCGCCGTGTGGCCGAGCGTGCACGAAGGGCAAGTTGGTTCTTCATAGCGGCCGGTCTGACCGTGCGATTTTTCTGGCACGAGCGGCATTTTGCATTTCGAAGCAATTCATCTAAGTGTTTCATGTGTGCTGCCCACGGCTTCCTGAGTGGAGGGATGCCCCCTTGCCATTCCATCCCCTTCCTCCTCCCTCGGCTGCCCCCTTCCCACCTCCACGCCCTCCCTCCACTCTGCAGCACAAGCAACCATGGTGTTGTTGCCTTGATATTTCTCACGTTTCCTTGGGCTCCTGAATCTCTGGTGCAACGCAATAACATCCTCTCCAGTCGTTGAGAAACACCCCCCCCCCGCCCCAAAAAAAATAAAGCAAATAGTGTACTGCATTTCGTCAAGGAGAGTAAACCATCACGCGAACTCTGGTCATCCCCGCAGCGGATTTTGGCTGCCCATCGCACAAAGACGGTCACCGCATCTCCCTCCGCGCTTTGTCAGATGCACGTCTGTGACCGCTCATCCGTTGTTAGGAATCCGCTATGGCACTTTTACATCCATGTTTAAAACTCATTCATCTTGAACTCCGTTGTGTGTCGAGTTTGTTGTCCTTCCCCCCCGCCCGCACCTATGATGAGCGCGATGGGTCACATGGCGGTGCGAAAGAAGTTCAACGTTGTCAGGAAAGGACGCATCGAGACTCAATTTCTACAAGACTGGATGACAAACTCCCCATTGAAATCCATGCTCGTAATCTTGAGAACCGTGACGGTTCTGTCACGGTATAAGCGACACGTGATATTAAAGTACGGTGATGGAAATACCCGTTCAGTACAATCAATGCCCTCTGTTGGTGTCCAAGGGAATAGCTTCCTCATCTGAGTTGAGCTTCATCTCGGATCTTTGGGACTTGATAACAATGCCCCTTTATGCACCTCGTGGCAAAAAGGCTGAGCAAAATCCCATATAACAAACCAAAAAAACAACGTGGGAATCTGGATTAAGTTTACAAGCCCCGTAACACACTGCTCCACTTTTTTTGTTACATGTAATTGCACACTCGCTGTTCCGTCATTGTTTTCGTTACGGCGTGAATTTGGACTCATTCACCCACACAGTAAAGCCCTGTTGGCCAATTAGTGCATACATTGTAAGCGTGTTTTCCCAGTAGAAGAAAAAAAACCCAAACCAATATTTCTTTGTCTTATGTCATCATCTGTTAAATGATGGTCCCAACTTTTGTTGCGTGTACAGTGGAGGTGTTCGGCATGGCCTGAGAGAGGGCTTTGTTTGTGTGGCCTCTACAGGGCCAGCTGTGTTGGCTGTGTCTGTGCTACATCTTTGTGTGGTCTGCAGTTTTCTCTCGGTCCGCCTGTATGTTGAACATGCGTGTGTTTACGCGCATGGATGCGTGTTTACGCGTACTCGTACATGCGAGTGCCGGTGTGTTTGCCCGAGTTTCTGTGTGCGTTGTGTACGTGTGTGGGGGCTCAATTAGCCTTGGGTGTCTATCCACCAGCGAACATCTGTCGTTGGGATTATTGCATGCTAGACTGTTGGAGCCCCTAGTTCTTAGATAAATTATAGGATTACAGTTTCTAGCGCAGGGGTCGGGCAAGCAAAATAACAAGCAGAGCCATTTTATTCGAATTCGGCAGGGAAAAACGAAATATGCCAAGAACCGCGGTGCATGTGATGAAAACGAGACGGTGGTCCTTCATAAATAACGTCACGAAGCGGTCCTTAAAGAGCCGCACGCGCCTCGCGGGGGGGGGGGGGGGGGTCTCTGTGGGTGTTGTCCTCTCAGGTATGTCCCCTCCTTGTGCTGCCACTCCGTCGTCGGTCTTGACCAAGGGCCGTCATCCCTTCCAGCGATGTGGTCCACCCAAGCCCACGTAACATTCAATTTGATGCCTTCAATTGGCATTTGTTCTCCGATCCGTGTGTTCTTCTTTCGATCTATGTGGAATCCCAAGCATGTCTCTCCGTGCCTTTTTTTAACCTACTTTATGACATTCGTTGCAATTTCCTCATCGGTGTCCACGATTCCAATGCATCTTATCGCAAATAAGTAAGTGCATTTGGTATTGGCGCTATTTTTGCAGGACAAAGGCTATCACGAAGGAATTCTATACTCTTTGGTTCTTTCGGTAAAGTCACGTAGGTATAAAATAAAATAGATCACAACGTTTCGGGCGCAACACAAGCGTCCGTCATCATTGTGTTGCGCCCGAAACGTCGTGATCTATTTTATTTTATACCTACGTGACTTTACTGAAAGAACCAAAGAGTATGGATTCCTGCAGTCACGAAAGCTTCAAATCAAGATTGAAGGCATTCTAGTTATCCTTTGTAAGCAGTGCCCTAAGGTAGCCGATTCTGCTTTAGAATATAATACGGTAATTGAGACAATGTAAAACGGACACTCAAGGCAACACGTGCAGCATAAATGTTAGAGGTGGGAGTGTTAGGAAGGCGGGTTATTGTGGGCGGGCGTATTGTGCTTAGAGGATGCATGTGGAATGGGAAACGTTGAGGTTGGACCCTCTGAATGAGTGATCAATGGAGTGGCCGTTGGAAAGTGTAGACATGTTGACATGCCGGACGGCAGTGTTTAATGGTTAGCACACTGGACTGACTGAGCAATAACCTGTACACTGGTAATCGTTTTCAGAAGTCAGGAGTCGGTACTCTATTGCGATGTAATTTTAGTAATGAATGCACTAATTGGCACGCGAAAGTGTAAACCACATGGCGATAGGCCTGGGTCACCGCATGATACATCTGCCTTCGTTTCTCAGTTAAAAGGTAAAGGTGCGGCCCTGCTATTGCTCGCTCACGCCACCGCTTGCGGTCATGAACTTCCTCGACTGGAGGACCTTCCACCTGTAGTGGTGTGTACGTATGTGTCTTGAACTTTCGCACCGTACGTAGCAAACCGTGCTAATCGGAGGTGTGTTGTGAGCAGGCAAATTGCAGGCTGAACCTTTCCTTTTTCTGCAGTAAAAAAAGCAATTTAAAACAAGTCTCTTGAAAAAAAAAAATGGCCAACTTGTGGTGTAATTGTGTGTGGGCCACAGTGTTGGAATTCGAGCAGATTTGAAACCTGTTTTACAATAATTTGATGCTTTTAATGTGTTTTAATCTTCTTGAAATAAGCATAGAACTCCAACTGGTTTGTGTAACAAAAAAAAATCAACATTTCCAAATTTCCTCTTGGGTACACAAACACGGAAAAGTAATTTACTGTATCGGCCTGCATTGGGCTTGTCACGTCGTATGTAAATGTGTTTATTTCCTGTTTGCATCTTAATGTCTTGAAGCTTTAGGAAAGCTTGACGCACAGAGTTGTAGTGTAGTATGTGCAGCACTTGCAGCTATACTATATGTGCAATTCTGTTTTCAATTTTAATACAGAATATAATCTGTTTAGTTATTATCTAGTCTTATTTGATGCCACCCAAAATCTATATTTGCTAAATCTTTTTACCGACACAATGAATCTCCATCATGGGACCTCCTTTGCCAGTACCAAAATATGAGGATAGGGTTTTCCCCTTTTAAATGGCAACAAAAAAACACCTTTTACGAGGAATCATGTCTGCATTAACCACAATACTTGTGGTCAGAATGCAAAAAAAAACATACTCTGATATTATATGCAACCTCCCTATTATCCTAGCCTTTACAACAACAAGAGGATTAACCAAGAAGTCTTGGCAAAACCATCCTAGTCCAGCCATTATGCAGAAAATTCACCTGGACGTGGTTTTTTGGAAGTGCTGAATTCAACCCATTGCTGTACTGCACTTCTATGCTTCCCGCCTTCACCAACCTCACTGGCCAGCGTGATAAAGAATTGTAAAATAAACCACCGTTACCTGCGGAGTGTGGGGAAGCCATAATCCAGCAGTGGATTAACGAAAGGGCTGTACGTGTGCACATGTGTGTACAATGCCGAGAACACTAATGTTCTAACGGACGACTTGTAATCTGCAGCATGAAGCCCAGAACAAATCTCTTTTAATACCACAGTCTGCAGAGGTGAATTCCAAAGCGCCAAGGGCTAATACGCATTGTTTATAATGTCCATTTCTCTCCTGATAGAACGGTCAAGATGACCACATTTATAATGGCCTACATGGGGCCCGCTAACTAGCACCAAGAGGAAGGCATTAATCAACTAGCTGATGTTTGTTTAGTGCTGTAATTTTAAAACGAGACAAAAGCAAATGATTTACAAACTTTAACAAACTGCAGGCTCGCCCGCACGGGGAGTGCGACAGGCGATTCCGTCCGGTGCTTTACTGTTACATGTGGTCAACCTTCATAACGAGACTGCAGTAAGATGAATCACCACCACGTGTGTCAGCCACTTGTACATTCTCACCGAGGGGAGAGAGAGGCAGAGGGCAGGGAGAGTAGGGGCCGGGGGAGCAGGAGAGATTGAAACGCAAAGCAGTGGGTAGGGAGAGACAGTGAATACATCTTCTCTTATCTGCCACAACATTAAAAACACTCATTGATGGAACCGGCCAAAATTCCTAATGTATGACTTTTCGGAAAAAAAGTTTTCAGACTCAGCGAGGCTTTTCTGGATAAACGGCACGATAATATATTGCCCTATTAACCGCTCTTCCTCTTGTTTATACGATCCCTCCCCTAACACGCCTGTTATTAGTGTTCATATGTAGAACACGGAGAACGTTGAAGTGAAATTCCACACAATAGCGTAATGTTTCTTTTTGCAGAAAATAATTATCACCCGGAAGCACAAAATGTATCCTGCTGTTGTATAATGTTGTGGAAAAGAGGAGTGAGTAACCTATCAAATTCATCATGTTTATTATCTGCATTTATCCACACTAAATTATCTGCCGCTTCCCCACGGATAACAGGAGTAATCTGAAAGTGGCGGAAATGTAATTCTATTATGCACGCTTTTGTGCGGATTTGACCCAATGTCAATTGACCTGGAAGTTGTCTTTCAGAAAGTATGTCACTCATCCGATTAGCATGCAGTGACACGGATGTGGTGCCAGGATAATAGTTTTCTACCAAATTTAAACCACGCTTCACGCAGATAAGAGGAGGAATATACACGATAAGCGCGAAAAATGGGATCTTTAAATCGCACCCCCCCCCCCCCCCATCGGCAAGAGTGGACAAGGGGTTCTACTGTGTTGGGGAAAGTTTGGGGGCGAAAAGAGGAGAGAAGAAAGAGAGCATTTCTGTGTTAACACGAATGCATCATCCAACGGTGGCGGGATTAGAGAATGGAAGGGATGTCAGGTGACGGTGGTGGGAGAAGTAACGGAGTGGAGCGAGCGTTAGGGGGTAAGGGGAAATTACAGGCAAGAGGGGAGAACCCAGGTTGAGTCCTGTCATGTGATGTGAGGTGAAGGGGGGAGAAGCGTAAAAGCATAGGGGATGGAGCAGCATCACCACTGTGAAGGGGCAAGCGGAGGTCTCCTGGATGGAACTCGCAGTGCCTGGCGGGCGTCAGGTGACGCGACTTACATATTGCCTCCCGTGCACCATTGGCCTTTATTTTTTTTATTGGCTCTTGTAGAACTGTTAACCAAGTGAGAGAGAGGATTTCTGTCTTGATCTAAAAATGTTCTCTTTCACATTCAGAGATGTTTGAAGACAAAACGGATGTCGTGGTTTTTTTTTTACGTACTGCACTGTATGTAGTATTTTACTGTTCAGTACGCACACAAATAAAAAACTGAATTTGATCAAAAGTATTTTTTCCCAAGTCGAACCATAGCTCAGCACAGAAATGCTGAGTGCTGACAAGCGTTCAGGTTGGGGCACATCTAATTTTGTATGTACTGCGAATTCTACTCATGTGGCACGGCTGTTTAAATATTCAAATTCTATCGTGTTTAGTTTTGCCGTCTGAGTGCTGTTTATGAAAGTTTCCAGATTTTCTCAAATGATTACAGAAGGTACGGTACTACTTTGTAGATTTTTGTGGTGGTGCTTTATCGCTCTCTGACGTGTGCTGTGTATATATCTCGGATTGTCCCACCTTGTGTGTCGTACCACGGCACGAAGTTCCCGGCACCTGGAGCGAAACTACGGACATCGTGCCGAAGGACTTTTAAAGTGTGCCCTTTCCTGATTTCTCCGCGAACGGCCAACGCCGGCACAGCGTGCGGCTCAGGATGGGCGGCTGTGCACAGCACGCCGGGGGCAGCTGAACCCCCGAGAGGCTCGTACTGCCATCCGACGAGTGCATACCATCGCAATCCTCGGCTGTCACATCAGCTGACCCCCCCGAATGAAAGCTACCCATTGTGGAGCCACGGCGCATCTTGCACCGTCTCCCATCTCACCCTGAGCCTCCTGGCACCCCCCGGCACCACCAAACCACCCCCCACCCCCACATGGGACAGTTAAGCTTCCCTTAGAACACATGAGATAACTGCATAGCTGAGATAATCACGTTGATCTGCGAGGAATATTTAGCTTTTCCTTTACCATACCAATGGCGTTAACAAGTATGTGCAGGCATGGCTGTTGTCTATTAGCCGAAGGAGCAGCAGTGGACAAACTCGGTTTGGTTTATTGGTTTGCGTAGTCAGGAGTGGGACGTCGTGGGTATGGGAGCGGGGAGGGAGGGGTAGATCGTACAATCACGATTTGCTCTACGTAGCATGGCGTTTTGACAGTTTCCATAATTTATTTGGATAATAACTGGTTGTTAGGAGGTCGTGCAATCTCGTGATGAGCTCCGTAATGGCGAAGGAGGGAAATTGACTTCCCTCGAAGAACATGACCGATTGAGATAGGCTCTCGGCGGCACGGTGCTCGCAAGATGCACATCTGCAGTCTGCCGACGCACACCCCCATGCCATTCTACTGCACACATACACCTTCTCATTCCCAGTGATGTGAGTGATTGCATTGTACGGTATGGGTATGTTAGGTGTGGTTTGTGCCCATAGGCATCGGGTACGTATATTCTCTTGTTGTTCTTAAATACGTTTTTGTGGGGGGGTCTGATAATTTTTTTTCATTATATTTAATAAATATTTTTAAAAAAAATTCATGTGCAAACATGACAGCGCCGATGTTGCCTCCTATAGAGCACGTGGTGGACTGATGCACCCAAGGGCACGCACAGGTTCACTCCCAAAGTCAGGCTTCAAGATTTTTTTTTTACCTGAAAATGACTCTACAGGACTTGATTCGGATTACACAGAGCAGCAACATTGCCCCCGGCTGCGAAAACTAGAGCTGGACCCTCGAGAAAAAAATGGTTTTGAGACTTTGTGATCCTTTCCTGGGTAAACACGCAGAATTATGATAACAATTTGCATGAAAGCTCGTGTCATAGCTATGAATAAGTTACGATTGATGGTGAGCAAATGGCCAATTAATTTCCTATGCATAGCATGGCATCGTACTGAAATATTGACTGCTGTGTTCACTGTATTTAATTCAACAAGGTGCCATACTGTACGGTTTTAAAACGTTTTCCAAGGCAGCACCATCGAGGCATACAATGGACAGCAGTGTCTCGATTGTTTGGAAAGTTGCAGAACTTCCCCATTAAAACGTCTCCATAACGCTGCAATTTTGGCACTCGGATTGTGGTGTCAACTACGGTGCAGTACCATAGAAGTCAAACATCAGGGCCACATTTACACATTTTACAAAACGGCTGAAACACATCAACCCAGACGAAATTGTCCCTTTGTAAATGAGCACAACATCGTACTTTGACAAAAGTAGGATGATTCGGAAAATTTCGCCAACTCGTGAATTTGCCATCCAGCAAAGGAGTGTTGTTGTTGCATGAGTGAACATGGAGCATGCTCGTTCCAACGCGGTAGCCATGAGCCAAGAATGGGGAATTCCACATTCCTATTGCAGTGGTCAGTCAGTTCCTGCCAATGTTGACTTTCCACCAAGCGGTAGTAATTGTATAGGCCACAGAGGGATGATGGGATGAGTTGAAGCCAAACGGCAAGATGACTCGCAACGAAACAGTGATTGAGCTACGCTTTGATCGTACAGAACACTGCACGCGATACCCATACTGATTTTGTGTGACATTGTGGCTATGGTGCAGTGTTTTTTTTATTTCTGTAGTGTACAGTATCACGACAAAAGTTTGGCAGCAGAGCAGTTTGGTAAGGCAATTTGCACGGTTGGTTTATGTGAGCTCACAGCGGTACGCGGGTGTGATGCCGTACTTCCCAAGTGTCACCCGTTCGTTGTGACACGCGCACGTTTGTCCGGCTTCTCGCACTCTTTTGCCGAGGCTTCGCCTCGTTTCGCGAGTCTCACGTGCGTGAGAGTTTATATATGTTAGATACCGTAGAGCGAATAGGGATATCGTGATTTATCAGGAGTAATAAGTAATTCTTCCGCGAACGATGCTCGCATTGAATTGTGCATGTGCGAACAGATTGCTCCGCTGTATTTTCTTGGGTCCCCTCGCACTATATTTTACATGCTTGCTTGATGAAAACCCTGGATTTTCGACAGATTTCTACACATATTGGCCTGCGCATCCTAATAAGTTCACCGAGTAAGAAGAGGGATGAATATTACATCCCCAATTGCACATATGGGGATTTTCCACCACTTTTTTTGGCAAGTTTGAAAACAAAATCTTCTATTTACTCAATTCGAATTATAATTAGCAATCACTGCACCCCCCGCCCCCCCCCTATTGCAATACCTTGGCAGCAGCCTCCTGTAAAAGAGTCACAAGACTCGGTGAGCCTTTCTGGGCTAAACAAGCATAATAAAATAAAACGATACCTTGGTATAGTGCTATAGTATTGTAATAGAGCAACACATGTATCATAGCTCTGATTAATGGGTATGGCACATCGATACAGAACCAACAGCACTATGGATGAACTTGCATCACTATCAACGGACCAACATCACGTCAGATGGACCATCGCAACAGATGGACAAACAACATGACGGATGAGCCATGCACTTTCTAGGCTACTTAGACTACACACTAGACACAATACTGGATTGTAAAGTTTAATAACAAAGTACAATAAAATACAAGACTTGTGCTCTGAAGCATTTCAGGCTTCACAAACAATACAGTGCTGTGCAATAAGCAATACGACGTGAATTCATGTATCGTCTAAACGTGACTGCACCTCAAGAAGGTGTACAAAAGGAGTGCGAATATTTATTCTGCAGAGCGGCAGTCAGTCATAGGGGCAGAGGCAAACATGGAAGGTCTTGAGCCTCTACCTGAACAGGGAGTTGACAGCACGGATGGATGGAGAGGGAAGGGGAGTCTGCCAACGACAGTGCATGTAGAGCTCGCAAGTCCCACGCTCTTTGTCGTGATTATCGTGGTCTCAAGGCGACAGACCCTAATCTCGTGAATTTCCGGACTGGAAATCGTGTACGGTGAACAGCAAATGTGCCCATTTCCTCTTTGCCTCGGCATTAAATGCGGTCCGCAAATGCATAACAGCAGCCCCCCCCCTCCCTCCTCCTCGCACCGCTGGCGACCGATCAATCGGTTCTTACGCTGGGATTAAGACCAGGGCCCCTCCACACCATGCTCCCCCTCCTCCCCCTCCTCCCCTGTGCCACTCGCTTCTGTTCATTTGACTCACGCAGAGACTTTTCCATCTAGCACCCTCCACTGGCCCTGCTCACTCATTGCCCATCGCCCAGATGGAGGAGGAGGAGGAGGTCATGCTGCGATGACTCACGTTATGACTCAAGTCCATTCGCCCCGTAATGTTGCGTACGCAGGACTTGGGCACAGCGCTTTGCGTTACACGGTGCACGCCGTGCACGCAGTGTGCGTGCACGGCGGTGGAGGTTGTAAACGATTCGGCTTGTCCGTGGCTTCCAGGCATCGACAGCTTCTAAAACCAACAACCGAGCCGTGAATGCCTCTGATTTGGCACGGAACCCCACGTGTGGTGCATTAACAAGACCCGCGGTCCCCACAGGCAGCAGTGCATGCGCGCGGTGCCTCTAGCTTTGGGATCAGTGGGCAAGTGTGCTTACGTGCACGGCCTCCCCTCCGGGTTTGGAAGCTGGAAGTCTCAAGTTTCTCTTCCCTCGACTGCAGTCCGGCTGGGAACAGCTGCTCCTGGGTTGGGTTTCCAGTGTGACACGCACACGTGCGCGCTCGTACAAGGGTGCGCACAGGCGCTTGACGCGCACGCTCGCACGCACGCAGTCACACAGAATTGCGCACAGAGACACTGCGGTCATCCCTGAATGAAAGAGGGTTTGTCACTGCGTTCAGGAAGGTGTCCTGGGTTCGCATCGCCAACGAGTATTAGTGGTGTATGGATTTTGCGTATGCATGGGGGTTTTGTCCGCGCGTTTTAAAGTTTTTTTTCAGAATTGCAAATACTGTCATTTCACTCAGCAATTGGCCAACAATATTGAGCAGGGCCTTTCCGAAAAATTGTCTCTTTGAGAAGTTCCCCGGTAAATAAAGGGTATTATTTAACGTCACACGCAAAAAAGACAAAGATCCCTTGTATAGCCTTAACAGACTGTAGGGGCAAGTGCTGTTAGCGAGCGCCTATGAAGGCCGGGACGGTACACGAGGAGGTGGGTGGGCAGCACCACGCCCGACCGCCTTTGTCTTTCTAGTGGCAATGTTTACACACTGCACCGGGTACTAATTTGAGGCTGAGTCGACCTAGGGGAGGCCCGGGACCGGTTCAGATAATCGCCACCGGTGTTGGCCGTGAGCGGAAATCGAACCCGGGTCGCCGGGTTCATAGCGCAGCGCGCTAACCGCTCCACCACCGCTCCTACACACAGCACACACACACGCACCATGTTCATAATGCCGGCACAAATCACATTCACACTGAACTCCCTTTGCACGCATGACGCACTCCACGCGCACACACGCACGGTCTGCACACAGCTGCTGCCCCATTTACCTCCTTGCTTTACAGTACCCTGACGAGTTATTGCACTGCGGAACAACAAAAGGAGGCCTTTCGGTAACTTTGTTAAGATTTACCATAAACAATTCCTCGATTGCAATGTGTGCCCTGCTGCCCAGGTTGCAAGAGCACGGCCTTGTGGATGAATGGCTGTTACAAGAATTATTACGCAATAAAGAGACTTTGCCTTCGAAGGTTATCGTATTGTGGTAATCGACGACCTCTTTGTCAATTTACTAGCGGGTCAAAAGTTATCCCCACACCAATATCGGTCATGGGGGTCGTTTGACCATACTTCACCGTGCAGGTCCGTGCGGGTTTGGTGAAAGGAGAGAGCACGAATTTCGGCACCAGTTCAGGAGCCAAGAATTTAATTTGGGGTCGCCAGTGTCATAAGCACATTGCGCGCACCACAATGCCACCCCTTTCAAAGTTTATAACGGGTTTTGATATAAAATTGAAGGAAATGCACAGTTTAGAAATCGTCTGTGGTATTTTACAATGTTGGGGGAAAGTGGTGGCATGAAGAATTCTGCAATACAGCAATAAGATGGAAAATACACTCCAGATTAACTTACACATTTTTTTTTATTGTGAACACCCCATGTGTAGCAAAACCATCAGAGTTGTATAGCAAATCTCGCTGGGGGATATAATGTCCCTGTTTAGACTCCCCTCAGATTAAATCTGTCACGATAAAGCAACATTTAAAAAGGATCACTTTTGTAAGTACTCTGAAGATGTTTTTTTTAACTCCACGATTTACAGCATTTCGATGCTATCCTAGTTCCTCATCTGGAAAACCAGGCCGTGTTATGTGTCCAGCCATCGCACAAAGGCGACTTCTTGTGTTCCACGTGCGATTTTGCTCGTTGATTGCAACTCCCCATGTTCTGCAACTAAATGCATCATCCCACAACGCTGCCAAAGCGGGGGGCATCTTTGTTGAGTTGGGTTGAGGTGAACGTACATCGATGAACGATGCAAATGGCTCGTGAAAGAAGCAAATCAGTTCACGTTGTTGGGTAACGGCAGCGAGTCTGTACATTTCGCTTGTGGGCGAGTACACAACAAAGACAAATGTCCCCCGTATAGCCTGTACCACACTGTTGGGACAAGTGCTGTTAGCAAGCACCTTCAAAGGTGCTGCACGGCACACGAGGGGGTGGGTTGCCAGCATCGCACCCGACCGCCTTTGTCTCCCCAGTGGCGATGTTTACACATCGTACCAGGTACTCATTTGAGGCTGAGTCGACCTAGGGGAGGCCCAGTTTAGGTTCAAATAATCGTAACTGGTGTTGGCCGTGGCCGGGAATCGAACTCGGGTGGCCGGGTTCGTAGCACAGCGCGCTAACCGCTACACCACCGCTCCCCACACACGCTAACACGCTGCAAGTACCCCCGTTGATTAAAGTTAGTGCACGGCGAGGCTTTGTTTGGATACGGAACAAAAGTGACCGCCCGCTTTTTTGGTACGCGATTAGCACGTGTCCTTGTGGGCCCTACACTTTTACGAGGCAGGAAAAAAGCGTCTCACTGTGGGCTACAGTTGTCATGACAGCCACGCATACATGGGCACACACACACTACTAACTCGTGCAAATCGGTTTACGAAAGTTTAGACGGTTAGCTTGCCTATGTCGACGGGAATTGTCGTCGGGGTTTGTGTGCGTAAACCGTGTTGGCTTTAAAGCGTACATTGGCACCATGGGAGCTGCGTTTGAGCCACGGCGTGTGCAGGGAATTATAGAGGGGTCCTGTGGGGAGTGCCACCATCCTCAGCATCGCGTTGTGTGTCTATGAATGCGTGCTGCCAGAAATCTAGTGCTGTCTTTTGCCGGTCAGTAGCGGGAGGTGGTGGCAGGCAGGGGCGGAGATCTTGCAGGGCAAAGTGTCTCCCGAATCACGTGAGCAAAAAAAATGAGGGCAGCCCTGCTCTGCAGAGGTAGAGCAAGGGCTGCTTTAAATAATTCTTATCCAGCTTCTCCCCCCATTAATTTTGTATGAATAGATACATGGATAAAGAAGTGTGTGATGTACATCATTAGACCTCTTTTGCTAGTGCCAAAATATAATAATAGGGGTTTTCCTCTTTTTTCTGGCAACA
Organism: Lampetra fluviatilis; assembly: GCF_964198595.1. Lineage (NCBI taxonomy): Eukaryota > Metazoa > Chordata > Hyperoartia > Petromyzontiformes > Petromyzontidae > Lampetra > Lampetra fluviatilis. The sequence goes on along the minus strand of NC_136276.1, from coordinate 2,873,187 downwards.
AAATTGAAACCATTTTACGATGAATCATGTGTGCATGATTGTGGTCAAAATGCAAACAAAAAACACTCTAATAGATGCATGGTCTAGCACCAATTGAGACGAGGCTCAAAAGAAAGCCATCTCTGGTGAGGACCAATCAGTTTCAAGGGCAATGCATATATTATCTGTGTTTTTTTTTGCATTTTGACCACAAGTATTGTGGTTAATGCACACATGATTCATCGTAAAAAGGTTTGAGTTTTGTTGGCAGAAAAAAGGGGGGGAAACGCTATTATTAAGTGTGTGATGATTCGCTACATCCTCCTTTGCCCACGACCCAGCAATTTAACACACTCCTCCATGTATGGGTTGTGGTTCAGTTTAAGAATCAAGTCAATTATTTTTGTGGTGACTTGTCACGCTGCAACATTGTAGCGGCCTCTAGTGGTTGCAGAGGGGTCACATGATCCCATTGTGTACATCATAAAAAAAAATTATTCTTACACATGATTCAATGCATATATAGCCTGCTTAAAATATCAATACAACATTTTTTATTTATGTTTCGTTACACATCTGATAGATAACCTTTATAAACAGGGAAGATACGAGTGTGCGGGTGGAGTGGTGGTACAGTGGTTTGCACAAAGCGTTGTGAACTTGGCAACCTGAGTTTGACTCCCGGCCACAGCTAACATCAGCGGCAAATGGTGTCCGAACCATATTTGAACCGTTCCTGGGCAACCCACTTCACCATGCTGGCCAGTATGGTGAAGTATGGTGAAGTATGGTGAAATAACCCCCATGACCCACACAGTGAGGGGAGGCCTTTATCCATTCGTGCATTGAAAGAGGAATGATTTTTTTAATCTCAATGTATAAATAAACGCTTTTTTATTGGAAGTCTTGTATCTATCGAAATAGATACATCATAAAGCAAACCAATTTCAGTGAAAACAAAACCGTATTGCAAAAAAAAATCAAATGCTACAAGATCCAAAGATAAGTACACTGCCACATTCTCGATGTAAACAAAACACACACAACATGAAGTCACGTGGGGGATACAATTTGTTTTTATCAAGTGTGGCCTATTCATTCTACTTCTTTAGCTTTTCTTTTTATCACGAAGTGTAACACGGCATTTAGCAGTCGTTTACTGCCTTACAGCGAAGTGCATTTCGAGATATTAATAGTAATGACTACATTTGCAAGGCTGTCACCAAGGGGATGTTTCACAGACATAGACTGCAGCAGTTTCCCAGTAGGGGGCGCTGTTGCTGCGCATAATTCCAATTTAATAATTTGCAGGTAATTTTTCTAATTTTGGCAAATGTTGAACCACGACGCCGGTACACACTGGCCCATTCTTTACGTGTGACGTCACACTGGACCTTGAGTGTAAACTCACAAGCAGCCGACGTCTTGTTTGGAGTGAATTGCACCCACGGGTAATAACCGGGGTGACCTTCCCTATCTGAACGCCGAACCCTCTGCAATAAGCGATAACTGTGCCTACCGTGGAGCCATGCCGCCACCCTGCTCGGCTGCGTGGGCGTTTGTGCCTCTCCCTGCGCCTCTAACCTGTAACACCTGTGTAGACTGCGCCGCACTGGCGTGTCATTATCTAGCCGCAGATAGGTCCTATTTCAAAGCAATTGTCATGAAAAAAAATGAAGTCTCAAACTGTAATATTTTTTTGACGGAAAGTAATTCCAGTTTCTGTTTCGTTTTGGGATTTCTTTTAAATCATATTTTTTCAATTGTAGGTAACAGAGCCAGCTTACTGCTTTTCAGTTCATGGTCATTTCAGTATCGGATTTAATGCGAGTAACAATGCACACATGTTGGGGTTAACCAGCGGAGTCAATGCGAGCGCTACGACACACCGCACGTAATTCACTTTGCCGTGTAGGGCAATCTGTAAAACACCCGAGCTGACGGGTGTTGCTGCTGAGTGGCACCCACAGTATTACAAGGACCACGTTACACCGGGCTGCGCCGGTAGCCGTTTTGCAGCCTTGGTAGAGAGAGAGCGAGCGAGCGAAAGCGGCTTGTGTCACAAACTCTGTGTCCTCAGGTCCTGGAGAAGCTCCCAGCGCATGGAGCGAAACTTTGGACAATACACTGAATAACACGCGGTAAACCGGTTAGATTACCGCAGACAAAGGCAAGAGCCTCTGCATCACGACGAGCCTGCAGGGCAGAGGGCGTGCGGCCAGGCGCGAACGAGAAACCCTTCATCTCGGGGCCCCGGGGGCGACGGTGCAGCAGCGCTGTCCTGCGGCGTCTGCGGAGAGAGAGGAGGGTCGCAGTCGAAGGAAAGTGAGGACGGAGGGCAGGCGAGGGATGAAGGGAGAAGGGGAGGGCGGCCAGTGCTCCAGATCAGAGTAGGGGAAACGATGTGTCTGGTCGCGGCAGGGCGGCTTGTTTGGATCAAACGGTAGCGCTGGCCCCGCTGGTTGCGTGCAGCCGTGCGCGCACAAAGTGTCCGCACACGTGCGGGGCAAAACCTCCAAATGGGTGTCTGGAGCCTGCAGTAAATATGCCGTGGGATATCCGGACAAGGCGAGCGCTTGGCAGGTTTTTTTGTATTTTCCTAACGGCTTTTTTTTTTAAATATAACGAATGTTTTAGAGAATCTGTACTAAAAAAGAAATGCAGTGAGTAACAGGAGTTTTTCATGGAATACGTTGGCTCGTAAACCACGAAGGAGTCATGGACTGTTATGAACTGCCAGTCCCCATTGTCTGCCAGATGCAAAGGTTGGTTTAGAGTGGAGTTGAACTCGTTTGCCTTGTTAGACGTTAAGTTGGTTTCTAACGGCTGTAACATAATATATTTTGCGTGGTGTCTAAACGTTCGGATTGGTGACAAATGCCGTGCACTGTCTTACAGCAGGCATTTTGGGCTCCTCACAATTTACGGCTTTCTTGTTCACAAATAGTGACCTAATTTCTGTTGGAATAAATAATGTTAGAGAATACGGAAATATGGAACAAAGGGCATGGGGGTCCTTGTTTGAGAAATTATGCCCTGTAGGAACTGCCAGTGACAGCACTAAGTGCTTTCAGCCCCAAAAACATCACCCCACCAATATCAGTTTTCGATCAATTAACTCATTTTACCTGCTCTCTAGAGATCAGGCTGCTGTCAGCAGGTAGCAATTTCCACGTTCTTCAACCCCTTATTTGGATTTGGTTTTTTGTGGCCATGATGTGGCCATTTACCCTGAGCCACATGTGTTTATCCTGTGTGTGTAGAAAAAGATCCCCCCTATAGCCTCTTACAGGCTGTGGTGGAAAGTGCTGTTAGCAAGGCCCAATGAAGGCCGCCACTGCACAGGAGTGGGTCGTGTGACAAACACCACCTATGGCCACCTTTGTCTCTCCACTACGTATGTTTACACATTACACCAGGCACTCACTTAATGCTGAGTCAACCTAGGGGAGGCCCAGGACTGGTTCGGATATTCACCACGGTAGCAATCGAGCTTTGGTTTCTGGGTCTCGTAGCAGAGTGCGCTACCAACTGAGCAACCACTCCCCACTGTGTAGTTGCTCATGAGCAGTGCTTTCTTTCCCTGACAGTCTGTATGGCTATACAGGGGGGGCCTTATCTTTGTCTTTGTACGCTGTGTTTCAGGGTATCGCAAGACGGATGGACTGAAGGCAGCTGATCTGCTGCCCATTCTCAAGGAGAAGGTGGCATATGTGTCCGGTGTGTACATTGGCATTTAAACATTTCGATTTTCTGAATGTTTTATATGATTGAAAAAGTGTCGGAGAACAAATAGGTATACTGTTGGGGTGTGTTCCTGGTTTTCAGTTTAATTGGAAAATCGGGCCAAAATTCAACATTTTGGATGATTCTATGTTTTTGTTGGTCTCGGATTGATTTTAAAACCGGAAGTGAAGTCACTTTCTTAAAGTGCCGGCTGACATCATGTTTGTCACGTGGCATTGGGTGACCTCACTGTTGTCAATATGAAGATGTTACACATGAGCACGTAATGGAAATCCTCAAAAATTCAAAAAATATTCCAAAGTTGTTCTTAAAAACGCTTCTCTCATACATTATGCTGATTATTACTGTGAGTGTATCAACCGCAATAATAGGCATCATCTGCTTCGCAGTGGACGTCAAAGATCTCGTGATGTCTTTCTCAAGAATAGGCCGCAGTTTGCCGGCGTCACGGTTCAAATTGATCAAAATATAAAAATTGCACCCGAAAATTACTCAACTGGAGTATAGATAGCAAAAGCTGTGCGCAATCCTCCTGAAAAAGCAATCACACTCTTGTGAGGCTTTCCTGGGAAAACAAGCGTAGTAGAAATAATAATAGAGGCTTTGACGGCTCAGAGACTGATATGTAAGGCATGTAACAGTATGTCAGATCATTATTTAAAAGAAAATGTTCAAGAATAGAATCGCATCGCAAACCTCCAAGAGGGTGAAACTCTGTACGCCCATGGCATATTGAGTCACCATTGTGTAAGAATGCACTAGATTTATTCCTTTGGTTATTACATATAAATTACTCTACAATAATGTATAATTAATATAATAACATGTCACTAATAATGTCACTCCATTGCCGGATGAAGGCCTTGCCATGCTATGTCAGTCGTTTGGGTTATTTGACCATACTTCACCACGCTGGTCACTGCGCGATGGTGAAGAGGGGGCCCAGGACCAGTTTAGATATCACTCGCCACTGACATTGCCCGTGGCTGGGAATCGAACTCGGGTTGGTGGGTTCATAGTTCATTTTGCTAATGGCTACGCCACCTCTCTCCCCCAACTCTTGTATAGTAAGCGAGTTTTTATGGTTTCGCTTTAGTCGCTAATGACTGCACAAACGCCCCATCGTAATAACTTTGTGTGTACAATTAATTCAGCACGCTCAGTTCTCGCATTAAACACCATGTCGGATACGGCATGAATCGCATGGGGATGGCTAGACTGTGCCATTTAATGGATGCTTTAACGATGCCATCTGAATGGTCTGTTGGATGATGTCCTGCGGTCCATCCTACCACGCGTTTCCCTCGTCAGATGTTTCACTCTGCCGTCAGATGAGTGTACCAGATGCAGCCGGTTTTCGCCACGTAGCGTAATGTGTCATTGTTGCTATATACTGTGCTGTAGTTGGGAGAGAAAATACTTTATAGGCAAGGAAATATGCTGGTATCTCTACCCTATTCCCATTCCCCTTTATCTCCACGCGTGAAAAAGTGAGGCTTGGATAGCGAGCCTCGTTTGCGAAAGTGCTTTTAGGGTTGCCGGTGGCGAAGGGGACTTAATAAAGCACGACTTAAGAAAGAAACTCGAAGGCCCGCTAAAAGGGGGAGTGGTCGTCTATCACTGGGTGCATTTATCCGTGCGTGCGGGTGGTCCGATTCAGCTTGTGAAATGCGCGTGCGGGACGATGCACTGCGCGTTTTGCTTCCTGCAATTAAGGTTGGCATTGCCAGCCGGACGTCTACTGTGCCAGGCGTAGGGCGGCTTCCAAGGCGGCGTGCAAATTGTTAATCAATCGGCAATTAAGAGTAATCGCTTGGAGATGCCGTTACTGCTCGAGCTAAGTTCTTCCTGCGCTTGCTTGTTGAATTCCACGCTTGTGCTGCCGCTGCTGTGGCATATGCGTCTTTGATGTGATGCATTCTACAGATCATTACATTTTGTATTTGGCCCGAATCGACATGGTGCTCTAAGGCACCGTTGTGCAGTGTTATGGGAATCTTGCTGAAGAAATATTGCCATATTCTCACCCTGTAAATACAGCGCTGTACTCTCACAAGCAAAGCCACGTCAATGGCGCCCCAGCATAAAGGGCGTAACATAAAAAAAATTGTTATTATTACAACTAAACCGAAAGCGGTGGTGCTCGTTTCTTTTGGCCGTGCCGAGTCAGAAGCGTATATTCCACGTTACCGTGGCAGAGGCAGGCGTAAGACAACCACTGTTTACTTCACACTAAGTTATACAGCCTCGATAGACAGCACACATTTTACCCAACCTGCATAGTTGATGACGGACTGGCTGCAGGAGGACACTTTACTCACCGTTGTAGTTTTGCCAGTTGAAATCCTCGTTGGGGGTTTACTCAGGCAATTAATAACTCTCTGTGGTTGTTTAAACAAGTCACAAGAAAGTTCTTATACGGTAAAGACTTGTCCCTGCCATAGAAATGTAGAATATTCACTGCAGACTCAATATTCACCAGCAAAGATGAGCTTTGTCCCATGCCTGTTTGAGAAGGGACACATTTTACCTTCATGACATTGATTATCATTAACATACTTTTCAGTCATTCCCTCTTTCGAGATAGCAGGTATTCCTTCGCCAGAGGTAAATCTGTGTGGGCGCAGAGCTGCGAGCGATGAGACTGGAGCCGCCCGTGTGCGTTGGTCGGTCGTGGCGAGCAGGTGGACGTGACAGGCGCGGCGGACCCATCCTCACCTTTCCCGCACGCAGCAACCACGACAGAATAAAGCAGGAGGACCTGCGCAGACTCATCACCTACCTGGCCAGTGTACCCTGGTGAGCACGCACACTCAAACGAGGGGGCGACGCGCACCCCGATTGTAGATCCAGCACCCGTGAATTCACTCCAGTCACGCGCTCACCGGCGGTCAGTTGCCTCCTTATCACTCTACTATCGCTGACACCATGGTTACCGCTCCTGTGGACTTCACGCATTGATTCCTTTACCCTTGTTGAAGATTTGGCCTCCTGGACACTGACTGTTTTTACACGCTTTTTATTATCTCACTCTGTTGTTGTTGTTGTCGTTGTTGTTTCCTCAAATCTTGTAACAAAATTTTTACCCACTTCCCAATGTGGTATCGACTGTAAACTTTGTATACTTATGTCATACTGATGACAATACTATATTCTATTAAAAAAAACACATCTTTTAAAACATTCTTTTTTATACGTTATGTTTCGGCTTGGCTCTAATTGTCTACGGTAAACCGACGTTGGCTGTAAATGACCACGGCCCCTCACGTTATGGCAAGCCTCGGGGCCACTTCTTATCCAGTCAGTGTTCATCTACCACACTGCAGGTCATAACACTTTGGACCTCCGATTATCATAATTCAACATTCATACATACAACACTTATCTCTCTGCTTCTTGACTCGCACTGCTTTACTTTAGAATTCCCTGCCTGAGTCTCATTTTCAAAGCTCTAGGAACAATAATAACCTTTCACAGTTCAAGAAACGTGTGACACACTCTTATCAATTAAAACTTGACGGTGCTATTTGTTGCTGGCCGCTTGACGTGTTGAGCGTTTCCGTCTCTGCGCAGAGAGCAGCGATGTTAATAAATGGAATACAAGTGAACAACTTGCGCGCGATTTCGCGCGTTCACGTGCTAGTACGGTCATGCTGTTTCACTTTTTGGATGTTCGTTCACACGCGTGCTCCATTGGCCAGTCTTTCATCTTTCAGCCGCAAATGCACTTTGAGGCACGCACGCACGTGATTTCTGCAGGTATCGCTGGTCTTTGATGGGAGATTCCCATGTTAAAATTCAACATTCATATGAATGGTATTCCAAGAGTGATTATACCATGGAAGAGTCATCCAATTTTATTTCATTCTGGTGCAATTTTATTGTAATTCTAGGTTGGTGTAGCTTCAGGATACGCTTCGCCTGGTTGAACATTGCCAATTCTAGCCAACCAAAACAGTGAGTCCAGGTGGTCACAATTGCCATTGAATTATATTTCCTATGCCTAGAGTGCTGAATTTGCCCTCTTCTACCCTGAGTTTCGGTATGGCAATCAGGCAAGGAGGGAGGGCCTGTGCCTGTGGGGCCTGGGCAGCCTCGTGGGAGCTAGCCTATGCACAGCCAATGTATATGAAGCAGCTATGTGCATAGCCTTGGCTACATGTAGGTGCCCCATGTATATGCTAGGCGGTTCCATTCAACCCGGCTGTACATTGATGCGGCCTCCACGAGGCTAGGCCGTCCAGGCCCCAAGGGCCCTCCCGTCTCGCCTGAACGCCATGCAGGAATTGTGGTAGAATTCCGCCAATTCTCCTCGCGCAGCATCGACCGTACATCGCAACGGTAATGACCGTGTAATACATTTCAATGACAATTCCGTGGTGATGCTGGGCAGCTGGAGTCAGGGTCGATATCAGCCGACCGGTATCTCCATTGAAACTTTTTACAAAGGCATTTTAATGGAAATTCCCCCGAGGTCGGTCAGACTGCACTGGGGTGGGGTGACCTCCCCTTCCCCTTCTTGGCTGAACGCCACACCAGGCTGCAACACAGCCAGTCTGGTCCTGCCGCGAGATTCCACAAACTTTCATAGGAATCGTATTTGATTATGAAGATGGAAACGCCGCTCCAGGCTTTGGAATCATGAGAATTCGCCCGGCTCTCTCGCGCAAGAATGAGGAGGGGGTGCGAGTGCTGGCTCGGGCGTGGTGGTGCACTCGGAGATCCACGTGGGTTAGTCGCAATATATATGTCATGTGTGCCATAAAAGCACCACACTCCGAAGCAGAATGTTCCTGTAAAACGAGCCTATTTCTGGTCAAAACATATTTATCATTATTGCAATTAATTAACATTTGAAGACCCACTTCCTACTTGCCGTGCTAGCCGTTGTGCGTTGCTGCTGCGTTCTTGCGCACATTTCCACGCGAGTGCTAACAGGGGCGGCTTCCTTTGCACTGCCGCTACCCTTGCTCGAAGGGCAGAGGATCCCAAGCACAGCATGCCTAGTGGGCAGCTTCCTCCCCCCGCCTCACTGCTTGCTGTTATTTTGATAGTTTTTCCCTGCACAAAACAAACAAACATGATGCTCTGATGCACACAAGCTCATTACACATTACATCACGTCTACTTAATTGCAGGCCTTCATAAATGGTGTAATTAAGTGCCATTTTGCAAAAGTACGATCTAATATTTATTGAGGGCATTCTATTATACACAAGATACATTTTCAGTTAGCCGTATGTTGACAAGCATAAGGCTACTCGTACCTTGGTTGTCTTTTTTTTTGCTCATACAAATGAGAGGTATTTATTTATTTATTAATGTTGTACCCAGGTGCTTTGTCTGTGGGTTAGACGGACCGATAAAAGGCGGGCATTTAGACGCGCAGGATGCGGAACCGCAGCTTCCAGCTGTAATGGGTTGGCTCTGAAATATGCATGAGTGTGATGGGAAGCTTATAGCTGCAGGGATTTACAGCGGCGTGGCAGGCGGCAGTGGGAGGCACGCCGTGGCCTGGGTGGTGGAGGCTGGGTTGCAGAGGGGAGTCTGCAGAATGATGGTGGTCAGTTGTCATGGGTCGGCAAGTGAACCCGTGCCGTATACATTACATCCGTTTTTGGATGGCTATGCTTATGTCAGAGGGAAAAAAAGGTTAACAGTGTTTGGGGATGGCTTGCGAATTTGGTTGAATTGAGTTACATAATGCCATTCATTCCAGTTTTTGGTTTTAGTGTCCTTAGCTTTGGCGATGCCAGCTACCCGACAGTTTCGGGATTAATTGCCGACACAAGGCGATGATGTGGTTGTACGGAGGTCACTGGGAGTGGTAAAACGTCTGGGTGGGAGTCAGGGGTAACTATTCGAAGGTTAGCGGTTGGAGATGATAAAGGGCCTTAGAATTGTCTCTTGCATACTATTTGCTCGAAGCACTTTAAACAGCACGTTTAAGTCTCTAGGGGTGCGAACTTGAGTGCTCGATTTTGTGTTGTTATTTCAGTGTTATCACGTGCAAGTGTATCACCACCAGATGTTGTGTTAGCCTGGGCGGACGAGTAGAAGAGGTACGTGTTTGTGAGGCTTTATATGAGCCATTTGGTTTTTCAGAGCACTTGGAAAAAATGGAGATGTCATTGGAAAATCAATGGTTGTGAAAAATGTAAAAAAAACATATCAGTACAGTACAGTATAGCACTCTACAAAAAGCAATCTTGATTAACAGATTTTTAGATAATGGCATTTCCCGTAATTTTCACCGGGGTTGAATCAAAATTGTAGTCCGGTACAGTGCTGAGATCAGGAATGGGGGGGGCCAGTGAGTGACATCTGAGCTTTAATCCTGGATTCACCATCTCGCCAAACAATGGCGTGGTATCATCAAAACTAGAAAGAGGCTGCAGTGGCACAGCTTGAAGGTGCCCTGACCGTTCACAATGAGTAAAGGGATTCTAGAACCCTGTGCCACAGATCCAAGACACCCTAACCAGCGCTCTCCATCTGAGCTCATATGAGCAGGAGTCTGGCTCCGGCCTCCAAGTAACAAAGGGGTCGGGTTCCACATTATGTCGTCATGATCATCATTCGCCATGATCAGTTCACTGCTGGATGAAGGCCTCCCCAAGTCGTCACCTCCCGCCCACGAGTTTGCGATGCGACAATCCGCTCGGCGCCTGCACGCGTGCTGGTTTCATTGCTACGTCACAAGAGTCGCGTCCTATTTCGTCTTTTCCTCGTTCATGTGGCACGTTATGACGATGGGTCCCGGCCGCCCAATTTTTGCCGTGGTTGTCGATGACGATAATGATGACGACGACGATGATGACGTAGTTGTGTGCGCACGGTGGTGGCGCTCCAGCAGTGAGGAGAGTGCCAAGAAGGGCTTCACGGTGGTGATAGACATGCGTGGCTCCAAGTGGGACTCCATCAAGCCACTGCTCAAGACGCTCCAGGAGTCCTTCCCGGCGAGCATCCACGTGGCGCTTATCATCAAACCCGACAACTTCTGGCAGAAGCAGAAGACCAACTTTGGTTCCTCAAAGTTTGAGTTCGAGGTGAGGAATTCTGACTCGTGGTCCGCAGAGCAAGGTGTGTGTCGGACATTGTCCTAGGAACTCTTAGCACGGCTAAGGAGAAGAGTCGAGAGAATTGGATCTTACAGAGAATGTTAGTGTAGTCTATACGATTATAGCACAAGGAATTAAAAGATGGGATTAAGGGTTATAGCTTGGATAAGGCATTCGTTTTTCGGCTCGGTCTTCAGGTATAACGGTAAGGTTTTTTGTTCGTGATAGGTATAGCATTTGAGGTTGAAGTTAGCTGTAAGTCGTAGTGGTTGGGTTGATGTAGTATTTAAGTTAGAATTAGCGTTCGTTATTAATGTTTGCATACGTGATGTATTGATGTTAAAATGTTCAGAATCATTTGACGTCAGCCTGCGTGTTTTCGTAAGTCGCCCATGGGCTAAATGTTCATCGTTCGGGTGCATTGTGGCTGCCTCCCCGCAAGACCTCGCTGGTGTCTATCGAGGGCTTGTGCCGCCTGGTGGACCCGAGCCAGCTGACGGCCGAGCTGGACGGCTCCTTCCCCTACGAGCACGAGGAGTGGCTCTCCCTGCGGCTGGCGCTCGAGGAGTTTGTGACGGCCGCATCGCACCTCCTCTCTCGCCTGGAGGAGCTGCAGGTGAGTTGCGGGCACGCCTCATGGACGGCTCGCGGGGGTTCGTGCCGTCGTTAGAGGGTGCATGGTACGGCGGTGGTGTAGCTCTCGGCGCTCTGCACTGCGAATCCGGCGACCCGAGTTCGATTCCCGCTTATGGCCACCAACACCAGTGACGGTTATATGAACCGCTCATGGGCCTCCCCTAGGTCGGCTCAACCTCAAATGAGTAACTGGTGTGGTGTGTAAACATCACCACTGGAGAGACAAAGGCGGCCGGGCGTGGTGTTGTCCACCCACCCCCTCGTGTGCCGTGCCGGCCTTCATAGGTGCTTGCCAACAGCACTTGCCCCTAACTGTCCTTTCAGGCTATGCGGGGGATCTTTGTCTATGGCGGAGGCCTGGTTGTTGGATGCTACTTCTTCACTTGTCCTGCCACCACAGTCACATGATTATCCAGTATCGGGCACGTGATGATGATGATGCGGCCCGGTTTATAGCCTTGGCGTGGTTTCTCTTACTGTGCATGGCTCCCAGAGGTCGCAATCGGGTACCCGATACCCGTACCCTACCCGATACCCGTACCCTACCCGATACCCGGCTACCCATACCCGGCTACCCGTACCTGGCCGGGTACGGGTACCCGTTTGCGACCCTAGTGCGGCCGAGTACGGGTACGGGTAGGCCGTGAGTCACTGGTGAGTAACCGTTTGCCACTCATTTCCCAACGTCTTGTCTCTTCTCACAATTCAAGTTCCTTGAATCAACCCACCCACGCCTGCAACATGGCTTCATCCCAGAGGTCGCAATCAGGTACCCGATACCCGTACCCTACCCGATACCCGGCCGGGTACGGGTAGCCGGGTATCGGGAAGGGTACGGGTACCCGATTGCGACCCTGGTGTGGCCGGGTACGGGTAAGGAATCAAAACCCGTTTGCGACCTATGATGGCTCCTCGTGGAGCCGACCGATAGACGCTCCTCCACAGTGCGTTTCGCCGCGGTCACGCGCGTCTCAGTGTCGTTCAAGTAGACCTGCTTGATGGTTGGGAGCGCATGGCAACATCATTGTTGTTATGATCGTGGTTATTTCTATTGTTATCATTCTTTTTACATACAAGTTTGTGTGCTCATCATAATTATCATCATCATCACCACCATTTATCAACATCCAATCCAATTATTAATGTTGTAATTTAAATGTTTCACTCGTAATATAAATTATCCTTTCTGTGACACATTTATTCCCATCTCACTGGAATACCCACTATGTCACCGGGAGAGATGGCAATGACGTGGTGGGAGACCTTAATCCAGCAGTGGATAGATCATAGCTGCTGATAATGATGATGATGAAGAATCTAAAATGAATCCTGTTTATCTTCAAACATTGGCCTCTGCTGCTACATTCATGTCCAGTGCTAATCCATTCCGCAGGCTGGTGGGAATGCTTCCGACCAGCAGCAGCATTTGACCAGCGGACCGTAACGTCTTGCTCGGTTGATGCAATAATTGTGCGTGTCGCACGCTTTGCGCGTCGCATGCAGCCACGCACGCCCTTGTGTTTTCGGGTTGTTTTCGCGAAATGTCTGACACCGAAACAACGCGCGCAGTCACGTCGGGAGAAATATTTTCTAACGTCGTTCACGAATTGCATCAGAGTGCAATTAATAGCATGGTGTCTGAAGACAATCTCACAAAGTCATCTGACGTGCAGCACACAAAGGGAAATGAGCCACCGTTTTTTAATGTAGTTCACGTGTTTTTTTTGTACTCAAATTACTTCACCTGGATTCGCTTTTCGAGAACGGAAAACATCCCGCGTTGCAGGGGCGTCCGACATATCAATTGACGCGCGCACTCGGCAAAAAAACTCATTGTGGACACGTGCATAGACGTTTAAAATCTGTAGCTCGGACGAATTCTGGTCGACGGGCATCACGCCCAAATTGTCACCCTCACAGGGTTATACCTCGTAAATGAAACTGAAGTATTGTGGTTAATGCAGACATGATTCCTTGTAAAATGTTTCAGTTTGGTGTTAACCGTTGCACCGCTGGCGGCGTGCGCTCGCGTGTCGCCGCGCAGCAGCAGCTCGCCCCCCGAAGCAATATGCTCGCTGGTGCCGCGTGCGCACGACCAGTTGCGCGGAGCGCCGCTCCCGTCCTCTCGCGTTAACGTCACCTCCCTCCCCCAACCCCCCCCCCCCCCCCCCGTCGTTCGAGACGCAGCACCGTAATGCGTCGACGTCGTTCACCGTGACGCGATACGGTCGGACCTGTGACCCCCGCAACCGCTTCGTCTGCCCCAGTCGGTCCTCCCAGCACGGCTCAATTTAAGATTTGCAAAACTCGTGATTGGTTAAGTTGATTTTTTTTGTTGGCTAAAGAAACCAAACCGGATTATAAATAGAAACTATCGTATACCTATAATTCACACAACTTAAATTGTGATTTCCGTATGTAAAAATGTATTGCAGAGATGTCTATTGGTAACTAGAAATAAGATGAGGGTTGTTTTGTTGGTGGTAACGGTGTTGATAATGGCGCGACAATCCATTGTTTGAGTAGTGCTGGTGATGGCATTAATGGTGACATTACTAGTCGTGTTGGTGGTGCTTCTGGTATTGATGGTGATGTGGCAATGTGGGTTTTTTTTTTTGCTAGTGGCATTGGTGTTGATTGCAAGTTTTTCAGTGTTGCTATCAAATTTGGCATAGCTATAGTGTATGCGAGTGTTGGCGGTGTTGTTAGAGCCCCCTTTGTGGATGATAGTGTGCACGCCTGGGTTGGCAGTGTCGTCGGCTATCTTGAGGTTGGCGGTGTTGACAGTGTTGCTGGTGTTGGCGGTGGCGGTGTTGACGGTTTTATTGGTAGTGACGTTGTCGGTGGTGCTGGTCGTGTCGGTGCCATCGATGGCATCGATGGCATCTGCTTTGCCACTGTTGGCGGTGTTGTTGGCGGTTGACGGGCACTTGCGTTGGTCGCTGCGCGCCCACAGGAGCTGCTGTCGCGCCGAGACTTCCCGCTGGACCTGGAAGGGGCTCGCCGACTCATCGAGGAGCACGCGCAGCTGAAGCGCCGCGTGCTGCGCGCGCCCATCGAGGAGCTCGACCGCGAGGGGCAGGCGCTGCTGCAGCGCATCCAGGGCAGCGCCGGCAACGCGGGCGGCAAGTGGTGCCACCAACAACAACATCCTTGCAATTTTTTACGGCTCGCAGTGTCCCGATGTGATCACACGTGTTGAACTTCTTTCGCACCGTATGCAGCCAGCCGTGCTGATCGGAGGTGCAGACACGAACACATCCCAACATGATCACACTCGCCAGTACACACCTCGACACCTCCTAACATGATCGTACAAAGACAGATTCCCTGTAGATGATTGTCACTGGCGGTGGCCGTGAGTGGGAATCGAACTCGGGCCACACCCTAACATGATCATCCACACCTGCCATCTTAATACACCCATTAAATATTCCTGCACACCCATACTCGCCTTTAGAAACTCGGTGTGTGATGTTTCATCGATAAAAACAAATGCATTCTCACGTTCACAAAGCATGCATGATGCACGTGACAATACATTAACGTCAATGTATGCAAATGTGTGCATTTTATGTACAAATTACATGCAAATGTTACATTTAGGATCAATGAATCAGACTACAAACGAGACCGCACAGATGAGAAGCTATGTAATTGAGGCACGAAAAAAATAATAGATGAAAGGATTGACTCTTCAATGGATCTAAACTAAATTATAAATGAAATTGTTTTATTTTACCAGTTAAGAGCCACAGAGCTATATAGTTATTTTTCAGCAGCGACCTGGCCACAATGACAGCCCAACAAAGTGGCTTATCACGTGGAAATTTATTGCAGCCAAAACCTATGAACGCACGTTGAATCTAAATGTGGAGAGGACCCGGGGAAAAATCCACGCGACCACAGTGAGGACACATACTCCAAATATACAACTGGCGTCAAGGTCGAGGTCGAACCCACGACATCCTGTATACCAGGCGAGGTGGTTAACATGATCGACAACCTACACATCCGTGACAATTCACGTGACCGCAGGTGGGATGAGCTGCCACGTACTGCTTCTCACACCGATGCCTCCCTCCCACACCCATCCCCACTACCCCCTGAGTTAGCCCTGTGACTACGCGACCCGCGTGGGCTTGACAACTCGTTGCGCCCCGTTCTCTCCTCCGCACATCAAAGCGGTCTTGCGTACCCCTGGCCAAACTCTCAATACGAGAGCGGAGAAAACGCACGTGGGCTTCGTCGATGTGCCAAATGGTTGGGGTTGAAACGGTTAATGAGCGATTTGCGAGTGATCTCGCCTTCACATTGCGAAAGTTGACACTTACTTTCGGGAGTGTTAATTTCGTTGGAATTGTGTTACGTAACGGGGGGGGGGGGGGTGTGCAGTGTGCGAGCGATTGACTTGTGAGGGCGGTAATCGCTTGTGTCGTGGGTTTTTCATTTATAGTTCCCCCTTTCTACGATTCTGACATTATTTTAATGAAATGACGCATCGGCTTGTTCGATGCACGGTTGACAGCTTGTAAATTAAGATGTTAGTGTATCTATTTGTGTCTGGTTAAATTTATTTCCCTTGGATGAATGTGACAGCGAGTCGATATTAATTCCTCCCTTGTCGGAAGAGCCGGACGAAGGAAAGACTGATCGCTGTCAAACTTTAATAATTAAAATTTGTCGGGAACTCTCAAATGCTGGATTTTGGCCCGAATGCAAGTGCACGGAAGCTTTCTTTTGCAAACTATAGGACAGGAGCTTTAATGTCGATCAGATAGCTCACTTTAGAAATCCCCCACGCATCATCACCTGACATCTGTGAGAATACAAACTGCCAACGGCCTGCAGACCGACTCAACCCTAACCGCCAGTCTGCTCTTCCGCCTTGCAGCCAAACAGCACATTCCCTGCTCAGTACGTAAACAGACGGACATGAATACATGAGCGTGTAAATTATGGTATGAACCCCTCGGCACTCCGCACCGAATCTTCCCCTCGCCTGTTTTAGCTCGACACTCACCTCCTGTCCGTTACTTTTGGTTAGCCTCCCACTTGCTTCCGTTGACTCTACTTTGTCATCTTAAAAACCCGTTGTAATATTTAAACTCGCCCTCCAATATGCAATTGAGATTTAATTGATAAATCTTAGTGGTGCACGTGTTTTTGTCGGCTTGGTTTTACAGCGTTTTGAAGTGCACGTGCATATAGATGCGCTCTGCTTATGCGTACCTACCCAGGCTGTGTGACTCATTGGAATGTAACTTTTCGCGCATCTGAGCATTTTTATGAATTTTGTTGCAAGCCGAGCACCCTGGGGCTTTCCATTCTGTGCTTGAAGCTTCGTTCTTGAAAACAAATAACACGAAGTCACTGATGTGTGATGTATTAAAACGTTGCAGGAGTGACATCCTCATCACTGCATTGGTGCAAACTTGGCCGTAACATTATGTTTTCCCCACTTACAGACATTTAACCTCAGTGCTGAGTAGCCTAGGACATCGCAGCCTATTTACGTAGACAGCCTATCAGCCATGTCTTATTTTTGTTGTTTCTTCCCAAAACTGCATGGGTTTTCACAGCTGTGCTGCGCAGCTCTCCGATGTGTTTTCTGGTCGCTCAGCGTGACGTCCGACGTTTCGCTCCACTTCGCCGGGAACCTCGGGGAAACTCCAGCACCTGGAGCGACGTGGCGAGCGTCGCGTCCCCCAACAGCCACGCCGCGCCACTAACCTGCGGGCCCGTTTTGGGAGAGCCCAATTCTTGGCTTTTATCGGAATTGTGAATCGCGACTCCCGCGTTTGGCGTGCCGGCGAGCAGGCGGCGGCGTGAGCGGGGAGGCGGGAGGCAATGCGGACTTCCAGAGCCTCGTGCCGCGCATCTCGGGGTTACTGGACAAGCTGCACTCGACGCGGCAGCACCTGCACCAGATGTGGCACGGGCGCAAGCTCAAGCTCGACCAGTGTTTCCAGCTGCGTCTGTTTGAGCAGGATGCTGAGAAGGTGGGTCCCCCGCGTGAAGTTCACACCAGGGGGAAGTGCCACGGTGGCTAGCAGATGTTAACTACTTCGCCTGGAATGAAGAAGGTCGTGGGTTTTATTCCGACGCTGACGCCTGCTGCTGTATATTTGGACTCTGGGTGTCCTCCCCATGCGCGTGCTGATTTTTTTCGGGTTCTCCAGTTTTTCCCTCCTACATTTAGAAATGTGCGTTTAAAGTATTTGGCTGCTATAAATTTCCACATTGTAAGCCACTTCGTGCGCTATCATTTGTGTCCAGGTCGCTTCTGAAAAGAGCTACATAGCTCAGTTGGGCCTTACCTGGTCAGATCAAAAAATAGTTTAGTTTAGAAGTTTTAGAAGTCTGGTCGAGAGCTGCACAGGAATAGGCCCCGAGAATGGAGGTAGGCCCCCGTGTCGTGCTTGTGATTAAGTAAAAAAAAAGATATTTTGCACCTGGTTAGTTTTATTTCACCTGCTACCCTAATTGGCTCAGATGCGCCCAATCTTGTCAGTTCTTTGGAAGTTAAGCAGGATTGAGCCTAGTTAGTACTGGGATGGGGTGCTACGAGGGAGGATTTGGCAGTACAGCAATGGATTCCTGAATATATCTGCGCGAGATTTCTCTGGGCACTCTGGTTTCTTCCAACAAACATCTAAATGTAGGACCCTCCTTGAAAAGTTGTAATACTCAACGAAGTTTACCTGGATAAATGGCATCATTTTAGTCTTTTTTCTTTGAAATAAATCGAAAGAATTGACTTTGTTGCTGCGCATGTAGTAGCCGTGCTTAGTGACCGCCTTGCCGCTGTCTCCTGTTTATTGCAGGGTGTACGCACACCGTGCGTGTGACCTTACCCATGCTGCGCGTGTACCTTTCTCCTTTTGCCACGCGGGCGCTTGCGCCGCAGATGTTCGAGTGGATCAGCCACAACAAGGCGCTGTTCCTGGAAGGATACACGGAGATCGGGCCCAGCCACCAGCAGGCTGTCGAGCTGCAGGCGCAGCACGCTCACTTCGCTCGCAACTCAATGGTCAGTTGCCCCTCGTGGGAGTAGGGTTTCCCCCCCCCCCCCCCAACGCATCTCCGCCGCGCAGTGCTCGCCAATCGCTCGGCAATGGCGTCGTGCGAGTAGAAAATGTAAATTCATGTAATTATCTGGCAAATTAATTTCTCTTCGGTGGTGCTGAGGGAACGTTGTTTTTTTAATGTGCCTGTCGTTACCAGTCGATAAAATGCACGCAAGTAGCAGGTGCTTTTTACACCCCCGCAATAAACACGCTTTCTGGACATTTCATTGCATCTTAGCTAACAAAACGCTGTTTCCCCAAAAACACACCGACCGACGGAGCGGGACCTGTCTCGGTCATTTCAGGTTCGAGGCATTTTTGTTCCCTTACCATCGACCCTTTCTTTAATCCATAAAATCAACTGCCCCAGTTGTGTGTTTTTTTATTCCTTCACCAACGTCCATTACGGAGAATTATCCCTCCGCTACGTTAATACCGACCGACAACAAACGCACACGACCTGGCAGGGGGTGGCTCCAGACCGGGACATCACGTGGGCTTTACCCCGGCTGACTCTTTAATGAGCTCCTATTACCTGCCCATAGCTGGCGCTGTCCAGCTGCTGCAGCAATTCATTTCACTTCATTTATAACCATCACTGCTGGGCACGGCTCAGTGAAGTGCCAATGTCAGTTTGTAGTGGGGGTGTGGGTGGGGTGTTATTGTGCAGTTGCCTCCGAGTGGATCGCCACAGTCAAAACTCGTATTGCATGGGAGAGCCTTCGGCAGCTAAAAATTGTTCCTGAAGTCCCCTTTACATGGCTGTTTCACAGAAGCCTTTGTAAGCAGTTTTCTGAAATCTTATCATTCAAGTTGTCTTTTCTACAGTTGCCAATTATGAACTCCCTTTGAAAAATAAATGTGAAAATCAATGTCGTTTATTTTGATGGGTTTTAACTGGCAAAGGATGACAAAAGGAAATCTGCGTGGGTTGGAGCAACATGCTCATGCAAGACGCGCAGCGCCAGTAGCAAACACGTGTCGAAAATGAGAGGTTTATCTCGTAAACGGATTGAGAACGGCTTCTGTTGCTAATGCTGCTGATGTTGATGGTGATGATTAGGCTTTGCAGTGTGCTGGGTCACAGGTAGTGGTGGTCGGATTAGAATGTGCCAGTTCAATGGATATTGCGTTGGAGTGTTCACTTTTGGGGTTATTGGGTCAAACTGTGCAATCGGAATCATAGCTACGAGTAACAACGTACCCCTTGGTTCAGCTTGTGGATAAATGGGTGAAAGAGTGTGCGGGATTTTAGGGGTCGGTGTTATCGGGTCAAATCGATTTTCGAAGGCCGCCGTTGTTGCGGTTAACGGGGGACTGGGCTCGCGGCGATCAGGGTCAGGGTTATGGGGCTGTGGCGTGTGCCGATTGCGCGCGGGCAGCAGAACGTTTACGTCAACATCAGCCGCATCATGTCGGTCGGGTCGCGGCTCACGGAGGCCGGCCACTACGCGGCGCAGCAGATCAAGCAGATCGCGTCGCACCTGGACCAGGAGTGGAAGTGCTTCGCCGCGGCGCTCGACGAACGCAGCACCCTGCTCTCCATGTCGGCGCTCTTCCACCTCAAGGCCGAGCAGGTGCCACGCCGGGCCATGCCCACGGCGCGCGGTTGTGCATGCGTGCGAGCCTCGCTCGCGGCGGCGTGCGGTGTTTCTATTGCGAGTGAGCCGCGGGAGCCGTCTGTGGATGTGCGTGCACGCTATGGGGAGCGCTGGTGCAGCGGTTAGCGCGCTGAGCTACGAACCCGACCCATCAGAGTTCGATTCCCGCTCACGGCCAACACCGGTGACGATTGTCTAAACCGGTCCTCCCCTAGGTCGACTCAGCCTCAAATGAGTACCTGGTGTGGTGTGTAAACATCGCCACTCGGGAGACAAAGGCGGTAGGACGTGGTGCTGGCCACCCATCCCCTCGTGTACTGTTCCGGCCTTCATAAGTGCTCTCTAAAAGCACTTGCCCCAACAGTCTGTTCAGGCTATACAGGGGATCTTTGTCTTTGTTTTTTTGCTTGGATAACGCATCCGAGAGTCCACCGTAGTTTGTTCTCTTGTAACACGTGGATCTTATCCGTGAGTCGCCTGCCAGCAAGCGTTTGCGCACCTCCACGTGGCGTCAAGGCGCACGTAAGCCTGGCACGAGCGTTGCATTGAAGTCGCCCCTGTCGACTGACGAATGGCGGTTATTTTATCGTGTTGGCGGTTCGCCGGCGGCGGGTTGTGTGGCCTTCGGCTCGCGAATTAGACCCGCGTGACTCGAGTTGGCGCTGCTGTTGTTCACGCGCGTAGTACCTGTCCAGCGTGGACGCCTGGTACAAAGCGTGTGGGGATGGGGACCTTCCCACGGAGCTGCCGGACCTGGAGGACGCGATCCACCACCACCAGGGCCTCTACGAGCAGATCGCCACCGCCTACGCCGAGGCAGGTCCCCCCCCACGGTGCCCCCCCATCAACGTGTTCCCACATGTGACGGTGATGGATATGACGGGGTATTTACTTAACTGGAGATGCCACACAGAATGATAAGAGGTCTTGCTTTGGGATGTTGGACCGACTCACTGCTCGCAAATGTATTTCTTGTGAGTGTAAGTTAGCGTGCCTGATGAAAGGTCACATTTATGAGTGAATTAGAAATCTAAACTGAAGTGCCCATCGTTTTGAATAAACTTAGTTATCATCTCTATCATTCCCATAATATTCCTAAGCTCCTTTTAGTCAAAAAATAAGAATAGGTTTTACCCTTTCTGGCAATAAAATAGTTGTGTTAAGATGTTCAAACACTAAATAGATACCTTTTGCAAGGAATCAAGTCTGCATTAACCACACGTACTTGTGGACATGCACACAAACATCTTCTGAAAATATATGCATTGTCTTTGAAACTCATTGGCCTACACCATTGTTTTAAAACGTCTATTTCGAGAGCAATAATTGTAGAGTAATAATTGTAGACCAAATGGGCACAACTTTGAGTTGCCCCCCCCCTCCCCGTCATTCATGAACCCTTAGCTGAGCACGGACGGGAAGGCGCTTCTGGACAAACTGCAGAGGCCCCTGAGCCCCGGCGCCGACTCGCTGACGGCCACGGCCAACTACTCGAAAGCCGTGCGGCAAGTGCTGGACTTGGTGCACGAGGTGCTGCATCACCAGCGCCAACTGGAGACCATCTGCCAGCACCGCAAGGTCCGCCTGCACCAGCGCCTGCAGCTCTGCGTGTTCCAGCAGGACGTGCAGCAGGTGCGTAGCTTGTTCGCGCGCTACGTGCGCGCGCTCGCGGTGACCGATGGATTTTGCGGTTCGTTCGTTGCGCTGGAGCTCGTGCTTACCCCTGCGGACTTTATCCAAACCAAACCTGAGCCTCTCCAAGGCCGACTATTTTAAGAATCGCTCCCAAAAACGTTTGCGTTGATAAGCAATCATTCGAGTCTGTGTGTGTCCACCCACGCATGTCTCATGGAGATGTGCAGCAGGTAAGTGGATGTAAATGTGGCTTTCACGAGCCCTCCTATGTACTTGTAGGGCTCTTTGTGGTTGATTTGAACATCTTAGGCCCACTTGTAATTGTTAAGGGCTTGTTACGTCCTCTCTTTGTAGCCTTTTGTCTGCACTAAATGAGCCGCTGTGTGTGTTGATATGACTAATTAAGCGATATTTCACACCCTCCCACCAAGATTTGACACTTTGTTTGGATCCAGCGATGTGAATTGGTTAATGGAAAGGGTGGCTTAACGAGGATTGCATTTCTATAAACCATAATTCGAGATTCCAAATCCGAGGCAAAAAAACATCGACACTTTTTTATTAAAATGCACATGTATACACGTACACGCCCATATAATTCGCATTAGCAGCGTTTTTATTTTATTATTTGAAGGCAACCTTGGACCTGCACTCTTGTTTAAAATCGTCCACTTCAAATTGGCGCCATGATTTGATGTCACAGCTTGCCGCCAACTCGTGACGTTGCTGACTTTGCTGTGTGACCAGAACACTTTACGCTTTTAGAGAGAGAGAGATTATTTTCGTCAAATGTGGTCATTCGCTCGTTGCGTTAGGCTTGTGGCACACGAGACGATCTTGACCACAGAGCCAGGCAATGAGTCCCTTGACACAGGACTCGTCTTCGATTAAGTTTTGGTGAAATATTGAAAACAAGCAAACAAGGCATAAACTAGTTCGGTCTCCAAATGTGGTGCAGTGTTGCAACTTATGTAACTCTAGGAAGCATCACGGGGGTGATGGTGTAATAAACATTCGCAATGCAGTGTTATATATCTATAGAGGTATAGAGGTAAACTTGCAAAAAACTTTTTTTTTATTGATGAATGATGAACTTGATTAAGTGACTGTGGTTGCAGTCCCTTCATCGTGCTCAGATGTGCATTAAAATGCCGAGCGTGCCTGGGAATTTAATGTTGTAAATGAGAGAGTCGTTTTTTAAACGTTATTTTCGTAATTTTACAACTGAAGTTAAACTTTTTTTTTAATCAAAGTTAACCACGGGAGATATGTGGTTTATTTTGAGAGCTTGTCACCGCTCCCATAAATTATGGAAGGGGTTGTGGGGGTCTTTAGGTCTCGGTGGATAATGACATTATGTTTACAAGGCTTCCAAAGCACGGGTTCACGATAGATGTTCACGGAGGTCAGAGGTCAGGTTGCCATGGCGGTGCCAGTTCCTCCATGCACCGTCGTCGACAGTTTATCTCTTCTGATTCTTCTGATACGACGCTCGCACACGCACACACACGTCCTGGGCTGTTACCACTTATCAACAACACTGCGGCCATAAAACATCATGCCTATATATTTACCGTGAATGCGAGCGTTCACTCATATGTGAATAACAGTGTGGAATGTAGCTAGGGATGAATGAAGTCCATATGTGCAGTTAAATTGAAGTAGGCATGAGACATAAATGATAAATTACCTGCTCATGGGATGTCAGAGCCATTATTTAAAGTTTGTGTCTGTGTTTCCATGGTCATGGAATTGACACTACTGGATACTAAATACATTTAATGTGTTTTTCTTGAACACATTTTCAAATACTAGGTTGGTGCACACACAATGCTTTGATTTTATTATTTTCCTCTTGCTTTGTGGGCACCACATCGGGATCGCTTTACGAGAGCACATGTCTGCGTACGTATGTTGAACCTCTTTTGCGCCGTACATAGCCGACCGTGCTAATCAGAGGTGCGGGGGAAGGACAACAAATTAAACACAAAAAATCAGTTCTAAAGAAATGAGGTGCAGCTAGGCGCAGAGAGGGGGTGTGTGCGATGAGCAAAACCCAAGCTCGCCAATATTTGATGCTAACTGATCGCACAGCCAACGACGCAGATGAGAATGCAAATTTGGTTGAAATGACATAAGACGCCATTTCGAATCGCTCTAGTTTTAGGAATGCATGGAGCCGCATAACTTTTATCAGGGCATCTGTCCTCACTGCATCACTTTCTGGCCAAGTTGCTTCCTTCATTGATTCGTTTTCCCAAAACATCCCGAGCAAAATAAAAAAAACTCTAACCAATCGCCCTTTACCAGCCTTACAAATGACAACGTGGTGTAGATTAACACAGCTGTCCTGCTAATCATAGTTCACAAATCCTAATGCTCATCCCCAGAACTCTCATTCAGTCCACTTGTCTGCCATGTTTGTAGCTGGCATGAGTCCTTACACAGATTTCAACAACACGTAAAAAACTGCACAGTGTACAGAAAGTTCTCAGCTTAGGCATTATGCAAAACCACCAGCTCCTGAAGAACTGCATAGTTTGGCAACTGCATTGGGTTCCCTTACATCAGCAGCCTGACAAAACAGCCGACTCTGAATCTCTGACTGGCTGTAAAATAAATGTTGTGCTCGACAAACAGCATGCTAACAATTGTGATGTCTCCTGCACATGTATGCGAGTGTCTACATTTGTGTGTCCGCGTGTGTCTGCGTGTACACATGTTTGCGTGCCGCAACGGCGCAGGTTTTAGACTGGATTGAGAATCACGGGGAGGCCTTCCTCAGCAAGCACACGGGCATCGGCAAGTCGCTGCACCGCGCACGCGCCCTCCAGAAACGCCACGAGGACTTTGAGGAGGTGGCACAGGTAGGGGGCGCTTGCACAGATGGGAGGTGTGCATCCCTACGGGAGGCGGCACAGGTTACACGTATGCCGGCGTGAGGGAGTTGTGTCATATCAGTTACAATTCAGAATTACTGCTGATGATGATGATGATTGTTAAAATATTTTTTATTTTATTTTACCAGTTAAGGCCCACTGAGCTATGTAGCTCTTTTCCAGAAGTGGCCTGGCTATCACAAATGATAGCTCAACCAAGTGGCTTATCACGTGGAAATTTATAACAGCCAAATACTATAAACGCACGTTGATACTAAATGTGGAGGGAAAAACTGGAGGACCCGGAGAAAAATCTACGCGACTACGGGGAGAGCGAGAGAGACATGCAAACTCCAAATATACGGGCATCAGGGTTGGGATCGAACCCACGACCTCCTGTTTATTTAACATCTCGCCACCGCAGCACACATTATGACGTTTAACATAATAGGGATGATAAATTAATTGTGAGTCTTTGTGATGGCGTGCGTGTGCTATGCGTGGCAACACGAGGAACCATGATACCATTCCAGCGGTCGCAGGTGCTTCCTTGCTGGGCTGCGCTTTCGGCCGGTGACATAAGAGCAAGCGTTCGTGGTTTCGGCGCCCGTGTCCTGTCTCGCGCCGCCCTGCTGATCGCTGGTGTCACTGGCGCAGCAGTAAAAAAAATGCAGAAGTCCCGTGAGCTCGCGCAGCGTCAAGTGCGGTGCCGTGTCGGGTTGTAGAGAGGGGCACACGTCGAATGGTCCGTGTGAAAATCGGAGCGGTAACTGGGACGGCAAAAACAATTTGGCACAGCGGCGCTCGGCAGGAGCAAGCAACGTCTGACACTGGGGCTCGTTTTTTTATTTGCTGAAATTTTTTTTTTTTAAAGGACAGTGTTGGGAAGTTGAAGGAAGTACGACTTTGAGACGTCACGCTTTGTGGTGTGATGCGGGCAAGAGTGGAAGTGCGCTGGGGAGCAGTAGAATGCAATTTGGGTATTCGTGGTGTCAACATACGACCGTATCTGTAGGACACCGCGCGATAGGCAAACACTCGTCCAGAGCGGGTCCAGAATGACGCGCGTGTGGTGCTCGTAGCGGAGCAGCAGTGGTGTCCCGCGTGCCGCCCGCAGAACACGTACACAAACGCGGACAAGCTGCTGGAAGCGGCGGAGCAGCTGGCGCAGACGGGCGAGTGTGACCCCGAGGAGATCTTCCAAGCCGCCCATGCGCTGGAGGACCGCATCCAGGACTTTGTGCGGCGCGTGGAGCAGCGCAAGCTGCTGCTCGACATGTCCGTGTCCTTCCACACGCACACCAAGGAGGTGCGCGGCCTCGCACGCACGCATAGCTGCACCGCACGCACCGCCCGTACCGCCCGTAAGACGGCTCGTTGACACCACACAACAACAACCGCCGGAACTCGCCACTAAGTGGCGGTGACGTCACCACAGCCTAGATGCACTCTACACAACGTGCTGACTCATGCGCGCACTCACTCCGGACACTTGTTGTCGCTTGCGCTCGCACCGCACGCGAGCTCACACACGCTGCTCTGTGCACATTAACATTCGCATATTGAACATTCACACATACACACACCAACACACAACAACAACAACAACCGCCATTCGCCACTAAGTGGCGGTGATGTCACCACGACACACAACACACCAGCACACAAACACCCATTTACTAACATGCGCTCACACTCTAAATTATAACAAGTAATAATTCCTCCCATGTAAAACCAATACTCACTCGTGACACACACAGGACACGTGCCACAGATACACACTCACACCACCTGCTTACACTAGCACATGCACATGCAAGTCATGCTCTAAACAAATACAAGAATTCAGTGAATGCCCAATGATCGCTGATGTTGTGTAACTAAGTTTGAACAACGATCATGAAGAGGATGGTCATGATAAAGGTCAGCGATAATGATTGCGAGTGATAATGATGATTGTGCTGATAATGTTTGATGAAGACGATGAATCCCGTAGTGATTTTGATGATGACAAGAGTGGTGATGATGACAGTGATGACGTCTTTTTGCCTCCCCCCCCCCCCCACCTCCTATGCAGCTGTGGTCCTGGCTGGAGGAGCTGCAGAAGGAGCTGCTAGACGATGTGTACGCCGAGTCCGTGGTGGCCGTGCAGGAGCTCATCTCGCGCTTCCAGCAGCAGCAGCAGACCATGCTGCAGGCGACCGTCAATGTCATCAAGGAGGGGGAGGACCTCATCCAGCAGCTCAGGTTGGGACGAGCGAGCAAGCGTTCATCGAAATCGTCTCGTGGTTGCAGGTGCTAGGTGGTGCATCTGCCAGTCGTCTCAGTCCGTCAAAGCAAGGCACGTGGGTCTGTCCCGTGACCTCCTGTCAGCGAGCCTTCGACACTTCACGTGGCCTCAGTGCACCTAGCCTGGCACAGTCGTCGTGGTGACATCACTGTCAATTAGTGGCGAATTAAAGGTATTGCTTTAAAAAAAAAACATCGCTTTCATCTAGCAGTGAATTAATTATGGCTGATGATGATGATGCAGGCATTTTCTCATGAGTCTTAGCAGGATGGAGGCCTCCTTTGGCCAGAATCGACCATGACCTCCGTCGCTCGAATTGCACCCAATTCACTCTGGCAAGTTTCTCTGCCGGTTGTCGTAATTGAGGTGCTCATCGAGCGAACCGCTCGTTTGTGTGCCTGCCCCTTGCCCCCACCATGCCTCGCCCCCCAGGGAGTGCATGGTGAGCGGGAACAGCTCGATAGCGCACGTCGAGG
This sequence comes from Lampetra fluviatilis, assembly GCF_964198595.1. Taxonomy (NCBI): domain Eukaryota; kingdom Metazoa; phylum Chordata; class Hyperoartia; order Petromyzontiformes; family Petromyzontidae; genus Lampetra; species Lampetra fluviatilis. The sequence goes on along the minus strand of NC_136276.1, from coordinate 2,845,813 downwards.
GGGTGCTGCACCAGCTGGACGAGGCGCAGGCGCAGATGGAGGAGATCTTCCAGGAGCGCAAGATCAAGCTCGACCTCTTCCTGCAGCTGCGGATGTTCGAGCGCGACGCCGTCGAGGTCAGCTGCCCGGAGGAGCTTCCTCCTGAAATGTTATGACGTGGAGGTGGCCGCGAGTGCGCGCGGTTCAGGGATTGGTGGGAGCACTGAGCTGGCACCGACGAGACTTGGGGTCGAATGTGGGCAGCTACCCCTGATTAAACCGAGTTGTACGTATGTGTGTGTGTGTATGTTGAACTTCTTTCACACCGTACGTAGCCAACCGCGCTAATGGGAGGTGTGAGGGAAGGACAACAAACTAAACACAAAAAGCAGTTGTAGGCAAATGAGTTTTCAATCTAGATGATTTCGAAGTGCATTGCTCCGGTGGCTTCCTAAAATCGGAAGGAAGAGCGTTCCAGATGGCCGCAGAAGCGCATCTGAAAGCGCGCGATGCATTGACCGTCTTTGTTCGATGGTTGGCCAAAAGCCGCTGCGAGGATGACCAGAGATTGCATGATGATTTCTGCTCCTTGACGAGGTCAGCAAGGTATTGTCGTATGCATGTATGTCAAACGTCTCTCGCACCATACGTAGCCATCCATGCTAATCGAAGGTGCGGGAATTAGACTAAGTAGATGGACAGCCACCAATGATGCACAATAGAATCCTCTCTTTTTACTTGTTGTTTTAACTTCATTTGGCTGAATTCTTGCTCTAATAATTTATATGTAATTGACTGTCATGTTATCAGTATACCTGTTTAGTGGGGCATGCGGGATCGTGAGCGCCCCCTAGTGTGTGAATTAAAAAGGTTGCTTGTAGAGGTCCTGGAAGTAGCTCTGTGAAAGCTGCTTCCTTCCCACTGGTCGTTTTCTAACACGAGGTGTTCAGAATGGAAAACCTCAATCTCCTAATACAGTTGTTGTCTAATTTGGCAAAATAATAAAAACAAGAAAACTCTTAATTTCCATGTTCTAATGCAGGGTGTCATGGGCACTTAACTACTCGGTATTTGTCAGTGCCCGAGGGCGATCGAGTTCTGTCCTCCACACCCAGTGGGACGCGTTGGTGTCTGCGTGCGGGGCGACCAGGTGCTGTCGGACCTGGAGGCTTGGAACGACGAGCTGGTGAGGCAGCTCAGCGAGTTCGACTCGGACGACCTGACGCTCGCCGAACAGCGGCTGCAGCGCCACGCGGACAAGTCCCTGACCATGAACAACCTGGTGTTCGACGTCATCCGCCAGGGCCAGGAGCTCTACCAGTTTGTCACCGACGTGCAGGCCACTGGTGAGCGCCGCCCGTCGCACGGCCGCGCGTCGACGCCCACGTGTGCCGTCGCCTACCGGGCGGCGTTCACACGCGGCGGCGATATCGTGGAGCTGGAGGTCGTTTGACTCCGCGGCGCTCGGTGGCATTTCAAAATCCACCCCGCGAAGGTGGCCTTGGCTTGGGACGCTGCGTCTGTGAATGTCGCGGACTGAAGTCCCCCCCACGTGATAACGTGTTCATCACCGTGGTCGTTTATCATAGTCGCGATCGGCGGCATCACCGACGTCATAATCGTCATCGGCTGACCGTTCGCCCGACTCGCGTGCCCCCCCCCCCCACGCGTGCAGGCATAGAGGTGACTTGCGACAAGGACGTGGACATGGGCACACGCGTACAAGAGCTGCTGGAGTTCCTTCACGACAAGCAGCAGGAGCTGGAGCTGAATGCCGAGCAGCATCGCAAGCGCCTGGAGCAGTGCCTGCAGCTGCGCCACCTGCAGACGGAAGTGAAACAGGTACCGCGCCGACTTCAGCGCCGAGACCCGAGCTCTGCGTGTGCCCGCGTCGGCCTGCACGCACGTCGCTGCGTTGGCACGTTTGCACCTCCACTACACGCACCTGCGTTGATCGTCGTGTTTTTGGCCTGTCCTCATCTTCCCACGATGACGCGAATGGACATTGTCGTTGTTGACGTCTTTCTGTACGATCTTCAGAGCACTTTGCATGCAACCAGAAGCCTAATGTGCCTCTGTAGTGGAGTCAATTGATAAATTAACTTTTTCTTCAACAATTTTAATCCGTGTGTGTTTTGCGCCAGAGACGGTGTACTTTTCCAACCTTTAGTAGGTACTAGTTGACAGTAATTGTTCTGATAGTGTGTGTGTGTTACCGGGCGCACGTTTATATTTGTATTGTTAGGTGCTGGGCTGGATTCGTAATGGGGAGTCCATGCTGAGCGCCAGCCTCATCAATGCCTGCTCCCTGTCTGAGGCCGAGCAGCTTCAGCGAGAGCACGAGCAGTTCCAGCATGCCATCGAGGTACGTACGTGCGTGTGTGTGCCTGTGTGTGTGGGCGCAGTCAAAAGTGCACTTGGCCTGGTACAAGTGCTGTGGTGACGTCACCGCCACTTAGTGGAAATGGCGGCTTTTGTTGTGTGTGTGGGGAGTGGTTCGCGCTACGCTGCGCTACGAACCCGGCGACCCGATTTTGATTCCTGCTCACGGCCAGCACCAGTGATGATGATCTGAACTGGTCCTGGGCCTCCCCTAGGCTGAGCCAGCCTTAAATGGATACCTAACACGGTGTGTAAACAATTGCACTGGCAAGACAAAAGCGGCTGGGTGGGGTGCCATGTGTAAGTTGAGGTTGTGCATATCTGTGTTTAGTCTGTGTGTGTTTGTGTGCATCAGTCTGCAGTCTGCAGGTATTTGTCTCTCTGCAATGTGTATGGTTTATTGTGTCTGAATGTGTTGGGGGGGGACGTATTGAATTTTTGCAGGAGGGGTGGGTATTTTTTAAAAACATAGCTTTGTACATATGTATGTTGAACTTCTTTAGCACCATACGTAGCCAACCGTGCGAATTCAGTACAATTGCAATGTGTCAAATTTGGCAGCAGCTAAAGTAATAACCACACATTTGAAAACCACACTTCCTTACTTTGTATAAAACACGAAGTTTGTATAATAATAACAATAAACTAGGTTTTCTCATCACGCGATTCGCACAAAGCCTCAGCATGCCAATCAGCCGTTTATATAACAACAAAGGTGTAAAGAGCCCACTTAGGTAAAATATATCTTCGTGCAAATTAGGCATATTTGATGCCATGACAACCACTGGCTCACAACAAGCACTCGGGAAGGGAGGAAGGGAGGGGGGTGGGAGGAAGAAGGGTAATCGCGCGTCACAGTGTCTCCGCTCGAGCCTTACCCGCCTGGCCACGTGCTCTCTCTCGCCGGCAGAAAACGCATCAGAGCGCCCTGCAGGTGCAGCAGAAGGCCGAGTCGCTGCTGGGCAGCGTGCACTACGCGCCCGACACGATCCGCGAGTGCGCAGAGCGCGTCGCCGCGCACTGGCAGCAGCTCATGCTCAAGATGGAGGACCGCCTGAAGCTCGTCAACGCCTCCGTCGCTTTTTACAAGACGTCCGAGCAGGCGAGTGCACGTGCGCGTTGCCCGTGCGTACGTGTTGCTCGCGTTTCGCGCTCGCCTGCCGCTACGAACTTGGGAAACACGAGGTCGATTCCTGGCGGCAGGCAGCAGTTGGTGGCGAGTGGTGTCGGATCCTGTCCTTGTTCTCATTTAGGTCAGCTCGGCGATAAATAAGTGCCCGGTAAAGTGTGCAAACGTCGAGCACTAGAGAGATAAAGGTGGTTGGGCGTAGCGTGGGCATTACCAGTTTCTTTTGTACTGTGCCGGCCGGTCTTAATAGTTGCTCATTAATGGAACTTTATCGAACAATCTGAACCTCTATTATGGAGAGTTGATTCATCTTTGAATCTAAGGAGGAAATCTGTGCATGTCACAACTTTAACTTTTTGTACTTTTAGGTATATATTATGATTAGTACTACTACTACGCATGTGTGTGCGTCTGAAGAAAGAAACTGCAATGACACCCTGATGACAATGCATTCAATTCCTGACATTAACAGCAACTCACACTTGAACTTTTTCTGACCCACCACAAAGTTGAATTGACCTCAAGATGAATGCATTTTGCATCGTCTACTGAAGTGCGTACATGAGTAGAGGGAACGCGAAATCAGATTGGCAGCATAATCTAAACTAACTTCAGAAATGAGCAAGAAGCAGAGCACGAGGCTTTGGCCTCACTGTCATCTCCTCGTTTCTCCCGCGTCACCCTTCACGCCGTGCGTGCCACCCTGCAGGTGTGCTCGGTGCTCGAGTCCCTGGAGCAGGAGTACAAGCGCGAGGAGGACTGGTGCGGCGGCGGGGACAAGCTGGGCCCCGGCTCGGACAGCGACCACGTCACGCCCATGATCAACAAACACCTCGAGCAGAAGGAGGCCTTCCTCAAGGTGCTGCCTCCTGACCCCTCCTGGGTCAAGGACTTGGGAATACCCACAATGCACCTACAGATTGACAAACTGTGGTGTGCCAATTTATATTCCTGCATGGACCGAGCCGGGAAGATTTAAGACACTTGTTCCATTGTTTTTAACTGCCATGCCAGGAGACAGGATGGAACCAGGCACCTTTGGATTGCAAGTCTAGTTTGCGGGCCATTACACCACAGCAGCATCCCTCGGTGTAGATGCATTCATAAATCTAAGCTACCGTTTTGAACGAGTCCTTGTTCAAGTCTTTATCCTCATGAGTCCTTTGTGTTAAGCAGCTGGACACATTATGATGATCATAAGCTCATTTGCATGGTGTTTGACTATTAGCAGCAGGCTTATGTAATTATAAACAGACTTGTGCGCGCAGAAGATGTTTAGCATTATTAAATTGTCTGTTATTGGTATTTAACGAAGTGCCCTCTAAGATACAAGCACGAGTTCACTTGGGTTGTGCGGTTTCGGGGAATTTTAATTGCGATCACGTGGCCCAGATCGTACAAAAAGCAAATTCAATTAATTGAATTGTCATGATTCTGGGTCATGGTTCAATTCAGCAGCCGATAATTTTTTGCCTCACCGGTTTGTCTCACCGGGTACGTCTAATTTGTCTTGTTTATGCCTTTTCTGGGTACACGATTGCCCCATGAGCCTTCATGTTACATAATGAACGTGCAATTTGCATATAAGTTCGCGAGAGTAATGTATTATTGATTTTTACGCGACTTGATGCGCGTATCAAGAGCATAATAATCGATTTTAACTGGTTAATCGATGCATTGTTGCATGCCCAATGTTAACCATCGATCAAAGTTACATTTCTCATCTATACAAATCCACACTGTCAGTTGTAAGTGAAACTGAGCAAGCTTACGTGCTCACAACTATGACTAAACCTTCCAAGGTGATTGTCCTGCATCTGGCTCTATGTGCCGTTGTCACTGATTGTTGTGTTTGTGCCAATCCCCACCTAACCCTGCTGTGGATCACAAACCTTGTCCTCTCTCACCCCCAACTCTCACCGTGCCTGGCGCAGGCCTGCACGCTGGCTCGCAGAAACGCGGAGGTGTTCCTCAAGTACATCCACCGCAACAACGTCAGCATGCCCGGCATGACCAGTCACACTCGTGGGGCCGAGCAGCAGGTCAAAAGTACGTCATCCACCGCCCCCCCCACCACCACCATGACCTCCCATGAGCCGTTTAGGCAGGTATGTTATGGCTGGCACAGTAGGGGGCACAGGTGGTGCATCTGCCAGTCATCTCAGCCAGTCAACCCATCGCACCTGAGTCTGTCCTGTGGTGAAGTCACGGCCACTTAGTGGCGAATGGCGGTTGTTTTTATGGTATAGAAGTCTGTAGTTATGTGGGTGGCTGATAGGAATGGGACTTGTATGCAGCTTTGTAGGTGCGTGGGTTGTTAGGTGGGTAGGTGAATGAGTAGATAGGTATTTGGATGGGTGGGTGGATGGCTGATAGGATGTGAGTAAATCATTGGTGAGTATGTGGGTTGGTAAATTCCTGGGTGTGCAAGTGGGAACAGTGGCTACATGAACAAGTAGATGAGCAGGAAAATAGGTGAATGAGTAAAAAAGGCATATTCAGTGAAATTGTGGTTGGATAAGTGTGTGAGTGGTGAAGGGGATAGGCAAATAGGCGTGTGGGTAAGCAGTTGGGCGAATGGGTAGGTTGGGTATTTTTAGGTGGTTAAGTGGGTGGCTAAAATGGTGGATAGGTAGGAAAAAAGAGGTTAATACATCTTCATTATTTAAAAGGGAGACCCGGGATACGTTTTGGTAGCAATATTAGTATTATGTTGATAAATACAATATTATTTGTAAACAAAATTAATTAACGACCTTAACAATATGTAATACATGTACTACATATACAGTGCAGATGACAATATTTGCAATGAACAAGGAAAATACATACGAATTTAAGGCCAAAATAGAGTGTACACTGTATGTATATATATATAATTTAGATTTTGAATATAACACAAAACCTATCGGTTCAATTATTGTGACATTTACATTGTGACATTCACATGCCCCATGAGCTTGCTTATCTGCATTTAATAGGAGTCGGCGTGGACTCAAGGGGTTGTTGCTTTTATCTCTGTTGTGCAGCCATCCTGAGCGAGCTTCTGCAGCGGGAGAACCGCGTACTGCACTTCTGGACGATGCGTAAGCGCCGGCTGGACCAGTGTCAGCAGTATGTGGTGTTTGAGCGTAGCGCCAAGCAGGTGAGCAGACCGTTACGCAACTCGACCATCTGTCCGTTGTACCGGTGCAGAAATTCAAATTTGTAAATGTCGAGAAAACCCAAATCGTAACATAAACATTCACGCGGGCTTGGAAACGAGTCGATTTAACAACGCACACATTTGTGCAGCATTGCATGTGCAAAGACTCCTGAGCCCTGGGTAGGCCAGATTTTCTGAACTTTTTAAGTTGGTGGTCAAAATGACGAAATGGCCGCACATTCAGTTCTTTTGAGCCGGTGGTCTGGATAAGGCTAAGAGCTTTTTTTGTAATGTGCGAAGTGTGCTTTTATGTGTGTTATTAAATTCGCCGGTGCATCAATAGCAGCAGCAGCAGCAGCAGAGCTCGCTCCCACAATGCATTTGTGCACGTGTGTACATCGCTGTATGGCCGCACGGTACGGCGTTTCACAGGGTTTTTACGAGAGCAGTTCCACGTGGACATTCGAGGCCAAAACGCCTTTTGGCGTCCTCTGGTCTCACACCGTTTGAGACGAGGCTCAAAAGAAAGCTGTTTCGGATGTGGACCAATCAACTTCAAGGACAGTGCACATTATCAGAGTTATGTTTTTTGTTTGCATTATGACCGCAGGTATTGTGGTCTATGTAAACATAACTCCTTGTAAAAAAGGTGTCAGTTTTGTTGCCAGATAGAAGGGTAAAAAACCAATTATCATATTTTTGACTGGCAAATAAGGTTCCAATGGTGTAAATGCATATATTATCAGTGTGTTTTTTGTTTGCATTCTGACCACAGGTATTGTGATTAATGCAGACATGATTCCTTGTAAAAGGTTTCAGTTTGGTGTTTTAATATCTTAATCTGTTTTGTTGCCAGGAAAAATGGGAAAAACCTATTCTTATATTATGATCAACCATTTACATAATCGGCAAAAAGGAAAATACTTTGTTTACTTGGCTTTCTTAAGCACAGTTATTATTGTCCCAGCCTTTCATTAATCAACACCATTTCCATTGAGGTACTTAACAAATATATTATAATTGGGATTTTGAGAATCTCATGATTTTCGTGGCTCAAACTTTTCAGCTGTCTTATTTGTGGCTAACACAAACATTGACCTCATATTTACACAAATAAGTAAACAGAGAAGCACTTTCATGGTTATGTATTCAGGTAATAATAATAATAATCTCATCATCCTGCCAGACAGTTTCAATTACAATGAGACAAGGTAATGTAGTGGAGGCGATGACCTTGTGTTCTTCTGCACGCGCGCGCGTGCGCGCTACGCTCACTGCACGCGCGTAGAGTGCGTGTCGTGTAGCGGTCAGCGCTACGCTGCGCTACGAACCCAGGGACCCGAGTTCGGTTCCTGCTCACGGCCAACACCGGTGACGATTATCTGAACCGGTCCTCGGACTCCCCTAGGGCGACTCGGCCTCAAATGAGTACCTGGTGTGGTGTGTAAAGATCGCCACTAGGGAGACAAAGGTGGCCGTTTGTGGTGCTGGCCACCCAACCTTTTACTGGACATTTCCGAAAAAGAGCTGTAGAACTCATTGGATTCGTCCAGTATAAATAAATATTATGATTTTGATTTCTCGTGTGCCATGCCGGCCTTCATAGGTGCCCGCTAACAGCACTTGCCCCAACAGTTTGTTAAAACGAGATGTTAATTACCTCTTCTGTTATACAAGAGGTTGTGGGTTTGATCCTGTTTCTGACTCCCCGTGGTGATGTGGATTTTTCTCTGGGTCCCCCGGTTTTTCCCTCCACAATTAGAATCAACGTCACGTCTTTTCGAGGATTTGACTGCTATAAACTTTCACATGACAAGCCACTTCGTTGAGCTAACATATGTGTCCAGGTTGCTTCTTAAAAAAGCGCTTACCTGCTAAAATAAAAATAGTTGATCGTTTTTATAGTTTCATACAGGAGTTATTTTTTTGTGTGTGTGTGTGTACGTGCGCTTGGTGACAACCGAGGCCGTGGACTGGATCCAGGGCACGGGCGAGACGTACCTTTGCGCGCGCACGGAGAGCGGCCAATTCACGCACGAGCTCCTGCGCGAGCACAACGAGTTCACGCTCGCAGCCAAGGTGTGACGCGCGGCTCGCCCCTGAGTCTCGCCGGGTCACACGAGGCAAATGTGCACGCAAAATGTCCCCTGCTGCAGTAGTGACGCTTGAAAGGAACAAATCTCAGTCGGGGTTAATATGGGTTAATGCAAATATGTTGTGTGTGTTTGTTTATGTGTATTGCCCTTTGTGTGCGTGTGTGTGCCTGTGCGCTTGCATGCCTGCGTGTGTGTACCATTGGGATTAGGGGTGGCCCCTGCACCATTCCATAAACTCACCCAAGTTCGATTCATGTCAGTGCACATAATTGTACGACGGGAGTAGTACCACGCATTCACCCCAATCACCCCTGTTCGCAGCTGAGCTAGGCATCTCAGTGAATGTAGGTATCTTTACTTGGCACGGTCTTTCCTAGGCCAACTCAGTCTGAAAAATGAGTACCATCTGCAGTACATGCCAACAGTATCAGGGTTGAGGATGTATATGTCCAGCCAAATATTTTCCACAATAGGTGATCACTACGAACACTGTTTGCAATATTACACATCATGTGGTGGCTTCACCTGATTGTATCATCACCGTAGAATGTTCTATAAGGGCTGCTTTGAACTTTCGCCACTGATTGTGCTGTACCTGTAAATTGAACGATAATGGTTGCTCGCGTATAAATCTGTCCATGATTTTCGCGTGGGGGGCAGCATGCTCGAGCTCCAGTGTCCCGTCGATCGCGCTGACCTGCGGCGTACGTGCGGGGTCGGTGCGTGTGTGCGTGTGCCGACATCAGCAAACGAAGGAGCGCGTGAAACTGCTGATCCAGCTGGCCGACAGCTTCGTGGAGAAGGGCCACGCGCACGCCGGGGACATCAAGAAGTGGGTGTCGCTGGTGGACAAGCAGTACCGCGACTTCGCTAGCGGCATGGCCAAGTACCGCGCCGCCCTGGAGAAGGCCCTCGGCGTCCCCTCCGACGTACGGCACTCGCACGCCGCACGCTCGCACGGCAGAAACTACGCGTGAAATGGGATTCAGGCGATGAATCCTTGTCGAGAAATCTTGGACGGCGTTCCTTCTTAAAAATGTATATCTGTCCAAATTCTAATGCGCGGTATTTGTCGACGGGTTTGTAAATTTTAAGTTTTCGGACGTCACCGTGCGACAGGTTTCTCATGATGAATATTTCACTTGAAATAAGGGCTCAGTTTGTAAACGTTCATGTGGTAATTTGGGGGGCTCAAGATTGGGCATTTTGTGTACGACACGTTGATGGTGTGTGCGCGTGTGGTGTTTGCGCGCGTGGTGTTTGCGCGTGCAGAAAGAGCGTGAGCTGCAGCTGGACACAATCCCGGCCAGCCTGGCCGAGCAAGTGAAGCTGCGCGAGGTCAGCAACCACACGGACGAGGAACGCCGCAAGTCGGCACGGCGCAAGGAGTGAGTGTCCAGGCACACCGGCGTTTGCTCACTGGTCCACGCCGCCTGCATGGCAGCGCAACCTCTGCCGATTTGTGACTGATCTTTATTGTGACCATCGGTCAACATTGCCCACAATGCATCTGGAACTGATCCACCTTACCCACAGCGCATTACAACTACCAAATAACATGACACCATGATCTGTGCATCATGACTACCATTGCAAATCATCTGTAATGCAGGTGACCAATGCATTGACTACCAGTAAACATCATCCACAATGCATCATGAACTCTGCTGCACCATACACATGATACATTTTGACCACTATTCCACCTCATCTACAATCCATCATGATTACCAATCATCACCCCCCATGCATCACACTCTCTGCTCCACCTGACCCACCATAAGTACACATCACTGTTTTACTTCATCTGAAATTCGCTACAGTCTCTTGTCAAACCCCACCCAGAATGCATTATTATCTCCGCTCCAGCTCACCCACACGGCATGACCACAAGTTGGTATCACTCAATATATTTCATTATTGCCACTCAATATTTCCCACAATGCATCATTACCAAAGTTGTTCTTATTCCTCACCACCCACAATGCTGCATTGCACAACAAGGAATAAACAAAAACGACTACCCTTTTTTTTAATGTCTCCTTTAATCACAGGGCAGGGGTTACGCTTGTGTGAATGTCAGTAGTGAGCGGACGTTCTCTTTCTTGTGTTATCCCTCGGATATCAAAGCCAGAGCTCCTGTTTGTGAAGTTTAATTGTCCTTTATATCTCTTTCATACTTTGAAAGGTTCTTTTTTTTAAAGGTGTGGGTAACCATCTGCTCAATGTTACAGGTTCATCATGGCTGAGCTGCTGCAGACAGAGAAGGCATATGTACGCGATCTACACGAGTGTTTGGAAGTAAGGCTATTGTTTGTGTTTGTGCATTGTGTATTTTTTAGTGTATGCGCATGCACGCTCATTTGCAAGAGTTAACGGGGGGGGGGGGGGGGGGAACTCGTCAACTGCAATGTCTCTGAACATCATTACTAAGCACGTGTGTGTGTGTGTGCCAACCTTTGGGGTGCGGTATTGTTGCGGTTCGCACACATTGCCACGAACCTGGTCATCCGAGTTCGATTCCCGTTCACGAACAATAACTTTTGGCGAATATATCTGAACTGGTCCCGGGCATCCCCTGATTCGACTCGGCCTTAAAAATGACTACCTGGTGCATTGTGTGAACATCAGCACTGGGGAGGCAAAGGTTGCCAAGCGTGGTGTTGGCCACCCAATGCCCCCGTGTGCCGTGGGGACCTCAATAGGGTAGTTGGATTTGTAGCACGGTGCGCTAACCACTGTGCCACTGCTCCCCGCTGGGTAGATGCTCACGAACAGTGCTTTCCCCAACAGTCTGTTTAAGCTGTACACAGGGGATCTTTGTGTTGCTCCAAACTTAATTGCATCATCCCACCATCCCAACAGTGGATGATGAAATAAATACCGCTTTGGGGGAAATCAGCAGTGGTTTTCCTATGGATAGAATGGAATATCGACCTCTGACTCCAGCCAAAGGAGATGAGCAACACCCCATCTTTGGGCATGGCTTGTCTGCCGAGTGTATACATAGTAAAGAGGGTTATTTGTCATTTTATATTTGTGTGTGTGTAGAGGGGAGCCGTGACGTAGTGGTTCGCCCACTGCTCTGTGAACCCATTGACCTGAATTCCTCCTGGGCCTCCCCTAGGTCGACTCTGCCTTCTATGAGTGTCTAGTGCAGTGTGTATACATCACTACGAGGGAGAGACAAAGTTGGCTGGGCATGGTGCTACTTCTATGCCTCCCGATTGTGCCGTGCCAGCCTTCATAGCTGTTAACTAATCGCGCTTGCAGCAACAGCCTGTTAAGGCTTTACGGCGGGGATCTTTGTCTTTGTAAGATCTATCTGTGGGAGATGACGAGTGGTGTGGAGGAGATCCCTCCTGGCATCATAAACAAAGAGGACACCATCTTCGGTAACATGCAGGAGATCTTTGACTTCCACAACAAGTACGTGCATGCACGCACACTCGCGCGCGGCTGCTCATGGGGTACACGCAGTCCAGCAGCAATTACCCACTCGCACTGCAATGCACAGATGCACGGAGCACTGACTCTGAAGCACATTATCTTCAACTAGGTCTGTAATCATTCGACACCTCTTAGCATTTAGATGAATGTCACGATTCTGCATCGCAATTTGAATCAATGTTTTTGCATTGTGGTTTGTTGTAGCACCGGTTAGTTGTTGCGAGGGGTCACGTGAATTAATTACATACAATGTATATGATTTGGAAATGGTGCATTCTCTCATTCACAATATATGCGACAAATGGCGCGTGGAAGAACTCGTGTATATGTGCATTATATGTAAATGATATGCGAGTGTTACATGCCTAACCTTCAGATTCATACACATTTCCTGTACCACAACACTCCATTTGATATGCATTGTATGCTCTTAACACAACGCATTAGCAATGCGTATTAACTCTTTAGGCACTGTTTTTAGGTGTGTAGGTTTAAAATACTATTCAGGAGGGCTTTTTCCTGGCATGTTGGGATATTGTGTTTTTTTTTATTCTGAAATATGATTGCTGCGAATTATTTTCTGTTTCTGCACAAGGTGCGTGCGTGATTTTTAATGTAAATGTTGGCAGACTAAACAAACTTGCAAAATAAGGGGCCGTTGAAATGATCGTTTCCTCTCATGTCGTCATATGTTTGCCTTGCAGCATCTTCCTCAAGGAGTTGGAGAAGTATGAGCAGCTTCCTGAGGACGTCGGTCACTGCTTTGTTACTTGGGTCAGTGCCCGCTCTTAAGTTTTCTTCTTTACACGGTACATAGTGCTCGTGTATGTATGCACGTTGAACCTCTTTCGCACCGTCCGTAGCCAACCATGCTGATCAGAGGTACGAGGGACGGACAACAAACTAAACACAAAAGCAGTTCTAAAGAAATTAGTTTTCGATGTAGATTTAAAAGTGCATGGCTCCAGTCAGCTTCCTAATATCGGAAGGAAAAGCGTTCCAGACGGCCGCAGAAGCCCGTCTGAAAGCGCGCGATGCGGTGACCGTCTTTGTTCTGTGGCTTGCCAAAAGCCGCTGCGAGGATGAACCAGAGTTCGCGTAATGCTTTATGCTCCTTGACGAGATCAGCAAGGTATTGTGGTTAATTTGTGTCCCGAAGCACTTTGTGTGTAATGAGTTTCAAGGTCCGCACTTTACAAATTGACATTTCGTGAGAAATGACGGAATGATTACTGCCAGGTGTTAATGGGCTTGGATTTGGCAATAATGTTAGATCGGTAAGGTGGCTGGAACTTGGGCAACTGAAGGCGAAACGAGTATGAACGTTGCAATTAAACTTAGACTTATGGTTACGGAAATAGTGATGAATACAGTACCTTTCGTTATTTTATTGTAATAACATGAATGTATTTTATCTAGGAAAGCTTCACTTGAGTCTCAGCACTAGTAATTAAGTATGCTTCTGCTTGGTAATTGTTGCCTTATTTAGTATGAATTTATTGGTCTTTATTATAACTTCGGTGTCTCTTATAATCATTTAATTGTGATGGCAACTGTTTTCATACGAGTTGGCCATTGTGGGGTAGTGCTTTTACCAGACTTTACCAGATAAAATTTAGACTTAAAGCTTTCGTGACTGCAGGAATTCATATTCTTTGGGTCTTTCGGTAAAGTCACGTAGATAGGTAGAAATTAATAAAAATAATCAATATAAAATTAACAAAACTTATAGTTTGTACGTAAATGCATGCCAATTCAAGTGCAACATAAACGCGAGGAAATAATCGGTTAAAAAATTATGTGGGTACGATGAGATGTATCGTGTGTGTCGCCGCATCGTCCTGGTAATGGCTTCGGGGTTATATGCCATTACAGATGCACATTGCAGTGGCTTCATAGCTGCATGTGACCCAGCCGACAATAATTAGAGACTTGAACTTTTCATGATTAATGATTTCACATTTTTAAATGCACCATTTGCTCCCTCTCTACACATGCCTTATCATCGTGGACAGTGTTTATATCATTCACTGGCTTATCTATTTTTGTAGAATCATGAACAACAAACATTCCAGTCCTTTGCAAATACGATTATTTATTTTTGCAAAAATAACCTTTACAAATCCACGAATCCTTATATGGGACATGTTGGTATTAAAAGGTCTTAATGGAGCTAATGGATGGACAGGAGGACTTTATATCTTTGTGTTAGTGCCATCTTCTCTGAAACATGAATACTCGAGTGATGATCGGTTACACTGTAAGGAGTCTCGCGAAGCCTAACGAGAGGGCCTCGTGGGAGTGCCGGAGTTCACAGTGCGTCTGTGACCCCTTGTCTGCTCGCAGGCGGACAAGTTCCAGATGTACGTGTCCTACTGCAAGAACAAGCCCGACTCCACGCAGCTCATCATGGACCACGCCGGCACATTCTTTGATGTGAGTAATGCCTGCAGAATGCTTCCTCCCTACATCGACGCCGCAACTCCTGCACTTGTAGATTCATTGAGTTATTTTTATATACTTATCTTATCTCCCATGTGCTGAGATAATCACGCCCCCCAATTTTCCTAGATTTTTTTTTACAAAAGAAACAGTCGTGCTTTGTACCATTTACAACTTCAGTGGCAACAAAACCACATTGTGGCCGTCTGGTATCTTAGAAACATAAACAATTGTATACCTGGTGGTGATGCGAGTCTGCATGTGTGCCTGTCAACGCCAACACAAAAGATCGTTTGAACACTGTGCCGCCGCGCAGCTGAACTACGTAGAGTACACGTTAAATTTATCATTTTGTGTTCTGTGTCTTCACGTAACTATTAGTCTATTGACCTATTGGACCACCAGATTTATGGTAATCAACAGCATTTGTGGTGCTCACACACTACAGATCTTCCTTGTAAAATAGCCAGGCAACTGCCTTAAACGCGACCATCCATGTAACAAATCAAATAAACTCAAACTCTGATTTATACAAATGTGTGCAGTGTGTGTGTAGTGAGCATTGGGTCGTCTAAATTATGGTGCTCCAAGCCAGCGGTTTTTAAACCCAAGCTATGCGGTGTTTTATAAGTTTATCAATGATTTTCATTGCCATGTGCCTCAGTAAATGTCAACAAGAACATAATCCAAAGCTTTAGGCATCTGAAAATTGGTAGTTATGGAAAGGCATTATGTTTAAGGGTCTGTGTGCTTTGATGTTGAGAACCCACAGCTTTTGACGTTTGGAACTTAGTGGAACGAGGTGCTACAAATAAAATATGGAGTTCGTTAAGTCATTCGTTGACACTGCAGTGACTACACAAGTTGGAAAAAAATAAGCGTTGTAAATAAACCTGATCAAGCGAAAAGATTTGTCCTGATTGGGCCTCAACCATAAGAATAAAAGCCCTTGGTAGTTTCTGAAATGAGAAAAGGCTCTTTAACCCTGCTGTCACACTTCGTCATGCACCGGCCATAACCACACGATTCCTAAATACCCTCATGTGTCATTTTTTCCTCTTCCGAGTCGATGTCCGTAAAATTCCTTCGCGATGCGTTTCTTTGCCTCTCGAAGTACGCGACTTATAGCTTGTAGGTCTATTTTTAAATGTCATATGAAAGGTGTGCACCAGATGGCCCTAAAACAATTACACACTGGGAAGTGCAAATTCGATTCAGAAGGTGGTCTTTATCCACCTCCACGGGATGCCTGAGCCAAATACGCCAGATGAGCTGTGCACCCACGTGGACCGTGCGCCACTTGCCCCGTCTCCGGACGCTTGCTCGTTCTTACCTCGCTTGCCTTCTCTGATTCGCGTGCTGCCTGCCCGACTCTCACCCACAGGAGATCCAACAGCGGCACGGCC
Organism: Lampetra fluviatilis; assembly: GCF_964198595.1. Lineage (NCBI taxonomy): Eukaryota > Metazoa > Chordata > Hyperoartia > Petromyzontiformes > Petromyzontidae > Lampetra > Lampetra fluviatilis. The sequence goes on along the minus strand of NC_136276.1, from coordinate 2,829,784 downwards.
TGGCCAACACCATCTCCTCCTACCTCATTAAGCCCGTGCAGCGAATCACCAAGTACCAGCTGCTGCTCAAGGTGGGTGGCCGCGTGGTGCACGCTGTGGTGCGGTGTGGAGTCGTGGTGGTGGTTTGTGTGAATGGTGCTTGTGTAGTGACATCGCTGGATGTCACCATGATGTGGTTGCAGTTACCGGCCCTAGAGGGGCACGGAGCGACATCGCCGGATACCACGGTGTGCGCTGAATAATAGCGCTGGATGACACCACGCTTGAAGTGCAGTGCCGACCCTACAGGACAGGTTGTGTAGGTGCCGACCGAAGGATGGGGGTTGTGTGAGGCCATGGCACTCTGGTTGACCCGGGAGGACACGTGACCGGTTAAGTTGACGGAGGGGCTCCAAGAGGGGGCTAGGGGGAGTCACGTGATTGGGACCATATCTTTCCCGAGGATTCTGGAAGGTGGACGGGGCCAAGGGCAGAACCGGCCACGGCAGAGAGAGAATATCAGCCGGGTCCCGAGAGGGACCAGGTTGTCGTGCATCCGGGAAGAAACCCTTCATCTACCATCTCCGAAGTCATTGGTCCCGGTTCGTAGTAGTAATTAGTGTAGTTACCCTGGTGGTCACCACCTTAGGTTGTTATTCTGTTAAAGGGAAGTTACCCCGTGTGCTGGAACTGAACATATGTGTTGCCTTCAAAGTCTACATCTGCGACTCAGTTGAACCCATTACACTTGTAATGGCTGTAGTTGTGATGACGATGATATCGCTGTTTGTGGTGTGCGTTGTCACAGTGGTGGTTGTGGTGGAATGCTCATGGATGGATTTGATCTTGATATTCTCTCGGTGACAAAAACTAAAGCGGACACTTTATACTTAAAATTTGATCACGAGCAGAAACTTGCCGCAACAGTCATTGACAGCTGAATGTGAGATTTTGCTCCTCGTTGCGGGGGTGTGGTCATTGCTTTCATCGTGAATGGGATCTCGCGCAGGAGCTGCTCACGTGTTGCGACGAGCGAACGGGCGAGCTTAAGGAGGCGTTGGAGGTGATGCTAAGTGTCCCCAAGAGAGCCAACGATGCCATGCACCTCAGCATGCTGGAGGGTGAGTGCGGACCAACCGTTAGCATAAGCCATCTTAACCGACCAGACCCCTGCACTGTACAACACTTTTTTTTTGTCAATACACTGTTTGACGGGGACTTCCCTACACCTGTTTTTGTTTGTTTAGTTTTTTGTCCTTCCCCCACACCTCTGTTGAACACGGTTGGCTACGTATGGTACGAAATAAGTTCTACATATATACATACACACATACATACGTGCCGTCCATCGTGGTCATGTGATCAGGCTTTGTTGAACAATGGTCACTGTATATGTATACGCCTCTCTCTGCCCGCGTGCGCGGACAGGTTTCGACGAGAACCTCGATGCGCAGGGCGAGCTGATCCTGCAGGAGTCCTTCCAGGTGTGGGACCCCAAGACGCTCATCCGCAAGGGTCGCGAGCGCCACCTCTTCCTCTTCGAGCTCGCGCTCATCTTCAGCAAGGAAGTGCGCGACTCGTCGGGGAACAGCAAGTACCTCTACAAGCATAAGCTGCTGGTGAGTGCATGCGTGTGTTCGTGCGTTCGTGCGTGCGCGCGCACAGCTGGGGGAAGTGGGGGCAGGGGGGCGGGGGGCCGTGTGCGTGCGAGTGGGTGGATGGAAGTTGGAGGTGCTGCTAGTTGGCTCATTTCCACGCAGTCCCTTCCTGCGATCAAGTGCAGGTTTGCGTGGGCTTCCATTGGGGCTGCTTTGCCCAAAGTGAGTACTGGGTGCATAATGTGCCAGCATTGATGTTTGGAAGATAAACCTGACACCCCATATGGTGGTGGGCACCATCCGTAACATTTGAGCACTGCCTGTGATAATAGTTGCTCGCAAAGCAACTCCTAATTATGATCCTTGTCACTTTTTCAATAAGTGTAATTAAGATATAACCTGCATGTATTGTACAAGTGGGTGTTGTGGAGGGCATATTTTGTGCGGTTAATGGCCATTCCCAAATGGTAAACTTAAACTACCTGCATCTGTCGCGCGACCTCCGCCTTCATCATTAATGCACGGGTCTGTCCTGTGACCTCACATCATCATCCTCCACTCCATCATTAACGCCTGGGTGTTCGACGTGCCCTCCAGGGAACCAACTTTTATCACTGCATGTGGTCTTTGCTGTGCTTAAGACCTGACGGACGATGGCACCATGATGAATGAGGGTTGCATTTTGGTTGTGCGCACGTATGTGTGTATACGTGCAGACGTCAGAGCTTGGGGTATCTGACCACGTGGAGGGCGATGCCTGTAAATTCACCCTGTGGGTTGGTCGCACTCCGACATCTGACAACAAGCTCGTGCTGAAGGTAACCCCTAACCTTGGAACTATGCATCTGTTCTGCTTGATATAATACCTCCGATGATTTGTTCGATTATCATCACATTCAAGGCAGCTTGTGTGAAAGCATCATTAGATCAATAGCATAATAATATGCATTAAAAATGGTAGTCTAAGAAACTTGGACTTATAGTCATACATTTGTTTAAATTATCAATCATATTACTCAAATGCACTTGCATACACACCTATATACAACATCCTTGTCACGCTTATTTACATTATGTCACAGAATCGCCAAATGTGTATTGGGTGAATGACATCACCGCAATTGTCCATCATGGAATACTCGCACAGTGACGAAGATCACAATCTCTTGAAAGCTGCTTTTCGAGCTGTAAGCTATGGTCTTGGTCTTGTTCCCAGAGTTGTTCTGAGCTCCACTGCCCACACAGCGGTCGGAGGACCCATGATGCATCATTCTGCATGGCATCTGTGTGTCTTTGTCTGTGTGTCTTTGCCTTGTGCACGGTTGAGATTGCATTGGTCGTGTTCCCACACTTCCCCCCCCCCCAATAATTTTTCCCAGCGGTAGTGGCTGCCGCGTGGTTTGCTTTTGGAAATGTAGCCATTTTGTCAAGGGTTCAAAGTCAGGGTTGAGAGTCTATACTAAAAAATATCATAGGAATTTTGTGTATGCAGTCATTATTTTACAATCATTAACACATGCCGCTTGTGTCCAAAGCACATGAAATGAGCAGATGGAATTTTCCCCTTTGCAAATTACCATGCTGTTAGGCTACCAATGGGTGGGGGGGCCCGCTCAAGTGCGGTGGTGTCAAGGAAGTTTAAAGGTCACACGACACAACAACAGAAAAGGTCACCACCCTTTAAACAATTACAAAAAAAATGTTTAGGAATAAGGAGCGGCACGAACGCGAGCCTCGTGTGACGCAGAGCATCCGTCATGCTCCCCCCACCCCCCTCGCCGCCACCCTCCGCGTGTTCCAGGCGTCCAGCATCGACACCAAGCAAGACTGGATAAAGCACATCCGTGAAGCCATCCAGGAGCGCACCATCCACCTCAAGGGGGCGCTCAAGGAGCCCATCCACCTGCCCAAGTCCACAGCCGGCATGAAGCACAAGGCTTCCTCCAAGAGGTGTCCGCTGCTCTCATCCCCGATGCCCTGTCGATTTTGTCGACTCTCTCATTCGGTTTGCTTTCCCTACCTCGCGGCAGTCTTGTGTGTTCCGTACTCAATGCTTGATGATACCGGCTGATACTTGGAGGATGAGCGAACACTACCCTTGGTAGTCTGTGCTTCCTCCCACATCTCCCCTCTGTCCACCACTCAACAGTCTTCACCTCTATCTTCCGTGTCCTTAATATTTCACGATTTCACTCCATATTTTTCTTAGTCGGCCCCACCATCCCTTCGATGGGATACGAATCCAATTTGTATCACATTGTGTATGCGTGCCATGTGCATGATACATTTGCATAGAGCAAATCATCCGTGTGTGTGTGTGTGTCACCCGTGTGTGTGTGCTCGTGTAGGGAGGGGTAGTCTAGTGGTTAGCGTGCTGCGCTACGAACCCGGCGACCCGAGTTCGATTTCTGCTCATGAACTGGTTCTGGGCCTCTCCTATATCGACTCAGCCTCAAAATGAGCACCAAACGCGGTGTGAACACATTGCCACTCAGGGGAAAACGTGGCCGAGCGTGGCGCTGGCCACCCACCCCCTCTTGTGCTGTGCCGGGTTTCATAGGTGCTCGCAAACAGCACTTGGCCCAACAGTGTGTTAAGGCTCAGGATCTTTGTCACACATCGCAGCGGCGAATAGCTTGTGCTCTTTTGCGTGACAGGGATAGCGGAGGGGAGGACGGGGACAGCCAGGGCGATGGGAGCTCCCAGCCCGACACCATCTCCATCACCTCGCGCACCTCCCAGAACACGCTGGACAGCGACAAGGTGAGCGGGCTCTCGCGGGTGCGCAGGTTGAGTTGACCAGTGCACAGGAAAACGGGAGAAGAGACGCAGCGATGACAATCCTGACAAGGTGGGAGCCGCGTGCTTGCGGGGCTGTGTGAACAGCAACTGGTTCATGGTGACAACAGATAAACTGCTCTACATTTCCACGTGATTAGCCACTTCATTGGGCTATCATTTGTGGTCAGGTCGCTTCTGAAAAAGAGCTCTTGCTCAGTGGGCCTTACCTGGTAAAAATAAAATAGTTTATACTTTATAAATGACATCTTGCCAGTTAGTATAGCGAGCTTTTTCATTTTGACTCCAAACAGAAAATAATTAAAAAAAAATTGGCTACGTATGACACGAAAGAAGTTCTACATACATACATGTTGACCTGAATATGATAAAGAATAATCAGTTCAACTGACACACATAAGTAGTATACCTGTATTATGAACTGATCAAAAAAACAACTCGAATCTAAATTTTCAAAGCAGGACGGGTAGATTCTACTTTCATTCGTTCATAAGTGCGTGTGAACATGTGTGTGCGTTAACACAGCGGCACGCAGTTTGGCATAGACCAGCAGTTGCAGGACCGTAAGCCTGCGTGAGTGTACGCGAGTAACTAATCCGTGTGTGTGTGTTTCAGCAGCGCCGGTTAATGTTTCAAATCTGTAAATAACGAAGAAACCCATCACTACAGAATAACATTTGGGCAGGCCGGGAAAAAACAACAAGTTTCCACAACATGCAAAAAATGAGCATGCGAGTGTGTACAAAAAGCATTGAGCAAAACCACCAGTTCCTGCAGAACTGCATTTGTTGACATCTTGTCTTTAAGTCACCATCAATTGAGTTTGTTGTTCTTCCCCCGCACTTCCGATTAGCACGGTTGGCTACAAACAGTGCGAAAGGAGTTCAACATGCTTCAATAAATTGAGCAAAATATAACTTACAGGTCAAATTGGCTCAATTTATTGATGGTGAATTAAGACGAGACGACCACAATGCAGTTCTTCAGATAACTGGTGGTTTTTCATAATGCTTAAGGCCAAGAGCTTTTTGTCATGAATCTCAGACTGGCCATTGTATGTTGAACTTCTTTCGCACCATACGCAGCCAACCTTGCTGCACACAAAGCCCACCTGCATTGTGTGGAGTAGACGATCATGTTGAGTTCACGTTGGCACACGAGCGATATCCGGCGCGAGCTGGCAGGTCAGTCAGTCGTCGTGCGTGTGACTTGCGTAATTTTGCGTTTTCCACACCCGAATTTGGCAGCGCGTCAAACAACAGCTTATTTTAAGCCGTAGGCTTTCATGCCCTGCTCTGTTCATTCTTAGGTAAGAGTTTATTTTGCGTATTCGCTTGCCACATTTGCTATGCACGTGTGCTCCAGCAACGTCTTCTTCACGACAAATAATCATGCGACACGTACGACAGTCTGTGTCGCACAAATTAGTTTGGACACTTGATTTCATTATTGTTTCTCACACTGCTTTAACCTTTACATGGTTACCTTATTTATCTGTGATGGTTATAACTGACGATTTATCAATTGTTTACAAAATGAACGCAAATTCCACGGAAATAAAATACGAAGTGTATTTGTTCGAGCGATTATGTAATTCTGATACATAGTTCAGTGCGTAATGACAGCTTGCGCGAAGCAAATATATAAAGGCATTTGATGTGTGTTGAAATAGGAAATTTGTCATAAGATAAAAAGAAACTGCGAGCCTGAGCATGCTTGGGGAGCAAGATGAATGTTCACCTGCATCTTGCAATTCCCCCTTTGTTTTTCTGGCAGTTCATGAGATTAACGCTAAATAAGGTCCTTAGTTGATTCATAATAAATGTTTTTGGGTTGGGTCGCGTAAGCATTCGTGTGTCGTAACCCTCCAGCACCCAACACAGCCAGTAAGGTTTGTCGCGTAAACAAAACGCCAATGAGTTGCTACTTCAGCCGGTGTGTTGGAGAGTAAATCCCCAACATTTAAAATTTGACTGCGACGTTTTGCCGGTAATTACATCCAGCATCAGCGGGCGATTTCCCAGAATAGTGAAGCAATCCATCTGCTTCCGGTCTTAAATAGTGCAAGATGACGTCATCACTGTGAACCCATCATGTGCAGAGATCAGAGGGGGAGGAGGGTTTATTGTAATTATATAATATATTAGTTAGTTAGCATATGTTTCCTTTTTTCAGGAATACAGTTGTAATAATACGCTTCCAGGCCACACAAAGCCTATAGTTATCAGAGCGGTTAAAATTATTTGTATTTCTCTCAGTTTCAATAGATTGTCAAATCAGTCTCGGCCAGTAATAATTAGTTTTACACAACAATTTAACGTTATCAAATTGAGTGTCCTTGTTGGCAGGCATGTTCTGCAACTGTCGGCAGTTGCGTTTGTGAGTATTTAATATTTCTTTGGTATTCTTTTACTCTTACACTAATGTCACGTCCCGTCTGTCCAATATAGCATCTGCCACGTACGAAGGGGTTGATGGCCGATGGTCATGAAGAGTTACGGAGTGGCAGCTGAGGAATTGAACGTGTCGGAGAGTCCAACTTTCGTGGAGATGGAGCGATGAAATTGGTTTGTCTGCAGGTGCTAGGTTGATTTTCATCATGCAGTGGATTGATCGTGGCTAATGGTGAAAATGATTTGTAATCTGGTGAGGGCATGTTCAGTCGTATTCAAGGGAGACATGGCAACCTATACAAGCAAGGTAGTGTTGGGATTGATTTAATAAATTTATTTCATTGCAAAGAATGTGGGATTTGAGTGTTTACTTGGGAAATGAATCCAAAATCTGCAGCGAATGGCTCTCATGAACGATGTTACATTCATACCCACGTATGTAGACGGCTGTTTTGAGAGCGCACCATGGAGTTGCCTGTAGGAATGTGACAACTCACCATTGCCATACTGCCATGAATTGTCGAGATTCAAGGTCACGTTCCAAGTCAAGAATGTATCCGGTTATTTCGTCTTGTTTGTACCATCTCATATGTTCTTGAGTTTGTTCAGCAGTATTACATTAACCTATTAAAGAGGTAGCATTTGCAGTTGATGGGGCTTTTCAATGTAAACAATGAATTCCTACGTACACGATTTTATGCAGGTGTCATGAGCATAAGAATGATTTCAAACTATATCAGTGAATCGTTACATGTCTTGGGAGCAAGGCATGCTGGGATTCTCACTGCCCGAACCTGTGCACACTGATTCAGCCTCAAACTGATCACTATAGTACTTGGTCTATTCAGTCCCCAAATAGAAATGTGGTAGTCTCATGAAACCCACGCTACGTTCCCATAATATGGAAAAGTAACCCTAAATTTTGATTCAAAGCATTCGTGACTGCAGGGATTCATCTTCTTGGTTCTTTCGGTAAAGTCACGAGAATTTACCGAAAGAACCAAGAAGATGAAAGGTAACCCCCTTGAACATATATGGAAAATGGGAACCTCCATTACGCAATGTTTGAAATCCCCTGGTTGAGATTTAGAAATTACACTGGTGGGGATTTGTGACTTTGTCGATGCGGTTGCATTGTTCGCCTGCTGCAGAGGAGTCTGCAAAACGTTTCAGAGCCCCGAGATTCACGGTTGCATTCGGTGAAATCTCGTTGCATCTAATGCATGCGCTGAAATTTACTCTCGCATCGATTGCACTTTGTGAAGTGTTTTTAACGATTGCACGCGTGAGCATTTTCAGCCTGAGCGTACTGCAAAGCTGTGCCTGCAGAGGTATATACAGTGTACGTAGCTACGCGCCTGTTTTAGGCTGGGCACGAGCACTTATCAGCGAGCGACATATCGTTTTGTGTATCACCACCACCACGACTGATATGGGACACGCATTTAGCACTTAAAAGCCCAGCGCTGTGCCAGCTCCGTGAACCGTGCATAAATCCCAATTAGGAAAAACCGGCTCAAAAGACGGTCATTAATTCACTGCAAAAGTAAGTTGGAGTTTGCAGCGTGCGCAGTGTAAGTGCAGGGTGGCGTGAAACTGCACTGTGCCTTGAGCTGGACCGAGAGGCTGGGTTTCATGAGCTCTGAAATGGGGGGTGGGGGAGTGTTGTGGCATGCAGGATGGGGGTGGCTGGGACTGGCAGGGGGTTATGCTGCAGAGCTCTTAGTGTGGACAATGGTGGTGGGATGAAGGTAAGTTGAGTGGGGGAGGTGGATGTGGATTTGAATGTGAGAGATATCGCTCAGCTCCACTGCTAACAACCCTCCACAAGCCCAGCTTTCATGTTCTCTTAATGAGCAGAAACGTGGAGCGTAATATGGAACACACCACCAAACTCGCGTCAACGAAATCTTTGTCTCTGGCACGAGTGAAGAAAAATTGGCAGCGACTAAAAACAGAGGACTGTGGGTGGAACTGAAGGGGGACTCGTGCTGAACACCAGCGCTCTCGTGGCGATAGAAAGGAGGGATGTGAGCGGTGCTCGTCTGCAAAGCAAAGGAGGAGGGGTGGCTTGGGAGAGAGAGAGAGAGGGAACTAGATTTGAGTGGGTGGGGTGGTGGTCTCTGGTGTGTTTGTGGAGGGGGGGTGGTAGTTTAAAGGATGGAGGGCGTGGGGAGGTGCATGGGAGTAGAGAGTATACATTGAACATGGGGAATTGAGGTTTGGGGGGAGGGTGGGAGGTCGTTTTGGGGGAGGGGTTCTTGCCTGGCCTGCGATGGTTTGGGAAACTTGCAGATGGGGTTGGACGGGGTAGAGGGCCTTTCGGGGTTAACGTCTGGCTGGGCCTGGGGAGGGAGAGATACAAGGCGTGTGTGTACACGCGCACGAGCCTTGGGGTTTCTCAGGAATTATTCTGCGCAGCCGCTCGCGAAAAAATGTGGCTTTGGCGGCAACAACATGGGCGCCTTGTTGATGTAGCCCGAGTGATAACTTACTGCTTTGGAAAGTGTCCCCATTAGACATTGTTTTGGAAAGGATGAAGGACAAGGGAAAAAAAACTGGGGAAACTGTGGCACTCTGACAATGCATTTTATGGGGTTGATTTGTTGATTAGCGTTGTGCGGACGTTTCTGTTGTGGAGTAAAACATTCCCGGTGTAATTAGTGAGTTGTTTATAGGTGCGCAGAGACATTTTTATGGTGCCTAAACTATTGCGTGACTGGTGCCATTGGTTATGTTATTCCGTGTGAGTAGCTTATTGCTTGCAACAAATCTAAAATACACTCTTTTTAAAACCACATTCATTATTAAAACAGTACTTTACAATAAACAGTTTGGTGGGTAAGGTCTTTCACGTACAGCGACGTGCTGCATGCACGAGTCGTGGTTTTTTTTAAAGTCCATTTTCCTGCACGTAGTTTTTTTTCTTTCTTGAACATGAATAAGAAGTGGAGAGGGAGTTTGAATGGAAAAAAATACAAAGCTGTAAAATATCGTCCTAACCACCGTTAGCCCAATGATGGACAAGAGTCATTTAGACATTGGGGAGGTCGCACAAATTATCCTCCTGGGACACATCTACAGAGTGGTTTTTATGTGGAATATGATATATATTTATGGGCAGACTCGTGTGCCTAATCATTGTGGATTGCAGCGTTTCCTGGCATGGAGCACATGCCTGGCGTGTGTCTGGCTCGCTCAGCTGAAGTCAGATGGGGTGGGGGGGGGCATTTGTTGGGGTTTGGAGATGGGAAGGGGAGAGGAGGGAGGAGGGGTGAGGAGTGTTTGGTGGAACGCAGCGGGGATCCTTGGGATGTGAGGGGAAGAGGAGGGGAGGGGGGAACTTGTGGAGGGAAAGAGAGGAGAGAGGTGGGGCTGCCGGTGTGTGGCTGTGCACCGCCACCTCATTCATGGGACCGCTCGCTGAGAGAGACGTGACTTTCTTTGGCTTGCAAAGTAGCGTGGAGCAAGCTCGGCACGGTAACTCGCCACGCAAGCGGCTCGCGAGATGCGCTGGGAGTCTCCTCCGCCTGCTTCCGTTACACCCAACTCGGCTGCGCTAAGGCAGATGTGCGGAGTGTCAGGCAGGCGTACGGAGCGGGAGACCGACAGACCGCAGTGAGGGCTTTGGCACACAGCGAAGAGTTTAGCTTTTTTTTATTTACACTCGGTTGTTTTTATAATTTTTTGTTACGTTTTAGAAAAAATTGTCCTGCGGCCAACAGCTAGTGTGTGAGCTCAGAGGTCGTCATTGCCTCACTCGGTTTTCCCTGGAAGACAGGTAAGGATCGATGTAATCGGCAATTGCCAAAAATTAAGTACACAAAGGGTAATTGGGCAGGGTTGCACTGCAGCGTGTGTGTGCGACGGGCGTCGCAGTAGCAGCAGCGGCAGGGGTGGTGCTGCCTTGGGCGGTGCCGTGAGGCTCTGTGCGTATAGGGGCCGACCCGTCGAGTCGAAAATCTCTTGAGGTGGCAGCGAGTTACTCCCACGGCGCTCATTGATTTTAGTGAGCTGCGGCACGAGGATACTTTTTGCTTGGTGTGGTACCATTAGCGAGTGAAGGTGTGTGGCACCAGTGGCAAGCGTTCGCAGCAACAGTCTGTATTAGCGGTAAGCACTTTAAGCTGGTGGGTTTTAGCGGAGCCAGTTTTGAGCGAGTTTGCCACAGTATAGTGGTTGGCACCAGCAGTGTTGCACTCTTGGCTGGTGAGCGCTTACGGCGGATTATTTTTAGTGCTCTAGCAGTTCACACTTTGAGCTGGTTCATGCTATATTCCTACTTTTGCATAGGTCTCAAGCGGTTTGCGTTGGCATAGCGTGCTGCTGTCGAGGTGGTGAGCGTCAAAGCATCCTCCTCCGCTTCGTTGAATTTTCACGAGCGGCACAAATCGCTTAGTCGGCGTCGTTCGCTGGTGCCGAGCGAGTTCGGAGGCGGCGAGGTTGGGGGGGTGCTCCTTGTCATGGAGTTGAGCACGTCGAGTGGAGCGGCAGAGTTGGGGGGCGGCCGCGGGAAGACGGTGCGCACCCTCGGGGCCATGGCGGACTTCCTGGGCTCCCTGGCCGCCCCGCACACCGCCATGGTACGTGACCACGCTCGCTCGCTCGCTCTCGTGCCCCTTGCGCATTTGCTGTACAAAAAATATATTTTTAAATGGTACAGACCCATGGATGAAATACGCGTGTCACGTTCGTCGGTGACACCGCCCCGTAGCAGTAAGGTATGTCGTCGGTTGACGTGTTTGAGCACTGGCCATTCCTTCGGAGCAGCGGTGTTGAAGGGCGTGTTGCCCGAAATGTCGGCCTACTCGAAGGTTTCCTGTTCCAAGGCGATATCCAAAAGGTAAACATGTCGAGGGTTGATGGCTTTTCGTTTTGGCACTCTGTTGTGTAACTCTTCACACATCGTCCGAAGTCACGTTCGCGGCATCATCGCTGCACCTTTATAAACATGCTAAGCCGTGTAAAACAGGGGTGTCAAAACGTACGGGGGTCACAGGCCATTGGCAGCCTCCTGGAAACTTTTGCACAGCCTCTTGAAATACACCCCTGGGTATGACATTTCTTCGTCGGGTTATTATTTTTTTTAGCAGCATTCATTGCAAGGTTAATTTACGGAATCCTGCGTTTTACAGTGTTATTTCGGTTGCAAATCAAACACTACCTTTTTGTCTTGGAACCAATGCGTATTATGCAAACAGGTATTACAAAAGACATTAGTGTGTTGTTATTCATGAAGGTCCAGTGCACCCAACTGATTTTTGGATGAAATGTCTCCCCGAGGCTGGAAGGGCGTGACACCTGGCCATAAAGCATCCTTAAAGGCAGCAGGAAAATATTTGACTCTCACAGTAATGTGTGCAAGCTTAGAACATTTTAAGTGAGTAAGATGTGTGACTTGTTTGTGACCTAAGTTTTGAGTTAAACTTGCTTAATATTATTGAAGGATATCAAATTAAAATGCGGTCAATAAATGTAGCTCTGTGTGTGCACGCCTTTTGTGGCGTGCGATTGTGGGTTTGTGTGTGGGTGCTGGAAAGGGGGAGGGTGGACGGGGGTGGGTGTACGGGGGTCTGCTTTGTGAATGTTTTTGGCTCATGGGTGTGTGCATGGCTGTTTATGCGGGCACGTTTGCTTGTGTTATTTGTCTGAAAGTATGGGTATGTGGATAAGTGTGTGTGTGTGTTTGTATGTGTCTGTGTTGGCACAGTAGGGGGCCCAGGTGGTGCATTGGCCAGTCATCTCAGTCAGTAAACCCATGGCACCTGAGTCTGTCCTGTGACCTCCTGCCAGCGGGCGTTCGACATTTCACGTGGCCTTGAAGTGCACATTGCCTGGTACAAGCGCCGTGGTGTCGTCGCTGCCACTTCGTGGTGAATGGCGGTTGTTGTTTGTGGAGGTGTAGTGGGAGTGGTGGCCGAGTGGTTAATGCACTGCACTGTGGACTGGGCTATCCAAGTTAGATTCCCGCTCGTGACCAATCATCGTGGTGAATATTTGAACAGGTCCCGGGCCCTCCCCTAGGTCAAACCAGCTTTAAAAATTAGCATCTGGTACGGTGTGTAAACATCAGCGCTCGGGAGACAAAGGTATGTGGGTAGTATATGGTTGATTGTGTGGGGATGTGTGTATCTGGCTGTCAATGTATGGGTATTTGTTTTTTGTGTAATGGGTGTTTAGGCATTTATTGTGGGGAGAAGTGTGGTGCATCGCTAACCCAGAGAACCTGAATTTGATTCCCAGCCACTGCTAACAACAGTGGAGAGTAGAGTCGTATCATGAATTGGCTTGGGTCTCCCTTAGGTCAATTAAACATGAAATGAGTACCCCATGTAGTTTATGAGCATCATAACTTGGGAGACGAAGGCAGTTGGGTATGTTGGTTGGCCACACCACCCACTCGTGTGCAGTTACCGATCTAAATAGGTGCTCACCAACAGCACTTGCCCCAACGGTCTATATGGCTATACGTGGGATCTTTGCACGCACGTTTGTCAGTGTAATCCATCTGTTCCAGGTCAGCCTGTCCATGTGCTCCCAGGTTCTTGGGTTCAATGAAAATGTAATGTAACTCGGAACAGAGCTTTGAAGTCAATGAAAGGCTTACATACAAACATTCGTCAGCCTGTGGTGCTTTCTCATTTTATTTCATCTGACTCCAATCATTGACAAATGTTAACAACTTTATGTTGTGGGCTAAATGGATTTTGATGGCCATTAGATTATTATTTTTTGTTAGTACCGTGTTTGCTTTTTTATCAAGTGTTATGGATAGTTTGTTCCGTCTTCCTGACGCTATACGAAAGCCCCATTGATCTGTCGAGTCTCGTAGTACCGTTTGTGCCAGTTGTTCCTGCTCTTGCTCCTATTTTCATGACGTGGCTTACTTCAACCCCACTCCCCCCGCCTCCCCCCGCTCCCCCCACAATGCATGACGGCTAAAGGAGAACAGAGCCTCTCCAGACCCAGTTGAACCCGAAAACAGTAAAGTGAATTCACACTCGAATCTTGCAGAAGACCTCTGTGTTAAGCCCAAAATGGCAAAACGCGTTTATTAATTGATATGGTCAGCCAGACTGTAGTTACCAAATTAAACATGACATGACTGCTTTCGGGACGTCCTTAGAGTTTTTTCCACATATCTGACGTGAGAATCCTCTTCGGCATTGAATACACACTGTTCCCTCTTTAGATTTGAATCATTATGAGAGTTCATATCTCACGAGTGTTGTAATATTCAGACCCTTTCATGGTGTAGAGCAAGTATTTTCCTTTGGTAATTATTATGCTTGCTGTGGCCTTCCTTATTTGGAAGTTGATCCCTCTGTGTTTTCCCCCCCTTGCTTGCCAGTCCATGTGTCATTACGCCCGGTCCCTATTGCCTGTCTGTCTCGGCCACGTTGTTTGTTTCCCTGCCCGTTAAAACAATCAGACCTTTATTATGGTTACAAGCATTTTCTCATCGACTCGGGATTTTCATTGCGAACACAAGCACCGCTTGGTTGACATCTGTTAACAGGTTTTTTGAGATGTGCTTTCAGGTTCTTTTCGTTTTTTTTCTTTGTTGACTTTAACCATTCAGCATCCGCATCGTTGACATTCGTGAACATTGGGGATCGACCCTCACGGATGCTGCTGGTCTGGTCGGTGTCCTTGTACCTGAGTTGTAAAAATGCCCCTCGTTTTTGTGTAGAACGCAGCAAGGAAGGATACAATTTCCTCTTAGCACGTAGGTTTTCGTGGCCAATGTTACGGCCGAAAATGTTACGTTTGGTACATGTGACAATCAATTTGTGTGGCTTCATCGGGTGATGGAGGATTTGTAATAGTATACATTTGGTGAGATCATTATATGGCCTAACCTAAAAAAAACACCTCTGCAGAACTTCATCTTCAGCTCAATGCCATGAAGATTTCCATTTCCCTGGGCTTCACTTTTGAATGATTCACTTCACGTAATGTTGATTTGGTGCATCGCTTATTCACGCTGATGTGGGAGGCACGACTGGTGGAACCTATTATCCACGTTTTTCCGTGGAATTTATTGATGTCATCCACGCAGGCTATCAAGGGATGATGAGCACCGCTAATGATATGAATGTGACTTATCTGCAGAAAGATACACCAGAGGATTAATTTAGCACTCATGGAAAACCACTTTCAGGTGACTTTTCTGTGGACAAATTAATATTTAAAAAAGCATGATAGGGACTGATCCATTGATAAAGGGAGTATCACCTAATCGTTTGGATGCAGGGAAAATGTTGTAGTGTTAATTGGGCCATGAATAAGGGAATTGTTTTACTGTATTCTTGGGAACTATTCACATTCAAGATGCTCAAAAAATGTCTCTGTCCATCTGTTTTTAATTACACCAACAGTAGTGCTTTTTAATACGTCTTTTATCAACATAACTGATTACGCATTTCCAAGCATGTCACTTTTTTCAGGATATAACGGAAATCTTTAGATGTCCTTTTGCCTCCCGGCTTAGTTAGATTATCACCACATATTTCTTTTTAACCGTCTGGCAGTGCCATTTTGTTTTTTGCGTTGCTGCATATGATGATGGTACAGTACTCGTTTTCGGTTTGTGGAGATTCGGTGCGAGACAGTTTGCAATGTCAATGCATTCAAACGGCGTCGCTGTTAGCAATTATTCTAAATAATTCTATCTGGAGAGTAAAGCCTGCACACGGTAGTTCTGCTCGTTTAAATTGCTTTCCGGTTGCAGAGCTCCATCTGAGATTACTGCCCCTGCACCAACGCCTGCTCCTTCTCAATGGAGCGAAAAAAATTACTTTGCTGATTCTTTTTTTCTAATCCAAAAGCAACAAAAAAAACCTCATCCCTTTCAAGAAATGAATAACTGTGTTACTGTAGCCTGTTTTTATTAATAATTTTGATTGTTTTTTTTTATGGTGACATGTTTAAATTAAATTACAGCAAGGAAGAAAAAAAATAGCAGAGCATTTAAGAGTGTTAAAATCACCTCAGACAGCATATCTTCATGTGCAGATTATACAATCCACTGACTTGCTTTAGAGTTCTGCTTGCTCAACGTGACCATATGGGAAATTAACAACAACCTTATTTCCACACGCATGAAAAAAAATGTGGTTTGACAAGCTGAGACTTCCAAAATGGTGGTAACAGAATCTCATCTCACTGGCGCCAAGATGGCCGACCTCATTGCGTTTTACAAGAGAATGTGAATCGTAGGGGAATTCGTGTCCCTGAGAAGCCCATGTGCGTGAAACCAAGACAAGTGGCTTCAATTCAATTGCCACGTCGCTGCCTTTACACATTTTCATTTAATATTTCTTGCCATGCACATATTCTCACGATTTAAACTGGATTTTTTGTCATTCGGCCTGATGCGATTGCGTGTCAAAACACGGTCATTGTTATGTAATGTTGTTGGTTATTGGCACGAGCAGAGTTTGCACATCATGGATGCACGGTGTTAGCAATGTGTAGGCGTGGGGGTCCCTGGCAGCATGGAGAGAATTGGGAGTATCTTTTGCCAATGGACACTGCAGTGAAGTCCAGTCCCATGCTGAGAGGAAAAAAACCCACATATTTGTATGTTAGTGAGTTTTTATTATTTGTATTGTGGTTTTTGCTCTTGATTTATTTATTCAAAGTTTAGTTTTGTTGGCATTTATGATATGCGTGTCTCAGTTTGGGTTTTCTGGGTGTGTTTTTCTGCTGGTAGCTGCCTCCATCTGCTCTGGGTTTGTTTCCCTAAGGCACCAGAGTGGGGGTGTATATTGTTACAGCTCGCCAGTGCCCTCATGAAGAATCATAAGCACCATTGGGTTGTTCAGTTTGTAATTTCGGTCTCATGCTTAGCAATGATTACAAATATTGAGGGGACGCTTAAGAAAAAGGATCCGGCGTTAAAATTGTGCAGCTAAAATGCGGAGCGGCCTCAAGTATTGTGGGGCGGGAGTTTGATGGGGTCAGCTCCTCGCAGCCCGAAGTCGGCCGGCGAGTGTAATTACGGCGCTGTCCGTAAATGGCGTGCGCTGCCATGCTGGAAGAACCCAGAGGCTGCCCTCTCGCGTGGTCATTCTGCTGACTAAGCCTAAGGCCAGCGGGCCCGAGGGGCCATGGCTTCCCACCGCTTCCTACCTCGCCAGGCAAACTGGGGGCGAGCCCGTGCATTGACGTCGACCAGCGCGCGCTCACAGCCACGCGGTTGATTTTTTGTGTGGAGAAAGGGCAGGCAGCGCCCCTTAATATTTACATCAATGTAAACGGTGACGGTTACAACCGGGAGGTTGAAACATTTGTGAGTTGTAAAATGTGAAATTTGAATCCTGTTAATGAACGTGAAGGAATCGCAAGAGCTGGCGGTGGAATGGGGAGGCCTTGTTCATCCAGCGGTGGGATTGACCATGCCCAAAGTTGAATGACCGAGTGGGTTCCACACTCGTCAGGCAGCACACACCCCACCGCCGCACGCTGCCACTAACGGACATGTTGGTCCCTCGAGCAGAAGTCTTAGCTGAACACTGAGAGTGTGTGCGAGTGTGTGTGTGTAGCTGGTGCATCTGCCAATCATCTCAGTCGGTCAACGCATGGCACCTGGGTCTGTTCCATGACCTGTCGGCGAGCCTTCGACACTTCACGTGGCCTCGGTGCACCTGGCCTGGCACAGGCACCGTGGTTACGTCACTGCCACTTAGCAGCGAATGGCGGTGGCTTTTTTGTTAATCACACACAGGTTAAAGTTTTTCTGCTTACCAAGTATATATTTCATAGCAATATATACTTTACACAGAATAGTTTAAAGTATAGACACCGTACGATATATTAGGTATGTAATGATTCCCGGCCCTTTATGACATGAATATTCATGATTTGATTGAAGATAATATTTGTTGTTACCTTGTAGTGGATGTAGCGCCTCTGTGGATTTGTTACCAAGTTGCGTGCACAGTGTGTGTGAATAAAACGTCGTTGATTCATGCGCGCACAATTTAATGCATGTGCAGGTATAATGTAGTTTTTTTTGGGTTAGATCGCCTGAATATAAATGTGTCGTGAAACCCGCCACCACCCGACACAGCCAATTAGTAAGGGTTGTCACGTAAACAGAAAATGCCAGATCGTTACTAGTACAGCACATTTCGTTACTAGTACACCGTACCAGTAATGAATTGGCATGTTCTTTTAAGTGACAAACCTTAGTAATTGGCTGTGTCGGGTGGTGGCGGGTGTTTAATGACACATTAATATTCAGGCGATTTAACCCAAAAAATATATTATGGATGATATTGGTCGCGAAAGCCTACGTGTTAAACATGTACAGGGAGCATAAAAACAATGTAATTGATTAATTGATGCGTTGTTAGATGCGCCCTCCCTCCTTCCCTTCAGCCAGCAAAACTTTTTCCCCAAATATTGCATGCCATGCATTTGCGTGGGATACACCAGCCGCTTGCCCGAGCGTCAGGAATCCAGCCAGAAAACGTTTTCCCGTATCGTATGACTTCTTCTTCTCAAACACTTTCTGACTATGCTTGTACGCGGTTTCCAGCTAGACTATGTTTTGTCTACAATCAAAAACGTGTGTGTGTGTGCTCGTGAGCCTGAATTTTTGCCACAACGAACCCATTTATTTTATGGTGTGCAGAATGAGTGTTACCACTCGCCGCCCCAGTCTGCCCCACACAAGATACCGATCGACAGCGGTGCCTCTCTCAGCATTAGACCATGCTTATCGTGGAATTTCTAGTTTAGCCTTCATGACAGTATCTTATATGAAATTGCCTTGCAGGTTTAAATATCAAAGGTCAAGGTCTGACGGCTCTGCAGACGTATCTTTCTCGCGGGTCTGATGACCGCACGCTTTTGACTCGAGAGCTTCTGCAAATCATCACCAGTAAAGAAGGGCATTCTGTAAGCATGTTCCAGAGTAGTTTTAACAAAGTAAATACAAAAATAATCTGGCCTTTGAGTAGGCGAGAGGCATTCAACAGCAGGATTAAGGTTGTTCACTCGCAAAATTAGGAATAGGATAAAAAGTGACAAAAATAGATAACTCGAAAGAAAAGGGTTCACATTGGTTGGGACACTTGTGTGGGATGGATGTGTGGGTACAGTTACAGCGGCAGGCATTGGAGTAGCACCGAGGGATTAGCGATCTCGAGCAGACCTCTTGGAGGAGGGTGGTGTGTCGCGGTCAAAAAGTGATGGTGAGGTGTGGTGGCATCGGTGGCGTTGGCTGTGTTGACCTCCTAACTTTTAATCACCTTAATTTATGATACTTTCAATTTATATTGCGACATTCATGCTAATAGTTTAGTTTGTTGCCCTTCCCCCGCACTTCCGATGAGCATGGTTGGCAATGTACGGCGGAAAAGAAGTTCAACATACATAACGCTGTACATGAATTATATATGAGGACCAAATCCCATATACAGCCACGACCAAGTAAATGAAAACCTTGCTACCAAGCAAAATCCAAAATAAATATGAACAAAGAAATAAATGCTCATTTTCCAAACAGACTATGCCAGGGATACAAGTGCCTCTAGAAATAGGTGGACAACACTTGAATATGTTTAAAATAGGCTGAAGCGGAAAAAATATAGAAAAGAGCTTTTTCACTGTTTTCCCCCCGGCAATATTCGTTCCTGACTTGTTGAGATAAATTGTCATAAAACAAGAATGCGACTAAACCTGAACTCAACTGTCATCACTTAATTATTCTTGAAATCCTTTAAATAAGTAGATTGTTCCTCTTAAAACAAAACCCCTTCCAAACACCGAGTTGTGTTTTTTTTAATGAAAAATATCTGCCGCTAACCATTAATATGAATCATAACGAATAGTGACAATTTATAATGCGGGTTTAATGACATGTCTGTTTGAAAAGTATAATTGTGTGGTAGAGAACAAGGCAAAGAGAATGTTTAAATCTGAGTGAGTGGATGATCTTGGCAGACCGGGGGGTGCCCTGTGCGCTGGGTGACCTCTGTGCGGCTGTGTTTAATTGCTGCGAGGTGACGGACAGGAAACCCATAGGCAATGTAATTGAATTGCGTAATTTATATCTTGCCGCCACTATCATGTCTACGGCAAGAAGGTTTGCGTGGAAGGGACGTGGCGCCTGGGCGACCATTTGCAAAGATCGCGAGCGCGAGCTTTTACACCGACTTGTTCAGCCGCGGATGGAATTGCGCGCACACATATTCCTTTACGTTATACCTCCGTGAAACACTGGGGACAAAATTAGAGTGGGGCAAATTTAAATCGACGGACGTGCAAAGGTTGCATTGACGTTGCCCCTCGGCAAGTGGATATCTTACCGACCGCGCAGCGGCAACGAGCAGAAAGTGAATGTACGCTCGCGAGTAACGATTTGAGTCTTTGTTAAAGACTGTGTGTTGAGTTGGTTCATATCAACACTTTCACATCACAAGTTAGAGGCAATCCATGACTCAAAATGCAGGTAATAGATTACCCTCCTTGCAAGTGAATTGTTTAACTGATTAAAACATTTAGATTTTTTATATTACTTCAATCACTGTATTGTACTGTTATACTGTACAATAATAAAAAAAATGATGCTGTACAAACACGTGCAGCAATATCAGTATTACACATCACATACTGTAATACAAGTCTTGAGTAATTTCCTGTACAAACTAGCTCGGGATACCTGCCTCTCCTGCTTACTACCCTGGGTCATTGGTGGAAATTCCACATTCCCATGGCAGGGACAGGTCTATCCATAACATACACTTTTAGCTTCTCACAAAGTGGTACTCGTTTTATTAACCTTGGAGTGATGAATGGCTGAGTTATAACCTCACGACTGAGGCTTGGGCTTGCAGCCTTCCAGTTAGAAGTCGCATGCTCTATCCACGAGACCAATTACCACCAACTATACAAGTAAAATAATAGTGCTTTTTAAAGAAGTGGCCAGAAACTTTAAAGATTGACTTGAAGTCCTGAAACGAGCCACACAGTCCTTTTCCTTGGCTTATTCTAACGCTCTAGCTTCTTCACTGTACCCACGAGTTGAATATTTAATGCTTAATATTATTGAAGGAAAAGAAGAAAACCTGAGCCAACACACTACCCCTATAAGCATATTACAGTTCGCAGCTTAAGTAACACCAACACGGTGTTCTGCACTTTCGCCGATACGACATCACCAGTGTGAGGGCCGCCACACATTTGAAGCCATTGGGGTTTGACAGCATGATATGGGGTGTTTTCACCATTTGTGTATTGTCAGGGGCCGCTCTAAAGGCCACCGGGGGCCGCCAGTGGCCCGCGGGCCTTGCAATGAAGAACAGCGCACTAACACTTTACGATTGACTTTGTTTATGCATATCTTTACAGTAGTTATGGTCTAAGTAACAGAGCGCTCCATGGCTGTGTGAGCCAGTGCAAAAGTCAAACTCGGACACACTCTTGATGCCTTCCAGGGCCCTTTTGACCCCCACTTTTTTACAAGAGCCGCCGCTGCGTAGCTTCACAGCCCCGTTAAGAGTCGATGGTTAACACGAGGATCCACACCGTGAAGCGAGCAGAGGGGGGTGGCCTCTTGTTGGTGGTGGGGGTGGCGGCGGTTGTAAAGCGGATCTGGACCTGGACCTTTAAAAGAGGCAGCAGAGGGGAGAGGCTCATCGGACAGTTTTTGTTGCGAGCAAACCCGGGACCCCCTCTTCGTTCCAGAGTTGACGTTTGTTGAGTAACAATTGGTAAGTTTTGTGTGAGTAATGAGGCAAACCGGCTATTGGTTGATAAAGCGGTATTACATAGTGTTTTAAGAACGACTTTGTAGCTTGCAATTGTTTTCAATGTTCTTTAAAGCTGTAAAATGTAATCTTGCACAGTACTGCATGCGCGGTGTTTGTCAACGTCTTGCATGAATTGTATTATTGTTTTATGCCTGCACCTGAATTCTTCCATGCCTTGTCCATGTAGCGTTTCTCGTGGAAGGGGGACGCGTTGTCTTTTGTCTTGTGTTTTTGAAAGTGAATTTCCTTTTAGTCCTCCTACAGTCCTTTTCTGCTGCTCGGGCCAAAACACGCACAGCTTGCCGTGGTCGGTTTTCAAACAGTGAAGTGATTTCACCATTAACTCTAAAAGTGTACGCGAATGTTGCCACTGAAATTGGCAAGTATCCCAAACACCCCCTCGACGCCAGACTTGTATGGGGAAAGAGTCTCCTGTAGCGGCATCTTTCTAGATGCAGTTTTGCATGTCGGCGCTCGATGGATCCAGATCTGTAAAGCGCCACATTTTTACCTTTAAAAGATTGACTTTCAAAGTCACTGAAATAGAAAAGATGAATCTGCACCTGATTTGCTTCGTTGCTTTTTTTTACACGCGTTATTACAAATGTATATTGAAATACTGTAAAAAAAAATGAGGCCAAGTCCAAACAACGTTACCGTAAGTTGAAATTGCCCCAAAACCCTCAGTGGAGAAAGTTTGGGGTTGTTGAGAGCGGGTGGGCGGAGTGGCTGAAGCGAGTTAATCAGTAAGTTAGTTTAACACGTAGGCTTTCGCAACCAATATTATCCATTAGAGGTTTTTTTTGGGTTAAATCGCGTAAATATAATTGTGTCGTTAAACCCGCCACCACCCGACACAGCAAATTAGTAAGGTTTGTCACAAACAAAACATGTCAATTTGTTACTAGTACAGCACACCAGTGTGTTGTAGGGTAAACCCACAACATTGTAAAAATATTGTAAATGTGGGTTTACTCTTCAACACATTAGTGTGCTGTACTCGTAATCAAATTGAAACATTTTGTTTCCGTGACAAACCTTACGAATTGGCTGCGTCGGGTGCGTTCCCTGAAACATTGACATCTCTCCTAATTTCACCACACACCTTGTAGGAGTGAGCCCTTGAGCTGCAGTGAACCAATGATTATGCCGATTAGATGTATTCATTGCACCCAGTAAAAAAAAAACCGACATGTACTGCATTCTCTTTGGTTCTTTCGGTAAAGTCACGTAGGTGAAAATAAAAATAAATACAAATAAAGAATAAAAATAACTAAATTAAATCACAACGTTTTGGAGGCAACACAAGCTTCTGTCATCAGGTGGGACAACCACAGCAAAAAACAGAATTACTGTAGTGGGCAGAGAGAGCTGTATGTGACAAGCGATTATATAGGGTAAGAAGGGGGGGGGGAGCCAGGAAGGAGGGATTCAAATCTAAAATTCACTGCATTCTACCAGATTATTTAGCTCCGTCTCTTCGTTGTATTTTAAAGCAAATGACAGCGGTGTGTCTCATAATCCAGGCGTGTGTGCGCGTGATTGTGACCAAATTTGTAAAACTCTATTGACACCGGGCGTAAATTTGGGTTGCGTCTTACCTGCTGGAGAATACGGTGCATGTGGGTTATCAAGCTTTCGCAGGACATTCCTCAGTTCTGCAGTGTGCCTCGCATCGTATTCACGAGAGCACGCGAGTTCTTTTTTTTCGGGTGAAACTGATATTGAGAGGAGTAAATTCCTGGCGTTGTCCAGAGATACCGTGGGTTGAGCTCTTGAGAGGAAATGTGCAGGCTGGGGTCACACACCGGGAGGTCATCAAGGGTGCCTCGCTGACCTGTATCAACAAACACGGCAATGGTCGTTACACGTTGTTAGCAAAGACACTGCCATGAGTCGGCCGCGTCAATATTGGCCGTGTACAGCGGGACCACGTTGACATTTACCACGAAGGATGGGGAGTAGCTCGTACGTTTGCATTGCTTTGCAGTGGCTTAAAGATCCTACAATTACGGCTCCAGTCTGTGTCTTTGCTTTTGTTATTTTGCACTGTTTTGCTGAGAAAATCGGTTTCGTAACTTGACCAAAGACACTGTGTCAGGAAATTAGGCATGTAACATTTAATCGATTAAGATCTTTTTTTAATTTGACTTCATTATCCACACATCAAGATGTGCGTGTAAGGATTGCTTATTTGAGGTTGTTAATAGCGGTGTGCAAATAATAGATTTTAGGCTAATGGAACGAACAAGGTCGTATGAATGAGAAGTACTTGAAATGAGACGGAGCAAACCCACCAAAACGATACATTCTCGAATCAAATCACACCTCCGAATTGTGACCATTCCTCAACTCCTGGGTGTTGTAAATCACGCCATCGAAAATACACACTGTTTGAAGATCTTACAATTGGACAAATTACCTGAAGTCCATTTTGCATGAGATTCTGTGATAGGTCTGGATGTGTTGCATCATTTGGACTCACCCCAAATCACCCTGGCTCACTTTGTCTCCCTATTCACCTTAACGCATGGCTGGGCCATGTTTTCTCAGCTGCGGGGACATCCAACAAACCTTGCCCAACTCACATCGGATTAGTCATCGGGGATCCATGCGACCGTCACAGCAGACTGCAGGCCTGAAGTGCGCTCACCAAAAAAAAAACTGCTCAAATTTTACACCAGTTTAGGTGTGCAGTACAAGTAGAGATATGGTAGATTATATTTGGGTGCACTTCATCTTGACCAGAATGGAGATGAATTATGGGGTGGTCTGGCAAGCTTAAGCACCCTTATTAGAGATAATCCCTGCTTGTGTAAGGGAATAGACACAACTGCGAGGGACAATCCTATTATTGAAAGCGGTGATAACTAACAGACCACTTGTAAAAGCTTTGCTAAGTGCTGCGGACATTTCTCGAGCCCAGATTCCAGTCGGGCAGAAGTAGCACCCCTTTAGTAGGTCTCAAAATAGCATGTTTATGAACGCGTTTGTAGAGCCATCCATAATATCTGACGGGAGGTTTTTTTTTTGGTACAGCAAAGTAGATTAAAATCCATGAGATGTGGTCAAAATGTTTAAAAAACGTTCAAGTACACAGGGGCACTCAGAGTAGTTATATTTACAATGACACCACACCACAAGTAATACATCTATTCAATGCTATTGTTATAAATATGACCAATAATGAGGTACAGAATTCATGAATACTTAAGTTTTATATGCTGTACGTGATAATAACGAGGGATGAAACAATTTGTCTCCCCATTTAATTGAACGTTTTTTTCCCATTCTGGGCCTCGATCAATTCAATAATCATTTATTTCTGGCAATTCTATTGGCTGCATGGTTCAAAAGAACCAAATATACGATGCCCACGAGTCAGATGTGAATTAGAAGTAATCCATTTTGAACTTAAACTCAAGATTTGAAGCAGGTATCATGCTCCTAAGAATATATATATTTTTTTTTAAGCCACGAATTCATGTGTCTTAAAATGCACCCTGGACGTGTAAAATATCCATACAAAAAAACTCAGAAACCCCCCATATTGCTTTCACGGGCTGTTGGGGCAAGTGCTTGAGCTACCTAGGAAGCCCGGTATGTTGCACTCGGGGGCGCTGTGGCCAGATCCAGGCCCAGCCACCTTTGTTCCGCCAGTGCGACGTTTGCACGCTGTACCGTGTACTCGTTTCAGGCTTTAATTGACCGAGGAAAGTCACAAAAACTGTGTGAGATTTTCACCACTGATATTGGCCGTCACGTGAAACGAACTAAGGTCGCTGGGTCCGTAGCGCAGTGTCCTAACCGCTGCACCACTATTCCACCCATGTCTCTAGTATCTGTACAAAGGCAAAGATGCCCCGTATGTCCTCAACAGACTCTTGGGGCAAGCGCGATTAGCGAACAGTGATGAAGGCCGGCACGGCACACGAAGGGGTGGGTGGGCAGCACCACACCCGGCTGCCTTTGTTTTTTTCATGGCGATGTTCACACATCGCATCAGGTACTCTTAGAGGCTGAGTCGACCGAGGAGAAGCCCAGGGCTAGTTCAGATAATCGTTACTGGTGTTGACCGTTCGTAACAGAGCGCGCTAACCACTGTGCTACCTCTCCCCTGCACACGCACACACACGCACACGTACTGGGATGGTTCATGTGTTTCACATCATCCCTAAGTATTCCACTGCATACGTACACACTTGGGTTTCGTGGGAGTGAGAGAGAGAGAGACTGTTCGTGACAGCACAGTACTTGCTCAAACTCATTCACCAGTTGACAGTCATGCTATCTGGGGATGCGGCTGCAGCACTAAAGTGGAGCTGGGTGGTGGGAGGTAGTGGTGGGGTTAGTACAGGCTGGTTGGCCCCCATGTTTACGTCCCTGAATGTGCGAGTGTTAGGGGAACATGTGGGGAGCGGTAGTAGTGTCGCAGTTAGTGGCCCACGCTACGAATCCGGCGACCCAAGTTCGAATCCCGCTCATGGCCAACACCAGTGACGATTATATCTGAACCGGTCTTGGGCCTCCTCTAGGTCGACTCAGCCTTAAAATGAGTACCTGGTACGGTGGGGAGACAAAGGCGGCCGGGCGTGGTGTTGTCCACCCACCCCCTCGTGTGCAGTGCCGGCCTTCATAGGTGCTACTCGCTAACAGCACTTGCCCCGACAGTCTGTTAAGGCTATACGGGGGATTTTTGTCTATGTTCGGGGAAGGGGAGCATAGGGCAGGGAGGAGAGCTGAGCGGGTTGGAGGGATTGCCGTGCGTGGGTTGGCTGGTGAGAACGTGAACATTTTAGTTGTTGAAATCGAAGCCGACACTGGGGCATTGGAAGGAATGCTCAACTCCATCACACAGCGGATCCCCATTCCCCCTGACGGGCTCCTACTGAAACGTAGAAGGAATTAAATGTTTAAATTAAAAAGGATTACACGAAATTCTTAGTTTTCTGTTTGACCCTTTTGTATTATTTCTCTAACGTGGCAGTGTGCAATTTATAGTCCGGCCAACTTCACGTCACGGCTACCAAACACAGCTGTTCAAGTACATTTTGGGTAGTGGCTCTTTATCAGACCAGTCTGTCGCAATCGCGAGTGCACTGCGCACTCTAGAGTCTTCTCCCGTCTATAATTAAAACGCGACGCTTAGAATTAATGACGTTTTTTTGTTTGTTATCACAATCTTTAACACTGGTGCCTTGCAGCTCCTAGGGATTTACACAAATTAAATGTTGCGTTTTATATGGGTTCTCTCACTTGTATTTACATCAGGTTCTGACGTGCCAAGGTGTCTGCATCATAAATATAGCGATATCCAATATAGCTCTGTCGTTGATGAAAATTTGCATTTTAAATCGTATTTATGGCTGTGTTATGTTTCATAGATACCATTGTACTTATTTTATATTCAATGTGCATTCACAGTAACATTTCGCAAGGCGAATTAAAAACACATTGTTTACCAATTTTTATTCAGTTGTACAGCCTTACGTGCTTAAGTTAGGTTTTCTAATTTCTGCATTGTCTTTTCTCAACCACCTTTAGTTGCATATCATATTCGGCCTACTTTTGTTTCTGCGCCACTACTTAAGCCCACGTTGTAAATGACACCCACATCCTTTACCGAATGCATTTTACAGTTTGTGCAGATGACGTATGGGTACTTTGTGCGGTGTGCGTGCGGCGGTTAAAATGCGCCGCTTGCTGCCCGCAAGCTGTCCACAGTATCTCCACAGTGTTGGGCTTGATGCGATGGCTTTGTCTGAAAGTGGCAATAATGAGTGGTTCTGTAGCAGCCGTCGTGTGTCTCGGAGTTCAGCTGAGCGCTGCCGGTGTAGATGTTGTCGTACCTGTCTGTTTTTTCACCGACACACGCACACGCAATGCCCCCTTGAGTGTGCACGTGCACACCTTGAGTCGACACTGCCCCGTGTGGCATGCCAGCGTTTCGAGTCTGTGTGCGTGCGCGCAGCCTGTAGCTCCGCTCCTGGATCGAAGCGCAGAAATCAGGAATGGAAAAATGTGCGTGCAGACGTGCTTTTATGAGAGCTGTGAGTTCACCGACGCGGTGGCTGTGAGCCAATTGCACAGAACTCATGGTCTCACTGCCCAGTTGCTGATAGAGACTCGTAAAAAAAATAGCCATCATTATTGAGCTTTATTTGTTTTTGGGTTCGGCCACGTGGTAGTTTTATGCAAATATTATCGTAATTAACCCCTCCACCATTTGACACGCTTGTCATGTTTACATATATGTTATTTATATGTGGTAATATATTGATCAAATTCCTATCAATAATGCTTTTCACCGGTGGCTTAAGCCTTGGCACGACTGAACTTAACAGCAACATATTACCAAGTTTCTCTCACTGATATGAGCTTCATCGGGTAGCAAACCTATGATGAAATGAGAGAATTTGATCGACACATTGGCATGTAGAATAATATATTCGTAAATGTGACAATCTTGTCGGGGAGGAGGGTTAATGACAGGAGTTATGACATCAAACTACCACATGGCCTCACCCAAAAACAAACATGGCATCGTTGTATTGGGTAACCTCCACTTTAACTTAGTGTTCAGTTTTCTTCATTTAAGTCGGTTCTGAATGTGAAAAATGTGCACGGAATTCTCTTCACATTTGATTATTTCACATGAAGAAAATGGAATCGCAACTGAGTAAAATATTCTCTTTGTTGCATTTGAACGTTCCCATCGCTCATAGCCCATTTGTGCTGTGGAACTTGAGCCACAGGAGAAATTGATTCCTCGAATCGCGGCACTCGTTCTAGAAGGGAGAGCCTGGCGTCGCGCAGCGCTGCCCCTCAAGGAGCAATGTCAGGGCACCTCTCTTGTATACTCACTAGGCCTCTTATAACAACCGATCAGTGGTGATCACACCGCTGTGTAGGTTGAGTGGTTCACTCATAGTCAATCGCACAAAGGGGAATCATATTACGCATTTTAATATGAGCTGTAACAATCCCTGCCCCACACCCCCCCCCCCTCCAGTAGTGATTCAATTAACTGTTGTGATTCAGGGTTAACTTGAAAACAAATATCAAATTGTCCTACATTGTGGGGAATGTAGTGGGTGGCCTCTAGCGGCTGGAGAGGTCAACGTGAACCCACTGCGCACAACGCGCGGATGAAAAAAAAACATCGATTCTTACACATAATTTGATGTGGGTATCACGGGCCAGAATAATCAATATTAATTGATGAATCAATGCATCATTACACCCGTAACATTAATAAGCATTGTTTCTCAATCTATATTCAATCCTTAGAGCCGACACAAATCAAATAAATTGCTGGAACTGGCTGAGCCCCTTAAACTTGATGTTTGTAAAAATACCAAACAACGCCAGGTCCTCAAGATCGACGTAGAGGCCGGCACGAGTGGTCGATTTTGGGACCAGAGACGAAGAAGGGATGTCATCGTGTTCGATTTTAAACACAATCCTTCTCCTGCAGCCGTTTTTTTTCCTCCAGGATTTGCGAACCGCTAACCAAAATCACCACTTTCTCCTAGTGGGCCCAATGACTATAGTAAAGCATTGTGATGGGGGGGGGGGGAATGAGCAAAGAAATGAACTGCCATCGTTCTGCAAATGAAATTGTTCGCCAAAGAACTCACTTCACTTTGTGTGTGTCTCTGTGCCTGCTTGCACGTGTGCACGTGTGCATTTGCACGCATGCCTGAATACAATGCTTTCTTGAGCGTGTATCTGGTTTTCGGTGGCAGTGTGAATTCATTCGAAGTTTGATATGCACAGCTGTGACAGTGTTATAAGCCATCTTTAGAACATTACGCAAAACTTGGTTTGTGCTGATATTTGAAATACTGTGTGCCTGGAACTTTTTTAATAGGGAGCGGCAAATGTTACAGAACTCGGAATCAGTTGGCTCGGGGGGCGGGGGAGGCTGATACCACGTCAAAGCACTGAGTTGGCACTGCCAAGGTCCTGTGTTTAAATCCGTGCAGCCAACTGTGATTAAACCAGGTTCTCGCAAGTGTGTAGTGAGCCTCGTCTCAAGCGAAGGAGCACAACAACACATAAACTAGAATGTCATTTTGCACTTTATTTGGCTTATTTCAGATCAAAATATGTAATTTTTTCATCTGACGGACACTTTGCAGGGCATACAATCGGTATTCCTTTGATGTGTAAAAAAAAGAGGCTGGTTTTAATAATTTTCAGAAGCAGTTGTACAATGTGTTTTTATGTGGCCAATTTCTGACACAAGCTGATGCACTGCTTGCTGCGAAATTTACAAAAGAAGATTTCTTAATGTTACGGCACGATGTAATTTCATCGTGAGAGGCCGCCACACCTCAGTGTGTGTGTCAGTGAGGAAGTACTTTGCTTATGAGCCAAGGCTTTGTATGCTCCTTTGGACACACACAGCCTAAAGGGGCAGCATTTAGCCCTGAAAGATGCAGACAACCGGTGTAAAAATACACACCCACGCAACACTTTACACCGTAGGTTAATGACAAAACTTACATTGTTTGTTTGCACACTCCACCACAGTTCCAGCCACCACAATGTCATTGTTACATTCTCGATGTCGCCCTTACACCCAATTGTTTGCTACGCTTGACGTGGAGGAGCTCTTGTGGGGCAACCCGACACGAAAATGAATCCCTCGGTGATTGCATTGAAAACAGCGTAGGGGGTGGTCAGAGATGGTCATCAATATAATGTCGCAAGACCTACACCACCCCCACACTCTGTGCTCGCTTATTGCAACGTCGTTATCAGGTGACTTAACGCCGTGACATCTTTGCCCCCCCGCCCCTCCTTTTGTGCACGTGCGCGCGATTGTGTTTGCGCGCGTCAACACCGACAGCTGTCCGGCGGCTGCGAGCTCACGGTGGCGATAGCCGACCACGTGGCGGTTGCGGCGGGCGAGCTGAACGTGCGACGAGGCCAGACGGTGGAGGTGCTGGAGCGTGCTGCGGAGCGGCCAGACTGGTGCCTCGTGCGCACCACGGACCGCACGCCGGCCGCCGAGGGCCTGGTGCCGTGCAGCACCCTGTGCATCGCTCACTCGCGCAGCAGCGTGGAGATGGAGGGCTTCTTCAACCACCGCGGTGAGAGCGAGCGCGGGCACCCCGAGCGCGAGCGCGGGCACCCCGAGCGCGAGCGCGAGCGCGGGCACCCCGAGCGCGAGCGCGGGCACCCCGAGCGCGAGCGCGCGCGCGCACGCACGCACACGGGGATCCCTCCCACGAGAGCCCGGAGTGCAGGTGGATGGGATTCGCTTGTCGAGGATCCGATGTTGGAACTGAATGACTAATCGGGGGGATATATATGTAGGCGGCAGTGGGTTTTGAAGTGCACGCCACTGTCGCTTGGACAGAGATTCTCAAATCCCATTCCTTGCTGTGGTTATTACAT
This sequence comes from Lampetra fluviatilis, assembly GCF_964198595.1. Taxonomy (NCBI): domain Eukaryota; kingdom Metazoa; phylum Chordata; class Hyperoartia; order Petromyzontiformes; family Petromyzontidae; genus Lampetra; species Lampetra fluviatilis. The sequence goes on along the minus strand of NC_136276.1, from coordinate 2,798,842 downwards.
GTCATAAATTTTCAAGTTGTACATTGAATACCTTTGCAGATGAATACAATATTTAATTGGTGAGGGGGAGAGAGCAGTGGCACAGTACATTTCTCAGTAGCCCAGTTTATTTTTTTACTCTATCATTCATCAAATAAGCACAGTGTATTATCTGTAAATGACATATGAATTTGAGAATCATGACATCAGAGCGGTGGATGTGGGAATTTCCATCGACTGCTGTTTGAGAACGTATTGCTAAGAAGGCGGACGGCTAAAGCCCGACTCCTTTTTTTGACGTTCAGTTTGCTCCAGAGATGAAGCGCAGGGCCCTACTGGCCCATAAGCAATGGCCGGCTCCCCGGGGAGTTAAAAGATTGCCAGGCTGTACTCCTGCATAGATAAGTTAACACGGTGTGGGGGGGGGGAGGGGTGAAGGACTTTGTGCGTAGTTTTTGGAAGAAGACTTGTTGCAAAGGAGCACTCAATTTTCAATTAGCGTAGCCACGTTCTTCAGCATTCTTTGGCCAACGCCGGCAGTGTGAGGAGAATAAACGAACTGTATTCTGACATGCAACAGGTCCGCATGGCACTTGAGGCTTTGTGTGAAGATTGTGTTTTTTTTTCAGGAACGGGGCTGCATATACACAAGCCTTGTTTGAAGGCTCGAAAAAGCCACCACTAGGATTGATTTTCATACAAAAAAATTCCAACAGAAATGTTCTCTGTTTTCTCTCCATCACCTCTCTCTCCTGCATTACCACCCAAACACGTTTGACCGTTTTCCCACCTCATTCATTCGGGCACTCCCTCTCGCCTCCCTCGCATGGAGTTTTCTCTCAACTTTGCACCATTTAACATTTGCCGATTTCAACCCACACCCACGTAAACGACCACCCCTAAACGACGCCCTTGTTCACGTGCCTATTCCTATTGCACCCATCACGTGGGACCTGTTTGGCTACACCAGTATCCGAAGCGCCACGTCTTGCCCAAGGGCACCGGGGTGAGAACCGTGAGGCAACGTCACGTGCCCAAAGACTTCCAACCGGGCCTATTTGCCGCCACCTCACTGTGTATATGATGGTAGGCGTTTTAATGATGCACTGGTTTCTATAAACTGACATCAATGTTTACACTGAAAATATATGCTTTTAATTGTGGTTTGTGTATGAATCGGTTATTTATGATTCGTGCAAATTATATGCTGCGTCACATTGAGGCTAATGGAGTAAAATAGGCCAGTACAGATACGGGGACAAAAACAAACCAGACGAGATGGAATAGAAGACAAAAATAATCAACTCTTGCATCAAATTGTGATTACCAATCATGACAATTCCTGGACTTTGTGGGAAGCGCGAGTCTTTAAAATGTGTTTCGTGTTGGTAGATGTGGACATTTAATAGCTGCGCAAAACTTATTATTTAATACATGAAAGTCTTAATTGGTGTAGAGGGTCTTGCTGCTTGGTAAATTGACCGTTCGCATTTGGTCATTTCTCTGCACATGGGACAAAACCGGTTTGCCCGGAGAAAATCCATTACATGGGAGAGGACAAACACTCGGACTTTGGGTGGAAAAAACCGACTTGACATACTGACTTCCAGAGACACAAGGTCATTCATCACCAGGCCCCATGTCTGCACGATCCATCAACCCTGTCTCCAAAGGTTGTTGAGTAAGAGGTGTGCACCTCCACATACTTGTGCCCAAAGTGCAATGGACGCCTTCTGCCCCAGGTTTTGAGTCGTTTGCTATTTTACGCCCTGCTCCCACGCGCGAGGGGGGGGGCAGAGGGTTGCTCTGATTTACAACGTGGGGGGGGGGGGCGAAACACACATTTCTGTGCTTTCGGACTTGGATCGAGAAACACTTTTGGGTCAGCGTGACCACCGTGCGGCTCCAGAACAGTTCTAGACTGTTGAAGATAAGAGTGCATTGTTGGCCCAAAGGAGGGAATGGCGGGTGGGTGTGGAGTGGGGGGGAGAACGTGATGGTGGATGAGAGGCCCGAAGGGTGAGCGGGGGGGGGTCGCGTTTCCCCATCTGGCTGCGAGGACCGTGGTGCCCCGTGGCGACGACGGTGTGCGGGCAGCGGCAGCGGCGGCCTTATCCACCTTGGCTCCTCGTGAGGCACTTGTTGTCGCACAAGGGCGAGTTTTGGCAGACAGCGGAGTGACCGTTTAAATAAGAGTTGAGCGCCAATTTCGTACAGTCCGTGGGGAGGGGAAGGTGCTGCTCTGTGAAGCGTATTTTTTGTCCGTAAAATTGGGGTCCGTGGATTAAAAAAACGCAAGTCAAATCTGTTGTGAATAATATGAGTACATTTTACACACTCCAATTTTTTTGTTAATTGTGTAGAAATGTAAAGCTGTTTTTTTTTCCCTCTGTGTGTTAGAAAGTATATATTTGTTATTCGGGGCACAACCAGTTGCCTCACCGAGAACATTTCAGCTCCGTCTTTATGAGAACATTTTTTGTTATTAAATGTGCGTACAGTGCACATGGAAACCAAACCGACATATTTCTACGAAGTGACAAATGTTACGTCGACACGTCATTAATTATGAACCGTGAGTTCATGAATACGTAACACACTAGTTCACCAGGCGCGTTCACACCGCTTCATCCAGTGCACAACTGGCTCATGTGTTGAATTCGCTTTGCGTAAAAAAATCACCTGATGACTGTACAGTACTCGCCGTTGTCAAAGGATTTTCATCACGGCACGCCAAGCGCTCTGATCACCCAAAACCGCTGGCTCGCCGCAGTAACCAAAGAGGACTAAGAAAATTCACCGTTACATTTTCACGATTGGCTTCATTCATGCATTCACATACCAAAGAAACAAAGGTTTTTCATTTGGCCAAACAGGCTCTTGGGGCAAGCGCAGTTTGGCGAGCAATTTGTTGAGTCTGAGAGCATTTATTCGTTTGCTGTGGCCATCACACAATGCCTGACCACCGTCGTCTGCCCGGTCATGATGATGAGGTGTCGTCGTGATAGCTGCACATTTTTTGCAAAGCTGACATGTGTGGTAGGTCCAGGTCAAGTTCAGATAATGTTTGCCCTGGCGTGTTCAGACACAGATTGTACCGAGGTCAGCAGGATTGCGAAGCAAATTGTAAACTACTGATGCCAACAATATGCATATGAAAAACACGTGTGTACCCACCTATATACTCACACATGCATATTGATTTAAATGATGGCTTTTTAAAGTGAACCAACCCATTTACAGCCCATTTCCAGCTTAATTCTGGGATACATGAGTGTAATCAATGATTAAATCAGTGTAGCACTTTACCACCTATTATTCTATGCTATCTACATTGTCTCTAATGCAGACAAGAGTGACATTTCAAAAAAATGTGCAGATTGTGTCGTATGCAAACATCAATCCGTTCTAAGTGCATGACTCACGTGGTGTGTGTATCAGATCTCGGCCATCAAGCACTGGCAGTGACAGCTGTGTTGCAACCTGTGCTCTGACTTAAAAATCGATCAGACCAACAGCAGCCTCGATGCTTAATATTTGAACAGTCCTTGTGAACGGTGACCAGGTCTGTGTACCATAGCTTAACCGTGAGCCAAATCTGTAGACATGTTTAAACAATCATGGAGTCATCCTGCTTAATTATATTTTTTTTTCAATAAGGATTTTTCAAAGTTTCTCTTTCGTGTGATTGTATAGCGAGAATGTGTGCAGCTAATGGAGATGGTCTGGAAGGGACATATGATCATGAGGACAAGGGGTGACCAGAACAATTTACAGATTATTCAGTCTCTTTGTAAGTTTGGGTTATAGATTGATAATACATACTACGGTGCAGGAAAGCACAGAATGGCATGTAAGATAGATACAACTCAGGATAATATGGAAAATTTACTAAGAGTATTTACAAGATGTTTTAATTGTTCCATGAAATGCCATTGTTATTTTGACCATATAGCAGCCATTTTTGCAAGTGTGGACTTATAATGGTCATCTTGATCTGATGGATGTGTCAACGGGACAGTTCTAATTCATGTATTAATAATGGGATGGTTTTTAATTGATGAATTCTTGAACAGTATTTTAAATATATGGCCTTTGTAATGATTTTATTAGGATTGATGGCTTCAGTAATGCCATGTCTTGGGTTGCTTAAATAAATATTTTTTTTTTATTAACCAGGGCACAAGACACACCTCGCTATCAGTAACGCTACCTTAAATAATAATAGTAATAAAAAATACTTGTACTTGCAACGCGCCGCGCAGCGTTCGCTGGCTTTAGAAGAGAGTGGGAGATGGACTTGGAGGTCGGGGAGGAAGGTAGCAACCATTCGGCGAGCTGGCGCCACATTCCCCCACATCTTCCTGCGCTCCTCTGTGTGTGTACGTGCGTTGAACTTCTTTCGCACCGTACGTAGCCAACCGTGCTTATCGTAGGTGCGGTGGAAGGGACAAACGAACTAAACAGAAAAAAGCAGTTCTATGGAGAAATGAGTTTTCAATCCCTTTGATTTAAAAGTGCACAGCTTCAGTGGCGTTCTGGAAGGCTGCCGCAGAAGCGCACCTGGAGGCGCGCGATGCGGTGCCCGTCTTTGTTCGATGGCCCGCCAACAGCCGCTGGGAGGATGACCCGAGTTCGCGTGATGGTTTATGCCCCTTGACGATGTTATCGGCCAATTGTCGAGTGCTTACATGTGGGAGGAAACCGAAGCACCTGGAGAGAACCCACGCGTGCGAGGGGGCAACCACTCTCCGTCCCATACAGATGGAACAAATGCATATTAGTCCACACTTGCTGTGCCACCTCAACTGGCGAGTCAGTGTATGGCACCTCAACCCCCCACGGGAAGGGAGTTGCACAAAATGCGTGCGATCCGCCAATGGTCGCCTCCCCGAGGGCTGCCGTGCGCGGTCGATCCTGCGGCGCACGCTCGCGACAAGGGTGCTTGTGAGGACACCTCCTGTGTATTATTTTGAGACATTGTGATATCTAAATTGAGAGTGAAGGCCGTGGTGTTGTTGTTGTGCCTTCTTTTATCCGTTGCTGCCGTCGTGCATTTGCATGAAGAGCGTTTGTGTTGGTTTTCATTCCGTTCACGGGGTCATGAGAGAGGGGGGCGGGCGGGCGGGGGGACGGCGAGGTGGGGGGCAGGAGACAGAGAGAGAGAGGGGGGGGGAAGAGGAGGGAGCATTGGGGGGGGGGGAGGAGCAGTGTTGGTGAAGAGCTGCAGTGCACGTAGCAAACCTTCGCCCGCCCACCAGAGCACCGCCCCATTTGCCTGCACATGCTCAAAATGGCAGGTAGCTTGCGTGCCTCCGTGTGGCTGCGAGCGGAATGTGGTGATGTCCTCCTATAAGAGGGTGCGGCTGGTGGCACGGGCCGGGCAGGCATGACCGCGCAACGGAGCTCGCGCCGCCGGCCTGTCAGCGCGAGAGGACTTGCGGAATGAGGAGAGGACGTGCGCACGACTCTGTCGGCTGCTGCTGTTTCTGCCGCTCAGCGCTCGGCCAATTGTGTTGCCTCCGCAGAGGTGTGTGTCTGCGTGTCTGTGTGTGTGTGTTCTGTGTGTGTTTTGTGTGTGTGTTCTGTGTGTGTGTGTGCGCGCGCAGGGCACTCCTCTGGTGTGCACATGGACACGCGCGCGTGCACATTGGTGATGCCGGGCTGCCTCGCGATGCACGCTTTCACGCGCCCTCTCTCTCTCTCCCGCTCGCTCGCTCTCTCTTTTCGCTCCGTGGTGCAATCTCACGGGGCTCGGTCAAGGCCATGAGGCGTGCAGCAGCGGCGGCGACGGCTGCAGCAGCAGCTGGGCGATTGACAGCAGCAGATGCCGACTGCCAATCCAGCAAGCTTTCCTTTTCTGCTGCCTGCGTGACATTGTATCTTTATCTCCCGCGGCCCGGTTAATTCTGCGCTCACCGAGTCGCTGACCGGCTTGAGTGCTTCATCGTCAAGCTGGTCAACTGCCCGAATGAATGACTGGTTGGTTGGGTGGCGGTGGTGGTGTTGATGAAGCTTGTTTTGTCTCACTAATGGGGGTGTCACGCACCCCACTCATCGTTGTCATCATCATCTCCAAACAGAGTGCCCCGAAGGGGGCCATAGTTTGGTAGCCGAGTTGCCACGGTGGTTTTCTTCTATTAGTTTTGGCATTATAACAACCCTTGCTTGCTTCGCGCACAACAGGTTTTGAACTGTGTTTTTTTTTGCCCCACCGTATTTGATATTGCGTGCGATCGTAGTACCCGTGCTCTGATGTAAATTGGGTCGGAAATCATGCATAGGGTGCCGATTTGAAATCAACTTTCCCGTTGTTTACATTTTAACTGCGGTTGAGTAGTGTGCGTTGCGGATGGTTGTAAGCGTAATTATAGCTTAAAGGAAATCTCAAGGTTTAACGAATGCCCGCCAAATGTCAGACTTTTGTGCCTGCTGCTCAGAGTTGTTGAGAGAGAAAAAAAACAAGAATATGTTCTCATTGCGACACGAGCAGTAGCTGTGGATTTGGGGCTCGTGCTCAAAAAAATATGAAACGAGAGTTGGGCATAAACTCAAAAAGTTTCGTGCCAGTTCAAATATCTGCAAGACCTCTTAATATTCCACGCAAATTTATAATTCTCAAAAGTTATAGTACAATAAAAAAAAAATCTTCTCTCAAACTTAACGAGGCGTTAACATTCATCGACACGTCTGAAAAGTATTGCTTGGACTTGAGAGTCGTTAAATGAGCTCGCCTCTTAAGGACAAACTGCAGCAGGTAAAGAGAATAAATGAACTGCGGTGGTGACGGCATTGCGAATAGAACCGCCGTCGGCATTTTAAGCGACCTTACAGAACTGGAGTTTTGGGTTTTGAGATGTTAATTTGAAAGTTTGCCACCTTTCAAGAAGAGTGCAGTTTGGTCGGGGTGTGTGATCTGTCTTTTTATTTAGGTCCTGTGCCTGCGTGTGGTTAACATCTGTGTGTGGGCACCGACTTGTAACTCGTTTGTGTGTTTATTTATTTTTATCTTCATACGTATTCTGCTACGTTGTGAGGGATTTTAATTGATGCTGGAGAAACATATTTTGGTTGATGATGAATCCTCACGCGGCTAAGAATGATTACCTCGTAAGAACGGGATTTGCTTTCTGAAACGGCACATTTTCCCGTCGCTTCTCAACGTGACCCTCTTGAACACGCGTCATTACCGAATCGCCTTCCGTCTTTTAAGTTGCAAATGAACAAAAATGGGTCGTTTGGTGAAGTGTTTATTATCTTGGTTGTAAGAATGCTTTTTTACGCTTCAGAAATGTCCAAATCTATTCACTGAAAACACGATCACCTAATTGCATAAAGAAGCCCGCCCTGTCAGACCGCTAATGGCTTAGTTACTTGCATCAGCATGCAGTGCGTGTAAATGCGAGATGCATTTTGCCTGTTTCAATTTCACATCACGAGTGCGATCTGGCCGTGATTGAAGCGACTGAAGCTCTTACTTCACCGAAACATTTCAGAATGTGTGGTGCCTCTTCAGGGTGCCCTGCAATGGCAGCTGTTGGTTGAAAACATATTTATAGTGTCGCCAGGTTTTTTTTAGATGCGTATTTCACTCGTGTATTTTACTGAGAGACTATCATCGAATGATGTTCTAACCATTACAAAAAAAATGTAGATTTGTTTTTGTACAAATCAGGGACGGGCTGTTCGAAAAATATAAAATATATATGGATGCTATGTCAGCGTGCATTTATGGTTGGCAACAAAGCAAGGGAAATGAAATGACGCGGTGAAAGGAAAAATTACGTGCGAATCAATTATTTTTGGAACCAGTGGGATCGCTATAAGATTTATTAATTACAATTTTTGTTTGTTTTTACATTGTTCTCATGCGATGTCTTGCCTCTTGTTGAGCGATGGCTTCGCGTCTGAACCCCTGAGCACAACCAATGTTATGCAAGGAATAACGTGAGCTTTGATGACCCCAGTGGCAGGGGTCTGTGATGCTCTCACACTGGGTCTAAATAATACACCAACAGCAGCCGCTTAGGAAGCACGTTACGCGGTGGACGCGCTGAGTAATGAGGGGCTGGGATGCAGTGATTATTCATTTACCGAATAATTGGAAACTGGTGTAATGAACTAGGTGCAGCTGTATAGACTGCACACGACACTTAAGGGTGGATATGTAGAGCATTCATACCAGAGGATTCATATACAGAAGCATCTCAACATCTTGAAAAAGTGAGATGTTTTGGCGACAACAAGGAGATGGTCGTTGTCAGTCTGATTATTTTAACGACCGTCAGTCATTCTAATGATGTTCAGCATTGCCAGCTGTCCCGGTTTTCCCAGGATCGTGTTCGTTTTCAGATTTCACTATCCTGGGAAATCTCTCAATCTTCCCGGGACATTGGAAGTCCTGGTTTTGTCAGTCGCAGAATAATAATAATACTACACCAGTCAATCTCGATTTGAAGCTTTCGTGACTGCAGGAATCCATACTCTTTGGTTCTTTCGGTAAAGTCACGTAGGTATAAAATAAAATAAATCACGAAACGTCGTGATATAAAATAAAATAAATCACGAAGTTTCGTGATTTATTTTATTTTATACCTACGTGACTTTACCGAAAGAACCAAAGAGAATACACCACTCAAGACGATAAATTGACGATTAGATCTGACCTCTTGTGGTATTGTGAGATATTCTCCCTATTCCCATGATGCGGCCTGGTTTTTTGTACCTTAGAGGTGGCACCTCTGATTAGCACGGTTGGCTACGTACGTTGCAAAAGAAGTTCAACATCCATACATAACAACCGTGATGATGACTTTGTTTACATCATCAGTCAGATGACGAATTCCACCCCCTGACCCCACCTTGTTCCCACCTCACTTCAGCGGTCCTTATTTAAGGCCATTGGAGCTAACTTTACGCATGTATTTATTACACTTGTTTACCCAGGAAAGCCTCACTGAGTCCCAAGACTCTTTTTCAGCAGGGCCCTGCCAAGTTTTTTGCAGTAAGGGGTAATGGTTTCCGTGTGTGACTTAGTTTCATAACTAATTAATTTGCGAATCATTTTTCTAATTTGGACCATCACACGGGCACACAATGGTCTACTCTACTTCGAAAGATGTCGCAACATCTCTTAACGTCTACTGTTAAACAATGTATACACCCGCAGCATTAACCAGGGCAGACTTTCGAGTACGAATCACGACCGCCCCCCCCCCCCCGTATCAGGTGGTGAACGTCCAGTGCCACTGCCCCGATGTTGGTAGCGGGGAATTTCAGACTGAAGACGAATGTTATCCCCCTTGCAGTCGAGTAAATGTCTCGCTCGTTGAGGCCGCTGTTTCTCAACGTGGTACCGTGAGATTTCGTATTCCCAGCCACCCTATGCAAACTTGCACAGGTATTGTGTGCATGCAACATGTGCATCGCACGTCTCATCCATCACAGCCTACAGATTTGCACAACGATTCGCGTGTCAGACTTCAGGCTATTGCATAGGTTTCAGTGGGCACAGTCTTCAGCGTTTGTTTCCACTGAGATCTGAGAATATTTACTGCCCCACCCCTAGCAAAGGAGACAGGAACAGAGATGCTAATCTCCGTAAAGACACATTTACGTATTGTGCCTAATTATTTTAGTTGTAAGTTGTGGAACTCAGGCCCAGTAATCACTTGCTGGCACAGTGGACATGCTTTATGACTGAATGTAAACAACGCTAATAGCCGCAGGACATCTTCAAAGCTTAGTTGCTTAGGCTTGTTGCAAAAACAAATGCCACCGGATATCCAAGTAGAAATTTAGTTTATGCATACACCGCACATGTTCAGCACATAAACAACACAAACTCTAATAGCATATGTATGGTCTTTTAGGGAAAATGTTGTTCACGATCAATTATAAAGTTCAACACTATGTGTCAAAAGGCTGGTAGAATTAGCATCATCACCGGATGCATTGGTCACTGAATTGACCCATGTGAGACCCGGGCCTGGTTTAGATACGCTTATCCACTGGTATGTCTGACCAGAAATTTAACTCAAAGTTGTCAATATCACAGTAGGAAGGATTTACGATGTTACCACTTTCTGCAAACACAGGTTGCTGGATTAAATTTTGTCGCATTTCAGAGTCCTGAAATTATTCAGCAGAGCGACACCGAGTGCCAGCACCCTTCCAGGAAGTTGTGAACTTATATATTTGGCCAAACACACCAAGTTCATGCAGATGAGAGGACGCTATTCAACGGTCCGCACAGCATGGTACTTTAGCCCATAAAATCTGTAAACCACCAAGCCCTGCCTTCCAAAATCTCTGAATTGCAGGCATGCACCACCGTAACCTGGAATTAAAATGACAACTGCATGGTTTGTTATCGGTGTGTGTAGTATTTGAATGTTTTTTTTTTATAAATCAACAATGCTAAGCAACATGATACCATAATTATGACCCAGCCCAAGCAGTTAGTGTAAATATTTGTAGAGTTAAATGTAGATTGATAGACTTATATGGCACACACACACAGGTAATGCGTTTATCCGGTATTACACATACGCTTGTGCACACAGACATAAACACAGAGATAAGACAGCTCAACCCACGCACACGCAAAGCATGTGTAGCATATACAGCAGTAGCCTTATTCGACTTGTGAACACAAAGGTCCCCTATATAGCCTTCAACAGTCTGTTGGGACAAGTGTTGTTCGCATGCACCTATTAAGGCTTGCACCGTACACACAGCAACAGATACTCATGTTAATGGTGAGTTGACCTCGGGAAGGGGCCTAGGACCCGTTTAGATATTCGTCACTGATGTTGTCCGAGTGAGAATTAAACTCAGGTCAGTTTTATAGTGCAGTGCGGTAATTACTACTCTACAGCTCCCAACTGTTTATGTGTGCACGTGCACATGTATTAATGCATATGTATACATGCATACACAAAAATACAGGTAGCTACAGATGCCACGCGTCCTGGTATAACTGGGACAGTCTCAGTTTAAGAAATGTTATCCTGATGTCCCGAAGCGTTTGTGACAATCGTGGTTTTCTCCCAGTTTAACATTTTCTGACCTCATGTCTCACTCACGATCGGGGAAAACAGGGTTGGGGCTACCTGGGTTGTGGGTTGGGTTGGCATAGAGGTAGGCAGGGCCTATGAGCAGTGGCGGGATATATTAACTACCTTGCATGGTATACAGGAGATCGTGGGTTCGATCTCAGACACTGACGCCTGTATATTTGGAGTTGGCATGTCCTCCCCGTGGTCGTGTGGATTTTTGTTTGGGTCCTCCGGTTTAGAAAAATGAGACTCCACTTTGTTGATGTTTCAGTTGTGGCCAGGTCGTTTATAAAAAAAAAGAGGTATCTAGTTCAGTGGGCCTTACCTGGTAAAATAAAAATTAGTTTAGCTTTTAAGAGGGAAAATATTAGAGCAGGGAGGCCATTCACTTTGAAAGGCATGGCTAATGATTTAATTATCACAATCTTGTCGAGGTGTCTGTGGTGCTGGAGGAGAAGAGAGGCTGATCCTCCAAGACATTTGGTAGCTTTTAAAGTGTGTATTAGTGCTAACGTGCACCAATACCACTCTCAGTTGGGTGCGCTGCATGCCAAATCATAGGCTCTGCTGGATAATTTAATATTACATGGACTTCAAACACTGGGCCAGGGTTGGGGCCTTTGATACAGATGCCTGTTTAGAAGTGCAATACTGCACGAGGTTGGAGTTCCTTGTTAAGCTGTGGTTAAACATCATTGCAGCACTGAGCGAGAGGCTCTATTGAAGCCCCAGCTCCCCAGTTGGGGTAGGATGGCCGTCGCACCTCCGATTAGCTAAAAAAAATGGGTGAAGACGCTCCTTGAGAAGGTGTTGAGAAGTCTCGACGTTTTTTTCCAGAGGTTGCCACCACCACCACCACCACCACGAAAAACGTGTCTAGAAAGGATGCCTCACTGTGTCCTTGACGCCGATCACACATCTGGCGTTCTCTCATTTAAACGCTGCCCCGTAAAAAGACACATGTAAAAATAATAATAGCCGACTGCTGCTGTTGCATTATTAATAATTACAGCTTATTTTTAGCGCCTTTCATTCATTTCTAAAGGCTGTTTACATCCGTGAACAATGGGAACGGTTTGGCTAAGAAGTTTCTAAGTTATAAATAGGAGAGATACCTTCTGAAAGAGAAATGTTTTTAGGCAGGACTCCCTGACAGCCTTTGGCAGAGAGTCCCACAGTCCGGGTGCCCAGACATCGCCCATGAGACTTGGGCTTTGTTCTTGGGATGCAGAGGAGAGATCCCTCATTGTGTATCTATACATTAAGATTTCAAGCTTTCGTGACTGCAGGGATTCATATTCTTGGTTCTTTCGGTAAAGTCACGTAGAAGGGAAACATTAAAATAATACAAAAATAAAACAATAACATTCTCACGACGTTTCGACTGCAACACAAGCAACGCTGAGCCATTCTAGATTTGATTCACAAACCGTAGCTCTCCATAACAAAGGCTCACCCTCTTAAGCCTCACCTTACCATATTAATAAAAAGTATGCGGCCCTTGCCCCACCACCTTCTCCAACCATTATATAAACGGAGTGGTAGCTCCTGCAATCTCTCATTTACTTGATACAGCTGTCGTGGCTGTGACGGTTCCACCTGAAGACGGAAGCTTGTGTTGCCTCCGAAACGTCGTGATTTTTATTTTATTTAACTTTTATAAATTTGAATGTTTTACCTACGTGACTTTACCGAAAAAACCTAAGAATATGAACGCTGAGCCAGCGTTGCACCGGCCAGATTAAGACGAAGCAACGTTTTTGCACAGCGCCAATGTCCCCCTCTTGACCAAGCGACTCAACGTCGCGCCCCCCCCCCCCCCCCCCCCGTTCACAGCCGTCACAGGGGAAAGGTGGCCATTGGCAAGTAACCAATTCTTTGCATCGCATTCGCAGCTGATCCCGAGCCACACTTATTCCGCCTGGGGGGGTCGAAGTATTGAGTCAGAAATTACCTTCGGGGTTGCGTAATACACCCAGCAGTGATTACCACATTGGTCACTTTGGAGACTTAACTGAGTTTCCAGTGGGCATGGTGCCACACCGCTCTGAGACACAAGTGGCACGTACAGCCCAGCGTGCACTCATTTCCAGTGGTCACTGTCGATTTCAAAGATGTTTTCTCCACTCTGGAATTTTCCACAGCCTTGGTGTTATGTTCTCACGCTGTAAAGTTATCATAGAAATGCTTGCGGTGAATATGTCTGTGCCATAACCGTGCGTCGTTGTGTCCGTGACGGACGCGCCCGCCCTTTAGGCTCTCGTTCATGGCTGGTGTCTGCCATGAAGGAGGGCCATAGGCTAATATGTCACTTATTGTTTAGTCTTTTTCCTCTTTGGGTCTGTGCCATGGACTATTTTTGATCTTTCCGTGTGCACCGCTGGTAGTGCTGTATCACACACAAAAAAGGTGCCCATTAGGGTTCGATCATCTTGCGTTTGTGCGCATTCTTCTTGGTCAGCTGCAGCTTTCGCGATGAGATTTCGTCATCCTCCATACGCCATGAAATGTGCCCTATCCAAAGTCACCTATGATGCCTCCGCTTGCCGCTTTGAGGCCTAATATGTCTCCGCCGTTCCTTCAAACATTTAGGAACAAGTCCTGGAGTCAAGTTTTCAGGAATTAGTTTTGCCTCCTTGAGTCATCGTCGTTGTCGTCGCACACAGGCCGTTTGTGCAATCGTTTGAACTTTGTGTTTATATGATGCGTAGCCAAACTGCGTTTAAATATAGGAATGGAAACTAATTTGAGCCGCCTGACGTTGGACGCTGCACTCCTGTGGTGCGTTGGCAATGGAGGCTCTAAGGGGTGGCGCTCCGTCCGCTTCTTTGCCTCTTTCTCAACTACCAGACTAACATTATTGACGGTCCTTATAGTATGTTTTTAAAGGGTGGGGTATGGACAGAAACATGCCTGTGTGTCGTGACACCATTGGCTAGCGCTGTAACTATTCGCTGGCCCTCACAATTCGATTAACAGGCACGATTTGGGATTGTGAGGTTTTGTCTTATAAGTCGATTCTTGTCATTTCTTCGTGGTAGATTTTAGCACGTATGTTGGCTGTAGCAGTCACGAGAACCAATCGCATTCAACATGCACACGAATCTAAATCGATTCTTCCATACAAGTGTTTTTTTTCTGAGCAAGTCGTGTGCTTATGGATCATTGTTTATTGAACTGATGTAACGTTACAGGATTACCATCAAACCGCTGTTGAATGAGCTCGGATTACAGTCTTGTTTCTGGTCTCCATCCTAAGAAAAGTATTTGTAAACATTGAACAGATGGCCTTAAACGTAAAGTAACAATAAACTAAACGCATTTGTCAATAACACTGTGGCCTTAAAAGGAAAACATATATAATAGTAAATTTGGGGCAATGGCCGATCATCTATCAAGAGAAGGGCTTTGTTGTTATGTATACGTGTGTACCACTGCCAACACAGCATCACCAACTAATTTGTTCAATACATAGTAGCTTTGACAATTATGGAAGCCATGATATACTATCGTCATAACATTCAAGATTTATACCTAATGTTAAGCTTACATTGATGTATATTTTTTATGGCAACTTTTTTGAGACATCCTCTTGTCAGTGTATTGACTCAAACTTTCATGGGGGGTAATATTAGATTTACTTTAATGCCGGTGGAGTAACTGTTGAAAAACCACTTCGCAGGTGCGAGTCAGAACATCATCATCATCAGCAGCCACGATCTATCCACTGCTCTATGAAGGCCTCCTCGCGCCATCATTACCAACCCTCACATTCTTGCGATGTCACAGTCCACCAAGCTAATCTAACCGTTCCATCTGGTCGTCCTCTCGGACACGCTGTCTTCTTTGGCCGCCCGTCTAATTCTCACAACTTGCACTGCACAGCTCTGCTGCTGTGTATTTATTTCTGCCTTGCCTCGGTCGTTATATATTTAGCCGTGGCTCGACTGTAGTAATATTAGGGCCGTTGCCGTCCTCTTGGATGGGCGACCTGGCCTCGTTTTTATGGCTGTGACTCTGGGCTGACGCGCAGGAGAAGTTGCGCGTTCACTCTTGTGGCGCACAGCCAGGTGAAAACAAACGACGACAAAATATTTATTAGAATTTTTTTTTATCTAATTAGTTTTTTTGGAAAACATTCATAAATTAAGCAACAACATAAAATGTCCTCATCTGTACACATTGAACCTCTGCCAGGGAATATTTTCTTACTCCACAATTGAACAAAGTTTTAGTTGCGGAAATTAGTCTTTTCTTCGCACTTTTTGGCTCTCACCGGTTATGCATGGCGACACGAATGTTCTGTTTATACACTGGGAATGGGTCTACATGTGTTAATGTGGTTTGTCTGGCACGTGTGTGTGTGCGTGCGCGCGTGCATTTGTGTCTGCGCGGATTTGTCGTCTGCGTGCGTAGACTCCCTGTCGGCGTCGAGTGGCGACGCTAGCCCCTCCACGGGCTCCCTGCATCCCCACCCCCTGGTGCCGCCCCTCCAGAGCTCGCCGGGACCCAAGAGGCCTGGGAACACCCTGCGCAAGTGGCTGACCAGTCCTGTCCGCAGGTAACCGTGGCACACCTGCATAGGGGGGGGATCAGACTGGTTTCTCTCCTTTACAACTCCTCCTCGTCTTCTTCTTGTCATACGGCTGCCGATGTAGATGCAGAGCAACAATTACCATCTCACATTCAGGTGGTCAAGCCAGACAACCACGGAGGGCATCATCGCTGTGATGTCTCCTTCGTATTTGTGGATCGGGCATTGCGTCATTATATGTTCTATGGTTTGTTCTGGATGACCACAGTCACCAAGAATGTGCAAATACATTTCAGAAGATTAGATTGAGTGTAGCCCATGTGTATATTTCTTTCAAATTATTCGATACATTTTATAGTTTTAATATGCTTTCAACTATTAAGAAAAGGAGAAGTAATGGGCATTGGCAGGACATGTCACGGAACATGTCACGAGAATTGATGATGGCGGAAGATCAACAGTAGTGATGGATTAGCAGCCATGAAATGGAACACGTCTGAGTGGACGTCCATCGGGGAGATGGAGCGATGATTTCATCTCAAGTGAAGGTGTTGGCTGGATTGCCGCTTCGCATAACCGTGAGAGATGGCGACGGCTGGAGGAGGCTTTATACAGCTGCAGATTGATAATGGCTAATGACCATGATGGAGTAGATATTGGATTTTTTTTTTTTATAAACTCATGTCCTCATGCTTTCAGATACTTTTGATTGGATGCTGACAATAGCAGTGCTCTTAGGCTTTTTGCAAACACTGATAAGAAAATGTTGAAATAAAATAACATTGTTGTCGAGCATTTTACGGAAATAAACTCCCAGGGCGGTTCATATAATAAACAACAAGAGATTAAATAACGATGACGCATTTTGTTTCATGCCCATTAGCACATTATCCGTACGTGTTCAGGCAAGGCAAGACACAGCACACATGGTACACACGTGAGCGTGAGTTTCCCTTGTCGTATTAAAGCTGCGAAAGGCGCAGCTGCGCTGTGGCGTCGAATACAGACACGGCTCACGCGCGTTTAGCATTGGTAATGAGAGCGACGGTGGAAGGCGCCGAGGGAACAGTCGTAACACTACTGCAGGGCCTTCCTGAGATTGCTATTCAGTTCCGGGTGCCAGTGATTGACTAATAATTGTAATGGGTAGACCAAGGTGGCCGGGCATTGTGCTGGCGGCCCATGTATCACGGGAGTGTTGGTTTGATTTTGTTTCTAATGGGACCTTTATCCTTGGAGATGTCCACTTCTTGCGGTCCTCAGATTTCTGGTGTAAGAGTATTAGGAGGGCCTCTTAGGCTAGCTATTATCTTGTGGCCAATAGGGGCTTTCTATAAGGGTCATGAGGGTGTTTCTCTCTCATCCAATGAGATTGTCCGTGGCTTTTTGAAGGAGGTGCAGCTTAAAGGGTCCATGTTGTAGGGAGTCTGTTATCGCTGGGACCTACCCTCTAGTTCTGGATGCTTTGCGTGACAAGTTTATCTGAGGCTCAACATCAGTTAATCATTTGAAACTATAACTTAAAAGTGGCATTGAATGAGCTGATTGGTGAGTACGTGTTTGAAACATCCACGCACAAGGATACAATAGGAAATGGGCCTACGTTGTACACTCATTTTTTAAAAGTAAAAATGTAGGCGAATGGATTGGTCAACAATGCTGCATGAAATCGTCAACTCTTGGTTATATAATAAAAAATAAATAATGCAAATTCAAATGCAAATTATATTATTATTTCTTTTCGGCTAATGGGGCCAACAAAACTATACAAACAATGCAGATTGATCACATTTCTGGGGGATTGGAGTGAATAATCACATGATTCTACGAAGTATATCTTTCCCATCAAGTGCCCCTTGCTGCTGTTCATGCTCGTGCGCGTGCGTGTACGTGCATGTGCGTGTACGTGCATTTGCGTGTACGTGCATGTGCGTGTACGTGCGTGTGCGTGTGCGTGTTCGTGCGTGTGCGTGTAAGTGCGTGTACGTGCGTGTGCGTGTACGCGCACGTGCGTGCGTGTGCGTGCGTGTGCGTGCGTGTGCGTGCATGTGCGTGCGTGTGCATGTGCGTGCGCGTGCATGTGCGTGTGCGTGCATGTGCGTGTACGTGCATGTGCGTGCGTGCATGTGCGTGCGTGGGGAGCAGTGGCACAGCGGCTTGCCACGCTGCACTACGAACCCAGCAACACCATGCGGTACCGGCGGCGATTATCTCAACCAGTTCTGGGCCTCCCCTAGGTTGACTCGGCCTCAAATGAGCACCTGGTGCGATGTGTAAACAGCAGCACTGGGGAAATCAAAGGCAAGCCGGGCATGGCATTGGCCACACACCTCCCTCGTGTGCCGTGACGGCCTTCAAAGTTGCTCGTTAACAGCACTTGCCTCAACAGTGTATGTAAAGGCTACACGGGGAATGTGCGTACGGGCATGTGTGCAGGCTCAGCAGCGGCAAGGCGGAGGCCGGCTCGCACCAGACCAAGAAGCTGACGGCGCACAAGCACAACAAGAAGGGCGGCCGCAAGAGCGTGGACCTGGGGGCCGCGCGTGACGCCGAGGATGGGGCGCTGGTCGCATCGTCCGCCACCCCGCTCGAAGACGCGCACGACGAGGTGAGGGGATTGTCGGCACAAGTCGCCCGCTGACTTTGTTCAGCAGTCACGACTAAGCTCCTTGACGGGGCATTTGTCATTATCAGAGTCGTCATTGGGCCTGTAATAATTATCCCCCTTGTGAGTCAAGGAGTTGTTATGATTCGGGATTGCGATTCAATTCAAGCATACTTTTAAATATATGTATGTTCCATGATTTAGTGCGGCCTCCGTGGCCCAATCAAATGAATTGCATACAACACGTAATAATAAAATTCTCAGTTATCAAACGCCTGATTTATTGCGGGTACTGTCAGCATGAGAATCGGTTTTAGTTGATGAATCGATGCTTCGTTAAAATGCCTAGCCGTCATCGTCACCACTGGTACGTCATCCTTGTCATTTGTCATCAGTGTCCTGAGATGCAGTCTCATTGAGAAGCTTTGTGAATTCAAATTGTACTGGTTTTTTTATTAAATCATCACCCACGGTAACGTGTTTTGGGATAGATCGCGTTAACGTGTCTGTACACCCACGTCCAACCGACATCCAATTGGTTAAGGTTTGTCGACACATTTACACTTACGCGATCGAACCCAAAAAACGTTCTCATGATTAATATTGATCGCAAAAGGCTTACGTGTTAAATAAATCATCACCGTCATCATACATTGTATTTGTTAGTGCCTTGCACAACAAACACCACCCCAAAGAGTGTCGGGTGGCTGCTGAGTGGGGCTAATGATGGAACGCTATCTGCTGTAACATGGACGTTAACAGCCCTGCTGCAACAGATCATTCTGTCTCTGCGTAAAAAGTATTGACGAATGTTTTGAGCTCTCTGTTTTGTGTGTCATTGCGCAAAACCCAAACTATAATTTAGTTGTTTTACCTGTGCGATTACCATGTCCCAGATCTTGCGAAAGAGATGGTGTGCTTTCAGTAGGGCCCACACCTAGATGAATATAAGACATTGATTCATTGTGGTGGGAGTCTGCCACCGCCCTTGGTGATTTCCCCAGAGGTTCGGAGTAGCCCTTTTGTGGCCCTCCGGCGTTCTGTGCCGCGGGTCTTGGCGAGTGCGTTTGTCACCCGTGTTCATCGCCGCACACGCCGGCTCCGTGGGAGCGTTATCCAACCTTCGCAGGGTTACGCGTATTTTGGCGGGTACTGTGGAGCACCTCTGGAATCGGTGAATTGCGCGGACCTTCGTGATTCGCCCAGCGGCAAATTTACTATTTGGATGGTAATAGGGCTGTACAACAACTAGGCTGCTGATTTATGTGTGTGGGTTTAAAAATTGTTTTAACCCTGCTGTACGTGTGGGATTTCATTCGATGCTCTGGATTTCATCTTCACACAAACATTTGCCGATAAAACAAAGTATTGGCCAGACATTCGAAGTAGAAAGCCTCCTAAAAAAGTACGTATTAAGGTTTTGTTGGATAAATAAATTACATAATTATAGTTATTATTGGTGTGTCTGCATTTCGGGAGTGGTGGCGTGTGGTCATCCTACTGTGCTATGAATCCAGCAGCCTGAATTTTATTCTCGGCCATGGCCAACATCAATGGTGATTCTTTGAACATGTCCTGGGCTACCCCTAGGGCGACTCAGCCTTAAATCAAATCAAACTTCACATATATACACAATTTGGGCATAAAATGCATTACAAAGTGCTTTACACGACAAATTAAAAGCGACTATCAACAATAACAAAAAAATAAGGGTAATGCGTTAAAAAAGACGTAACATTATAATGAACTAAAAGTATAATAAAAAGCATAATAAGCACAATCAGGGCATCCTTATTAAAAGCCAATTTTAAAATGTGTGTTTTACGGGGGACATTTGTCCTTGTTTGTGCGTGGCAGCGCGTGCGCCGCGACGGCTCTGGAAGCGGCACGCTGTCCAAGTCGTCGTCGTCCGGCATGCAAAGCTGCGGCGAGGAGGAGGGCGAGGAGGTGGCGGAAGTGCTGCCCCTCCCGCCGCCCATGCAGATCCAGCAGCACAGCCTCCTGCAGGCCGAGCGCGCTGACGACAAGGTGAGCCCCGCCGCCCATCGCTTCGCGATCGGCTTCAACGCCGCCCACGCTCGCGCCTCCCGCTCACTCGTTGAGCTCGGTCCACACGTGTCTTTTACACAGAGCGACTCACGGAGTGACCGTCACCGCGAACTTCGCTCGCTCATCGCGCCGTGACCCTTGCTCGCAAATGTCCACGTCACGATAAGGGTGCGTTGCCGTGTCAACGTGCCAATCGGAGATGACTATATGGCGTCTTATCAGGCCCGATGCCGTGTCTCCAGGAAAGCATTCGATCTCTCGGGAAGTGACATCCAAGGAATTGCGTCACATCCATTTCAACCAATTCTGCTCCGGGATTGCTCAATTGTCTCGCGGCATGGCTCGCAGTAAATCGCTGGTTCAGTCGGGCGACGATTGAATTGCCCTTTGACCACTCCGTGTCGCTTTTGTAAAATAAAAACAACACGGGTGGATCGAGCGTTGAGCTCACCGCTTGCCAGCCTCACCTGCGCCGTCGACGACGACAAGGTGAGTGCGGTTCTCACTTGAACGCTCACCAGCCTTCGGCCACGCCTCACAACAACTTTACGCTCCAACGCTCACCGCGCACTCTCCAGCTCTTGCTTTAGAGAAATCTTACCGTCTGCGACGAGGTGAGCACGGTTTCCCGCTCAGCACTTGGCAATATGACACCACCGTTGTTCGCCGCAGCAGAGCACCTTGGCAACTGTTGACTGCCTACCGCTGAGCACATGGCACACACCGACTGTGGCCGCTGCACACCAACCCCTCACCGACGGCTGAGCTGCTCCTCCATCCCTGCCCTGCGTACCATTGACCGCTTACTTGCCAACCCACCCGCCGCTGCTCGTGTTGTATGTACCATTGTTGTACGACAGCCCTCTTGCGCGATTACTAACATGGCTTTCAAAGTGTAGCCTCCGTGCCTTGCTCGCATTAACCGCTGCTTATCAAAACACGCGACACTCGCTAACTCTGCCGTCGGTTGCAATAAAAACGCTCTTTTTGCGCGCGCGTATACACGTACATGCCTGTGCATCTGAACAGCATGCACAACTGCTGGTTTGTTATGTTAACATTCTTTTTTCTTTTTTTTTGTTCCCATTCCATTAGTTTTCCTTTTGTCGTGGTCCTTAGATCTTTTATCCCTCCCCACAAGCTGCAATAGCAACTCCCCCCCACCCTTACCCTCACCAGCACCGGTCCCCTGTCCACTTTCCCTCCGGGCAATGGCATTCTCGTTATGGCGAAGTTTCTCTCTCTCTCTTGAGTATTAAGTACCCTAAACGACTCGACATTGTATTATGGGCAATAGCTCGTAAAAAAAAAAAATAGGTATTAGCCTAATTGGAAAGACATGTACGTGCTGACACTTTTGGCCCTAACACCCGTGAACCCCCAAAAAGAACAATGGACATTTTTTGCGCGACACTTCTAATGAGAGTTTTGCAAAACAAAAATTACCATTGTGCCGAAAGTGGCCTCTCTCCACCGTTATCGAAGCCAGTCTTCAAATGGTTGAGGGCGGCGTACACCGCAGGCCTTCATGTTCGGGATACAATTTGGCACGTGCTTTGCATGGGCGGCTTCTGCGGTTCATGCTCGCCAAAAAAATAATACCGAATCGCATTCGTGCTCGTGAGCGAATGTAATCGTGGTCAAATCGGGGTCCTCACCCCCCTGTACGTTGTTTTCGAAGGGATTTTTCCGGCTTTGTATATCATTTATGGATATAGCACCCCCCGAGGAGCACGGTTGGCTACGTATGGTGCGAAATAAGTTCAACAAAGGAGTTCAACATATATAAGTAGCACGTCAATGAGAAATTTGGTGATGTCGGGTTTTTTTATTCGTAATCTTTTTACAGTTAGCTAACATATGTCTTGTAAATCTATCACAGGGTCGATTGAACCAGGTACAATGAGCGATTCGGAGACGCCGTGTATTTTAGTATTAAACTACACGCCCAATCATTTGTAATTTTCACCACTGTTTTTACTCGTTTGGGGTCCTGCGTTGGCTCTGCGCACGAAGCGCATACCCCGTAGACCCTGCCCGCTGCCTTGGCGTAGTGTCCTGTCAGTGCGCTGCCGCACGGATGGCTATCCCTGCCACCCCGTTCTAACATGCCGCCATGCACACCGCGAGCTCCGCTGACCTTTCACAGCGCAGCGTCCCGCGCATCGGTAGAGCTGCTGCTGCTTTTTACCCTCTCCAAATGCGATCCCCACATTGCCTTCTCCAAACCACCCAGCCTGCGCACATCCCTTCCACCGAGGCACCCTCCCTCTCTCTTGGCCGAGCGTCTTCCTCTCACTCCCAGCCCTGCCGCCTACCCCTGGGCTAGTCAGTGCCTTCGTGCGCCGCACAGTCGCTGCACGCTCCCCTCACCCCTCACCTACCCCTGTCTAGTCAGTGCTTGTGTCCTACCTCCAGCCACTCCCCCCCCCTCCCTGCCGTCAGTGCCTGTATGCGGAGCATCGCCTGCAGGTGAGCACTGGCTGCCTCGGGTGTGGACTCGATCAGCTGCGAGGCTAACCGACGCACTCCCCGTCTCTTTAGCGAGCAGCCATGCGCGCGCTGCTACCAGTCACGCGCGCGCACGCACGCACGCACGAGTGTACACGCTCGAGGGTGCAGCTAGGCACACGTGCATGCAGGTACGTACATGTGCACGTACATTTGCACGCATGCACCGGCCCATGCACGCGTGCTCACCTCTTCGTATGCCCCTTTACGCAAAGATTCAGAACTCTGGGCGTGAGTGCCGATAGCAAATGGGTCAAGGCAGATTGTTTCCTGGCCATGCCGCACTCAAGTTGCTTCAATCCATCCGATGCGTCACTCTATAGATGCAGCGGATCAGCACAGGTGTCCCGTTACTGCTACCCACTCGGCTTCTAACAAATCACCCCCCCCCACCCCCCTTTCAATGCAATGAATTGCCAAGATGAGTTGTTTCCTGTTTTCTCTCCCAGTGTATGCCACTCTTATCGTATCAACCCCTTATTTTCCCGACATAGGGTAGTTGGCCTAAACATCACAATCTAACCACCTTTCTCATTCACGGGAGTACAGTTTCATGTAACGCGTTGTTCATCATGTAACATTTACTGAAAATAACACCTTAACCCTCGTACAATTAACTGGCACAGTGTGGGGAGGCCTTCATCTCGTAATATGTTGAGAATAGGTTGAGTTGCTATTATTAATTCGGCATGTACCCCAGCGATAATCCACACAACCCAGGGAAAAACGAGGCCCAGTCCTCGTGAAGTTATATCCGGTTAGTTGAACACGTAGGCTTTTGCGACCAATGTTATCTATAAAATAATTTTTTTTATTTAAGATCATAACAGGAGGATTTCTCCACAACTCTGGCTGTCACCTGATGATGATGGTTGTAATTACCGGCGAAAGGTCATACCCAAATTGTAAATGTTGTGGGTTTACTCTCAAACACACCGGTGTGCTGAACTAGTCACGAATTGGCATGTTCTGTTTACGTGACAAACTTTACCAATTGGCTGTGTCGAGTTGTGGCCGGTTTTACGACACATTCCCATCCGGTTGTCTGCCCGTTCGTTCACCTCCGAGGACATCACCGAGGCTTTGCATCCACGCGGCTGTCTCGGAGGCGAGCGACAGCACCCTGTGCTTGACGAGGTGACTGGTCGTCGCTTGATTGCGCAAGTCCCCATTTGGCCTTGGAGCGGCAGGGTTTATGATAGTGGACACCTCCATGTCCATTTAGACATTGGCCAGTCAAAACAGACGGGGAGTGGTCCGTGAAGGGGTAATGGCTATATAATTAAATCAACGCAGGACATTATATGAAACCTGCGTGGGCTGACAAAGCAGTTGGCCTCTATGCTGCTGCAATGTAAACAACAGAGATTGCGACGTTCATCATCATCATCATCATTAGTCCATGATCTATCCACTACTGGATGAAGGCCTCCGCACGCCATGGCCATTTCCCAATGACTTGATATGCAATGCTCCATCTTGCTCCTGCGCAATTAAGCTTTTATAGTGGGAGCTGCTATCAATATCAGCAAGCTAATACGAAGCAATTTCCTTTAATCTACCCCCTCACCAGACGAACACCAACTAACCTCACCCCTATATCAGGATCCCAGCCCTCCAGCGTCGCCTCCCACGCATGTCTTCCAACCACTCTCTGGCTCCTGTTGCTGGCCTGCTACCCCACCCCGGGGCCCTACTTGGCTGCCCGGCCACTCCTCTTGTGTCTTGGTGGGGGGTGGGGGTCACCGGCACGGGGTGGAGGTGATATTGGTCTGGGGTCGTTCAGGGCCGTGGCACCACGCAACGCTTGACAAATGCCACTCCCATCAGTGACAGCACCGCTCCCACTCCGCGCACGCGTATAATAGTGCACAATAGGCCTAAATCGGTATTCAAGTACGTGCGTGCGTGCGTTGTATCCACTTTCTCCTGTGTAGTATACACACGCACGGTTACAACGGTGTACATGGACACTGATGTGTCGCCGTGTCTTTGCGCACATTGGGCCACACGCATTTACAGCTGCTGCTGCAAATTTTCGTGCACATGCAAGGACATCGGTCGAGAAGGCAGCTAAGCTTCCTGTTCCATCCGGGAGTCTACCTGCTGCGTGTTATTACCCGGGATTTGCGTTCACCCCCCATTAGCGGGAGTGGTGCCCTTGGTGGACATTACCGAAATGCTTAAAGTTGGTGTTCGGAACAGAAGACGAAGCAAGCGATGAATCTGTTTTTGCAGGACTTCATATTTAAATGGTTTCCACCGCCAATATTGATATTTATCATGCAGTAGTAGGTAAGTCAAGGTTTAGAGACGTTTACCATGTGTGCCGTACTCCGTAATGTTTTGGACACATTATCCATGCCACACGTGCATCAAATGCTTGCACGCCTTCTGTTGACGTCACCCCGCGCTGCGTATTTGCCAAGTGTGTGGGTGATGCGTGTGCCGTGACCGGTGTGTGAGCAGATTGTGTATATTGTGCGAGTATAGTGTATGCTGTGTTTGTGCTGTGATGCTGTTTGTTGTGCTGTGCCTGCTGGACGGGCCACTGTTTATTAAACTCTGCATTCCTTGTTCTTACTCTTAAGTGCTTTGCGTACTTCTGTACTTTGTGCGAACTCTGTAAGCACCGACTGTCGCTCTCCCCCCCACCCGAATGTCTTAGCACCGCTGGCCTACGCCCGTCTCGGCACCACTTTTGACCGTGCGTTTGCCGCTGCCTGTTGCGTATTCACGCTGATGCTGTTGCGTGCTCCGGGAGCGCCGTCACGTCCTGACTCTACGCTCCCCTTCCCTCACTGCCCACCCCTGCCCCCCCCCCCGCCCCTGACTCCTTTACCCCCCCTCCTCCTTTCCTCTCCTGCTTGAACCTTGGAAGCCGGCGTCCCTGCTGGCTACGCGTGTCGGTGCGTCCGAAATCCCGACCACGGCCGAGCTGGTCAGTGCCATTGAGAACCTCGTCAAGAGCAAGATGGTGAGCGGTGCTTGTCCGTCCCCCCCCGGTGCCTTCACGATTGCGAGTGTTGTTCGTGCACGTGCGACTGCTTGTGTATGGGAAGCTGTTATGCACCGGTTTATTTACTGTGCTACAAACCCATTTGACCCGAGTTCCATTCCCACTCGAGGCCTTCTTTTGTTCGACTAAGTTTTAAATGCGTACCTGCTGCAGTGTATAAACGTCAGCTTTTGGAGAGACAAAGGTGGCCTTGTGTGTTATTCTGGCCTTAATAGGCGTTTACTTATAGCACTGGCCTCAACAGTCTGTTAAAGGTTATATGGGGTCTTTGTTCATGTATTTGTATGTGTCGATGCCTTCGTGCTCTGCGTTGCTTAGATGCAAACGTTGCGAGCTCTGAAAGCCTTTGCACAATTGACGACAGTGTTTTCTGCACGTTTGCATTGTATATTGTGGTAGGATTGTTTTTAACTAACCGGATATTTCCAAATGACTCTTCATTGGCGTCTGGGTTGCAGATGATTGTATGCTCACGATAGCGACGGAGCTGGTGGTCGTGGCTGTGAATGTGAATGAACTATCGTTGTAGCTATTGCGGTTGCATTAATCAACTGTGGCGATGGTGATCGTACATTTTAGTGAATTACAATGTCATAACGTTAATCATTGTCATTGTGATATTGATCATGAATTATACGTTGTGTTTTAGCAATGATTGTGGTCATTATTGTGACTGTGGAAAGTAGTTGTAAATCGTAGAGATTTGGGATGCGTGATTGTAATTACGATTCTCGATTTAGTTGTGATAATGATTTTGAATTGTAGCTTCGATGTGGCTACGAGTGGGAATCGTTGCTGCGCCCGTTATTTATTAGTGCTCTTGAGTTGTGCAAAGCTTTTTACGATGGGTGGTTATGATCACTGTGACGATGATCGCAACAGCAAATCTGTGTTCATGATCACAGTGCTTAAATGGGGACGTGCGCTGACGCCGAGCGATCGTGAACGCGCGCGGTTGCGGTTTCTGCCGTCTTCGTGGCCACAGGCGCTAGACGAGCGGCCGTGCTCCTTGCCGGTCGGGGAGAGCAGCAGCCCGACGGTGACGTCGTCCGACGGTTCGGCGCTTGCCCCTTCCTCCTCCTCGCCGGCCGACGAGCCCGACGAGCGCCGGGCCGGCACGCTCCGACGCAGGCAGTGAGCCACCACCGGCGTCGCTACGCCCCCGCGGCACAACCAGCACAACCGACACACACCCACCTCCATACACCACACGGCCGCCATTCGCCACTAAGTGGCGGTGACGTCACCACGACGCTTATGCCAGGCAATGTGCACCTTGAGGCCACGTGAAGTGTCGAACGCCCGCCGGCAGGAGGTCACGGGGCAGACCCAGGTGCCACGGGTTGACTGACTGAGGTGACTGAGATGACTGGCTGATGCACCAGCTGTGCCCCCTACTGTGCCAACTCCATACACCGCACAGCCAGATACACACCCATCTCCATCTACACAGCCACCTCCATCTACACAGCCACCTCCATCTACACAGCCACCTCCATACACGTCACGGCCAGATAATGCTCCCCAGATGTTCCTCCGCACAGCCGGATACAAAGACAAAGATTCCCCCGTATAACGCGAACACTACCGCTCCCCGCACAGTCGGATACACACTCCCTAGATTATACAGCACACAACTATTATGCACCTACCAGGTAAACCGCACAGCCGGTATACACTGCCCTGATGCATCGCATTGCCAAATATACTTGTCCCTAGATTCACCACAAAGTCGATACACAACTCAACCAATTCAGTATACAGCAAGAAAGCTGCTTTACTCTAGATTAGTTGCTTGTATGAAGAGCCAGTGTGCTTTCCAACTTTGCTTGGGTCTGCATTGGTCGACGGTTGGATTCCTGCGCTAGCCGCCGAGTTTAGTTTTTAAAGTGCGGTCCCTGGCTCTAAAGTGGTTGCTTCAGACCCTGCAACGTTGCCACCTTTCGCCACATGTAAGCCAATGTTTGTCAGTGTCACTCCCCAATCCCAGATTTAAAAAAAATAGAAGCTCAATGTCTCGTTTGTAAGTAGAATAGCTGGAAACTCCCCTATAAAGAGATAATGGTCTCTCACTTGCTTACGAGACATTCATCCGGCTGTCTCTCATGTACAAGACACACTGACTCTTAATGGGCTTTCGTGTGTGTAAATAGAGCACATCAATCCAATTCAGCCGTGTGAAGGAGGTAATGAGTCTCAATGGGCTTTGTTCCAGCTTAATTAAAGGATATCCATCATATCAAAGACCACCTCTTTGCCTTACGCAACTGGCACTGTTTGTGCATATGATGTTTTGTGTGCACTCTGGTACTCACCTCTTGTGTGTGGATGTGTGCACATGTGTACGTGTATGCGCGTGTGTGTATCTGTGTGTGTATGTGCGCACGTGCGTGTTTGTGTGCTTTGGGGAACGGTAGTGCAATGGTTAGCATGCTGCACTACGAACTTAGCAACCTGAGCTCAATTCCCACTCAAAACCAGTGATGATTATCTGAACCGGTTCTGATGCGGTGTGTAAGCATCGCCACGTGGGAGACAATGGCGGCCGGGTGTCGTGTTGGCCACCCACCCCCTCATGTGCCGTGTCGGCCTTCATAGGTGCTGCTCGCTAACAGCATTTTCTCCAACAGTCTGTTAAGGCTATACGGGGGATCTTTGTCTTTGTGCACTCAGGTACGTGTTTCAGGAGCTGGTGGAAACAGAGCGAGACTACGTGCGTGACCTAGGCTACGTGGTGGAGGTGAGAGGTCTCCGTCCCTCGCGCCCCTCTGCATCCGCCCGCACGCACGTTGCAGCACTCGGGCCACAGCAAGCGATGATTGCATTGAGGTTTCTTCCAGCCCTCGCATACTCTCAATGCCCCAAAGCCGCCCCAGGTCTTACGAATTGCCATCGGGGCTCTGGGAAAATGTCTGAAGCTAAGCAGAGTTGAGCGTGGATAGTGCTTGGATGAGCGACTACCATGCATACTAGTTGGTATCGGCCCCGGGGCTACGTGGTGGGCAGCAGAGGGCAGTGCACCACTGCTCTCTACTTCTACGCGACCATGCCTGTGTTCCTCACCTTGACCAACCCACACTAACCAGCCTGGTGAAGTATGGTCCAATAACCTCCACGACCCGTAAGGTGTGGAGGGAGGCCTTCGTCCAGTCAGCGGAATGACCAAGTACTACCCACCGCTATGTTAGATGTCTGTTTTCGTTGCCATATTGTTACGCGCTTTCTGCATTGCCTTGCACCATAGCTGGTGCTTTACATGTACAACAGCGTGCGGGCAGCTGTCGGGGTGAAGCTGGAAGTTAGTTGAGTGCAGCATGACGCAGGGTGACCACTGGAGCCGAGCCAGCGTGCACAGGTTCGCCGGGCTGGGCTCCTTCACCCAAGTGTTAGTGCTGCTGGGGCATTCTTGTCTGCAGCATGTCCGTATATGTATTTTGAATTTATTTTCGCACTGTCGGTAGCCAACTGTGCCAATCAGAGGGGCGGGGGAAGGACAACATTGAAGACACCGTGACATTCTCAAGAGTAGTACATTGTGTCACCAGCTGTCACCTTGCAATTTAGCCAAACTTCACAATTATCTATATTGCAATTAAAGCACATTTGTCTCCGTGTAGGCTGTTGACAGCCTCGTAAATGAGACTTAGCTTCACACTGGCACATATAATGACCGTGAAAAAAATCTAATAAATAAATGCATAACCTTGGTTCACCTGTGCAATACATGAATACACGAGTGTGTGTGTGCGCGTGTCGCGTCTTTTGTTTGCAAGCTTGTGCCTATGTGTGTGGCTGTACCACGCCTGTATGCGTAATGATTCTTTCCACGTGACGCGCTGGTACGAGCGTCTTGTCTTCGTCAGCCTCGTCCTCTGGCTACGCGGTGCCAGCTGCCTTTCATAGAAGTGAACATGTGTCCTTGGTGTGAATGTGCACATGTGCAGCAGTGCATGTTTACTCCTTTTGCGTTCAACTCGCAAGCACTCGTTTTGTCTGGCGAAGCTCGTGAACACGCATCGACTGTCCCCGCGGGGGCTCGTTCGCCACTTGCCGCAGAGCTTTGTGGTTCGACTCCGTCAGGCAGCCCTGGTTATTACCGCGGGTGTACTCATTCACCATTCACATGCACGCCGACTGCTTCACATTTAAAGAAGAGGAGGCCATTGTGTGCTGCCGGCGTTATGGTCCTAAATTTGTAAAATTACCCTCAAATTAACTCGGTTGGGATGGCACATACACGTCGCTTCCGAACTTGCAAACTATACGCGTCTGTGAAACACAGCGCCTTTGTGATGGCCCTGCACGAAATCCAAATGTACTAAGTCGATTTGTTTACTAATTAGAATCCTCTCCTGTTTATTTGCATGTGTGTGTGTGTGTGTGCGTGCGTGCGTGTGCGCTACCCGTGCCCACGTGCAGGGCTACATGGCGGTGATGCGGGAGGACTGGGTGCCCGACGATCTGAAGGGGAAAGACAAGATGGTGTTTGGCAACATCCACCAGATCCACGACTGGCATCGCGAGTGAGCATTCCGACGCATCTTGCCACGGGCACAAATCGGGAACTAGGGGAAAAGTACAAAGTACACGCAGGAACGCTCGCCTCTCGCCAAATTACAATGACTAGTTCAAGTTCATTTGCTTAAGCAGGTGAGAACTCCACACACGAGAAAAGTATTATTTTCAACAGCCACATCAGTCACTCAGTGACAAAAGCATCACAAATCAAATGCATTTTGACACGTCAATGTGATGAGGCTGGTTGTAATCACTGGCAAAGTGTCGTTAGCTCAAATTGTAAATGTTCTGGGTTTACTCGCCAATACACCGGTGTGCTGAAGTAGTGACTAATTGGCACGTTTTGTTCAAGTGACAAACTTCACTTATCGGCTTTGTCGCGTGGAGGTGGGTCTACGACACATTTTATTATTGACGCGATTTTAACCCAAAAATCGTTATCAATAAATAAAGTACACACATTAAGCCAATTAGAAACCAGAATGTGTCCAATCCCATCGGATGTCGGAAGCTAAGGTGGGTTGAGCCTGTTTAGTACTTGGACAGGGGACTGGTGTCATAGACTTGCGTTGCTCGGTGGCCAGGACACGACAGGACCTCAATGGGTACTTTAATCTCTCTTTGTGGAGCTTTGTGTGTTTTATGTGTGTGTGGGTTTTCTGTATGTATGTATTTACGTATGTACAGAGAACTCCACTTAACGACAGAAATTGGTTCCACGAAACCGGTCATTAAGTTATTTGTACATTAAGCAAGTATAGGAAATGCATGTTTTGAAGGCTTAATTTGTTCCGATAGCATCGAAAGTTACCCTTTTGCGCCCGAAAACGTACTTTCTCATATTTAAACAATGGCTATTAATATATAAAGGTACCCACACCATGATAAACGCATATTAAAAGAAACATGATTAATCAATGCATTGATTCATATTTACTGTACCTACAACATCCCGTCATTAACAGGGGAATGGTCGGTAAGTGAACACATCGGGCTCTATGGAGGCCCCTCGTTGGGTGATTAGTCGTTAACAGGGGTGGTCATTGAAGGCATTGACCACACCTCCCAATGCTGACGCTACAACAATTCCCAACGGTGCTAAAGAGGGAAAAAAAGTTATTGTTGCAGGAGCAGCAGTAAATTGAATCTCTTTGTCAACGATTACATTAGACTAAGGCTAACCCAGCATTGCATATTGAATGGAGCATTTGTCAGGATCTCACTTCATGAAGGTTAACACTTGGCTTTCGTTAAAGTGGAGCGGCGTTGAAATGACACCAAGGGACGTGTTTGTCACGACGTGGGAAAGTGGCTCTGGAAGCTATTGTAAGGGTCAGTTGTGCCTTTAGCGAATGCCTCATTCATTGGCCATTTTAGTAAATCTTTTCACCAGGGGTGTGTCCTTGGCCATCTGAAGATAAGCGGAGCCAAATATAGACCCCACCCCCCCCATCAATGTTGGGAGCCAAGGATGGTGCCGAGTGTTGCTCTCTTATATAATAATAATAATTTACGATTACAGTGCACATATCTACAACTTACTCAAGGCACTGTACATCACGCAAAAAAATATATCGTAGGCCAAGGTGAGGAAAAACTAAGAAGACAAGCTAATTCGGCGAACCGAAAGCAAGAGACGATAAATGCATCTTGAGGCTGAAGCTTTCGTGACTGCAGGAATCCATACTCTTTGGTTCTTTCGGTAAAGTCACGTAGTTAGAAAAATAATAGATCACGACGATTGCTTGTGTTGTGATCGAAACGTCGTGATCTATTATTCTTCTTCTACCTACGTGACTTTACTGAAATAACCAAAGAGTATGGATAACTGCATCTTTGAGGCTGGTTTTCAACACCGCCTTTGGACCGGTTCACTTGTATGTATGTATGTTGAACCTCTTTCGCACCGTACGTGGGCCAACTGTGCTAATTGGAGGTGCACGGGGGGGGGGAAGGACAACTAACTAAACACAAAAAGCAGGTCGAAATGAGTTTTCAATCTCGAGTTACCTCTCGCGTGTGAACCCGTGTGCACATTTCAGCACTGGTGTGTGATGACCAAACTGGATTCGCCCTCAGAATGCAACACCGCCAACATGTGGCGTTGCATGAAGTGATTTGATTTTTTTAAAAACGTGGTTTAATTTATTCCACGTACCAATATATTAAGTGTCTTCTTTCAGGTAACTTAATCACATGATGATATTAATAATAATAGCATATCCATCTATCTATCTATTGGAGAAGTCACTGATGTTTCTGGCGCATGCGTGTTTCAGCTTCTTCTTAGGGGAGCTGGAGAAGTGCCTGGAGGAACCAGACCGACTGGCGCCACTGTTTATCAAACATGTGGGTGCATGCGCTCGCACTCGCACACATGCACACGTACACAGGCGCACGCACGCACGCACGCACACACGCGGAACAGCTTTTATAGGGTCCTTAACCGTCTGGAACAGAAATGAAGTGGCTGGCTGCCTAAACACTTTCAACCCATATTAGAGCATATGGGTCCCGGAGAAAATATGACCCAACACCTTGGCAATTTAGCGATTCGTGTCAATGTAGAGAATCGGGGCGATTGCGGTCCGAGGTGTTTAGTTGTTGGGTCACCATCTTTAGTTTAGTTCCTGTGTGTTACGTGGACGCAGCAAACTGCATCACAAATGGAAGCACTTTGTTTGTGTCACGCCCTGGAGGGTACTGTCTGGCGGGCAGATAACAAGAGATGTTGTTTTGCGGTTGTTCTCTGTCGAGAGTCGGCATTCTGCTGTCATTGGAAATGTGCGGATAAAAAGCGAGGAGCGTGCTCTCTACCCAGTCCCGGGCACCACATTTTATTTAAAATATGGAAACTTCCCATCACGTCCACAAAAATTGGCACGCAAGCTCACGCTTTTTGGAAATTGTTTATAAGAAAAAAACCTTTGTTGGCTTTCATTATTAGTTTATACAAAATATTTAACATTGGGTCTCTTCACTTGTTGTGTTGCTATGCGGTGGTTTTAAACAATTCTTTATCACCGATCTTGTACATTTACTGACTGCCATGCCATCCGTTCATCTGCCTTGTGTCATTTGCACACTCTTTGACCTTCTTCCCACCACCCGTCCTGCGGCTTTCAGTTCCCATCGCCGTCACCGCCGCACCTTTGCAAGCACTATTCTAAAAAAAGGAATCGGCGTTGACACGTCGATGATGGCTCACCGAGACACGCTGCTCCTGTTGTCTCCCTGTAGGAGCGCCGGTTGCACATGTACATCGTCTACTGTCAGAACAAGCCCAAGTCCGAGCACATCGTGTCGGAGTACATCGACACCTACTTCGAGGTCAGTCTCGGACCAAAAACGGTGCTTGAGTATCGTGACCGCGCGGCGCTTACGCACAAGGTGCTCGCCACAAATGAACCACCACAGTACCTTTGCTGATCTCGTCAAGGAGCATAAACCATCACGCAAATTCCGGTCATCCTTGCAGCGGCTTTTGGCTGTTGGCCATCGAACAAAGACGGTCACCACATCGCGAACTCTCAGATACGTTTATGCGGCCGTCTGGAACGCTCTTCCGACATTAGGAACCCAATGAGAGCTATGAATTTTTTCATCTAGATCAAATACTAATATCTTTAGAAATATTTTTCGTGTTTAGTTTGTTGTCCTTGTATCTATCTACATACTTGAATAAAATCCCTTCCCAGGTGTTGTTTTGCTTATTATTATACACATGAAATATTTCTCTATTGAATCGCTGATCAATATTTTGTTACATATTGACTAAGATTCTGGCTCACAATGGGCGACCATTGTGAATCACAAGGTATTTTAACATCCTGCTTTGTACAGCCATAATTTATTTGGTGATGCGATACAGCAGGTGGTTCTCTGATATAAAATATGGCTTCTCTGAAAATATCCCTGCTGTCATTTGGCAGCCCTGACTCTATCCCGAGCTGTAACAGCTTCCATCTTCTTGCCAGACATGCTTATTGTGCTTTGATTAAACAAACTCGTTACCATTCTTTTTAACTAACTACTTGACTTAATTTTTTACCAGGCAAGGCCCAGTGAGCTATATAGCGCTTTTTTCAGAAGCGACCTGGCCACAAATGATAGCTCAACAAAGTGGCTTATCATGTGGAAATGTATAGCCGCCAAAAACGCACGTTGATTCTAAAGGTGGAGGGAAAAACCAGAGAACCCGGAGCAAATTTTACGCGAGCACAGGGAGAGAGAACACGTCAACTAGCAAATACACAGGGGTCAGGGTCGGGATCGAACCCACGACCGCCTGTCCATCAGGCGAGGTAGATAACATCTCGCCACCCTGGCCCCTAAAGTAAAATCGTATATTGAATAAAATCTAGTATTTTTCAGAGCAGTGGTATTTTCCACTACAGCGCTGTGATTCGAAGCATTCAAACACTTGCTAATTGCCTTCTTGGCAAGTGTACAAATTATTTGGCTTATCAAGCTGCCTGAATTTGCATGCGTCACAAATCAACAGTGAAAAAAAAAATGCCTTGGCAAATGTTGAACTTTGTTGACTCCGATGTCTTTGTAGGTTTCAAGGTTAACACTGACTACTGCTGCAAAAAATAGCACGTTCGTCATAAGTTCACCCGTACTCGCATGGAAAGATAAGCTTTGTTGGTCTGCTTGGCGCACGCGTGGTGTTTTTGGCCGAATTGCCGTCTGACGTTGGTGTGAGGATGCGAGTGCGGAGTTACACATCTGCGTGTTTTGTGCGGTTTTGTGTTTGCGCGCGCCTGCGCGTGTGTGTGCACAGGAGCTGAAGCAGCGCATGGGCCACAGGTTACAGCTCACCGATCTGCTCATCAAGCCCGTACAGCGCATCATGAAGTACCAGCTGCTTCTCAAGGTGTCGACTTGCACTGCTCGCATGCCGTGAAAGGAGGTTTACCCTCCGTATACCAAGTACAGCACACTGCTGGGATAGGTGCTGTTAGCAAGCACATATATATAGCTGTTTACAAGGCGGTGCTGTTCCAAAGTTGCTGTGTGTGATGCTCTGTACCAATTACTCCTTTAAGACTGAGCACCAGACAGATGTTTGTGCGCGTGAAGCAAGGAGATATACATTTGAATTGATATGCTTGGTGAGAAATTGAGCCCGAGTTGCTATGGTTCTACGTTGATGACCAGGTGTATACTGAAAGGACAACTCTTTATTCAAATCTATAAACACCCACTCAGCCCTTAATGTCAAAAGTCTGCAACGGGAATATCACTTGGCGCTTGTGAATGAAGCAACAGCAACAGTGGTACATTAGCACTTTGATAGTTGCGTAAGGTGGATAATATCCAATAACAAAACAAAACACGAGACATAGTGAAAGATAATTGTCGTGGTGTCCTTTTGGTACTTTGGTAGTGAGCTTTTGTTTTGTCATTGCGGTATGCAGTGCACAATTGCTCGTTTCAACTGCAAAGCATGCTGACGTATGTGTGTGTGTAAATTAATTGTTCGATAGGACATCTTGAAGTTCACGAGGAAAGCCGGCCTGGACAGCAGTGACCTGGAGGTATGACCACAACGACACCCCTTGCCCCCACCACCTTATTCCGCACAGCAGCACAAATTAACTAAAACATCAATGTAAAGCAGACCAAGTAAATACATACACGTTTAAAATCAGTGTTTTGTTTTATTTTCATGAAAGTGTTCCAGATTTTCAAATGTACATTGAATGAAATAGTTCACCATGATTGGTGTTGGCCTCCCTAAATGGCCTCTCATCTGTTTAGAAATGAAAGAATTGAATGAATAAATTAACGTGCGTATTGGATCCAAGTTCCATCATTATGAAGCTGATTTAGTGGAATATTTACACGTGTGCATGTTGGTGCATGTCTGCGATCTATTACTTTGAACTTGTGGATTACAGATTTGTAAAACTCAAATCCCCTGGGTTGCAAGTGTCCAGAATATGGCCACACATCAATTATGTAATTTTTTTCACCTACGTGGATTTGACGAAACGTCTCAACGCAATATCATCCTGAAAAAAAGTGTGCTGAGACTCGGCGAAGCTTTGCGAAATGAGTAATGGGCATTTATGGTTGTCAAGGAATCTTGTTCGACATGATCTCCGATGTTCCGCTGCACGTTCTGGGAGCTTATTCAGGAACTGACCACAACTAGAAAACCCATCGGATAGCTTTAAGGCCCTGTTGCAAACACCTGCGCAGCAGTAGTGAATTCTCATTCATTGCAAAATTTTATTTTCTTGGAAATGGAATATCTTCTATGATTTTTATTTCGATGTTAATAAAGCACGAATGGTGGAAAAGGAATAGAAATGTACAAATGACTAAATGTAAAAAAAAACTGCAGTGAATGCAATCAAACATAAACTATTTGTCTAACTAACGAACTCAACAAAACCTTTCATTTTACCGGGTAAGGCCCACTGAGCCCTTTTTCAAAAGTGACCTGGCTACAAACGATAGCTCAACAAAGTGGCTTATCACGTGGAAATTTATAGCAGCCAAATACTCTAAACGCACGTTTATAACTGTGGAGGGAAAAACCAGAGCCAAGACCTTCTGTATACCGGGCGACGTAGTTTTGGATGGCCACATACCCATCGAGTTGCTTGTGACCACGTGGCGTGTGGCGGGCGCGGTGTGCAGAGGGCCGTGGAGGTGATGTGCGTGGTGCCCAAGCAGTGCAACGACATGATGAACGTGGGCCGCCTGCAGGGCTTCGAGGTAAGTACGCGGCACACACGCCGTACGCCGCCCCACCACGCCCCGCGACGTCACAAAGTCGACGCTCGCTGCCGCGGCGTGGATGCCTCTGGTGCTGCTAACCTCATTTCCATGAAGGCTTTGATCAACCAGGGCATTTTTAGGGCAATCGTCGCCCGCATACGTCACTGTGAAAGTGCATCAGCAATGAGAACCTCCGATTTATCTCGGTTGGCTACGTACAGTGCGAAAGAAGTTCAACATACATACAGACATACACCAATGGCTATAGGGTCTACACCAATGGCATAGGATTATCGAGTACAGACTGCATCTCTGGGCAGGCAAATAACCTCTGGTTCCGATTGAAAGTTTCTGTCTCATTTGCTCATTGAGTGGTGGGGCTGAAATCACATTTGTTCAGCGGTCGTTGTGCCCGGTGAAAACATCATGGGGCTGCCCTAGCTCAGCTCGGCATTCAATGAGTACCTGGCGTGATGCGTAATTGGCAGCATTTGGGAGATGAAGGCGGCCAAGTGGTGGTGCTGGCCACGCCACTCCCTCGTGTGCCATGCAGGTCTTTCATTCGTCCATAATAGATTTTTTTGGGTTGGATCGCTTAAATATAAACGTGTTGTTACACCTGTCACCACCCGACACAGCCAATTAGTAAGATTTGTCATGTAAACAAAACATCTCAATTAGTTAGTAGTTCAGCATACCGGTGTGTTGGAGAGTAAATCCACAAGATTTACAATTCTAGTACGACGTTTTTTTTATTACAACCAGCCTCATAGGGCGACAGCCAGAATTCATAGGTGCTCTCAGCACTTGGGCCCCTACAGGCTGTGAGCCCGAACGAGAGCGTGGCCTCCTGCCTCTGCGTGCACACGCGTGCGCAGGGCAAGATCACGGCGCAGGGCAAGCTGCTGCTGCAGGACGTGCTGCTGGTCACGGAGCCGGACGGCGGTCTGCTGGCGCGCAGCAAGGAGCGCCGCCTCTTCCTCTTCGAGCAGATCCTCATCTTCAGCGAGCCGCTCGACCGCAAGAAGGGCTTCTCCTCGCCCACCTACCTCTTCAAGAACAGCATCAAGGTGGGCTTGTGTGGAGCCGAATGCGGCTCAGCCTGTCGTGTGTGTGTGCGTACGTACGTAGAATTTCTTTCGCACTGTACGTATCCAGCCGTGATAATTGGAGGTACGA
This sequence comes from Lampetra fluviatilis, assembly GCF_964198595.1. Lineage (NCBI taxonomy): Eukaryota > Metazoa > Chordata > Hyperoartia > Petromyzontiformes > Petromyzontidae > Lampetra > Lampetra fluviatilis. The sequence goes on along the minus strand of NC_136276.1, from coordinate 2,760,653 downwards.
TTCACCGCGCTTAGGATGTGACGAATTGTCACGTTTCGGGATCACGGTGTGATTCTTAAATATATTTGTTTTGTAATTGTGGACAATGTAGCGCTTCCAGTGGCTGCAGGTTTCGCATGAGCAATTACATGCAACGCACTGTGTACGTGCAAATGTAGTATTTCTATGCTCGCGATTACATACATTTTCGTGCGAGTAACAATTTATTTTAATCAATACATCAATGCCATTCCATAGCGGTGGGGGGTATTTTGTTTCATATGTATTATGCGTGAAGGGATCATTTGACTCGATAATATTTAATGGCCATTGAACGGTTCATCAATTCAATGAATTCTAATATTCTCCTGAGACTTGCATAGAAATCGCGTGTCTAAGAATGTTTTGCGTTCTGAAAAGTATAGGCAAATGTGATAATCAGACTAATGGAGCTCATGCGATGGCAAACAAGGCAGACATTGCAAATAAAATTGAACAAATGACAATGAAAATGATTGATTATAAAATTGAATTGCGACCCATAATTGTGACAAACATGAAATCTACTCCTCTGTCTCTGTCCTGCTCTCTCTGTTTCTCTGTCTGTATATTCTTCTCTCTCCATACCACACTCCTGCTAGTTTTTTTTTTACTTTTCATATTCAAATGTATTTTATTGATCCTGTACCATTTGTGTATTTGTAGCATTTTAGAATCTTGTTTTGCTGTCTTACGTCATGGATTTAATTTGTAGCACTCTAAAACCTCTTATTCTTACAATATTTATCTCTGCATTTGAATTTGTTGCACTTTAACCTGTTTGCTGTTTATGACGCAAAATTCTGTGATTAAATGTGTTGCGCTGTAACAGTCTTGCCATGACGATGTTTGCTGTTATGATGTTTACCTCGGCATTTTAATATGTTCCACAGGGACCTTTTTGCTTTTATGACATTTATTTCCATCGGGTCTCTTTTCAAACAGACGTCTGGTCTCAATGTGTATAAACACACCTCCGTTCTGTGTTTTTCCACATATGAAACTAAAAATGTTTTGAGTCATCAGCCCCATCGGCGTTCCAGATCAAATATTACGCAGCAGAATTTAAGTGAGGAAACCGCTCGACCTTCTGCGGTTTTTGACCTTCTGCGTCATCTCATCGGCAACGTCAGTCTTGTTAGAAGCATTTCTGCCGGGCGTAACGGATGGAGCTCTTCGCTGGTGCTAAGACGAAGGAACGTTTTTGTGTCGTTGTGCCAGTTGAGCTGCCTGGGGCTCGAGGAAGCCTGCGAGGGAGACCCGTGCCGCCTGGTCGTGAACTCGCGCGGAGCCGACGGCTCCACGGAGCGCTTCGTGCTGCAGGCCTCCAGCGCCGAGCAGCGGCAGGCCTGGGCCCTCGCCCTGGGCCAGATCCTGGAGAACCAGCGCAACTTCCTCAACGGTAGCGCCCATCTCACCGAGTCGCAAAAACTCCCTCTCGAGCGCCGCCGCCACCCCTGCTGTCACGCAAAAGCGGTGGCATGGGGGGGGGAGTGGCCGGATTGGATGTTTACGCTGCCCAATGATTGTGTCAAAATGCATGACGGTTATTTGTAGGCATGCAACGATTCGTCACGTGTGAAAGTCTCTTCTTGTGTGGTCACGATGTATTCGGCATTTAATTGTGTGTGTGTGTGTAAGAATGTATTATTTGCAATTCGTCTACATTTATTATTGAGAGTTAAAGGGCGGAACAAACGAGACATAACAAATCAGATAGAGAATACAAATTCGATAAAGAGAACATATGACAGTAGAGTAATGCATAAATGAGACCTAAAATAGAAGGGGTACAATTTTTTTAAATTAATCAATTTGTGACCCCAGATTGTGAAAGTTTATCAGATGACAAGGAGCAGAATCATTACATTCTCATGGTTTGGAGCATGTGATGAGTCCAGGAGACCTCATGCTTCTCTTCCCTCGGACTTTTCCACACATAATTTTAACCCCATTCAATTGACCTGTGTGCCTGATAGTGTCAAGCTCATTTTACAGCAGCTATCAAACATAGCCCCACCATCTTAGCAGCTCTGGTGCCCAGACCCAGTGTTTTAGAATCGTACAATTTCAATGTAATTGATACCCAACGCATAATTCTAGGCCTTGGGTGGCATAAGTGACACTTCATTCATAACCCGACACCCTCTGTTGCAGCGTTGGCCTCTCCCATCGAGTACCAGCGGAACCACATCTCGGGTGGCGGAGGTGGCGGCGCCGGCGTCGGTGGCGGCAGTGGCAACAGTGGCGGTGGCGGCCGCACCCGGCCCTCGCGCATCCCCCAGCCCATTCACCCCGGCCTGCGCTCCCACTCGGCCACAGCCGTGGAGGTAGAGCGGCCGAGTACGGGGCCGCCTGCTACGGGACGCAAGATCTCCATGCCGACGCTCAGCTCGTCAAGCTCGTTCAGTGGCGGCGCCGCCAGCCCCGGCGGCGGTGCGGACAAACACCGCGGAGAGGCGGGAGAGAGGACCTCGCGCTCGGCGGAGCGGGCTCGCAAGGCCGACGGGGCCGCCGAGACGGCGCAGCAGGGCCCAGGCCCAGTGGCCGAGGAAGCCGGCAAGGGCCCGCGCGGCGTCTGCTATCGCGGAGGGGCCGGTGGAAGCGGGGGCGGCGGCTCCTTCCCTTCATCGCCGTACGCAAAGGATGGGCGACATCGGGCGGGCGCCGGACGAGACGCCGCCTCTCCCACGCGCCTAACCCACAACCACCCCGCCGCCGGCGCGCTCGACCGGGAAGCGACGGACCGGCTCAGCAGTTGCTCGTCGGCCAGCGATCACTCGCTGCAGTCGGCGCAGAGCAACGGGGTAAGGGTAGGACCGGGGACGGTGGGGTCGGTGGGCTCGGCGGCCCCCAGGGGATACCCACCGCCCCCACCGCCCGCGCGCAACGCCTGCATCGTGCCGCAGCACCACGCGGGCCACTGACGCTGGGACTGCGTTGACGCCACACGCGGCGTGGAGCGAGGGGCGGGAGTGGGGGGGGGGGGGAGTTGCAGCCGGGGGTTAGGGGAAGGGCGATGAGACCGCGCGGTTGTTTTAAACTGTGAACTGCGTACGGTTGAACCGTCGCCACGCAGAGACGTTCTGGAAGCTAGGCCAAGCAAGCCGGCCCTGCCTACTAATTGCTCAAAACTCACAGCTGCCAATCCATCTGTTGCCATCTCTGAACTCTTGACTTCTGTGCGACCTCCTGTGATGTCAACGCGGTGACGCCAGCCTAATACAGATCCATGCAAGCTAACGGTGCGAACTAACACCTGCTCCGCTCAACTCGGTGTCTTCTTCTGCGGGGTGAGGCTGAGTGGGGGCAAACTGCTGTTCTCTGCAGTGACTAACAGCGTGTGAAACACTCTCTTCTTGCTCCGTCCCTAACCCCCATGTTCCTCGCTTCATGTTTGTCCAACAACTCCAATGTGTAGCACCTCCAGACGGTAGGAAAGACGAAACGACTCTCGCTTTAAAACGCAAAGACAAAAAAACAAACAAAACCCCCACACGTTAATCGAGGAACAAGTTCTTACTTTTTGCCGCTTGTTTAGACTTCTTACAACCCTGCACGTGTTTTGTAATTGTTTGCGCGGTAGTTCACGCTCCAGGGTCGTCACATCAGGCGGGAGTGGCACCTGGTTAGTGTTTTTTGCTCTTGGTATTGTAACGTGTAGCAGATCCTGTGTTGGTGTGCGTTTTAACGAACATGTTTAGGCGACACGATTACAACTCGGAGAATATTTCCCTCATTCTGGAAAAAAAGAAAAAAAATGCTTATCACTTAAATAACAATAATATTCTTGACGATTTCCGATATCCCGCAACCCACTCACAGTAGGAATCCGTTGTGATTGTACATTTTTTAAGTAAGTTATCGCCGAGAACGGGGGAAGTCGCGCGTCGCAACGAGACCATCTCCACGCCAGTGTTGAGCATTGCTTGTCCCGTGTCGACGCTGCTTCCGCTGTTAGTGAGGAGACATCGTAAGTGTATTTAAACTATTTATTAATCTCTCCCTTTTTACGACTTTATTTTGATCAATAGCACACCGTTGAAAAATGTGAAAACGTACAGCGGCAATATTGTCCCCCACTATATACGTACCGCCACAGCTTTAAGCGCATTTAAAATAAGAGTGTAAACCTTATAGCAACGGGAAATAAAATCAACACTTGGAAGCGTGGAGGGACGATCGCGGCTTTGCAGAGGAATCCCATTACGTATCGGGGCCCCGTCTTGAGGCCTAGTGGCTGAGGCTGCACGAGTCTTAATGCCCGGCCATGTATTTAAACACTTGCATTCGCATGGTTGTCGTGTAAGTCTTAGGACAATAATCACCATTTATTATTATTGTACATATTCATTGAGTTGTATTAATTAATATGTTTTTAAAATGGTCTGCATTATTTATAATATTCCAATGATAACTCCTGTATCCTGTAGAGTGTCATGGCTCCACCATACTTGCTCTCTCCTCCATTATCCTGCATCCCCTTGCACCCTCCTTTTATCTCCCCTCCTCGCGACCTCTTCCCCTCTCTCCAGCCCCATCTGTCTGATCGTTTTTGTTACAATCTCAATCAAACTCAGTTCTGTTAACCGTCTTCTTAACAAACCTCATGCCTCACACACTCCTACTTCCACCATCTCCTTATCTTTTCCCTTGGGGCTTTTCCCTCGCCTCTGCTCATCCAGTTTCTCCATGTCATCACACTCTTCTCCATAATTTTCAACCAGATGGCGAGGGCAGCACATCCAGGTGTTGGGGGGAGCACACATCGATTTGATCGGGGCTCTCACGATTTAATTCCCGCATGAAGCCACCTGTACGGGTGATGAAGCGAACACTTCATAACCCGAGCGATTCCGTCGCTTAACAAGCGCTCGAATCTCGCTTGCAGAGGACACAATGGTGAAAACTTCCTGACCTGGAGTGCTGCCCGCGCATCTCCGCACCTCGACTAACTCGGACTCTCACAGTCACAACCAGTTCTTCTCCTCCTCCTCCTCCTCCACGCTTTCCCCCCCACACCTGTCCCCGTTAGTGTCTCGCTGTGCCTTCTCTAAGCGGATGTAGCTCGTTAGGGATGTTTGTGCCCCTCTCCCCCCAGCTCTGCCCCTAGTAGGCGCTGTGTACAACTGCTTTCGACCCATGTCTGCCCTCAACATCGTCATCATCATCATCTCTGATTTATAATAAAATGTCAAGTGGTCTCTGAGGCTGTGCAGGCTCTTGCTACGTTTCTGCGCATCACGCAAATCACACGAGATCGGTATTTCACGCGACTGCTGGAGCACACTGTTGCTCGGGAAATGTACACAATATATATTCAGGATCGGCACGTAATGATTCACCATTTAATTAATTGTAATGTATTCACTAAGCTCGTCAAACACGCATTGAATCGCGCATGTGAAAATCGGTTCTTTATAATTTTATAACAATTATATGCGAATGCTACATATAGGATAATGAAACAAACAGCTTTCCAAGTGACCTGGCACTTAATGAGAAACAATACTCACGATATTGTAAAAACGAGACAAAAACCACCATTGACTCTGGAATCAAATGTTGATGCCAATTCCTCATAATTAATAACATTTGTTGCAGGGTGAATCGTTACATGTCAAATGTACATTGTGTGTGTGTAAGTATGTGTGTGTATGTATGTGTGTGTGTACGTATGCACATGGCATTGTAAAACAAATTGTTGCTGCATTAGGAAATGTACAAAAAAATTAGTTGACAACATTTCTAAAAATCCTTATAAATGGGAAACATTAATAGATTATAAATGAGATAATTTAACAAACTGTAATGTGTCGATGGATATTCCATCTGTAAAAATGTTCCAGTTGAACGTTAATATTTCATTCCATGCAGGGCAATATGAATTATACGCATGCTAATTTACGTTTAATGTCTATGGCGGCAACAATTTATTTTTGCGTAGGTGCTAAGCCCTCTGGGATTTGGTTTCTCTGAGCCAACTTGCGTCGTCACTGTCTGTAGCAGTACTAACCCTATCCGTAGCCCTAACTCTCATTGGCCAAGCTTTCAGAAGAAACCCAATTGAGGATGTGCGTGTCTATATAGAAACGGTATTTTACTTATAACTGCTGTGATTTGGTCAAATGCTGACAGCAGCCATTGCAAGCCTATCTTCCAAGTATCGATGCTACTGAATGAAGACACTACAATAGAGTTATACGGACAGGTAAATAATTATAAATGAAGAGGATTAAGGATCACACGAGTACTACATCAGGCTCGTACTGTTATGTCACATAACAGAACATCCACATAGATTTTTCTGTATACTGAGAAATGCGTATACCTTTATCAAAATGTTCCCAACATCACGCATATAATACTGCATCCAGGAAAGGCTCTCTGAGCCTCAAGACTTTTTCCCCAGATGTGTCCATATTGGGATATATGGGGGCCTATTCAATGACATTTTAAGCAGTGTTTTGCATTTGGATGGAACCTATGAGCCTCAAATAACCCACGCACAAGAAAGGATAAACACTGAAACGTTCACAAAGATGGGATCATGACCACCTCTGCTTCACTACCATCTACTGGCCACCTTACATCCCAGAAAAAAATTTAGAGTAATGTAAATCTACGTTATCCACCAATGACTCCAAAGTGATGTATTTCAGACGTGCAGCATTACACCCACCACATGTATAAATATCGGGTATGTGAAATCCAATTGTATGATTAAACAGGAAGCTGACCTTTACAGTTTCACAGCGCGCAAACACAGAGGTGGCATTTACACATCTACTGGGTAAATTTCATCAAACGCCTATTGGGCAAATATTTATATCAGAAGAGTCTGAAAGTGTTCAACATATAAGTCGGCTATTGTCGGTGGGGAGTTTGAGATGAGCCCATTGTGGACGTAGGAATGCAATGTTTTGCCGCAGTTAAAATTAGAGAGGGACACCGAGTGAGTGACCAATGGGAGACTTTTGCCGGGCGTGCCCGCCCATCGGTGTGTGCCACCTTCCGGCATGTGATTGTCCACGGGGTGGTGGTAGATCTCGGTGGCCCCGTCAGGAGAGAGAGGGGGCGGGGGGCATCGCCCAGGACGACCTATGCTGTGTGCCCGAGACACAGCTCCAAACACAGCTCCAATTTCAGTGGCCCCTCCAGCAGCCACGAGCAGTATCTTCTCTGGAAAGTGGCACGTACGTGGTGGTGCAGTGTGAAAGTCAGAGCCGGTAAACGTGGATCGTTAGGCCAATATGGCCCAACGGTTGCAGCTACATGCGAAAGTTGGACCGACGTTGCACGTTTACTGGCGGGGAGTTGGCCCATGGTCCCTTTAAGCAGAACATGGGAGGCATGTTGACAGTTATGTTGTCAATGTGGAATTTGACCGCCCGTGTTCACATGATGTTTTAAGTAAATAAATCGGACCAGATGAAATGTTTCGCGTTTAGATTATCGGTGAGCAAAGCTGGCTCATTTCATCAGCTGCCAGTGTTTACATCTCGAGTTAGCGCGTGATGTTTTATCGCAACCACGAACATTTTGGGAGTGCATTTTTACTCCAGTATTTCATGTGAATGCCACTGTACACTTCATATATATTTTATGAGTTAGATATTTAATTTGGTTCCTACGTGTTACATATATACAACACATTTTGCCAACCTCAGGCAAACACACAAGCACTCGTGGGTTCTGATAACGGCACATTCAAGGAACAATAAAACAGGATTTTGTTGTCTTTTCCTGGGAGGCTATGAAAACAATTATAAATGTAGACTGGCTGACTTTCTTCAGCAAAACAGAGGTGAGTCTTACATTTGCTAGGATTTGGGATGCAATCAAGTAGGGGACACTTGCAGAATGCAAACAAAAAACACTCGCCAAAAAGCGTCCTCTGGTCTAGCACCGTTTGAGACTAGGCTCGAAAGAAAGCTGTCTCTGGTGTGGACCAATCAGTTTCAAAGACAATGCATATATTATCAGAGTACGTTTTTTTGTTTGCATTCCGACCACACGTATTGTGGTTAATACAGACATGATTCCTTGTAAAAGGTTTCAGTTTGGTGTTTTAACATTTTAACACCTGTTTTGTTGCCAGAAAAAAGGGGAAAACCTATTCTCACATTTTGGTACTGGCAAAGGAGGTCCCATGATACACTTTAAGCATGTTGAATGAACCTACGGAGACGTGTACAGGTGCGTGTCTTGCGTAGACAGACCTCACGGTTGGTCTCGTCATACCACATGGCTTACGCATCCGCCACTGCGGCATGTGCCGTACACACGGTCACGCCACCCCCATTATCCGTGCAGCTGGGTTCTAACATTCAAGCGTGCGCGCTTGTTGCCCATCCTCTGGACGGAATTCGCTGGCTGCTCCGTGACGGCCGGCCTTCACGTGCGTCCGAGCGTTTCAGCCGTCTCCTTTCTCTCTCTCTCCGTAGTCCCAGGGCGAGGAGGGGGGTGGTGGCGCAGCCGCCGCGGGATGCTCCGGCGGGGTGGGGGCCACCATGCTGGTGACGCAGGACTACGCGGCGGTGCGGGAGGACGAGGTGTCGCTGGCGCGGGGCGACACCGTGCAGGTGCTCGCCACCAACCAGCAGCACATGTTCCTGGTGCACCGCGGTGCCAGCGAGCAGGGCCCCGCGGCCGAGGGCTGGATCCCCGCGCACGTGCTGGGCCACACCAGCACGGGAGGGCCGCCGCCGTCGACCGACTCGCCGGACGCCGCCGCGGCGGATCGGTGAGAGCAGCGTGGGTTGTGACCCCCCCCGCCCCCTTCCCGCCAATGCGGCACGCCGTGGCACAAGGAAGTCGAAGGGAGATTGAGAGAGATTGGATTTTGATTGGGTTTTGTTGGAGGTTTATAGTGGACAGGAGGGGGGGGGGGGATTTTATTGCACCACCACCACAGAGCGAGAGCTTTTAAGTCGCTTGAAATTGCACAATTTCAAACGGTGCACAGTGCTCGATTCGCGCGCAATTAGAGCACAATTGGCGCACAATGCGTGGTGCGCTGCTGACGGCGCCCCCACACGGGTGAGCGCATAACTTGTGCATTTCTCACTCGATCGAGGAGCGACAGTGACGAACATTGCGACAACGACGTATTCTTTCTGGTTACGTCACTTTGCGTGGTTAGACCGAGTTTCTATGTATTGGCCGATAATAACGCCCGGATGGAAACAATTTCGCCCAGAGAAAAACTGGCTTTACCGGGTGAGCAGACCAACCCTCAAGGGAGCGAGGCCACACAATCACGGCTGCACTGCGATCTCTTGCGCCGAGCCGGTAAGAGGAGTACTGGTAGGGGTGGGGGGGCGCTCCTGACCGCTCGGTTTGCGTCTCCGCGTGCTTCGGGCGGTCCAGGAAGACCAGCTCGTGGCACTCGGCCCTGCGCTTTAAGAAGCGGGGAGCGGTGAGGGACAAGGACGCGTCAAGGCACGAGAACGGGCCGCGGCGAGCACGGGAGACCAACATGCCGAGCGGGAAGGTGTCCGTGAAGGTGCGGGGGATGAAACCGTCTCACTCGCCGACCTGCCCCCACTCTCTACTGCCTGCTCACACAAACTCCTGTTTGGTTCATCAACCATCCACCTGCCTGCACACACAATCACGTACACAACCCACTCACGCAACTTCTTGCACACACAACCACACAGCCACTAAATTGACCCATTCCTCACAAACTCACTCCATCTATTCTGGCACTCGACCACACACGCGTACAACTGCCTTGCACCACACACAACCACCCATTCACTTACTCAACCAACTACTTACTCATTCTTCAATCACTCACTGAAGTAGCTCCTTAGCATGTACTCTCTTACACAACAATAATGTGCAAACTCAGTCACTCGCTCACAACATCACCTACTCGCACGCAATTACTCATCCACTCACTGAACTACCTACAAACACAACCACCTGTTCGCGCACACAACCCATTCGCTCAACCTCGCATACACAACCACCCCTTACACTCTGTGAACATCCTACTGAAACAACCACGCAGTCAATCAACAGAAGCCACCTTACCCACTCACCTACTCACTCTACACTCACCACTCTTCCACTCACTTGTCACAGTCGCTGACCCACATAAGCACCTGATATTATTCATTCACTTAGGATGTACTCGCTCTCTAAACAAGAATAATGTATAAACTCGATCACCTTGACACTGTCGTTTGTGACATTGAGCTCACACCTGCTGTGGTTTGGCTCCGTGAGTGGAGAACCTCATCTGTCATATTTGTCATTGCAGCTTCAGAACCAAAAGGTGGCCCATGAAGGTATGTTGAATGCAAGATATGTTATACTAAAATAAATGCAATAGTCTGCTATAATAACTTAAAACGGCAACACTTGGAGAGATTGGACACTCACTTGTGTAAAGGAGATTAACAGATCATGTGCCGTCTCTAAAAGATACATTTTAGTTGGTTGTAGTTGTTCAACTTTATTTGTAACCAGGTGAGAACTGACGAGACGGGGATTGTCCCATTTACACGAGTGACCTGAGTCACCTAAAATGACAAAAGCAAAACGGATAAAACAAAGTGCAGCAATGTAGCAAATATAAATGAGAATAAAAAGCAACTGTGGTCACATTCAAAATGGAAAATTGCACAAACATAAATCCAGTGTTCAACAATAAATTCCCTTTCGCGTTAACCTGGCTCCAGCATATTTATTTGACCAGGTGAAGCCCACTGAGCTACGTAGCTCTTTTTCAGACGCGACCTGGCCACGAATGATAGCTCGACAAAGTGGCTTATCACGTGGAAACGTATCGCAGCCAGATACTCTAAAACGCACGATTCTAAACGTAGAGGGAAAAACCGGAGGACCCGGGAAAAAAAATCCACACGACCACGGGGAGAAAAACTCCAAATAGACAGAATGCGTCGGGGTCGGGATCGAACCCACGACCGACCTGTATAATCAGGCGAGGTAGTTAACATCTCGCCGCAACTGATCATAGCGCAATTGTCGGTGCAGCGGCCCCGCAGGTGGTGGCCCCGCTGCTGGACGTGGTTTGTGCCGCGGGCTGCGAGGCGGCGTTCCGCTGCACAGTGCGCGGCGGCGACGCGGCCCTGCCGGCCACGTGGACGGGGCCTGCGGGGGAAGCCCTCGCCACCGGGGGGCGCTTCGCCGTGCACAGCGGGTGAGGCTGGCCAGCGCGTCGCTCATTCCACCCGTCCAGGCCGAACGTCCGTTTCCACACACTCGGCTCTCTGTGTGTTGCTGACGTGTCTCGTCTTCGATCTACCATCCATACATCTGTACATCCGTTCGCGCCGTAATCATTATCTTCTATCCACTGCTATATGAAGGCTTTCGATTAGCACGGTTGGCTACGTTACGGTGCGAAAGAGGTTTAACATACATACATTTCGATTTAAAGCTTTCGTGACTGCAGGGATTCATCTTCTTGGTTCTTTCGGTAAAGTCACGTAGAAGGGAAATAATAAAAGAAAACAAATACAACAAGATTATTCTCACGACGTTTCGGCCACAACGCAAGCAGCCGTCCTCAGGTCTTCCCGAAGACGCCGTCTTCCCGACAGACCTGTTCTTCACCTGAGGACGGCTGCTTGCGTTGTGGCCGAAACGTCGTGAGAATTATTTTATTATGTTTTATTTTTATAATTTTATTATTTCCCTTCTACGTGACTTTACCGAAAGAACCAAGAAGATATACATTTCCAAAGCCATAACAATAGCTCACGGCCATGCCATGCATCAACCCGCTTAGCACCTGAGCTGATTTTATCTCTCCATCTTGTCTGGTGGACATCCTCTCGAGAGTCTTCCTTTTCTTGCATGTAAAAATCAGCACCGGAGAGACAGAGACGGCCAGGCGTAGTGCTGGCCAACCACCCCCTCCCTCACCTCGTGTAGCGTGCCGGCACTTCATAGGTTCGTCAAAAGTTATACGGGCGGGATCCTTTGTCTTTGTGTGTACACGCAGCGAGGGCGGGGAGCGCTGCCTGCGGATCTGCGGCGTGTGCGAGCAGGACGCCGGCAAGTACACGTGCGGGCTCGGCACCGCCACCACCGCTGCCACGCTCACCGTGCAAGGTAACTCAGAGCCACCACCCCAATTGCTGCAGGCGTGCGAGTGCGATTTATACTTGCATGACAGCGTGCGGATTGGCCAAGCCCATCTCAAGCGACCGAGAGGTGGGGTTGGCGAATCATGTCGGGGTTGCAGCGGTGTGGTGTGCGAGGTACCCAGCTCCGTGACAGTGCGCTGTCTGTAAGAAAGCAGCAGAGCAAACAAGTTTCTGACCAGCTGTTCTGAAACTTGGATAATAATGCAGGACTATAGGCAGATGGACTTATACATATGTATGTTGAACTAACTTCGCACCATGCGTAGCCACCCTTGCTAATTGGAGGCACAGGAATTTTAGTTTTACATGGAGAGACTAATAGAAGTCTGGTTAGTCATCATTTAGATACATCACTATAGAGATGTGAGTGTTTCCCGCGTGTGCCATTGCCTGTGAGCATCTGCCTCTACCCGTGCACCTTCTCCCAACTGTTCCAGGTGTGTCGGGTGCCCCAGGCCGGCCCCAGGTGCAGGAGGTGAGCAGCACGTCGGTGCTGCTCACCTGGAAGCCGGCGGGGCCATTGGGGCCCCCAAGTCGGTCGGCCGGCACGGACTGCTCCCCTCCTCCCGCGACTCCCCCCACTGGCTACACCGTCGAGTTCCAGGCCGAGGGTGAGCACCTCCGCTTGGACGTCACTGACGAGGACCGATTCATATTCGCTGCGTGGCCGAAGACCTTCCTCCACCAGGCTGTACTGTTAACCTATTTGCAGAAATGCAGAACAGATTTTATTTTTCTGTAGGAAATGTAAGCAGCTTGCCTTGCCGCAAAACATTGTGGTTTGTGAGATGCCCTTGTGCTAATGTTGCACTATTTGAATCATGATTAGTGCAAAATACTTTACGGCCTGTTGTCAATCCCCTGTGAGATAAAGGCCTTCCCACTCGCATGAGGTCATACGGGTTGTGAAGGGCATCCCAGAACCAGTTCAGCTATCCGCTCGCCACTGACGTTAGACATGACCAGGAATCAAACTCAAAGACGCTGTGCTCTTATCACAGTGCGCCAACCACTCCTCCACAAACCATTCATTATTATGTGCCTGGTTAATTATGTTGCGATGTCTGTGTGTGTGTATGCGCTTGCTTGCGTATGCTGTCTCTGGATCAGGGGAGAGCGGCTGGCAGAAGTGTGTGACGGCATCGGCGGAGCCCGGGCTGCTGCTGGACGAGTTGGTGCCGGGGTCCACCTACTGCTTCCGCGCTGGCGCGAGCTACACGTGGGGCAGCGGCCCGCTCAGCGCCATCTCCCAGCCCGTCGCTCTGCCCTCCCTCGCTCGTGAGCAAATAACGAGGCCTCGCACCCTGACCGAACTAACCCCCTGTTGGGCAACACCCTGGTATCATTGGTGCACGCGCCTGCTGGATGACCGCTCTTTCTGTGCTGGACTCCCCCGGAGGTCATCTCCACCAAAGTGCTGCCGACTCCGAGGCCACTGGATGACTCGAGAGAATTTGCCTTTATTTTAGTATTTTGCACCTCTCGTTTATCTTGTCCACGAGCAATTGGGCGGTGATATGGTCCAGCGGTAGCGCATTCACCGCTTGCTCCACATTCCTGGTTCGAATCTGGAAAGCTGCCCTGGTAAATAATAGAATGTATTAACCATAGAATGTGTAATGTCTGCTTCACAGTGGATGTTAATGATCCCGTGATGCCATTTGAAGATGGACATAGGCCATCGTGTGCTGGCATTATGGTCAAATTTTGAAAGGTTACGCACAGTTGACTTTATTGCTAAATAAACACGGCGATTGTCGCCCCCTATTGTGAACAGCTTAGCATGATCCTCATGAAACAGTCTTGGAACTTGGTGATGCTCTCCTGGGTGAACAAGCGTAATCGTAAAAATATTGCAAATATTGTAGTAAAATTTTGGAACATGTTCTGCAGCTGCCCAAAAACGATGGAGGGAGCAGCTTCCAGAAACACTGAGCACCTAATTTGTCCAGACATAACAGGTAGCATTGCCATAATTATTTAGTGTCCATTAATTATGCTGACAATTCCCTGGCACAAGAGATTGTCCGCACCTTTCAGAGCTGTCATATTTGTAGGTGGCCAGTGCCATAGACGGACCACTGGGGGGCCTGATAGGGGCTAGATTGCAACATTGTTTAACATAAAGATTTATATTTCTTGAGCTTTGCCACTTTCATTGTGAGGACCCCGAATGCATGGCTTGTATGGGTCGCAGACGAGTTTGGCCCCTGTCAATTATCTTTGCCATTAATCCCGTGGAGAAATCATCACCATCATGGTGGCGGCTTTCAACTTCGTATTCTCAAGCTTCAAATGCACGTGTAAAAAATATTGTAAAGTATGGTAAAACGTAATCGACGAATAATTAAACTTGTCTTTAGCCATCTAATGTAATCGGTGATACAGCTAGTGTTATGGGAATATTTAAATCGGATTGTATATTGCAGTCGTGGATTCTGCCGACTGAACACATGCTGCTGGGAGAAAGGGAATGTGAGCGTTCTCACCCCAGGTCACGAAATGTTTTTATTGCAGATTCTGAGAACGAGGACATGCAAATTGAATTCAAGGAGGGCTTCGACTCGTGCTTCGTGGAGCTGGCCGAAATTGGCAGGTTGGTATCTCTTAAAACATCAATCTCTTGCAGTACCTCGTTTGCTAATGCTGCATCAGTTACGTCAGCAGTAGCACTTGGTACTAATGTGCCAAATTGTGAGGGTTTCACAGGTCTTCCTTGTAATAAGAGAGGTATTTTGCATCTCCCAAAAGGTTCTTACATGGATGATAATCGTATCAATCAGTCACTCAAACCCAACTGATGCTGTGCTCTACTCATTCTAATGATGACAGTACATTAGACATGCTATGTTATGCCTTAGTAATCCAGAAACGATGTACATTTTTTTGCAAATGATAATCATCGTAATGTATTGTTTCTATCGTGCCTTGGATGCAGTATATCTTGAGGCACCATACCTAAGATGATTACGAAGGAAGTGATTGCAGACCAAATGCAAATTTAAAAAACAACATATAATATACACAACAAATAGGAAACAATTTAAAAGCTGATCTGTACTTGAGACTACCCCCAATGCCGGATCTCACAATATAGCAGCCTTTAGATGCGACCACATTTAGATGCTATGTCAATAAAAAGACGTGTGTCACATCTCCTTATGGTGCCTCGCCTGACTCCAGGCGAGGAAACTCGCCAAAGGCACATTGAACAGTTGGGATTGTGTAAAGCGGCTTTGTGAATTGAAGGGCCATGTGCGTGGATCTCCCTCCCCACTCTCCCTCCCGCTTGGGGGACGCGGCCACCACAGGGCAGAGGTCGCAACCGGGTACCCGATACCCGTACCCTACCCGATACCTGGCTACCCGTACCCAGCCGGGTACCCGTTTGCGACCCTGGTGCGGCCGGGTACGGGTAGACCGTGAGTCACTGGTGAGTAACTGTTTGTCACTCATTTCCTAACCTCTTGTCTCTTCTCACAATTCAAGTTACTAGAATCAACCCACCCACGCCTGCAACATGGCTTCATCCCAGAGGTCGCAATCAGGTACCCGATACCCGTACCCTACCCGATATCCGGCCGGGTATGGGTAGGGTACGGGTAGGGTACGGGTACGGCCGGGTACGGGTACCCATTTGCGAATCAAAACCCGTTTCCGACCTCTGCTACAGGGGCCGCTTCTCGACGGTGCGGCGCTGCCGGAGCGTGGCGGGTGGTGGCGGGGACGGCGGTGACATGGAGCCGGAGCTCGCGGTGAAGGTGATCGGCAAGCAGCTGCGCGGGCGGGACGAGGTGTGCCGCGAGGCGTGCGTGCTGCGCTCGCTCTCCCACCCGCAGGTGCCCCGGCTCCTGCACGCCTTCGAGGGACCGGCCGCCTTCATGCTCGTGCAGGAGCTGTGAGTGATCGCATGCCCGCCAACCCCCCCCCCCTCCAATCGCCGCTCCTAAGCTGCGGCTACATTCCAGGTTCACTTAATCAGCAAGCGCACAGAAGAACTCCTGCCCAGTTTCGATTTACCCCCGCAAACAGCGGTATGTCTTGAACCACATCAGAACATCGCTCGGCAGATAGAAAGCTCCCTCCCGCACTAACAGACAATTACCAAGTGCACCCAGTGCAACTGGTCAACAACCTCAAACCTTGGACCACATGGTAACACCACTGCATGCTTCGATCATGTATGGGTCTCTATGCGAGTCTATGGGCATGTATGCTAGACTATGGGTGTGTATATGTGCGTCTATGGGTCTCTATACAAGTCTGTACCTCAAACAATGGACCACATCGTAGCACCACTGCCTGCTTCCATCAATTGCTGGCAGCATTTCACATTCACCAGGCTACAGCTGAAGCCCATCTTCATGGCTCACACACCAACCTCAACATGAACATAGAAACATTGCTGATCAACCTCCCACCGTACAAAATAATAACATACCAGGTCCAAATGTGTTTCAGTGTGTTAAGAGTGTGATCGTTGTATTTGGTGCTTGTGTGTGTTGCTAGCTCTGTGGGGCGCGGTGGTGTAGTGGTTAGAGCGCTTCGCTACAAACCGGGTGACCCGAGTTTGATTCCTGCTCACGGCGAACACCAGTGGTGATTATCTGAACCGGTCCTGGGTCTCCCCTAGGTCGACTCAGCCGTAAATGAGTATCTTGTGCGGTGTGTAAACATCCACACCTGGGAGACAAAGGCGGTCGGGCGTGGTGCTGGCCACCCACCCCCTCGTGTGCCGTGCCGGCCTTTCATAGGTGCTCACCAACAGAACTTGTCCCAATAGTCTGTTAAGGATATACGGGGGATATTTGTCTTTGTTGAAAGCTCTGTGTGATTGGAGATGCATGTGCGCTGCTCGCGGACGTGCAGTGTGGAGGGGCCCCGCCTGCTCGATTACCTGGTGAAGCAGGGGTTGGCGACAGAGCGGAAGGTGGCTGGCTATGTGCGCGACACGCTGGGCATCCTGAGCTACCTACACTCGTGCAACGTGGCTCACCTGGATGTCAAGGTGACGCCGATGCCCACTCGCATTGCCTTTCACGTAATAATGCGATGAAATCTCCCCGAATGCACCCGATCTTTTCAGATGTCGTAAGCCAAGCATTGTTGTACCGGTGCTTGGATAGAAACTGCCTGGTAATACCTGGTGTTGTAGGTTTTGGCTGCAAAAATAAGCAGGTGACTTTTGTTAGATGTGAGATCTGGAATAAATGAAAAACATGTAGCATCCACGTATAGAATAAAAAAAACTTATAAAAAATGCAAGTATAAAATGTCAAAGTTAGCCAGTCACAAAAGCACGTCTAACATATTTGCTATACATCTTTCAAACATGTTAACTTGCAAAATATACCTTTCATATTAAATTTTAAAGTATTTAACATCCCATTATTGATGCTCTCAATGGGCTCTGACTTGGCCTAAATAAGGGTTACCAACTTATCTCCATGACATTTCAAACCTCTATTGTTGCACTTATTATCAGCCTCTAAAACATTTACACTCAAATGACCAATGAACCATTGTGTGGATATAAACTCCTTAAAGACAAGACTTAATGTACAAACACAACTGGCCTTCATGAATAATTAACAGAAATTCAGTGCATTCGGTATTCATGCCATTCTTATCGTGCAAAGCTATCACAAAGGTGCTATGTTTAACAGATCTCATAGTCTGCCAGTAGGGGGTGATTTTGAATATCATGCAACAGGATTTGTGCACGATTATAATAGCCATCATCATCATCATCTTGACCTTTAACCCCAATAAATGTATCTTCCGTCCCTCCCGGTGCAGCCTGAGAACCTGCTGCTGGAGTGCCGGGCCTCTCCGCCGTCCGTGCGACTCGTCGATTTTGGCGACTGCTTGCGCGTGTCGCACCAGCGGCGCACGCGCCAGCCGTGCGGCGTGCCCGAGTTCTCTGCGCCGGAACTGGTGCTCGGCGAGAGCGTGGGGCCGGCGGCGGACGTGTGGAGCGTGGGCGTCCTCACGTACGTCATGTTGAGCGGCGTGTCGCCCTTCCTGGAGGACAGCGCCGAGGAGACCTGCCTCAACATCTCCCGGCTCGACTACTGCTTCCCCGAGCACTACTTCGCTGACGTCAGCGCGCAGGCCAAGGAATTCATCACGGCGCTGCTCCGGGGCAGCCCCGGCAAGCGACCGCGTGCGCAGGCCTGCCTCAAGCAGGCGTGGCTCGCTTTGCCCACGAAGGAGGACCCCCTGCTCGACACATCGCGCCTGGCCTCGTTTGTGGAACGCAGGCAGCACCAGAACGACGCGCGGCCGCTCTCCGGCATCAAGGCCCGGCACGGAAAGCCTCCAGTCATAAGACGTTGAATCCAAGGGGAAGCCACCTCACCGGTGCTGTGTCGAGGGATATTGAGTGGTCTAATGTGACAGCGAACTATGAAGTACTCTTTAGCTTATGCACTGGTAGCACTGGGCAGCTGTGTCCATGTTAAAAGGTGCCAAGTTGTTTCAGGAAAAATAATGTATTTAGCCAACAAGCCATCTTAATCATTTAAACAACAGCATCAACTATAGATACGAGGCCAAGCATTAATGGCCCTGGTATACCTGTTAAATAGCTTTGTATTTAGTTTGGCATAAATGTAATTGTGAATGACGCTGCAGTTTTAGCATTTGAGGCCATTATCGGGGCCAGCGGTTTGCACGATGTCGGCGATTGTGTTTACTGCAGTAAAATGACAAATATTGCCGTATTGGTCTTGAGCCAAGCAATGAGAGGCGACATATCTAATGCAGTTGAGTCTCTGTGTCGTTGCTGGCTACAAGGGTTTCCCTCAGGAGTGGGCACGTGTCGGCCCACACAAGGAACTCAGTCCCTTGCCGACTTCTCTCGTGTGGTTGTGAGGATTCATGCCTGAAATGGTTTGCCCACGTGGATACCAATTTAATAGCGAACTGCTGTCCTTAATTTGAGCCCTTCAATTTGAATTTACAAATCAGTTAGGCTCAATCATGTTTCAGGAACGCATTAGTGTAGATTTAAAAGTCATGTAATGCTAATGAAATTAGGGTTATTAGATGGTTAGGGTTATACAGAATAGGAATTACTATATTAGGATTATGGGATTTAAACCTCATGCCTGTGGTTGTGTGTTAAGGTTGAATTTATTGGATTTTGATTATGGTTACCACTTTTGGATTAGGGCTGTAGGTAGGGTTTAAGTCTCACCGAATATTCTCTGGGTCGCTAGTAGGCAGGGTGGTGGCACGTGATTAGGAGTAGCTACAGCCATAGCAAGGGGTATACTGGATGTGGTATGCCAGAGGCAGAAATATTTTCTGGTTTGCCGACCTGGACAAACCTGGCAGAAATTAAGCCTTGGTTGTAGTCACATTTTTTTTATTGAAGGATGGCAATCTATCCATGGTGTTAAGTTCATGAAACAAGAGATTAAGTTGGAGGATAAAGATGAGTACATTATTAATAATGCCATTGCAGTCATATGGGTTTGAGAGTTAGTGATTGATGGGTAAATAAAGATTATGGTGATAAAATAATGTAAATTCTGTATTGTATTAAGGTTTTTAGATGTAGGTTGCGCTTATTATATTGCATAGTTTATATTTAGATGATTGAGGTGGGATTGTGGTAATTATGTTAAGACTGGTTTTGTTCATTGGGTTAGAGGTTAGGGCTAAGTCTGGGGGGCCATTTCCTTCATAAGTGATCGGATTTGAGGCTTTGGCAGAAAGGGGCCATGGTTTGGACTGAGGCTCCAACTTAAGCCTGAAGTTGAGCAGTGCACTTGAGTCAGTGGGAATTGATTTTTACTTCATTTATGAAAACCAATCTTTATGCACTTCACCTTTGTTCGCATATAAAGTGCAATGGAGTTTTAATCTAGGTATTTTTTTTCATGTTGAAAACAAAACCACTTGTTTTTATTTAAAATATGTACAAGTGCCAGAATTAATGATTGTGGAGTGTATAGGTTAGGAATGTGGAGATTTATGGCCAGCAGTGGCACAGTCCGTATTTACACCTTCATAAACTGTTTAATCTCCGCATAAAATGCTTGTTTGTACCTAAATGCGATTGAAGTGGTTTACTTGCACGCCACGTGTATATTAGGTCTGTATTATACTGTGTCGTTGTAAATTTTTTACATTTATTTATAATATTGTCTCGTAGCTTAATCAAATTCTTATGCCATGCTTGCTTTGTGGCTTCATCAATATTTATATGGTTTGTGTTTGGATTTAATACAATATTTAGATTTTTTTTGATTGACAAGCGGTTGTTTCGGGGGCGGGGGGAGGAATGGCGCTTGCTGTTTAAGCTTTACGGATTTGATATTTTGAGAATGGCTGTGTGTGTGTTGGGGCTTTTGTTTTTTTATACAAATGTTTCAATTGAGCCAGGTACGCGTGCTCTTGTCACCATGTCCACAAGTCATCTACTGTATGTTAACGCAATACAGGAGACTTCCCGCTGGTCTGGACCAATTGGACTGTCAACGCCAAAAGTGAAATGCCGACAAAAAGCAAATATGGTGCCTGGGAAAATGCCAGAGGTGGGCCTGATGCTAGAGACTGGTTGGCTACTTCGGGATAAGTATAGGGATAGTGTGCTTGCTCTGTAGCTCTCCAATGTTTTTGGGTTGTACCATGCGTTGTTGGGCTTTATGTTTAACAGTTTTGCTCCACGTGCTGGGAGCTCTATTCTTCAGGAAATAAAGTTTTTTTTTTAACTGAAGAAACTCCATGTACCGTGTGAAACGTCGGACATCATGCGGTACAGCCCAAAAACGTATCAGAGCTATGTTGCACAATTGTAACAACCTAACGGCAGGCTAATATACTCTCTCCTTGCCAGCATTCACTATTCGTTTCAGTGCTGGTGGTTACAATGCCTGTGCACTCTGTTGTCCATCGCCAAGAAATCCACATCAGTAGGCATTCCAACAAAGAAGTCACAGCTCAAAACACATGTACAGGTTTGTGTACATCAAGCAAGGTGTACGCACAACACAGCTGCAATCTGGTGTTTCTCTTCCTTATTAACTGAATTTGTCATTAAGCTCCATATCAAGATACATTCGGGCCTAATGGCCAGATCCGTGGGAGTCAACTGATCAATTACGAAAGCATGTGTTTACATCACAGCCATCCCAGCCAATCGTAACTGCAGCATTTTGCAATAAAGTTGGTATCATGTTTGAAAGTCATCCAAGTTTCTTCATCCTGTCGTCTGTCCACCCACGGGTACATTTTGCACACACTGTTATGTCGAATGACGCATATTTAGCAGGAAGTACACGCAGTTCTTCCAGCCTTGTGGCTATTAAAGGAGATTTGGGCCAAACATAGACTCTTTTAGAAGCAGTGTGACGGTCCTGTACGTACTATGAACTCTCACGTGCATGAAACAAGTCATGGGTTACTTTTTGGCAGTGTTGAATTATATCGGCATGACATTTTAATGGAGGCAAATGCAGTGATCGCTCAAAAAACAAAGTTCATCTTTTGATTGGGACATAATAAACCAGCGTACAGTATCGTAGGTTTTGTTGAGTTTCAAGCGGCCAGCGACAAACATCACGATCAAAGTTGTAATTGACGAGTCGTGGATGAAGCATTCTTAGTATAGCAAACCTGACCACAGCAGTATTCAAATCATCACTGCAATGCCTACTTCAGGTATTCATGCTATATGAAGTGTAATTGCAATTTGATGCTACATATTTTATCCATCGTCAAATTTTGCAGGAATTCATATTCTTTGGTCCTTTCGGTGAAGTCACGTAGATAGAAAAATAAAAAAAAATAAACATAAAAAACTAATGTAGACTCTAGCTAGGTTCTTAACCTGAGTGAGCCTACTGGCAGTCTATAATGTAGACTTATTCTGGTTCTTTCAGTCATTTAAATATAAAAAATATAAATAAAAACTACGACGTTTCGATCGCAACACAAGCGGTCGTCATCAGGAAAAGGGGGGTTAGCCTCTAAAGGCAAACTGTTTATAAAGGTTTAGAGATGGGCGTAGCCCAAGTGTGTCAGCAGCAAGGGCAGGGCAGCTAATGTTAATGCGGGATAAAGCAACGCCAAAGCAGTGGGTCTACATCAATCAAAGGGCCGCCAGGCAATCATTACACCTCGCTCCACATACCCACACTGCTGACGGTGGATGTTGACAAGAAAACACAAATCAAGTCATGACCCAAAGTGGTTGATGACATCTTTCCAATGATTGCCAAGTGTATAACCATCCTCTCGGTTGAAATTGTGTCTGTGTCTTATTCTTGGATCTTTCGGTAAAGTCACGTAGAAGGGAAATAATAAAAGAATAAAAAAAAACAAAATTCTCACGACGTTTTGGCCACAACACAAGCAGCCGTCCTCAGGTGAAGAACAGCTGTTGGAAAGACAGCGTCCTAATGAAACTGCTAAGCTTGGCAGCGTATTTTAAGCTGGGTGGGAGGAGCAGAGCGCCTTGACAAATAAGTTTACATATCAACAGAGGAATTTAGCACATCAAATGTGTCTGTCTGTAAATATGGATGGCTTCATGAACGAATCTGGTGATGGCCAGTAGGCTTGCAAAGTACCATCATCTTAGAGAAATCAATTTCGTGTGAACCAGCTGCATTAAAATAATGATCAGCCACGGCAGAAGTATTGGTCCTACCGCATTTAAAATCTGCCTTATGCTCACGAAAACGGTCCGAGACATGTCTCCCCAATGTAACTGCTGCTGCAGATGCAGCTTAGTTTGTAGACGCCGGGATATTGCATGTCAGGAATCTTGTCCTTCACAGATGGGATCAGATCACAAATGTTATGTACTGTGTTAAATCGGACCTGGATCTTGTGTTTGTGCATGATTTTGGAAATCTTTTTGGTTACACCTATGTATGGCATGGTGATGGTTTTGATTGGATCCTCAGATGGCTCCTTCCTCATGGTTGGGGCGATTAAGAACCAGGCTACAGTCTACATTAGTGGTTGAAATTTTCTATTTATTTATTTAAAAATAATTCATTCATTTTTACAATTATTTTTCTATCCACGTGACTTTACCGAGAGAACCAAAGACTCCAGTTGTAGTGTTTAACACGGAGGCACACGCTGGGAGGCAACACTTTTATTTAACAACTTCCCCAGCGGGTAACACTGAACGCAGAGGTCGCAACCGGGTACCCGATACCCGTACCCTACCCGATACCCGGCTACCCGTACCCGGCCGGGTACGGGTAGCCGTTTGCGACCCTGGTGCGGCCGGGTACGGGTAAGGAATCAAAACCCTTTTGCGACCTCTGACTGAACGTAACTCGGGTTCTGTAGTAGGTGATGTGGCTAACTACGTAAGTAGCGAGTTAACTCGAGACGAAGACCCGGAGACGACGCGACACCCAGGTTTGACTCCACAGACGAGCCAAGAACACTCGGGACCGCCCCTTGATGCCCCTGGGCGTGGCCTCGCTCCGTCTTAGGCCACACCCCCTTCGAGACCTTTCCCGAAGGATGTCGACCGAGCATCACGTGCCCCTCAAGCCCCCCTCGGGCCCCCCTCACTACCCTGTCCCGGTCACGTGCCCTCTGCGTGTGTCTCTCTGTGTGCCTCTCCCCCATGTGGGTGTCTCTCTCTGTGTGTCTCTCTCCGAGCTTGCATTCGTTTGCACCTGATGACGGTTGCTTGTGTTGCAATCAAAACGTCGTGTATTCTATTATTTATTTTATTTCTACGTGACTTGGATGTTACCCCGTGCCCCGACTGGACATATGTGGGGGAAAAAAATAGTTTTACAGTTCATCTGATTCCTCCCGCGGTATAAGTACAGATTCTTATAAACGCGATGGTGACGTCACGCCGATTAGTGCGCGATAACGTAATGCGACCGTTACGCGGTGACGTAACGCTGCGATCGGGGGCGCGCGCTCAGCGGCCTGTACGCGGTGACAGCGCGATGTCGTCACGCTCGCCTCGCGCACGCGTGAAGAGCGCGCTACACCAGCATCCGTGCGATGACGTCACGCCAGCACGAGGCCTCGCAAGCGGCCTCTACGTCATCGCGCGTGCTCTGGCCCGCGCGATTACGTCACGCCAGCACGAGCCCCAGCTGTGTGCGTGATGATGTCATCGTCAACGCACGCCATGCCGCTTTGAGCGCGTTGCGTTGCCGTCTCTCTGTGACTTGATCTGGTGGCGTTTGGGAGGTAAATATCCGTGTGTGTGTTTGTATGTCTTTGTGCGTCTTTTGTGTGTGTGCGTGTCATGCCACTGTGCACTACAGACCCAGCAACAACGCGGGTTCGAATCCCCGTCACGGATATGGCAACAGCGGGCGGCGTAGTTGCCGCAATTTGTAACCTCCGCTAAGCTGGACTCGCTCCTCAATGTGGAGTGGAGTAACCTTCATTCACTCGACGTGTTGAGTCCGCGTTCCGAGTGTGCTACACATTGTATCGTTGGGAGGGAGACGAAGACGGCCTTGCCTCTCGCACATGAACCCCCCACCGCTCACTGACCGCACCCGCTTCAACAATGCGCTTCTAGGATATGTGGGAAGTTGTATGGACGTTTGTCGTGTTACTAAACAAAACTCGTATCACTGCGTACAAGTAAGTTGTTCGGCCGCTGCCAGTGATGAGTTTGTGTTGTGTCTCTCGGGTCGACGAGGTCGCCACGGCCTTGAGAACGAACGCTGGCGTACTTCCATTATTGACGGGGTTTTTTGGGGTTAAATCACGTAAGTACAGTATATAAATGTTGTGTCGTTAAAGCCGCCACCACACGACACGGACAACTAGTAAGGGTTGTCACGTAAACAGAACGTGCCAATTCGTTACGAGTACAGCACCACACCGGTGTGTTGAAGAGCAAATCCACGACATTTACAATCGACACATTAACGACACTTAGATTTTTGATTTAAAGCTTTCGTGACTGCAGAGATTCATATTCTTGGTTCTTTCGGTAAGTCACGTAGAAGAGAAACAATACAATAATAAAAATATAAAATATATAATTCTCACGATTGCTTGTGTTGCAGTCGAAACGTCGTGAGAATGTTATTGTTTTGACACTTTTATATTGAACCGCGATCAAATCTCCCCCCCAAAACTCACCTGTATTATGGATGATATTGGTCGCGAAAGCCTAGTTTAATGTTTGATTGAGTGATTGGTTTGTGGTTATGATTACGATTGACATGACTTTTGCTTGTTTAGCCTAGAAAAGCCTCACTGAGTCTCTATCATTTTTCAGGAGCGTCCTGACATTTTCATAGCAGGAGGCTGTATTGTCATGCGTAATGCATCATTAGCAGGTTTGTTAATTGCATGATTGCTGCTTAATTGGTTGAGTAATTGTTTGAGTGGCTAGTGTTGGTTAATGGAATTGTTGGTTACTCCAGTGGGTGTTTGATGGCCTGCTTAATTGGCCCAGGAATTCGTGCGGAGTAATACGTTGAGCGCGTTGGTTTTTGGTTGAATAAATAATTGAGTGGATTTATGAGCAGTTTTTATTTATTTGGTTCGGTGGTTGAACTGTCAAGTGATTTCATAATTGGTTTGAATTATGTGGCGATACGATGCTGCATGGGCATTGCTACACAACAACAAAAAGCTAAATTTGCACTCAATTGCCAATAAAGTGTGTTCCTTGTGAGACCAACGTGTTATTGACGAATGTGTTGAGATTTTTCTTAATTGGTTTCGGTGGCTCATGGCCTGCTGTGTATGCGAGATGGCAGTGATTGGGTTTTTTATTGTTTGATGTATTATATAGTAAATTTCGATTTAAAGCTTTCGTGACTGCAGGGATTCATCTTCTTGGTTCTTTCGGTAAAGTCACGTAGAAGGGAAGTAATAAAATAATAAAAATAAAACATAATAAAACAATTCTCACGACGTTTCGGCCACAACGCAAGCAGCCGTCCTCAGGCGAAGAATGAGAACATTATCAAGCTAGGAGCTTATATAGGTGTAGCGAGGAGGAGCGCCTTAACAAAAGAATGTGCATATGAAGAGGAATTTAGCATACCAATGGGCAATGCATAGGAGGTGGGCGGAGGGGTTTCAAAGTCGCATTATGCCCATGCATTATGCAGGATCAACAGCACCACGGGGGGGCGCAAGGAACAGCGTTAATAAAGGAAAGGAATGTTAGTGATATGTAGCTGCATTTGCCAAACAACCACGTAGAAAACCAAAGTGAAAACTACATAAAAAACTAAAATATAAACTGATACTTACTATACTCTACAATAAGCTGAGTTACTAACAACAAATAATAAATTACAATTCTACGTCGTAAGAAGTATATAATATACTTCCATCTAAACTTTATTCTCTTAGCATATACAGTACTATATACTGCCATAGATAAACCCAACATTAAATTATATACTGTATTGCTGTAAACCACCCTATACTTTATACATTTTAATATAACACTGTATTATTTAACTCACCCTAATGTGTATCGAAATGGTTTATTACGTCCTTCCAATGATTGCTAAGCCTGAATCCATCTTCTCGGTTAAAATTGTCTCTGTGTTTGTATATGTGGATCGCCTCATGAACGAATCTCTCATGATAGCCAGATGGCTTGCAGAGAACCTCCGTCTTGGAGAAGTCAATGTCATGTGAGCCCACTGAGTTGTAACAGTGGTCTGCCACGGCTGAGGTGTTTGTCCTACCGTGTTTTAGATCAGCTTTATGTATTATATAGTAATTTAGTCAAACATTGCCAGACGTCTATAAACGTGCGTCCTTTTTACGAAAAATTTGGAGATGAAACATTACACGTGTTTGTCCAGTATGTGTGTGCGTCATGTATTATGTTTGTGAATAATCTATGAATGTATGTGCATGTACGTACTGTAGCTCAGGTAAATAAAATAGTAATCATTTACGGCATTCATGAAGAGTCCTACTTCACCTCACTGGTGAATGCGGCGTATTGAAGGGGAGGGGGCTCAAGTTTCGTTCAAATATTACTCACCACCGATGTTAGCCGTGGCCAGGAATCCAACTTAGGTTACCAGATTCATAGCGCAGTGTGCTAATCACCGTGCCACCCTTACCTTGTAGTTACGTTAATACATATATGCATGTGTACACGGTTGTGTGTATCACGCTCGGTTGTGTATGTATTAAGTAGACGGCCCCAAATGACTACCTGGTGCGGTGTATGAACATCACCACTCGGAGACAAAGGCGGTCGGGCGTGTGGTTCGCCACTCACCCTCTCGTGTGCCGTGCTGCCTTGGTCTTTGAACGTATCACGGACGTGTATGAACCCAGCATGTTCATCGTCTGTCCATGATGCATATATCTATAGCAAGTTGTATTTCATCCTGAAATGAGTACTGCGCCTTTCACATTGTAGTCAACATCAGCAACACGGAGACCAAGGTTGCATTGCCTTGCATGGCTATTGGTGGCACAAATCAGCTTGTGTGCAGCACTGGCCCTTAATAGGTGACAGTTATTGGCGCAGGGGATTTGGTCAAAGGGGTAGATACCCCCTGCCTTATCCATAGGATCTTTAAAGCCTGTCAGGCTAATTTTGGGGAGGGATTTGTGTGTGTGTTGTTGATAATGATTGCGTGCTTCCCTTTGTGAGAACGGTTAGTGCAGCTGTGCTTGGCACGCGCAGTTGCCAAATTGTTAAATCCCATGCGTGGTATTCCTCAGTGTCGAAGTCAACCTGTTGCAGATGTTTGCATTGAATGTGAAGACATGCGCTTAATATCAAACTTCCATTTCATGGCATGGGACCATCTGGAAAATAATGTATAGAGTACATGTTGGTATGGAAAATTGGCAATTGCACATCAATAAACAGCCGTCATGTTTGTGGTCGCTATGCACAGACGCAGAGCTTATTGTTATGATAGACAAATTACTAATTTTATTGTCTTGTCAATTGTTATTATCATTAAGGATGTATCTGCATGTCCTGGTATAATGCAAAGCTTGGCCCAGTGGAAAGAAATCCATGCGAAATGGCGTTTGTGGTTTTTTTTTGGTATGTGTATTTGTTCAACCTGATTTGAGTTGTTTTATCTTGGGCACACATTTTCTGTTTTTGCATTGAACAGCGATCCTCGGATTCCCCACCCACACCCGCGTATGGGGAAATCGCCCAAAAGCGGGAAAAGTTTGTAAAACGTTTCCACGGATCATTAAGAAATAATTTGTTGCATAAAAACTTAAGGGAAGTTATAGTATTTTACGATATTAAATTACAATAAATTATATTATTACAATACCGTGTATGGTTAAACATTTCTTTGACACATTGTGTATTTTGACTACAACATTGACCTCGTTTTGCCCAGGCACGTGATGTTTTTAACAGTGCAATGACAGACATGTCAGCTGTTTATGCTCAGAGCAGGTCAGGATTGCACCTTAATTTTTTATTTCTTCGTCTCAAATAACTTAAATTCGTAATACAGCAGTAGGTTTTTTTTATTGTTTGCTCATATTTTGTAAACATTTATATATATACACACAAACGATAACATGATCCTCATCCTTTGTACACTGGTTGGCTGTTTTGCTCAAATAAGTGTTTTTTTATTCCAGTAATGAGTGTTTGTACAACTTGTTATGACAACAGGGGGGGAGTCTTGCATTACCAATACCCAAACTTGACACCACGAGCTTAATTAATCTTACTAACGTATGTAAGATGCGGTTATTGAGAAGGAGAAATGTGTTTAATCATTACCGTGTGGTAGCCCGGTGGCCTACTTGTGAGGGCGTGATTATTGTGGCTGGAATGAATGGCACACAAGGGGGCTGCCTGGTCATTCTGTAACTTTCCAGCGCCGATCTTAACACACTTGACATGGTACTCATTTTACGCTTGGTCGACTTAGGGGAAGCGCCACACACGGATAAAGCGTTGTCATAAGATTTGGATTTAAAATTGTCAATGATCGGAATGCTAAGAAGAACAAGCATAGGTTTTAACCCTTTCAATAAAATAGGTGTTGAGATGTTCAAACACCAAATAGATAGCTTTTGCCAGGAATCCTGTCTGCATTAACCACCCGTACTTGTGGTGAACATGCCAACAACATACTTTGATAATATATGCATTGTGGTTAATGCTGACTTGATTCCTTGCAACCGGTATCTTTTTGGTGTTTGAACTCCTTATTTTTTCATACTTTGCTACTGGCAAAAAAGGTCCCATGATCCAAATGTCTTGAAACCAACCTGGATTGCTCGTTTCATGAGACATGTTAATTGCTCAAATGCTAAAGATAAAAAAACATTCCCAGATAGCCATACAGACTGTTGAGGAAAGTACCCTTTGAGAGCGACGATAAGGGCTGGAAGGGTGCACGTGGGTGAGGTGGTGTCGCAGCACAACCTCGCCCTGTCGCCTTCATCTCCTGATTCGTGATACTCATGTAAAGCCTAAGGAAGGCCCAGGACCGATTCGGATAATCAACAATGATGTTAGCTGAGGCCAGGAATTGACGCTAGGTTTTCTGGATTCACATCAAAGTGTGCTAACCACTGCGCCACCACTCAACACATAAAAAAGACAAATACCCCCCATATAGCCTCTAACAGGCTGTTGGGGCATGTGCGGTTAGCAAGCACCTATGAAGGTCGATATGGCACATGCATGGAGGGGATGGGTGGCCAGCACCATGCCCAGCCAAATTTTATCCCCATTCCTAATGTTACACACCACACCAGGTACTCATTTAAGGTTGAGTCGAACTCGGGGAGGCCCAGCACCGATTCACATATTTTTCACCGATATTAACCTTAAGGAGGAATTTAACGAGGGTCACTGGGTTCGCTCACCACTACACTGCCGCTCGCACGCACGCATACATACACCCGATGTGAGTAAATAATAGGAGTAATCTTGCCTGACTTGGTCTCTCATACAAACCCTGCCTGCCCAAGTCATGTTTTGTCTTGTCATTTAGTACACCCTCCCCGCTCTACTTATGCAATTAATTTGAAATACATGGAGTCTTTTAGCAGCAGTCCCTCCAGAATAACCAGATGCTAGCACTTCCAGTGACAGTTTTAGCCCTGAGGATTATGCGTATGATTAATGATTCTGTGCCGTGACTCTGTTTTATTCAGATTTTAGAAATATTGCTGTAGGCTTGTCATGTTAGCACACTGGCCCGTTTGACAATGTGGAGGTGGAATTTGGGTGTTAAACTGATGTGGGATAAAACTTGTTGCTGATAACAATGTCGTTTTTCAGGAACAAGCCAAATGACACTTGGCTCTGGAGTATATGTTCTCTGTGCATCTTTGTTTCGCATTTTTTGGAGCTTTGTCTTTTTATAAATATTGTATGTTTACAAAAACACCGTCCTGGCACATGAGATCCATAGGATCAGGTAAACAAAAAGCTATTGTGTATCTACTACTGGATGAAATGTGCCACATTTTGCTACCATAAGTGCAATATTTTTCATACATGTGCGTCTTCATGCGTCCTGGTTTCTAAATAAATAATGAATCGAACACCTATTAAAACAGTATTGTATAGACATGTATAATTATAAATTGTGCCAGTTATGTAATCATCATCAGCCATTGTCTGTCCACCACCGTTAGAAGGAGACCTTCCCACGGCATCACCATTCCTTATGGTCCTGCAATGCCATAATCATTACGCTCATTACACTTTGAATCATATAATCACTCCAATCTTGCAGTAGATTTTCCTCTCAAGTGCCTACTCTTCTTTGGCTGCAATTACATCATCAGTCTCATCCATCTGCAATCATCCCTTACATGCATCCTGCCCACGCCCGCTTGCCGTCTTTTGAAATAATAATATCTGTCATTTGCATTTTTCTTGCTGATCCATGTGTTCCTCTTTATGATTCCCAATATATATTCAAAGCATGTTTTCCTGTACACTTTCAGTTTGCTCCATTCTATTTTGCTGTGTTTGTGTTTTCGATACATGCACTGGCTGCTCATAGATGATATGAAAAAAATCAACAATATGCAAATTAGAATAGGTGTCAGACATGGAGATACACTTCCAGCAGTGCTAATCAGAGCAGCATTTGAACATTTAAAACACATGGATTTTAGATATAAAGCATAAACACAAGTGGAGAAAATATCATCCATCTCAGATTTGATGACAACATAGTAATGATAATACATTTTATAAGAGTTACAGGAAATAATTGTCGAACTTAACAAAGAGGGCTGCAAAGTTTAACTCAATATCCAATTGATGTAGGGGCACTGTTGAAAACAGCAAAATTGATAAAGGGCTGTAAAAAAACAATTCTTCCAAATGACAGATATGATTTTGGTTAGATATGGTTTCTGCTAAGAATCTTTTAGCATTTGTGTTAATGAGTTTGTTTGGCAATTGAACCTTATGGCGGGACCCCGGGGTTTCAAATAAACGGAAGGCCAAATCGTAATTAATAAAAAAAAATTGCCGACTCCGTTCCACCGAGCACATAAACGCCGCGACCCACCTGGCACGGATCATTCTGTTGTCATGTCGTCCAAGCACAGCGAGGATAAATGCGCAGAAGAAACAAAACTTTGAAACTTGGATTAGCGCATCGTGTAGAGCTCGTCGAGAGGAATAGATCGCCGTACTGTTCGCCTTCAACAGACATAAAATGATGTCGCCACGCAGTTTATGCGAGAGCCGGGGGCTTCTGGGACCCCGGGGGTTCCGCCATAAGTTTCAATTGCAAAATGAATATATCATTTATGAACTTAAAAAAAAAAATTTAGTTCTTTTTCTTCGAGAATGCTTAATGCATTTTGTTACCATGACCTTGTTAGTGATGTAACACGGTTACCTTTTATTGTATGTGATGGTTGTAGGTGCACATCACATTACTGTCAAGGATGCCACTAACTGCACAGGAAAAGATGCAGAGGTACAGAACCAAACTGAATATGAACACAGAGAAGGCTGATCTCATGAGAAAGAAGGACAGGGAGAGGAAGAGAGTACAGAAGGCTACAATGTCAGAGAAGGAAAAACTTCAGGCTCTGAAGAAAAACAGAGAGCGAGTCCAGCGACATCGGGAAAGGAAATTCTCATGTGTGGCATCGGTAGCTGCTGGTCCTTCTAAGTCCATGAGAAAGGTCTTCACAACACCACAGTCACTGGAGAAAGCTAAGCAACGAGTACTTCGAAGTTTGCCAAAGTCTCCAAAAAAGAGAAAGGCGATTTTAAAGCTGCTTGCAGATGAAGCTGGCATTGATTTTCCAAAACCAAAAAGGAAACAAAGCAGTGTCAGCAAAGATTTTAGTTCTAAAAACGACATAGACGGTTGAGCACTTTACTGAACTATATCCTGGATGTGTCTTGCGCTAAAGGATTTGGGTTCCCTTTTTGAAGATGAATGCAAGAAGAAAGTGAATAAACAGTGGCTTGTGAGGCATCCCGCAAAGTGTTCCAGATTTCCTCTGCTAGCACCATGGACATATATGTATCTCTTCACTTGGCACTCAACAATGCTGCAATGGATATTTAAACTGACTTAAGAGACTTCATAAGCACGGAGTATGGATGAACAGTTGCTCTGGTGACGATGCAAATGACAGAGGCAGATGTAAACGATTGATTTGAAGAGATGAACAAGTCAATGGCATTCTCCATAAGCTACACCTATATCAAGATAGCTGAAGCAAACGCTTTCTAACACGGAAATGAACGTTTGAAGCACATCATCCAAGGTAGGCATTCAACTTGCCCACTGAGCCTTATCAAGTCACACCTTTCACTGCATTTACCTGGAACCATAATGGGGCCACTTTGGTTGCCAGACTATTCTAACTAATAGCAATTGTCAACTATGTATTAACCAAGAACATCCATGTTATTCTAGGTGACCTTGAGCAGCCACTGCATTCATTAGATTTTAGTATTCTGGTGGCACTTTTGAACCAATTTAATCCAAAATTTCGTCTTGCCAATAAGTTGCATGAACAGTGAGAGATAGAGCCACCGGGAGCAACAGATGTCCCGAATGGCAGAATCTGCATGCAAACTGCAGAAGAGTTACTGCATCTTTTAGAAAAATCAGAAAAGATGGCTGTCAAATGCTGCTCCAAGGAAGAACTTGAAAATAAGTGTCAGCATCTAATCAATTCTGAAGAGGAATCGAGAGCCTGCTATGTGGGGACTGCTGCTAGAAGCTTCCATGATGATTTGTTTTACACACTGATGCTGTCGGTGAAGCCACCTTGCATCACTTTCTGCAAGGAGCTGGTGGCTCCTCTAGCCCTTGCATCAGACTCCTAAGGACACACAACGCTGCAGCAGCTGGCCCTGTCTGAGCAGCCAGGGAGAAACAAATGGGACTTGCGTCATGGGAAGTAGGTCTTGGGACACACAACAGCAACAACAGCAGCATCAGCAACAATAGCAATAACAGAAGCAACAACAGTAACAACAGCAGCAACAACAGCAGCAACAATAGAAAAAGCAGCAACAACAACAGCAGCAACAGCAGCAACAACACCTTCCGATGGCGACGCTGCAACTTTTGCTGTTGCTGCCCGGCTGCTTGCGGCCAGGCCTTGCTCTGCGGGACAGTGGCTGAGCGAGCTGAGCGGTGTGGTCAAGCAATGCCTCCCCTCCTCCCTGGAGAATGGGGGGCCATACCGGGAACTTCTCTTGATCGACAAACCAATTGTATCTCACCAAAACGTCGCCGATACTGTGGTGGAACTCGCCAGCAGACTTGGCCCAGCATCCAACGTGCAGAAGGGAGTGCTATGATCGCTGTGGAAATGCTGACCTCTACCCGACCGTGTTCATCACTTGTTGCAATGCCTCGCACATGGTTGTGCTGGAGCCCTAGTCAGTTCGTCTTCTGCCCTGCATCCAGACGATTAGGGAAGAGCACCTTCATCGCCATACTACTGCTGACGTCAGGTATCGAGCCAAACCCTGGACCAGGGCTCCTCAACTTTGGATTGGTGAACGCAACAAGATGTCGCTGATCCACGATCTGATCAACAATTGTGGACTCAACAATTGTTGTCATTACTGAAACCTGAGTATATGATGACTCAACAGACGTAATTAAGCGTGAGGCTGCACCTAACGAATTCGCTATTGTACATCTTCACCATCTCAGGGAGCCTGGCACCAGCAGCCTGAATGGTGGTGGGATCGCACTGATTCACCGTGAAGACATCTGCGTGAAAGTCCTGAGAGACTCATTAACAATCACATAATTCGAGCTGCTGCTTGTGAAAATAACGAAAGAGCATGCGTGGGCTTCCGATTGCTTCCATCTATCGATCACTGTCTTCACTGCTGTCGGATTTATTTTCTGAGCTTCTGGTCCTCTGGACTGTGGGTCACTTGGCTCTCGCTACATCATCTGTGGTGACTTGAACTATCCCGGATTGACTGGTACTTGTGGTAAAATCAACAGTGATCTCGCCGAGATTATTGACAGTCACAGTTTCACCCAGCACGCCAGCGTCGCAATATGTAGCTCGGAAAATATACTGGTCACATCTTCACATCCGCGGATGCCTTAACTGTCACAGACATTATTATTGAAGACGTAGGTATTTCAGATGAGTCACGTGACGTGCAAAGTGGCATAACCTATTATTCACCCACTCGTCACAACGATATCATACAGAGACTGGAAACGAGTGAACCATAATGCTCTCTGTTAGAAAGTTTGGTTATTATCGGCGTGTCTCAATCCTGCATTGATGGTTGATTCATTTGCATCTCAATTAGGAAATTACATCACTACTGTTCTTGATGAATTCATGCCCATCCGAACAAGCACAAAGTTAATAGGGAAAACGTGCAGTAACTGGCTGTCACCAGAGGCGATCTCCACGAAGCAGACATGGAGGAGGCTGGAGTGTCTTGGGAAGAAAATTGGTTTCGAGACTGACTCGCTTATAGAGCCACCTGCAGATCTGCCCACCGACTCATTATTGAGTCTCACAGATCGTTGTATGCTCTGCACGTCTGATTCGCACGGTTGGCTATGTACGGTGTGGTGCAGTGCACTGACAAACGGTGTATCCAGCACTATGTGGGGCCCTCTGCTTATCAATGATGATGACATGGTTGGGGTTAACTGCTTGAATAAAAGCGATAAAGTAACAAGTTAAAGTGGACAGATCATTTTCACATGCTGTGTGTATCTTGTGCTTGTGTTACTACTGTCTAAGCTACAGATTGGACAGACAGGGCACGATGGATTTCTCACACAACGTCTCTTTATTACATCAACAAATATACTGTGTGAGAACACATGTTAACAATTTACTGGTAATATCCAAGACTTGTTGTTATGTATACTTTGTTTCGGAACATTGTCTTGGTGTTATGTGTCCATACTTTCATGGTAGTTGTATCATCTTTAATTACACACTTATGGCCTTTGGTCGACCTGACAGTTTGTTACACAGTTTGTTTTTTTCCTATCTTTGTTGTACGAATTCCTGTCTTGATTCTCGTTTGTAAAAGAACAAAACAACACAATTCATTTACATGTGCAGGGTCCCATCTCCGTGAAAACGAATGGTGTTATGTTCTGACAGTTAAGTACACGTATTGCCTATCTTATACCTGATAGTTAAACATACAGCTTAAAATAAATCCTGCTGCTTTCTAACTCCACTGAAGTTTGGGTCTGGTTCTTCTGTTTGCATATTTCATGTTGGTGTCATGTGATTCTGTCATCCGCTCCATTTATTTGATCGTTTATTTTGCTGGAGCTGGGGTATGAAACTAAACTGTCTCAATGCTTACACCCCCTTGCACAGAGGGAATGCAACCATGCATTGATTAAATAATTTGATAGAAATAGATTTTTGTTCGCATGTATCGCATCATGCACGTAACAGTTGATTTGAATATTATTTATGAAAATTATATGCTGTTGAATTTATGCCAGTGGACCAAAACAAAAATATACATTTGAGGCTGAGAACACGGTCCATAATACGCGTGTTCTTGTAAATCTTGAACGATTTTTTGTGTGTGCTCGCATCAAGTCACAACCGCAAATTATGACAATCGATTTGCTGATCGAGTCGCGGTGCACCATTATGTCCGTTACACAGGGCGTCACGGGTTCCTGCACGTCCGCAAGGGCGGCAGACGAGGCAGCCGCCGACTTGATACCCACGCTTTGAAACGATCGGCCCATTGATAAAAAACGTCAGCGCCAAAGTCGGGGGGGCTCCAAGCCAGTGAACTGATTAGGCAAAAACGACAGACCCACTTAGCTCGGCTGCGGGAACAGGCGCCCCCCCGCCACTTTTGCGTAATGGGGAGGGTGGTTCTGGTTAAGCGGGCCAGTGGCCAAGTGACCGGAGCAAGGCAATTGCAGGATGAGTGTGGTCTGGCGTGAAAGATGGCTTGAGCCAGCCACCCCCCTGGGCAAGCAGCACAACTTGTAATCGGATGATCCAGGCAGCGGAAGCCATCTGCCAGCTGCTGTAATGTAATTGAGCGGAACTTAATAAGCGTCGCACGGACATTGCAGATGGTGGTTGTTTGCGGTTTGCATTCCTGTTTTTTTTTATTCCGGTAAGGCCACTGAATAACCTGATGTTTAATGGTGGCATTTAAACATTAGAGCCCGGTTACATAAAAGGCATGTAGTTGTGTCAAACCTGAGCTCAGCGTGGGTTATGGTTTCATAATTTTTGCCTCGCATTTATAAATAACATGTACGTTTGACAGTGCCTCCTTAACGCTTTCTTTTAAATGAGGAACTCTGCAAATTGTGCTTTAAAAAACAAATACCTGATAAGTTTGGATAATAAAATATTGTCCTGCAGCACTACCATGATATTAAGATCTGGAACACAACTTAAGAAGTACAAGCGATAAATACACTAGTTTTAATCAGGCATTGTAATTATTGCCACTAACAATTTCAAGCAGAATGTGGCAGCATACATCACTGAGGTGAACAATATTTGATAAACAAACAATAGCAAAATTGGGCAGCATACATAGCTATTTTGGCAATGAAATAACCGAATATTACTCTTAAAATCTGTCACAATAGGGGGGTAGTTATATGTAACTGCACGTGCATGAGTAAGATGACTCATTGCATATCTTGACCCTTCAGCAATAAATAATGTCAATTCCCTTCCGCTCACATGAGCATTGCACTCCTCTGTTATAAATCTTACATCAATGTAAAGATTCCACTGTTGACTTCCACTCAGAGCGCTGCCTCCCTCACAGGCGGCGCTAATCTGACCAACCCTGTAGGAGCAATGAGCTTCAGCCAGCAGTAAATTGAGAATGAAGGACAACTGATTATCCTTCGGCCTCTGGGCGTTTCCCCCCATGCCCCGGCTGCTTCGGCAAACCTCCCGGCGATGTTTCCACCAAAACGCGAGCTCCTTTATCGCCTCCGCTAACGTGACGTCTGGACCAGTTTCCACGGCAACCGTCGGTATAGCTGCTGACGCATCGCGCTTGCGCGACCGGCAGATCGACGCCGGACACCGCGCTGAGCACAGCGTGCCGCAAGTCAAGCGCACAATCACGGCGCGGCCCCTCTCGTTCTTACCTGCCGCTGCTCCGTCCGGCGAGAGGCTCTCGTTTATTACTCCCACCTGGAGGGTGAGTTTTTACTCGTTATTTATCGTGGGGAGTATTACGACGGTCTGTGTGTGTGCGTGACCTGAGATTTACAGGTGTCTTGTCACGCGCGCGTTGTTGACCTGTGCTCGTGCGCCCCGTGCGTGCACGTCCTGGCTCAGGTTCGTTCTCGTGGCTCTGCGGCGATGTTGTTATGCAGCAGTCAGGGATGGCTCCTTGTGAGGCTGGCTTCACTGCGCCCCCGGCGTGGCAGCGTCAAATTATGGAGGCGTTTTCGGTCTGCTGGTTCTTCTGCCACCGTGACGCCAAGAGGGAGCAAATTTACTTGGCATCACTTATCCATGTCTAATCGTCTTTTATCTTACCTGTGTTGTTTTTCAGGTTATGCGAGCGCTTATTTTGTTTCAAGATCCATTGCAATTGGTCTTCCTGTTTTTCTGTTGGATTTTTGTATCGCAGTGATCAGATTAATTTGCAGTGATATGTTGCAGCAAATGTGGTATTTGCAGTAAGCTGTATGTGTAGTAACGAATGTGGCATTTTCCAAGTCCTAGCCGTGTGTGTTAAAAAAACATGCCCTTGTATGTCATGTTTTACTTATTAACTTGCAAATTATACAAAAAAAAACCTCGTTTTAATTTAACACCCTAGGTTTTCTCGACCAATATGGCTCGTAAACAAAATACGGTTAGATCACATGTATGAAGGAAAATATTTTGTTCACGTGACAACTTGATTTGTTTGGCTGTGTTTGATAGAGGGGGGGCGAATGGCACCATTGACGTTATACTTACGCGATCTAACTGTGAATCCCTGTTTTATTGACCATTATTTCAAACTGCAAAACGAGAAGTCCAGGTAACTGTCATAACATTACATCATGACAACAGTTGTCCAAATTTAGGTTTTAAAAACCGTCTTTAAATATAAAATCCGACAACATTGTTTTCTAGGCATAGCTGGTGTCAAAAAAAGGTGAAAACTATAAATAAGTAATATTGTTTGGGTCTTAAATCATCAAGCTCTTTGGGTGCCATTCCCTCCTTACCCTATTTCGGGTATTATTATTCTGTATAAATGTGGGCAACGTCTCCCCATTGGTTGGCTCTGGAGATGTCGGCATGGGAAGGGAATGCCCGCTGCCACGACGGGCCAAGATTGACTCGCGTCGTTCCGCGCGCACGCACGCACGACAGGAACGACGGTGACATCGGCGCCTGCGACGCGGCGGAGGTGTGCACGATGTCGAGCCCCGATGAAGAGAGCTCCTCGAGCAGCCTCAAGCAGCTGCCCTGGTTCGTGGCGAGCTCGCAGGTGCTGGGCCTCGCCGCCGTCATCGTGGTGGGCGTGTGGATGGGCCACTACCGCGGGGGCTTCTCCTGGGACCACGGCGTCTTGGAGTTCAACATCCACCCGCTCTGCATGGTCATCGGCATGGTGTTCTTATATGGAGATGGTACGTCATCCTGACACGATGGGCGTGAAAGTAATCTGCGCCGAGCCAACTTGCGCTGCACAGGGAATTTATGATTTAACACTGGTTTGTGTTTGTGCAATATATTAGATTTTTTTACTTTGGTCACTTTGATGGCCCAGATCACTAATGAGGCTATCCCAGTCTCTTAGAGTTCTCACCTAGGTTAAACAAACCATATAACCCTCATTGGCCTACAGAGGTTCCAGTGTATGCTGCTGTTTGCTACGTTCACCAGATTGCCTTTCTGTATCTTTTCCAGCAATTTTGGTGTACCGCGTTTTCCGTGAAGAGAACAAGAAATGCATTAAGATTATCCACGCCACCCTGCATATGTGTGCGCTGATCTCCTCTGTGATCGGTGAGTTCTTGCTTGAGTGAGCGTGAGCAATACAGTGGCGTGGGGGGGCTTATATAATTGATTATTGCTCAGGGTCCCTGTAATCATCGCTCGACTGTACGTCCACCAAACCTCCACGTTCCCTCCCCCCATCGGTTCATGCCGAGCCAACATGTCATTATCTTCACACCATCATTATCCTGCCTCCGTGCTGCCTGACACCACACTTCCACTGCAACTCGATCCCATGTCCGGTTCATCTTGGCCTGAGATTGTTTATAAGCCACCAAATGCTTTTGTTATTCAGTTCGTTCAAGCTTGAAATGAGTTGCACTTTGCCATAAACATATGTTATTTGCATGTAACAGCTAACAGTAAATAACACAGGAACACTTCACGGTTTTTTGTTTGCTTGAACACATTGAGGACATTTTTATTATTTACATCCGTATGCATTTTTTTATATTCACAGTGAAAGCTGTGTTACTTGCAATAGAAAAAACAAGTACATCATTCCAAAACTGCAAAATTTAACAAAATTGTTTCTACGTGACAATGGGACGCCCTTTTGCAAAGGTGATGGCGCAAAAAACAAAGCGCGGTTTAGATGTTGGTGTTTCCAGAGAAATTCTCCCTTCTAATTCTCAGTGTATGGTGGCTCTTCCTGATCAATCTGTTGCCTTGTGTTTTTTTCTGTGTAGGGCTTGTCGCCGTGTTTGACTTTCACAACAGCCTGAACATCCCCAACCTCTACAGCCTGCACAGTTGGCTGGGAATCATAACCATCATGCTGTTTGCAATGCAGGTGAGGAGCCGCTCTTTCACAACACTGCACCTCCCTCAGCCTCTCTCTGTTAACTCCTCTGCCACCGCTTCCTTTCTCACTCGCAGGTAAGTTTCATTTTTTAAACCATTGTTCCCTTTGGCGTAGTAGCGTGTTGGAACCTTTGACCCCCAAGTGCAGCTACCCCACCGTGGGTGCAAGGTGGGGTGGTGAGATGTTCACCTTCAGGAGGTTGTGGGTTCGATGCCGACCCTGACGTTTGCATAGTTGGAGTTTGCATGCTCTCCCCGTGGTCGCATGGGTTATTCTCCGGCTCTTCTGGTTTTTTCCTCCACATTTAGAAACGTGTGTGTAGAATATTTGGCTGCTATACATTTCTACATCATAAGCCACTTTGGTGAGCTATCATTTGTGGCCAGGTTGCTTCTGAAAAATAGCTGTGGGCATTACCTGGCAAGATAAAAAAACATCTTTAGTTTAGTTTGATGAGACCCAAAAATGTCAAAACACATCTTTGATGGCTGCTATTTTAAACCAATTATGTGAATTGGCCACAATGCCGCGTGAGTCAGAGTGCTGTGCCCACCACCCCAGATATCCTGGATTCAACTACTAGGAAGTAACCTGTGAGTAAACCAGATTCTCAAGTGACTCCACAAAAAAAAAACCCCCACACTTAAAATTGTAGTTTAACTTACATTTTGGGAATGTCAAGATCTAAATAAATGAACAAATGGTTGCTTTCATTTCCATGGAACTAACATCTCTTTAGCAGGGCACACCGGAAGTGCAATGCCCTGATACAGATTAGAGGTGACGAATGGATCTCGGACGTAGTTCTGTGATTAACTCTTTTTGGACCCTTCTCTAACACAGGGTAGCGATGAAACTGCTCTGCAAGAGTTGAAAATTGGCACTGTCTCAGGACATGATGCCGATTGCACAATAAAAATACATTTTCTTGAGTAGAGTATATTTGATGATAAGTTTTTTTTGTCCAATACATGTATCAGTGTGTATCTTCTTCTTTTGTATTGCCATAAGAAAGAAGTAGTGTGTGTATATATATGAATAAATACAACATCTAATAACCCTTACAACCCGAAATTAAATTCCAGCAGGAAATCAAGCTTGGGTTTTAGACAGCCTTATCAATCCATTTCCTCAAATAGCTGAAAAGCAAACACTGCACTTGGCTAACAGAGGAGGTACTAATTGCATTGAAAGTAAATTCCTGCTTTGAATAGGAATTTAATTGATTTTCCAAGTGCGCTTTGCAGTCCTCGTTCACTTAATTTACAAAACAGATTTACTTATTTTGTCCTGCCTGGTAAAACAAAGCAATGAATTGTAACCAGTGCCCCAGATGCATGTAATCTGGTTATATTTCCATGAATATATATTTTTAGCTAACCTTTTCTGAGGCTTCCATATACACGTATCGAGTCTGTGGTCCCAGATCACCGAGGGTAGCCAGATTTATTTGTATTATTTGGAAAAGTCTATGACCACGGATGGCATTTGGAGGTGATACCTATTGAAAAGGTTATCACATGAATTATCTTTTAATAGCGAAATACTATAAAAAATAACATCCTTTGTTTACCCAGGAAAAAAAGCCTCACCGAGTCGTCAGATCCCTTTTCCGGATGGTTCTCCATAGGGATGTTTTGCCAATTATATTAATGAGTGTTTGGCATGTTGGAGGAAACTGAAGCGCCTGGAGTAAACCCATGCATTTCAGGGGATAACACTTAAAGTTCTATCCAACTCGATTGAACCCCGTTGTTGTGTTGCCATCTCCTGTGCACCATGTAGCCCAAGCCTTCAGCACCTGCTATTCCCAGGCAGTATCCCATCAAAGTTCTAACCAGACCCAACACTGCTTAGCTTCCAAGCTGTGATGAGATCAGTCGTCAACAAATGTGTACCACCGAAGCGTTTCCACTTCGCTTGCTGACAATTTCGGACTTGTCTCATTACGCTGGAAGAGAGGTGGGGCTGAAAGAGCTTTGACCCCATCCGTCTGCCCCTTCCCCAGTGGCTGCTCGGCTTCATCATCTTCCTGTTCCCGGGTGGCACGTCCGCCCTGCGAGCGTGGTACCTGCCCCTGCACTCCTTCTTCGGCGTGACCATCTTCGGCATGGCAGTAGCTGCATCGCTCACCGGCATCACCGAGAAGCTGCTGTTCAGCATCAAGTACGTTGGCCAGGCCACACCCCCCAGTGCCCGCGTGTGAAGCTGTCCCCTTTCGGCTGTCTTTTAATTTATTTTTCGCTATGACGATTTTATGAAACAACATTGGCCCGCAACAATGCTTTAGGTGACAAAAAAAAAACGGACGGGGACAAACTCTGGGACCTCGGACCCAATGCAACTGGTCTGTCTATATAAGACGGGAGAACTTAACCGCGGGTGTAGGGCGCGGGGAATACATCTATCGCCTCTTTCACACAAAGGAATCGCGTTCGGGAGTCAATGTGATTTCATCTGGAGGGAGAAGGGATGGTAAGGGAAGAAGAGGGGGGGGGGACATTCAACTTACGGAGGGGTAGTCCCAGGCCCGCAGGGGAAACAAGGATTGGAGGTGTGAAAGGAGGGGGGAGGGAGCACTGGGGATCTCTCATCGGTAGTCTTAAAACGTGTCGCTTGAAGGCCTTGCTGCTTTGTCATAGTTTAATTGGCCCCCGAACAAATTATCGTCATTCATGTGCAGCCTCGTGTCAAATAGACCTGGGTGCCAGTGGCATCTTGTGGCTTTTATTTTGAGAGGCGACATGCACTCGTCTTACATTTTCAGGTGACGATTGCAAGTGGTTTTAGTCTCATACCTGCAATGCAATGGCAGCACGTGTTTTTTGTTGCATAGGAAAAACATGGTGTCGGCAAACGTGGCGTCGTCGGCTGCTGAGCATACTGGTGTAACGAGACCTGTCACACTGATCAGTGGTGCAGTTCGTGTGATTTTGCAACATTCAACAAGACTGGATGCAATTATCGAATCAAACCTCTCGTTTGTTCTCCGCCTGATAACATTGAGCTGTTCTTTTATTTATATGTTACAGTTGATTAAATGAGGCTCAAATTGCTTTGCGATACTAATTCGGAGGCCATGTCTTCTGTCAGAGCACGCTCACATTTATTATAGAGATATATTGTTTTAAGCGTACGAATGTAATTATTTGGCTAGGCACATTCTTGTCCAGGAGTGAGCGAATGTCATGCCCCCCCCCGCCGCTCCATGCAGAGATACATACAGCAAGTTTCCACCAGAGGGCATCTTGGCCAACGCACTGGGTCTCCTGCTGGTGGCGTTTGCGGCGTGCGTGGCGTACGTCGTGACCCGGCACGAGTGGAAACGGCCGGGCAACCCCGAGGAGGAGGCACTGAGCCTGCACTTCCACCGCATCACGCGCGGCGACGAAGAGGAGGACTGAAGCGGCGCCGTGGCCTGCTTCGGGACGTGAGGACGACTGCAAACGCGGCCTTCCCCTCGACGTAGCCGTTTACTGATTAGGTCCCGACTTAATGACCAGGAGTCGGGTGAAGGGGTGCGATGATGAGCACCCTCAATCAATGCTCTGGTGAATAGGTGGTGGGGAACTGCCTTCACCTTTATTGTGGGTGACTGGCGAGGCACAGGTTTACATTGGGGAGGTGATGTGTCCGTCTTGCGTGCTATTTCTTACCCATGCCAGGTGGGTTTAATCGAGTTGGAAAAAAAAACATGCTGTTTCATGCGGAAGTAATTTGTTGCACCTGGAGTGAGTGAGAAATAAACCACTTGAGCGGAGAATAGCATTTCCCCAAATGGGACTTGGCACCTTGCTGATATTGTTAGAGAAATTATATACATCAAACTGACATCAGACTTTTAGCCGTTGTCTGAATCAAACTACTTATACATTTTTCAACTTGTTTCATCACCTCCCCTGAGCTTTACCATTTCAAACAGCCATAGTATCCCGATGATTACACCTATTGGTTACAACATATTTAATTTAATTTTGACTTGGAGATACTTGGTTCGTAATGAAATAAAACGTTCCTTCTTTTCCCAGCATGCTCGTGTCCCACTCTTCTATGTCGCGTCTTGCGATGTGGTTGCGTTTAGACGCCGTTTGAGTTCAATATGCGTCGTGATGACTATTCTGCTTGTCGTAGTTGGAAGTAGAATTGTCATGCAAGATTCCTTCTTCAGGGATTGCACCAAAATTATTTATAGGTTGGCTAATGCCTAAACTAAAATTTAACTAGGCTTGGCCTTAAGATGTAAGCGCTTACATCACTTGCAGTCTAGATTTATACACGCCACGGGTTGCATATCACTGTCGATATTTTAATCCTCAGTTCGGTCCAACCCATGTTGTGAAATATGTTGTTTTTGCATTCTGCTTTCAGAGTAAGATTTCTGCTGTTGTGCCATAAAAAGTGTACTGCTGCTGAGTGGATAATGATCACG
This sequence comes from Lampetra fluviatilis, assembly GCF_964198595.1. NCBI lineage: Eukaryota > Metazoa > Chordata > Hyperoartia > Petromyzontiformes > Petromyzontidae > Lampetra > Lampetra fluviatilis. The sequence continues at coordinate 2,715,862 of NC_136276.1, read as the reverse complement.
TTACTTGCTCAAAGCAAATGGCCTTTCAATGCTATAATTGCAGACATATCGACATAAGTGTAATTCGGGCTAAGAGCTATTCGCTTGTGTCGTGTGCCGATTGTGATTGACACGTGATTACATTTTAAAATAGTTTTCTTGGAATGGTTTTCTGCCTTTACGGTCACCATGTTATGCTTCTGCAGGAGCAGTTTGCCCCGTGTCCTGTGAAAGCCATACACTGAAATATTAAACTTGTCTTAGCTGTTATGCCAGGGAGAAACCATCATGCCTTGGGAGGCTGCTCATATCCTGTGGCCTACATAACCTCTCAAAGTGTTTCAACAAAGTGAGCACAGTAGGGGTCGATTCATCATTCTCCACACTGCCTTCTCTTCTTGATAATTAATGGGTCTTTAGGCTCAGGCTTGATAGCTAGACTGTTACCTTACTGCAAGTTAACTATTTAAAAAATGCAGGAAAAAGGGTTACAATTATAGTCTTGTGGGAGACGATGCTCGGAGGAGGAGATTGCTTGTTGGTGGGAGGGAGAAAGTAGATGGAGCAGGTTTCGGCAACTGAAAGTTGGCACACTGGTGCATTCTCAACGAAATTCATGTAAGGTCACGGCTTCAGGAAAATACAGCCAAACAGTACTTTCTAAAAGTCTTAATTCTGCCGTGCCATGTAATTGTTTGGTTAGAACATGCAACGATGGCGGCATGTTGCCTGCATTTGTGAGAGATGTACATGGGAGGGGAAACATTGCATTGATTGTCATCTCAGCCATCAAGCGCAAATTGAGCACACGTGACGAGGTTTGCAAGTGCCTCGGCATGGCCGTGTGTGTGCGGACATTCTCACACCGATGAGCTCCCAGCGTTCCACCCTCGTTCACCGTCTGCGCCGTTGGTTAAAGTATTATCATGCTTTGTGATGTAATGCTGATTTTGAATTGGTTCATGATTATATGTTTTTCAGTGTAGGGATGCATTGATTGCAAAGTGTTGATATTGAATTCAGAATCTTTATTGAATTAAAATGGGGTTTAAAATATCTAGATAAATCATCGCGCTGCGCTGAAACGTGAGTGTGTGTGTGTGTGTCTGTGCGCATTCCTGGTCCGGGGAGAAATAAAAACAAGCTGTTGAATAAATTACAGCAGCAACGGCTTTGACAAATAGAGCTGCCACCTTGAGCTTCTACAAACGAGGCTTGGAGCCCTTTGTGTGTCTCTCTCCATTCTATTCTCTCTTTCACTCTTCTCCGTTGCTCATTCACCTCAATGAGCCAGAATATGCCAGATATTTCAACGTTCCATGTTTCGATAGAGTTCTCTCGTTATTTTGTTTCATGAAATCACGTGCATTGTATTTTTATTCATGAAACCTGAATGAAAATCCCCGTGAAATTATATTTACAAATTCCGAGTGATGAACGGGACCAGTAGCCAAGGTTACGCCGGTTACAGTCGAGGTTTACAGCAGACGCTGCACGCTTGCCGATAATTCCGCATTCGCCAGTTGGCAAGACGCAATCCAAACTTGTACCCGGTGATGATAAAATTATACAAATTTTGTCACACACCTACTGGATTGTAAGGTGCCCCCCCCCCAACTTTTGCTACATAATACTGGGGGAAAGGTGTCTTATAATCTGGAGAATACGGTATAACAGTTTACAGCCATGTGTCAAATCGCTGTCGAATGACGACCCCCCCATACTGTGTCGGCGATATGGGGGTTGTTTGACCATACTTCATTGCAGGTTGAAGGGGGTCCCAAGACAAGTCCAGGCACTGCTCGCCACTCATGTTAACCGTGGCCAGGAACCGAATTCGGGTCGCTGGGTTCATAGTGCAGGCAATTAACTGCCCTGCCATCGCTCCAAAGCCATGCTTAACTTTACGGCGTTTTAATTCTGTTTCACTCGGCAAGAGTTATTCATTACGGTGAGTGCATATCCAGTTACAAAGCAGGAATATATTCCTAGGATTGCAAGAAACGTCTGGTTTGTGTCATCATGAATGTGATGTCACATTGAATAAACTCTAAACTGTGCAGTGATAAGAGTGTGACACAATCAAAATATAGGATTAAACTTCAATGAAAAAAAATCCCACCCATAAGAATCTGCAGTGTAAAGTCAGATGGACCATGAGCAAAAAATGACCCTCAACATTTTTTTTCGTGGATTTTCACTCTAGAATGTAAACTTTAAAGCCTTTCAGCTCCTCATTTTTTAATCTCAAGACCAAAACCTGGGGGTGACGTCAGATCAGCCATGGCGAGTGGTGGCACTCGCCAATTTAGCCGCAAGCCGAGATTGTGCCAATTTCTGCCAGGGCAGATAGAGCAGCCAGCTGTCTCAAACATTGGACTTATATGATTGCATCAAAAGTGTGGTGTCACGTAATAGGCTTAAGGGGAGATGCATTTTAATATATTTAAATTACTGTGGTGTAATCAAACTGTGATTAATTGTGTGATATCAGCTTAAAGTAAAAATGAATGAGAAACAAAAAACTACTTAAGTATCTCAAACTAAGAACATGTGTTGCTGTCACACCTTTTGGTGATTTGCAAATGTGGTAAAGTGGCTGGATTTGGAGTCAGCGGTATAGTTTGTGACAATTTCAGAGTACGGGGAACAACTTTGTGGCATGCAATTTAGGTTTAGAAGAGTATCAAGTCTTCGTGCGGATGGAGTAGGGATGGTTGTGGAAATGTCTCGATCGGTCAAAAATGTGGCATTGTATATTCGAATGTTCCTTTGGTTCACCATTACTGCAGTGCAGCAACACCTCGGTGTCTTTTGAAATGTTTAAACGTATACAGTTGGACTTTACATTCCATTAAATTTAGTATTTCGTAAAATGACACGAGGTTGGACATAACACATTCTGACTTCACAGCTGTAAATCATTACAATAACAATAGGCGTTAATTTCAAGGTAACCTCTTGAAACATTGTTGGCTGAAACGGGGACAGGTTCTTGTGACTTTACACCAAACAGTGAACTGATGTTGATCCACATGAGGCCTGGAAACTCATCTCTTTGAAGCCGTTTTTCAAGCTGCAGCCTGAACATGTAGCTTCGTGTTCCCACGGCCTCGCTCGGCCAGCTGGGTTCCACGACGATTCCAATAGTTCAAGACCACATCGCATTTCAGTAACAATTGAATGTTTGAAATGTTGATGCCACTCCGAGGTGAATGATAAAAATGCATGTAAATACACGAGAAATCTAGTGTAATAATATAATAATATATTGACTATGGAAGGCGTAATGTATAGCTTAGTAGTAATTAAAAGTTTAGTCGTAAATTATGTTCACCAAAGTCTAGTGCCATCATCGTGGTCATTATCAACTCGATTGTTGCTGTCATTTGGCCGACAGGGCCCTGCTGTAATTGTTGTCCTGTCATGCGCAGTGCAAGGAATGCATCCTTACAGCATCGCCACAGTAATTGAGAAGGGGGACTTCATTGCGTGCCCGGGGCTCCTAAACATGAATTGACGCCAGCAAATGTAAGAGCCTAACAAACGTAAAGGGTCTAAATATTTCGTGGAATTACCTGAGATAGAATGTTGGAGTATTAGCGAGTAGGATTGATTGTAGGTGTACAGCTGTGGCTTAGAGGAATTGTGTGCAACTGTCGCCTCCAAATCCACCCTTTCCATTTGTTCTGTTGATGTGAGTACATGTTGACGTGTGATTTATTGCTTGTGATTGTGAATACTAATTCGCTTTTATTAAAGCATTTGTGATATATAATTGCGCGAGCGTTGTGATTTATACAAATACAGAAGCGACGTTGAATTGAGATATCGTCATGGCATTCTTGATAGATCTTGTCAAAAGAAAATTATAATGCATTTTCTTAGCTCTGCACAAGGCTTTTTATAAAGTTAACATGTCTGGTAAATATGCCCTAACCACAAGCCTTTGGAAGTCTTAATGACAGTTTTGCAATAATCCATTGACATGTTGAAGAACATTGCACTTTGAAACATAAATACATTTCAAAAGGTTTTAATCAAAATAATGACGTCATTAATTGAACTAATCCACACAGCTGAAGTCACTGGTATAAAAACACATTCACCGATTAAAAAAAAAATTGCGCATTTGAACAGAGCAGGCAACATTCTGATGCAGGAAAGCTGATGTGTAGTTATTTGCTGACAACTGGACTGTATTTTTTGGGCCCTCAATGAATTTCTCATATTGGTGTGACATTGTTTTGCACAGTTCGGCTTTATTTCGAGGATATATAGCAAAGAGATACAAAAAAAACATTTTAAAAAAAGTAAAGCATTTAATATTTATTTTATCTGTAAAAAAAAAGCTTGGTACATTCAACAATGTTTCATTTTAATTTTAGTACCGGTACGTTAAATATTATACTCTGGTTCTTTTGGTAAAGTCACGTAGAAAAAAAAGAACTGCTCCAACTCCCTTCCCCCCCCGTGCCTATATAAAGCCACAACAGCAGATCATCACTTCTTTCCAGATCATTATTTCTCACCTGACGACGGACGCTTGTGTTGCGACCGAAACGTGTTCTTTTATTCTTTTTTCTATCTACGTGACTTTACCGAAAGAACCAGATAGTATGGATTCCTGCACTCACGAAAGCTTCAAATCACGTAAAATATTGATAAAAAGTATTCTCTTGTGTGCTCCAGCGCTGAAACATTGTTTTGTTAACTAAATGTCAGAGCAAGTTGTTAAATGTAAAGATTATTGTAAAACATCAAGCAGGTATTTTTTTTTTTTAAATAGCCAAGGTCTAATGGGGTTATGCAATGCCTCTCCTACTTTATTCATAGTGCAAGTTATACAACATAACCAACGCTTATGAATTCATGCAATTATAAACATTGCGTGTTTTACAAAATCCTGTGTAACGCTACTAACAATGTCTAATCGTATAACCACTATGATAATACATTATAAAACTGCTACGCCTCGGTTTAGTATCCTAAAACAGGACAAAATGTTTTTTGTACGATTTTTCACAATTTTTGTTTTAAAGCCATCGGATAAAAAAAGCAGCCCCTTTGGTTAAGTCGCTCAACACTGTGATCCTCACCGTCAAATGGAAAGTTACGAAGCAAGTCTGCCAGTTCTCCATTTCTCCCTGTATAAGATTTCACTGTCCGTACCTTTATCCCGCAGCGCGACGGCGATGTTACCACATGTCACCACATCACTGCCGGCTCGTCCACACTGCAACTCGTGACCCCCTCGGTGTGGCGTCGACGCGTAACAACATCTCGTAGATAGAAAAAATAATAAGGGAACACGACGTTTCGGGCACAACACAAGCATCCGTCATCAGGTGTTGAGTGACTTAGACGAACGCTTGTGGTGTTGCGACCGAAACGTCGTGTTCTTTATGATTTTCTATCTACGTGACTTTTACCGAAAGAACCAGAGAGTATGGGGATTCCTGCAGTCACGAAAGCTTCAAATGAAGATTCGTAACAACATCGTCGGCACCGACCGCCCCTTGTTCCCTTGCTCACGCGCTCGACTAAAGGGTGCAGCGCTGACTGCCCTCCTCCTCGATGCGGAAGGGCAGTCGCTTGCTGGTGCCCTGCTCGCTGTTATTGTCCCCACCGGGCCAGAGGGTGACGTCTCCTGCCAACTCGCTCGCGGCCAGCTCCGGTGGACGCTGCCACTCGGGACGTACGACGATGTAGACGACGCAGCCTCCGAACGCCAGCAGGAGCATGCCCAGCGTGTTGACGAACACCCCTTCTGCCGGCAGTTCGGAATACGCCTTCGTGTTGTTTCCAGGCTTCCTGTGAGACACGGTGGGGGGTTGGGGGGGGGGATCACAATTCATCTATTTTGTATCCTCTGTTGTAATAAACGTTGTTTGTCTGTTTCGACCCGAGTCTGTCAGCCAACAGCATGTATCTGAGTAGATTGAATCGTGCAGAGAAGAGTAAGGGGTCATTCGGACCAGAAGGGACTCGTGACCTATGGATATTAAAGCGCTATGTACAACCTATATTCATAGTTTTTTTTCCATCTCAGTTAACTCTATTTGCTGAAAAAAAACGAATATGTTTTGTATTGTCAATGTTACGTACTCGCGATGGAGGTCAAGCCAAAATGTAATGTTTCACCTATATGTAAAGAGCATTATGTAATGTCTGGTCCACACGTTTTTAACGTGACCTCGCCGTTGCTGCCAAGGCTGTTGATGTGCAGCCTTAGCTGTTAGAGTTCTTGTTCAAGTGCCACTGGGACAGCCCTCACCTGATAAAACGTAGCTTTTCACTGATTTTCTATTTTAAGCGTTGCCATGCACTGAAGCTGAGCCTCTAACCAATGATCAGTTGAGCAGCAGCCAAAAACGTTACTTATTTTTTTACTTGACTAAACTGAAAAACAGTGTACCAGTAAGAGACCAATAAACCCTTTGCAAACACTTACATTGCAATGACCCGTAACACTGTGTCGTGTGCGTGTGTTAAGGATACCAACTCACAGAGAAAAAATGAGCTTCTCTGTGATGCCCGTGAGAGCAGCAGCCAGGAATGCGATGAAGATGAATAGGCCCAGGTAGGCGTGGATTGGTTTGGAAAATGCCCTGAGAGAGGCAGGCGACCCAGGGAACAGGAAAATGGCGAGACCCAGAGCCCACTGCAAGATAAGACACATTTTACAGATCATCAAGGTCATCAAGATCGATAATTATAACCACCATCATCCATCACCTTTGTCAAGCAGATATTAAGGATGCATCTCTCCTATTGGGAATGTAGTCTTTGTTGATACAGTGTGTTTTCACAAATTATGCTGTAACTAAAGCCCATTGCTACAAATGACTGTGTGCTATTTTACATCTACAACACTACGCGTTAAAGAGAAGGTGCATGCCTTTCGGCAATGTGACGTTTCCACAATTTACCATGGAGCTGTTTTGACTTGAACCAGCATTTACTTTGTTATTAATGCAGATATGGTGCTACATTATAGAAGCCACAAAATGGAATTTGGAATTACGAATATGCGGAATGACTAAGAAGCATGGTGAAAAACTCATCAAGCGGAGTGAAGAAAATCACGAAATATGGTGACTACAAAGACGAGGAAATTTGAGGTAGATGTGGGCTATCAAGGACAATACCTGAGATGAAAGTGAGATGTAATGATAGGCATGAAAGGATGCTTGCAAATGGATTGATCAAATAATGAAATCGGCACAAATATAAGTTAGACTGTAGCTATTCATAGACATTCAGTAATTATCAACATTCATGCCATAGAGCATTGGTGCAGCTGATTATGATGATGTGAAGATTGTGCTTGTGATGGAGTAGTGATTGTTACAGTTTTCAACGTACATTTGTCTTCTGAAGTATTTCGTTAGCAGTATGAATGCATTTGCATATTTCCAAAGAGCCCTTTTTGCTTTTCACCGTGTGTTCAAGTTTTTGGACAACCCTTTTTTACAATTGGCCGGTTTGCAAAAGGGTTTAATAACAATGCAACTTTATGAGAAGAAGTTTTCCCATTTGTTTTGGCAACAGAAAAAATGGGAAAACCTATTTTCATATTTTGGTACTGGCAAAGGAGATCCCATGAAATACAACTTCATGTTCCTTTTGGAACATCTCTAAGAGAGTCGCCATGCCCCCACCCACCGTTAACAAATGAAAGGATGGACGCACCTAATCGTTGGAAAATTCTTGAGCAGAAACAAAAGCATGCCATCCCACCCCATATGTGTACCTGCATACAGAAGAGCAGGACAGCGGTGAGTCCCACCCAGCTATGGAGGCTGTACATGTTGGGAATGTTCTTGACGTTGTGGAAGTCGAACACGGCCACGAGCGCCACCACGACGAGCAGGAACGAGAAGGTCTGCAGGCCCGCGTGGACGCACTTCAGCAGCATCTTACTGCTGCCCAGTGTCCAGGGGATTCTGTAGAGGACCATCGCTGCGGGGCATAAACAACAGTGGTGTCGGTGAAGGCAACATTGTACATGCAACAACCCTTCTCAATCCACCGCTGGATTAAGGGGCCTCCCCACGCCATGCGGATCTTCGGGGTTATCCGATCATATTTCACCGCACTGGTCAGTGAGGGCTTCATCTTCTTGGTTCTTTCGGTAAAGTCACGTAGAAGGGAAGTAATAAAATAATAAAAATAAAACATAATAAAATAATTCTCACGACGTTTCGGCCACAACGCAAGCAGCCGTCCTCAGGTGAAGAACAGGTCTGTCAGAAAGACACCTGAGGACGGCTGCTTGCGTTGTGGCGAAACGTCGTGAGAATTATTTTATTATGTTTTATTTTTATTATTTTATTTTTCCCTTCTACGTGACTTTACCGAAAGAACCAAGAAGATGAATCCCTGCAGTCACGAAAGCTTTACATCGAAAAATCAGTGAGGGCTTGTGAATGTGTAGAGCACTGACGTGGGAGCATAGAAGTACAATGCAATGGCTTTTGCTGCACTGCCCTCTGCTGTCCATAAACGGAGTTCCACGGCTGCCTTCAAACTCATGCCATTCCACGGTGGTCACCCATCCAGGCTCCTCGCTGCTTAGCTTCTGAGGTCTGATGAGATGTATTTGCATTCCCGGTGATTTTATCATAGGCCGTAGGGGTATCATTAAACTCCACAATCACAGTTGGTAGCAGGGCCAGTGCTAGGTAGGTACTGGGGTGAGCCTTGTACCGCCAAATGTGCCTTTGCCCCCCCCCACCCAAGTTCACTTTGCCTCGTGATTAACCACTGTTACGGTGGCCCATGCGAGAGGAACTGGAGCAGGGTGTGCTAGGTCTTATGAAGAATGAATTTTTTTGTATGAATGTCATCCTGCAAACCTCCACACATGCCCACCATGGCGTTGGGGACGCACATCGTGCTGAGATTAGGACAGTCCCACGTGTTTGCGAATGTTTCAAATTGCAATGCTATCTAGCACTCAGGTTCAGTGAAAAAAGGTATAAAGGTTAACAATTTAACATGGCAGTTCCAACTTATGGATAATTTATCATTCTTTAATAATGGTCAATATCTTTACGGAGACCTTGTAAAATATATTTGTGTTATTCAGAAGAGCCCTCTTCAGGTTAGTTATCAAACATTCATTGCTTTTTCTTTCTAATGAAATACTGAGGATCACACCATTCCTGAATTTACCCTTCCATTTACATTTCATAAACGTACCTCCAAATCTATAAATGCCAGGTCTAAAATTCTAATTTTATTTTCAATATATTCCATATTTTGAAGTATTGTTTGTAGTATTTGCATTTCAATCATATGCACCAGAATGATTTATCCCTCTAAAGAAAATTACCTCTCTGACACCAACAATTTAAACGTGGGATTTTCCTGCTTTATTAAGAACACATTACAGTGTTCATATCCTTCCAACGGAATTCGGAGCATTTAAAAAAATGTAATCTTATAACTATTGGCGGATTGTCTTTCACTAAAGTCCCTGCCTTGTACGCATTCAAAATAAAAGTACTGTACATGATCCTCAATTCATCAGCCTCACAGAATGCACAATTCCAACAACACTGGTTTGATACAAACTCTGGTTTCAACATGCAGTGTCTCGTCAGCAGTCAGGCTCGCTTAAACGCCGGTAGTGAACTTCGCAATGTTTACACGCAAGGACCCTGTTAGAAACGAGTCCTAGTTGGACGAAAAACTATGCAACATAATTGACCATTGAGCGTCGTGTTGTGGATGCATTTATGTTGTTGATTATAATGTCTTCTCCGCAGTGACGGCCAGCGGCTACATTTGAGCAAAACGCCTGGCTTCAGTTCGCCTTGTAGAGCCGTCTGGGTGCTCCTGACTCGAGCGCAAAGGGCAACACACAACACATGCCCACTGGCTCCATCCAGCCCAGCGGGAGCTGCATCAATATTAAACACACATCCTGGGGCGTGCTGCGAGGGGCGCGGAGGTGTGGTGATGAGGTGGTTGAGTTGGGAAAACGTCAGCAACTCGCCCAGCTTCGAGTCGCGCCGTTGGACTCTGTGATGAATATTTTACAGCCTCCATTGTCAATTCTGAAACGTAATTGGCAATGTGGCAATTAATCTCATGCAGGACGCCATACAGGGGTCTATCTAAGAGAAGTGGCTGGCTCGGTGCCTCGGGCAACTGGTACCAAAGTCATGGCAACGTCGCGACACCGCTGAAAATTGGAGTTTGACTCCAAATACCTGTACTGTATAAAGCCACCTTTGACTAAATCGCTTTCCCGAGGCCATCATCAATTTCTCTGCACTATGAGTCACTGCCTCCCTCTATGAAATAAATATGTCCTACTTGTTGTCTGTACAGCGTCTTGATTTGCGGTCGCATTTACACGCTAAAGACTGTACATCCACATCACAAAAAACAAATTTTCTCAAATCAGTATTTCATCATCAGCCATGATCAATCCACTGCTGGATGAAGGCCTCCACCCACCAAGCCGACTGCATCCCTCTCAGTGAGTCGCGGTGTCACAATCCATCTCGCATCTTGCACACGAGATCATTCCCATCGCTCCATCTCCGGCGATGAACAACCCTCTCTCGTGCGTAGTTGCCTCCTTTGCCTCCCACTCCGTCATTAGCCTCGACCGCCTGTCAAACCATCCCTTCTAGCCAGGCGTCCTACCAAAGCTCGCTTAGCCCGTCTTAACAGACGCCTGGCTAGCGCGGAGGAGTAGGCCAAATACAATTTTAAAAATAGCTAACGGAGGCCCCCTTCTTCCAGCAATGGCACGGGCAAGCAGCTTGCAGGGCTGCCCCTTTACAACGTCGTAGTCGTCTCCATCACCTGCTAATCACGAACCCAGGTGGGGGGTCGGCCACCTTGCGGCGCTTGATGAGTGTGGAGGGCCACCGTCACAACGCATTGTGGCTCTTGAAATATTGACGGGGGCGGGTGAAGGTGTTCATTTTTGTTTTACCCAATTCGAAACAGAAAAAAAATCTCTCTCCTTTGTTATTTTGGTTGTCGACCCACCCACCCCCCTGGATCTCACCCAACTTATCCACCCTACACACAGACACCGTGGTGGTGGTGGTGGGTGGTTAGAGTCGTATTCTTTGTGTCTTTCGGTAAAGTCACGTAGATAGGTTCAAAGAAAATAACAAAAAAATGCTAAATTAATATAATTTTTTTGTAAATTTCTTTGAACCTACCTACAAATATTTATTTCCAATGTTTGTGTTATTTTCATTGAACCTATCTTTACCGAAAGACCCACATAATATAAATTCCTGCAAGTCACGAAAGCTCGAAGCTCAATCAGATTTGGTGACTGTCGTGTTTGGGTCTGACCGAGGCCGTTGAGAACCACGGGTCCCAGGATCATGAGCAGCGGGTGCCAGTTGAAGTGCTGTGCGCCTCCGTCCCACGCCACTCCGCCCCTCCAGCCCCACTGCCACGCGGCCACCAACGCAGCGGCCAGGAGTCCGAGCACCGCCGATGTGCCCAGCGCAGCGCGCAGCACCACCCCGTCCCGCATCGCTCCACAGAACCACCGCCCCCTCGAGCTCTCCTCTCGCGCTCTCGGAGATCTCCTCTTGTCCGTTCCACGTGGAGCGGTCGTCTCGTCGGTGGGTTGTCCGCCCGACCACTTGAGACGTCTCCTCGCCTCGCCGTCCCTCTCTCTCTGCTACTTCGTCTTCCCGTCCGCGTGTCTTCTCCTGTCCCTCTGTGTTGTTAATCTTCACCTTGGATTTCTCGCCGCCTTCTTGTTTGCAGCTCTGTCGCTCACTGCCCCTTGTCCCCGATACAGTAATTTCCCCAATCTGTCTCGCAGTCCGTCTACCACTCCAGTTGGCTCTCTCTCTCTCTCTTTTTCGTGTTACCCGTCTGTCTCTGTCGGCCTCTGTTCCCCCGCGTATCTGAATGTCCGTCTGGCACTTTGTTACCTCGATCGGTGCGTAGCCTCGGTGAAGTTTACCACTCAAGTCTCCCGCGCAGCGAGTCCGTGTCTCTCTCTCGTCTCTGTGCCTCCATCCGTCGGGACTCCCGTCCAATCGTCTACCCGCAACCCTCCCTCGTCTGTCAAGAACCCCCGGGGCACCTCCGTGTCCCCCTTATTCTGTTTGTGCGGCTCGCGGGCCTCAAAGGTGACCTGGAAACTGATCCGCGAGCCCGCTAACCCGGCCCTCCACCCCAGAAGGAGCCCTCTCTCTCTCTCGCTTGGCATCGCTCCAGCTTCCGTTATAAATAGTGGCTGCTTTTGGCCAGGAGACATTAAGAGTGGGGGGTTTTGCAGCGATTTGATTCGCCTCTGGGTATGTGGGCGATTTAAACTGCCTTTGGGAAGAATTAAGGCCCCTTTTGGAAGGGTAGCTGAAGGTGACACCGACAAGTTGAAGTTTTGCTGTTGTGAATTCCAATAATAATAATAATTGCATCTATCCATGAGAGCCTCTCTGCGTCTCAAGAAAGTGAGGCTCGGTGCGTTTCGTTTACCATGAATCACCCTGAATGCACCCCATATCCCGGAATTTCGGAGGCTAAGCCTGGCCGGTATTATTGACTGTGTCACAACGCCCCGTATCCGCATATTTCCAGATGTGCCTGAGATGTTTGGAAATATTTGGCAAAATTCCTTTTTAAGGAGGGGGATACTACGGGGATAGTGTCCGGGCAAATGTGAACCCACTTGCTGTGCTGCCATCTCCTGCCAGCTCGCAGTTGGGCGGTTGTTGGCAGGTGATAACACGAACGTGATCCACTAACACAAATTGCTTCTAAAGCGGCGTCACGTGGTGACGAGAATGACAACACAAACTCGTGACGCGACTGTCGGAAGCACGTTGGCAATGTTTGTTCTAAAAAAAGTGGTGGGGGCGGGGCATACTGGCCTCCGTCATGGGACCGTGGAATTCGCACGACCGGATATGAGACAATACTCGTGAAATGTCTGAGCAATTATTTTAGCAACGGTCCAAACCTGCACTACACTCCTGCACAATGGTCGGTGTTTTAAATCGCAGATCTCCTTTCTTTCCAGCAGATGGCAATGCAGGATTAAGATATTTAATTGTGCAGCCACGGTCAATCCACTGCATTTTAACACGTAGGCTTTCGCGATCAATATCATCCACAATATAGGTTTTTTGGGTTAGATCGTGTAATTATATAAATATGTTCTGTTTACGTGACAACCCTCACTAATTAGCTGTGTCGGGTGGTGGCGGGTTTAACGACACAATGATATATTTTCGCGATGTATCCCAAAAAACCTGTATTACGGAAAAATTCCCTTTGCGTGAAAAAATATATAATGGAACTCCTTGAACAGCTCCGTGGTATGCCCTCCATTCTCAGCGCAGCTGGATTCGTAACCCAAGTTGTCCAGCTTTTTCGAGTTCTTCAGTATTAAGTGTGAAGTGTTCTTTACAAAGGGAATTGTCAAGAAAGAGCATGTCCCAGCTTCAGATCGGCCACGTCATACCAGACCCTATCCCAAGCCATCCACTGAATTCATGATTCAAATATTCCCGAATTGCGAAGGAATTTTGATTTAAAGCTTTCGTGACTGCAAGGATTCATATTCTTGTTTTTTTCGGTAAAGTCACGTAGAAGGGAAACAATAAAATAAAAAAAATTCTCACGACGTTTTGACTGCAACACAAGCAATCGTCATCAGGTGTGAAAAACACAGCAATAAAATTTGAAAACCGCCACTTTTAAAAAATGTTCTTGCTGTGTTTTTCACACCTGATGATGATTGCTTGTGTTGTAATCGAAACGTCGTGAGCATTTTATTGTTTCCCTTTTACGTGACTTTACCGAAAGAACCAAGAATATGCGAAGGGATTGTATAGCCACCCTGTACAATGTAGTGTAAACATTCGTGTGTAAGTAACTACGCATACCTCAAGAGGATGCAATTATCACGGAATCATCACGGTCATTACAGTATTACCGTCAAGCAATTAGTGACATTTAAGTTTGCATCGCCTATGTATATATTAGAATGTAATCGCAACGCAGATGAACAAGTAACAGTCTCCACCAGAATATTGTTTAAAATTTAAATATTGTATATGATTTATGAATAACAATGACCCAAGTCATAGATTATAATAAAAAAAATCCATGATTGTTAAATTCTTGATAATTAATTTCAACGTGAAGCTAAACATTTGCATTTAAATGAAAATCGGCATTTCATTATAATTAGCCCGATAGCCAGAAGACAGGTCAAACATTTTATCTCACTTTTAATTAAAATAATAACTTCAAGCAATTTTTCAATCCTGTTGGATGAAAGCCATCCCTAGCAGTGATTTTACACTCTTCAGTTTTTTTAAACCACGCTTCACGGTGGTCAGCGTGGGTTAGTGAGGTGTGGCGAGGTGTGGCGAGGTGTGGCGAGGTGTGGCGAGGTGTGGTAGGTGATGGGGAGGCAAGAACCAGTTTGGATATCATTGATCACTGATGTTACCAGTGGCCGGGAATTGAACCCATGTCTCTGGGTTAATATCCAAGTACGCTAGTCACAGTGGAAGCACTCCACCCCTTCCGTCTAATAACCCTCCTTATCGTAACATATAAACAGTCGGTCGATTCGACGATTTAGCAGTTTTCACAACGAGGCCCTTGTATGATAGAACAGCTCTATTCACGAGCTGACAGCTTATCGGTACGTAACCAAGTCACTCTTAAGGGACAAATGGACCACATTGCACATTCGCTGCGTTAGCTTTGTGAGATCTGACAGGGGACACGCCGGGCCTCAGCATTATTTATTTATTTCGCCTGTTCAACCATAAAAGCCTCGCTGAGTCTCATCGATCTTTTTTCAGGAGGTCAATGTTTGCAACGCATATTCCAATTGAATAAATTCTAGGTCGTTTGATCACATTCGGAGTTTGGCGCCAGCACACAATGGCCTGCTCTTGCAAATTACGTCACAGGATCCTTCACGTCTACTATTTATGTTGATTCATTAACCCGAAGTAATAATCGGGGCAGCCCGCTGGATTCGAACCGTGACCATCTGCCACCGATAGGCCACGTCACCGCCCAAATGATCGATCGCACGACGCGGAGTTCCCACGTTGCGTGCGGCACGCCGACGTGGCACCTCGGTGACCTCCTGCCGACCAGACGAGGGAGGTGAAGTGTTACCACCGCGGTGCCAGCTCGCTCAACAACGGAAGATATCTGACGGAGGGAAATAAAAACTTGGAAACTCATCAGGGTACTCGTACATAGGGCAGGTACTGATGGTGGGCTGGGATCAAAATAATGCGTGAAAAGGAAGACCATAACAGGCTGGTGCTTTTTTAGAAAAATGTACATTTGAAATATCTGGTTTTGGAAATTGGAACTTGATAATGAAAATCAACCTAACATGCAGCATGCATAACCAAGAACGTTTTAAGCCGCGTCTATTATCGACGACATTTGGATCGGAAACATGGACATTGATGCAGAAATACAACACAAGCTTGAGAGTGAACGGAGAAACATCTTGCATGCCTGTTGCATGCTTGGAATGACACTGAAAGACAGGAAAAAGATAGGAATGACACCGTTATGTTGACTGTCAATGAAAAGTTTATTGGCTCGGGCAGAACATGTTGCTCGGAGGGAGGTCTCACAAAGTAGGGAAGGATATGCACCTTGAAGATGAAGTGATGGAATCTTGGGTGCGGGAGCTAGATAGAAGTTTACACCTCAATATTTTGAGAAACGGCAACGGTTTGGGGAGTCCATCTTGCAGTGGGATAGATTATAATCGATGATAGGCCCCTATATACTGCCGGTTGAAGACCTTCCCCGACACCATGTTAGTCGTTGGGGTTGTTTGACCATTACTTGAGACTACGCTGGTTATTACTGGCTGGTCAATGAGAGTGCACAGGCCGGCTAAGGCATCACTCGTCACCGATGTGTGCTGTGGCTGGGTATCAAACCCAGGTTTCAGGATATCATTATTAATGTTAATATGCAAGGTGAAGTTGCAACGTATGCATGTTGAACTTTTTTCGCGCCGTACGTAGCCAACCCTGTCTCCCGGAGGTGCGGGGAAAGGACAACATAATTAAATACAAAAATCAGCAACCCCGCAAACACTCCTGGCAGAAGGGCTTCCATGAGAAATTCCCTCTCGAGAGCATGCCTAGAGGGTATAATGAATAGTTATAATAAACAAAATAGTCCAAAAATAAAACTTCTTCCATTGATGTTTCTAAAATACATTTTAATAAATGTCCCGCATTAGAAGAGGCATATTCGGTCATGGTGTAAGGAATCAGAATGAAGAGCTCTCGTTAAGAGTGGGCCACAGTAACACCTCTCCCTGTTTGAAGTAAAAGGCAAATAAGGGTTATCTCAACGAGCAAGTGCCTTGACAGGAGCCGTCTTTGATGTGTTTAAATGCAGGGCACGAACAACTCTCTCTTCGAAAACTGCACTTTAAAAAGAAAGTGTGTCCTTTATAAAGCCAGGGGTGTGTTTGAGACATTTTAAGAAGGATGACTCATTCGGCCTTGTCTACATTTGCGTGGGACGGTTTGTGAACTAAATTGGCACAATCGTCGAGGGAGCATTGAAGGGGAGATAGTGGCCAGTTGCTTATACGAATTTAATATTAGCACGGCGATCCCTTCATAGATACCCCCACACAAAATAAAAACATTTGAAACGCATAGAAAACAACAAGTCTCGAAAAGCCTGCCACCAGTCTTAAATACACATACCGCATCTTTTAAACACTCTCCTCTGTAAAATGTGGAACCTTTGCTTTCGCAATTTTTATTTACCTGTTGGAAAGAAAGAGATGTCAATAGAGGAAATCAATCTACAAATGGGTCCCTCTAATTAGCATGGGAGGGGGAGATAACGTGCAGTGATTGTGTGATGGGGAGGTGGGTTAGGAGGTAATCATTGAATATAGTTGCTGCTTCACTGTCATGTTTTTTCTATCACTGGGAGGCAGTGAAGATCGTGACATTTTGGCCAACTGGCTTTCTTCAGAAAGTCTCAAATGTCCACAGAGTTCACAGGCACAATGGTATGTTAGTTGTGTTGATAATGAAAAGTAACACACCCGTTTATCAATGTATTTTTCAAATCAGTGTGTACTACTTGCTAGAATATGGATACAAACAACATCGTTCTTTGGTGAATATAGCTGAACATAAACTGAAAAGTGCTCAAATAAGCGTGGAGAGAGAGGCATCCTTGCAATATGTTGGGAGATAGAGAAACACGGATTAGAAAACACACGCAGGTTAAAGACATTAGTAAGGTGGTGGTAGTGGTGCACTTGGGCTACAATCCAGCACTATGGAGAAGACGACTGGTGCATCACACAAATGTTGTGAAATTCCCTTCCCATGAGAGTCAAGGTGCCATACCCTGACTTGCCAGGAGAAGGCAGAAAAGCAAAAATGTGGACTCTACCTGCTCTATCGGTGTGGGATAGAGTGCTTCCCCTTCGCACGTGCGTGGGTTTTCTCCAGGTGCTCCAGTTTCCTCCTCCAGGCACATGTTAATTGGCCGATAACAGCTGCAGAGATTGAGGACCGTAGAGCGAGGGCAATTGTCACTGGCTTGCGGCGTGGCTGCCTCCCTGCTCAGCTGTATGTATGTGTGTTGAACTTCTTTCGTACCGTACGTAGCCAACCGTGCTATTCGGAGGCCTGTGGTTTCTCCTAGTGTGCGAGTGTTTATCTCTCTGCTAGAGTGAACGAATGTTGTGGACACCACAAGTTTCAATTGTTACTCGTTAAATTATTCATCTAACTTATAAGAAATTGAAATGGGCTGGGCACGTAGCTATGAGGGATGATGGCCAATGATCAAAAATAATGAACGACATCCAAAGGGATGGAGCGCGTGTATCCGAGACGTCGATCCAGGAGATGTTGCAAAATGTTGAGTTTTCATAAACTTAGCGGTCATCGGAAGCACAAGCCACTTGCCTTCCAAAAGTTAACTTCTGTCCAAAGAAATGATAATTGGTTGTTAAACATGGATTTTTTTGGGGGGATAAATATTTCCTTTTTTTAATTTCTGGCATTGAAAAAATTGCCCACTCTAGATGTGCCAAAGTGCTGGTCCATGAGTGGCCTGGTTGGGTATTATAAGGGGTGCAGCCCTCAGCCTGTGCCTGGCAAACGCATCAGTACTCTGCGGCGACATTGGACAACATGTTTGCACTGAATTGCCAAACTTTCCACTTAAAATTGCCTGTTTAGCAATTTAAACATTGCATGGCATGCTGCAACCCTGAGTTTGTAATCTGCTACCAAGATTAAACTTTCCATCATGCAAATATCAGCTAATTTACGCCTATTTCCAACCGAAAAGTTCGTGAGGTACTTGATTCAAAGCCAGATTTTTTTTTATGTTCCAAATATTTAATGACTTGCCTATCACACTTATGATTTTTTATATTATTTGAAAGCTATTTAATTCAGTAGTAATACGCTTTTTTCTGTTAAATTGTATGACTGCACTGTTTGGTTATTCCATGTCATGCCTTGCCATATTGTGTACATGCAGCTGCTTATTCTCATAACTTTGCTTGGAATTGTAAAGATGTAAAAACTAATCTACACAATTGATTCTCATAATTCTAGATTTGAAGCTTTCGTGACTGCAAGGATTCATACTCTTAGTTTTTTCGAAAAAAGTCACGTAGGTAAAAAATGAGATTAAAATTAATAAAAGTAATTTATTATTATTATTTTATTTCTATTATTACTTTTATTAATTTTAATTACATTTTTTACCTACGTGACTTTACCGAAAAAACTAAGAATATGATTCTCATAACTTTGCTTGGAATTGTAAAGATGTCAAAACTAATCTATGCAATTGTGTTCTGCTTGGTAATCTAATTATTACTATGAAATTGACATTGCTATGCCTGTGGCATGAGAAGGAAGGGTACCATAATTAAACTATTGATGACTTTTGGAATGTCTTTCACACGAGATCTGAGCTCTTGGCTGTCCAATGCCCATGTATTATGGAGTTTATTCATCCTCTGCAGCCTAACATCACAGGGTTGAAATCTGTAAGTATTTCTGACTTGGCCTGCATATTGAGCATTTTTTTATTTCCAGTTGTTGCCACCCAGGAACTACTGAACTTTACTCTCATGCAGAACAGGGGGCTGGAGTTAAGAGCCACCGGCCATAGACAAGCAAGGTGGCCTGAAGCCCGATTTTAAGTGGTCACACTAGATACAAAGTCGATGGCAGGTTTGTTTCACTTGCAGCGAGGTCCAATGTGCTTTTATATTGTGGGAAGCAAATCTGCAAACAAGCCTATTGTAATCAATTAATTTCAGCTGTGCCTATGAGCTAGTTAAGAACTTTTCTACAATAAGCTCGTGTTGTTTCAACAGTGTCTGGATTCGAAGTAATGTATACGGTGTGTTTGTTAGGCATGCAATGACGTAAAATCAATTATTGTACTCGAGAATTGATTATTTAAATGTCTTATCATCGTCATCAGCGACCCGTATCTTGTGTTGGATGAAGGCCACCCCAGCCCTGAGGTGCCACACTCCATCTCGCTCCTGCACATCAACTGATCTCATTACTCCATCTCTGCCATGGCAGTCCGCATGAGGTTGTTTTCTTCCACAACACATACAGTATATGCCGATTCATATACGTTGCGGAATTCGTTTAATGCAAATTCAGAAAAATTGAAGTTCGCTACATTTGCCATGACGTCCCAATTTTTTTTTGAGATTTGTTTTATTTCGACCATTAATTGTAATTATTCCTCAGATGAAGCAGGTGGCATATTCTTACATGCCCCCACTATAAGAAGTTCAACATACATATATGTGGAATGAAAGTAAACCGATGAAATCAGTTTAAAAATGCAAATTATAATGTACGCAGTGTTGGTAAAATGAACCCTTACGTTCAAAGTCACTGTAGCTCAGATAATGTAAATGAACTCTGTCCCCATTATAGATGTTTAATGAGGTAACGTTGTTGGCCAGGGTCACCAACGCTCCACCTCCCGCCGCCGCTGTCCTGTGTGGCCGTTGTTCTCATCGTCTTCATTACAACAGGGCCGTCAGGACCGTCAGGACCACGGGAAGGGGTCGCCCAACTCTCCAGCAACCCCCCCCCCCCCCCCATTAGTGGACATCCCATGTTGAATACACCGAGAGATGTTCGGATTAGTTTGTGACAATTTCAGATGTGCCTTCCTGCTGGCGATCATTTCCACATGCCACTCACGGTCGGTTCAATTTGATTTCGCTCACCACAAACCTGCACCACCCCCCCCCTTCCTACTTCCATCACAGATTTGGGCCATTTTCAATTGCAAGCGAGCAGGAACAAATCATGCACATTTGCATTGCAACTTTTCGGGATATTACTTTGGTGTGATGTTCAATGAGTGGCGATGTATATGCCAATGAGTAATGTTTTTGACAAGTTTCGCATGGTTGTGAATTGATTAATGATTATTATTATTATTATTTTTTACCTAGGACAGCCTCGCTGAATCTCAAGTTTCATTTTCAGGAGGGTCCTGCCAAATGTCCGCAGCAGTGCACGATGTTGTTCTGTGTAATGCCTATTGAGTAATTTTCAGTTGATTGTTTTGCCAATACTAGTTATATTGTATGTTTTTTTGTTTTTGCGATGGGAGGAAACCAGAGAACCTTGAGGAAACACATTCGGAACAGGGGGAGAACGTACACACTGTATACAGAAAGGCACCCAAGTCAGGAATCGAACGTAGGCGCTTGTTCTTAGAAGACGTAAATGTTACCAATGTGCCACCCTGCTGCCCAACGAGGAGTTCTGGAGCTAAGCTGATGGCAGGTTTTCTAACGTGGCTTACTCCTTCCCTTGCCTCCCACAATCTCCCCACAGCTTAATGCGTCCTATCTCTGGCATTCATCTCCTCCAACCGTTCCCATCTTTTATACCAATTCACCACCTCATAACACGATGTCCATGGGAAATGGTCAAGTAAGTTATCGTGCTGCCACAGAATTTAGGACATTTATTAAATTGCCCTTAAAATTAAGTAAAGAATAAAAAAAACCTGCCCGTTCAATTTTGTGGAGCTGAGTGTAGAGTTTTATGCTGATTGCTTGGGTTTAAAATTTTTTTGCTGCCCATTAATTTTCAAACATTGTCCATTGGGTACGGAACACATCGTCCTGGTTGTAATGTTTTGGTGATTTTGCTCAGTCCTCCTTGTGTCGGCGACAGCGTGCGCGTGGCTGTGGCCAAGAAAGGACTAATTCTCAGCGCATTCAGCAATCCCAACACCCATACCCCCTCTAAAGCCACCCACCATCCAGCCATCATCCAGACACCATACATCACCAAATGATCCATAATTCCGTATCCCTTGAGGCACCGCTCATTATAAACTGCTATTCATCCTTTTGGATGAGGGAAATTGGCTGGAGAGAAATGAAAGTTTTTTTTTGTGTTTAAAATGATCAGAGCGATGGGGAGTAGCATTAGCACGCTTGCAATGGCTCTGCAGGTCACGCCGCTGGTGGTGCTGTCACGCACCAATTGCTCCCTTGCAGGAGACAAATGCCAAAGGTCACCGATTCGGTAATGGGTTTCATTCTTCTTGTTAAATTATGTTGTCTTGCCACAATGGACATGTGATTGCTCGGGACTTTGAGGAATTTGCAAAACAATAGCGTCCAGTAAATATTGCTAATCATGTTCTAATGAAGGCGTAAACCACTAATTCAGCTTTGAATGACGAGTTTACGGTACATCCAACTGCCCCTGCTGAGCAGTGAAAGGATGTCACAAGGATTAATCCAAGCATACACAAATCACGGAGGCTATTCGTGTCATCGTGTGCATATGTGTATTATATAACAGGGTCTGGAGCAGTTGGTTAGCGCACTGCACCAAGAACCACAAACTTAATTCAATTCCCAGCCACAGCTAACATCGATGGAAAGTAGTTATTTCAACTTGTGCTGGGTCTAGCTGAGGTTAATTTAGCCTTAAATTATTGTCTGGTGTGGTGTGGTGTTTGACAATATCACTCTGTCCAGTTCTGTGCAGGCCCTATAAGGTGCTCGCTAACTGTTCCGTCGTCAAAAATATTTCGTCAATTGTTGCCAATAATGTGGTCAGCATCTAAGATTGCAATACTTTGTCAATAACAGCTCAATTTAATTGGGAAAAAAATATTAAATAAATATTCACATTCAAATGGTTTTGGAGCAAAATAGGTGCTGTTACTGAAAATTGTAGAAGATGACTATCCATTTCCATCAATTCTCCAATTCTGAGTTTCAACCTGTGTACTTGCACATTATATTACACGTGCTTGTAAAATATATGGAACGTATTCGAAATGTAACATATTTGAATTGGACCAATTTGCAAATAATTGCACGGTGTTGTAGGAGCCAAGACGAATGGCCCTGAATGCTCAATCATCATGCACCCCTTACATTTCCAGACGGAACAGAGGCAAACGATTACGAGACTCATTGGTTCACCCCGCCATGAGAGCAGTGTTCTTCATGAATTTTCAGAGAGGGCCCACTTTCGCCGTTTAGACATCAGCAGTGCGAGGGCCGCCACAGATTTTCAAACCATCGGGAGTTTGACAGCAGCACGATGATGATGGGAGGTGTTGTCACGTGTCGTGTATTGTCGAGGGCCACACGTTAGGGGGCCGCACTCGAGGCCACCGTGGGCTACTAGTGGCCCGCTGGGCCTTGCAATGAAGAACCACTGCATAAGAGCATCAGTCAATGCGTCTAAACTGAGTCTGAACATAATTTTGAACAGAGGTCATCATACAATATTGTAACCTACACAGCTCGTTCCCGTGGCAAGTGGCAGCTCGTCACGTGCAAGCGCTCCCTCAAAGGTGATTGAGAGAAAGCACGGCTCACTTGAGATGCAGGACGAACGCTCGCCGCCCGGAAGCTTTTGCCTCTCATCGGCATTTCTGCTCCAATGCGGCGCTGCAACTTTTAATCCAGCTCATCGGGGGCCGGCCGTTTTGTACACTTGGCAAGCAGCGGACGCAAGCCGAGGATCTTGGACCGACTGGCTGATGTGGTCAATATTTGAGATTGCATATTGTCGGGCGGGGTGAGATAAAGGGTTGTGGGCGGAAGAGGGGAGATTCGGTGCTGCTTTGCAAGTGAAGGCTGTCAGCGTGGAATTAGTGGAGTGCGTGTGGTGCGTGTGATTGTGTGCGTACACGAGCGTATGTGTGTGTGTGGGGAGCGGTAGTGTAGTGGTTAATGCACTGCATTATGAGCCCGGCGACCCGGGTTCGATCCCCGCTCACGGCCAACACCAGTCATGGGCCTCCCCTAGGTCGACTCAACCTCAAATGAGTACCTGGTATAATGTGTAAAAATTAACACTGGGGAGACAAAGGCGGCCAGGCATGGTGTTGGCCACCGACCCCCTCGTGTGCCGTGCTGGCTTTCATTGTTGCTCGCTAACAGCACTTGCCTTAAAAGTCTGTTAAGTCTGTTAATGCTATACGGGAGATCTTTGTGTATATGCATGAGTGTGTGCCATTCTAAATTCCAAGCGTGCAGACTGCAAGTGTTGGGGTCAGGTCGCTCGTCTCGTTGTTTTGGATTAAAAAAGGCTTCAGCAAAATCCGGTTTCAAATAAAAATTAGTGAAAGTCAATTTGACAGGAGACGTTTAAAGCTACAACAACATGCAATGCGTGACATGCTATCCAATGTCGCTGTGGGATTGGGGCGGTGCGGGGGGCTGTGTAGAGAAAATAAAACCGAGCTCGAGATGCGAGGAGAATTTTGATTCAGTTGATTCTTTTTTTTTTAAAGATGCAACGCCGTCGCGGGACACGAATTTATAACAGATACATAACCACGTGGGGTACTTTCTCAAGCGGAGTTGAGGATGAAAATGACGACGATGCGTGCTTTGCGTTTGCGTGAGCTGAGCACGCCGCCTCTGTCGAGGCTGTGCTCGCTTCGTGAATGATTCTCGAAAGCAATTCTGGGACTAACAACGGATGCATTGATCACGGGGAAGCAGTGCGTCTACTGGGTGTTTAGTTGTCGATTTAGAGGAAGACCATGGCGCTTATTTTGGGAACCAAGCTGGATAGAACATTTCCGTGTTTTCCCCCCTTTTTTAATATGACATTCCAGTGAAGTCAGCTTCAAAGCATTTTCGCTTCTTAACAGTTGGGTTTCTGTTTTAGAGAAAAATACTGTATTGTTAAAACGATTACAGTCGGTATCCTGCGTTTGTTGAATCTATCTAGGTGTGCAATGTGTGCCGTATAAGAAAATGCTTCAGCTTCAAAAGTCCATACGCAATATTTAATGGATATTGGCCTTACATAACCAAAGATATTTATTTTTATTTTTGCTCTGTTAATTAAGTGTATGCAGCGGTTTCTGGATAGCTGCTGAGCAAGTTGAAAATAAAGCTTGTGATATTAATACATTCTTTCAACTAAGACGTCTTCACTCGGGTAGAACTATATTCACTCGGCTTAATTAATTTAACATTTTGTGACATTTTCCTCAGTGTTGTTGGAAAGAAGTCTAGGGCAGCAGAAATGCCTTTCGTTTTAATGAGGGCACGGATATCAGCTTTGCGCTCAACTCTTTTTCAGAAGTGGATTTTTTTTATGCTGTTTCAACATCGTCTTCATTTAATAAAACGTGGAAAATTGCAATAACTTCTAAACATTGCAAAAAGTTTGAATTGGCATCAATTCTCTGACAAACAAAAAAGTTCGGGTGCACGATGGCCTCAAGTTTCGACCCTTTTTTCGCATCAAAGAAGCGTCCTATCAGCGTTGGACGAAGTCCTCCACCTCAGAGGGCTCCTCCGGCAGGCGAGGCTGCGTTGGGCCGGGTCATGGAGCCCGCGTGCCTTACCACCGCGTGCCCAAGCGCTTCTGTTTGGCCGCATGGAGGGGGGCTAAACGAGCGTGGCGCGGGCTAGATAAAATGTGTGCTGTGGCACAGGAGGATGTGGAGCTGCGTGGACTTGCCGAAGACCGCTGCCAGCGGTGTCAAGATGGGCCGCCTGTGAAGGACGCGACTGGGCGGTGCCCGGCTAGGTGCATTTTGCCGCTATTGGGAGGCGGTCACCTTCCAGCAACAACGGAGGGCGGAGGAGCAATGGTCACAACGAGCGGAGCGCTGCGCGGGTTTAAACATCAAGGTGGCACAGTGGGGAGCACAGGAGTTGCATCTGTCGTTCACCTCGATTAGTCGACCCATAACACCTGGATCTGTCCCGTGACCTGCCAGCAGCGAACCTGACCCAGGACAGCTGAGTCAGTGGGTACAGTTTTAATAAACACGCCGTGCACGCTCTCGATCATTGTATTTAATAAGGTGCACTCGCACTGCATATACCCGTGGACTAGCTGGTGGCAGGGTGAGAGAAGTTCCATGTTCACTGTCCTGCTGGTGCCCACGATAGCCCTCTTGTAACCAACCGCCTCCCCGCGTTCATACTATCTTTCTCTCCCCATTTCCATTGGCCCAACTCCCCTACTCCCTCATTCTCACAATGCTGCCCAGTTAGGTGCCCTATTTTGACCTTGGGGTGGTAACTGCCCACTGATGGAGCGCCCCTCCAGTTGACGTGGGTCGATGTCAAAGCGAACAGTGGGACCGCTGTCACCGCTGGAGGCGGTGCGACTGTCCCGATAACGCCGCGATGTGGTGAGTGTGCGCGGGTTTCATGAGAGATTAATAAAGAGAGAGAGAGAGTGTGAATAATGTGTATCCTATGTGCTGACACTACGCTTGGCACCTGTTTACTCTCTTAACCCAGCCACAATCCATGAGTCCAATTTGTGCCTTCGCTGTGGGCAAGAGTTGGTAGTTTGTTGTTTTTGGCCTGCGTGAACTTCTGGAGGAGTTGTGGGGACCTTTAACAAATTGCTTGGCTGCAAATGTTGACAAGTCCTCGGTGCGTCTTAGTCTCTCCGTGCATTCTGAAGCATGTCTGGGTCATCTGGCATGAAATAAGTGGTAATATGACTGCAGGTTTAGTGTCACACCTATTAGGTCCACATCATGGTGCTGTAAACTACTGATCATAACCAAAGAATAGGCAGACAATTACGCAACCTCATACCTTTCCTTCTGCATGAAAAGCAAAAGTATTGTTTTAATGCATCCAAATATTCACATTGCCTTCTGGGTGTGCATCATTTAGGCAGACTTGGTTCAACACTATACAACTCTGGACGTGCCTTGACGTTCAGTATCTCATGAGCAGTCAGGCTTTTTTTAACCAACCCTGAACTGCTAGATGTCTACAAGCAAAGACCTCGGTTAGATATGAGTCTAAGGTCGACTCAAAACTATTGAATACATATAATCAATTATTTGTTTGATGCAATTGATTGTTTGACATTGACGCTTGTTATGATTTTGTGATGATGGCATAAATTTGAAAAGCAATCCTCTGGCTGGCACTAACGCGACATTGCATCATTGCACCCCTAACGACAAACGAACAGAACCCCAAGGCAGAAGACCATGGAACGTTCTGGTTTGTCTAATCAAGAGGCAGTGTCGAGCTCACTCGATATGGAGAAAGAGGGCTACGAATCATGCCCTTGCTTAGGACCAGGGGTTTGTGTTTACTGTGTTGTGTTTGTGGTCCTTCGATTAGCAAGCCTGGCTACGTACGGTATGAAAGAAGTTCAACATACATACAGGGGGTCATTTCACAGGGAATATTTTCCGGGGCTCCCGAACCCCCCCCCCATCTCCCCACCCCCAGGTGTCCCCCCCGTTCGTGCATGGAAACCCCCATCCCCTCCCCCTTCGTGCGTGGCAACCCCCAGCCCCCCCCCACCCCTCCCGCAGCTTTGCGTTGTGTGCCCCTTTGACCTCTGGGTCCACAGATTGATGAGTTACGTGAAAATGCACGTTGGATCAAACTTTTGTTTAAATTCTAACTACTATAATCGCTGATGTGACTTATACTTATTTTTACAGGTGTTGCTCGTCAGTAACCTATTTAACTGATTTACGTAAAATTGAATGTTAAGTTGTTTCCTTTAAAGTTGAATATCTCAGAGTGATGCAGGGGATTAAAAAAAAAACAATTTAGTGAAACACATGTATGTCAGAGGGATAGAGAGTGGATTGGATGACCACAGCGTTCATAGGGGACCACCTGCACAGCATTCCATCTCCACTCATGACATGAATCTGCGGAAGAAAAAAAATCCTGAAATTGATCTGTGTCAGACAAATCTGAAAGCACTTTTCAACTTGTTATCCAGCAGCATAGGTGTGAATTTCTGAGCCTTATGTTATTAGGCCCCCGAGGGCAACATAAAATGCGGCTGTACGTTTGGATGGTTTTGTTGGTGATGAGATGTACATGATTTTAGGCAATGGTGTATCCAGTAGCGAAGAGCAAATGACAACTGATGCTGCTGCTGATGTTTTCTTCCTAATTATTCTGATGATGATGATGATGAAGATAATTATTACTATGGTACTGTTATAGCAAAATAAAATAAAAGCAAACAATTTTTCAGCCAAGGAGGAACGAGGACATCGGAGCGAAGCGAGTGTTATGTTGGGTGCGTGCGTGGTTCTCTCTCTGTGTGTTGAGAGTCTTTGTCTCTCGAGGGGTGTTAGAGAAAGAGTGAAAGCACAGCAGTCGCTTGTTGAGAAGGATTGGGTTGTCACGGCATGCTTCAAGAGTGGGGGCCCGGGCTCGCAGCGGCTGTTGTTAATCGGGATGATAAATTCGAGAGCCCGAGAAATTCATGGGAATAACCACCCCATTTAACATAGGTCATGCGAGTTATTAATGGTTACCGACGTTTTATAAATGCTGGGCTATGCACAAAATCAAATAGAGTTATTGTTTGTTTAAGTAGGGCCCTAACCATTTAAAGAATGGGCATTTCATTGCGGGAAAATGTGTATTTTACAACGAACATTTATATAAACAAATACAGCGTGCATCTTTGTGGCATATTAATGTGGAAAAATAATTCCTACCCTCCAACTACTTTATGGGTTAATGGTTTATTGTGGTACTTTTGGTTAAGTAATTCTGATGCTACACTTTTACGAGCTTTGCTTAACAAACTTTAAAAGCTGATTATATAAACGTCCAAATAGTACGGCTATTGATATGCCGAGCGTTAACTTCATCTAAAACCCTGCGAGAATATAACACAGGCGCCGCGGTGTCTCATTGATTAAAACGTTTATAACAACTTTATGTATATCTCATTAAACACATGAATGAATTGTATAACAATAAGGGGCATAGTGATTCATCCCTCCGACCCAGCTGGGATTTTTAAAAATGCATTTCGTGGGTCAGGGTCTGAAAGTATTGTTTCCATTGTTTTTGTCCGTCTCGTGTGAATTGCTGTTTGTGTTTGTTGTCCCCTTTATCCTGAAAGTAATACGAGCACGAGATGTGTGTGTGTGTGAACAAAAACACATATGAACTATTACACGTGTCATTCGATGCGTATATCGTGAGCCTCAAGGATCGATATGAATTACAATCACCTTGTCACCTTGTGCCGTCCGGTCGAGCACGACCTCTGGGTGACATGCGCGAGTAGCCCTCCGCTGCCTCTCGAAGCTGCGTCAGTGTACTTGATGCGGTCCATCTACCTCGTCCGAGGTCGACCTGTGCCCCATGCTAACTTCTCCACGCACAAGCGAGACCGATTTCGCTCGTCCTCATAACCTGACTTAAAATAATTACGAGCATGCTAATTTGCGCCTCTCAACGTGTGCGTACTGTTGGATGAAGTCACGTGCATGCTCGTATCTAAATGGTTAAAACTCAAGAGCTGAGACATGAAAGAGACTTGGATAAAGGAATAAATACGGAGATGCATTAAAATGCATGCAAATTGTAAATCCCGTGGTGGTTTCTAAGGGTTGATGAACAAGGGTGATGGACGTTGTGTGTTTTAATGTTTTATTCAGCCTTATTTGAAGGCAACCAGAAGAGGACATAATTTAAATGAACAGATGCTTTTTAAATGCACTTGCAAATAATGTCAACGGGTTCACACAAACAAGCCTGGCATGAATAATATATGCACATGAACCCTGTTTGTGTACGATTTTAACACATTGCATCAGTATGAATTATACTCTCGGAGTTCAAAGATTCACTCTTCCACCAGCACCCCACAGATTTGATGAATTTGAGCGATGCCATGCTGTGATGCGGTTTAACATTGAAACGAAAATGTTTCCATTATGTCAGCATCACTTTTTAGTTTTCTCGTTTTTTTCCCCCTCGCCCCACCGTTTTCATTGCCACATTAGACTCAGCGTTAGAGCATAATGTCTTCATACAGGTTGTATAAATATAAAAAAAAACATCAAAAGCTTGCACGTACGATTCTATTCGTGTCTCAATATACATGAATCGGTTAACAATCAAGCTAATGAATTTCGATTTAAAGCTTTCGTGACTGCAGGGATTCATCTTCTTGGTTCTTTCGGTAAAGTCACGTGACTTTACCGAAAGAACCAAGAAAATAAAGCTAATACTAATACTTATGGCCTTGACACATGTTTACATCCTTGGCCATGGTGACTGCTGGATGGAAAGCCAACCGACTCTCACGATTCTGCGATGTAGTGATCCACCTTGCGCACGACAGCTGATTGTATCGCTCCATCTTCCCAGTGGATGTCCTCTTTGAATGCATTCCGCTCCTTGGCTTGAATCTATGTCGAAAATAAACTGCACGGTAGCTGCTCTAAAATTAAATTCCAGCCGAGGACTCTTTCCCCCTTCTTGAAAGCACGACTATGGAGGGGTTTTTTATTGAATTGATTTCAAAGAAACGTTTCATGGGTTTCTTGGCGGCGAGATCGTGACTCTGTAGGTGTTAAGAACAGTTTTATTAACGTCATTTTATAAACCCCCTAATAACATGAACAGAAAGCACATGTGCATACTCATTAAACAAATTATGGATATGGAATGAAAAATGAAGAAGCTGAATACCATAAACATTTTGCACATGTGAGTTTATTATTTTTGTGATGTATTTTGTTTCCGAGGCAACACAAGCTTCCGTCATCAGGTGGGACAACCACAGCTGATGACGGAAGCTTGTGTTGCCTCCGAAACGTCGTGATTTAATTTAGTTATTTTTATTCTTTATTTTTATTTTTTATTTTCACCTACGTGATTTTACCGAAAGGTGGGACAACCACAGCTGATGACGGAAGCTTGTGTTGACTCCGAAACGTCGTGATTTAATTTAGTAATTTTTATTCTTAATTTTTTCACCTACGTGACTTTACCGAAATAACCAAAGAGTGTAGAATACAACCTGATTCTCAAGCGCAGCGAGTTGGCTGTCTCAGCCCGACCACCAATGGCTTGCAGACACATAAAACCATCATATTAAATTGGACTTTGTGTATAGTGTGGCTATATTTAAACTCTCTCAAAACTAAAATCTATTTTTTACAAATCGATTCTTTAGCTCATGACATAATGAGATATCACAAATGGATTAACATTGGAAAAAATACCCCAAATTCTATATATTTTTTTAATAAATCAAATATTTTATTTGGACTGCAAGAAGAATTCGATTCGCTATGAAGCTCTTCATCAAAGATGTCCAGTAGGGGCAGGTCAACAAGTTACATCAACAATACACACAAAAAAATAGAGAAAGAGAGAAAAGGTAAGAAAGTCACTAAAAATAAATATTAAACAAATAAATAAAGTACGAGTCCAAATTTCATGTAAATTCTTGCTGATTTTTCAACACAATGCATGCTTGGTCAAGGCAGCAAGAGAACAACCAAAACATCCCCAGGCCACACCAAGAGAACGCACAGTAGTTCCTCAATTAAATTCCACATGAAAATTGAACTATCGACACATGGGCAAGCATCAAAGTCACAAATCACATTTGTCAATGTGGTTGTATCCAGCACCGATCTTCTGCTTCAGGATATGTTTTGTTAAAGGACGATCTAAAATGTTAAGGGAGAAAACAAGAGGGTCCTCTGTTGCCATTGGCATTAATTCAGCTCTTCTATCTCACGTGGAAATCACCGTAGGGCTTTGGGAATGAATAGAACAAGTGATAATTCCGTGCCAATGATGCCATGGCCAGTCGCACCATTCAGACCACTCGAAGAAAAATTGTGCCATCACAAAGGTCGACAATGTCAGACGAAAATATATTGAAAAAAAAAAGACGAATGCTGTACTGCACCTCATCCCACCCGCTGTCCCGAAAATTGCCGTTTCAGTAAAACAATCTGCACAAATGGGAAATGTGGAACGTTATGTGTCTCCACCCACTCCACCCACGTCGCTCCTAGTAGCACGATAGCACTGCGCATGGCTGAGATCCCTCACGGAATACAAGACGGGGATCAGGAGGGAGGCTTGTGGAGAGGTGAAGGCGTTGGGAGTTGTTGGGGGGGGGGGGCTTGTGAATAGATGAGGGATTGTTAAGAGTTGTCAGTGGGATGGTGGGTGAGGAGGGAGCTGTGAGGGGGGGGGGGCTTGTGAATAGATGAGGGATTGTTAAGAGTTGTCAGTGGGATGGTGGGTGAGGAGGGAGCTGTGAGGGGGGGGGGGGGTGAGGAGGGGGAGCTAGGGCTGATGGATCAGGATTAATGTTGCTTGTGGAGTGCTCCCTGTGGTCGTGTTATGCATTCAAGATGAGTTCCTCGTTATTGTAGCTATAGGAAATATACGTATTTGTGTTGCTAATCCAAGGCCCCCAATATTCAAATATGCTCAAAATGTCTCCCCCAATATTTTGGTATAAAAAATTGTATTGCTATGCTATGTAAAGAAAACAACAATTTGCTAAACCTTGGCCACAATATCTGGACTTGTCTTCATATAAATCAATGCATAGATTTATGTTCATATGATTCTGGTTATGGTTGTACTAATCTCTGCCATGACATACAATGAAGCAAAAAATGGTAAAAAAGTAAAAACAGAACAATGTAATACAATACACGATTCGACATTATTGTAAATAAAAGAAAAAGTCCATCCCATGAGTTAGTGAATTTTTAAACATTTTAAGCAGGAAATTATTTTTCAAATTTAGATTTTTTTTCTGGGTTTGGGACCCCCAGACACCCTGGAAGATTTAGTCCCCCCCAATGTTGACTCCATGGCTACGGCCTTGTGGTAATCTACGATGCTTTCACAACTTGAAAGTGTGTCCATTTGTGTTTTGTTAGGAAAATCTCATCAATGCAACCATGGACAAACACGATTGTGTATTGACATTAGTGGAATAAGTTTGAGCTTTGTTCAGTAGTGATTGTGTGGTGTGGTAGTGTAGTGGTCATTGGAGGTGTATTGAGTTAGCCAACCAGCAATTTAATGTCATGCTTCGATTCCATAATATATATTTTACATTATGGTGAATTTAGCGGCCACTATTGGCACCAGATATCCTGTAAACCCATTATATTCAGCATATACCAATTTAAACACACTTGTTATTGCACACTTGATTGCGTACATTTATCGTGAGATTCATTATTTATTTCAATCTATTAATTCTGTATCGTTAGTGTTGAGATTTGCAAATTAGATCAATTGTTGGCGACGATGCAGAACGCACCCGGTATCCGAAGTTCGATTCTCTGCCACAGATGAAATTTTTGGTGAATAATGCCTCAATCAGTCCTGGGTCGACCTTACATTCATCATCATAATCATCATCAAATGAGTAACCTGGTGCAGTGCCGGATTAAGCTAGTGCGGAGCCTGTAGCATATCTTATAAAGGGTCTCTAAATAAAAAAAACCCGTAAATATTAAACCACATACATTTCTCACTTGCATAGTTAAGTAATTGTATTTTTTCATTTGCTATACAGCCAGGTAATACGAAAAATCGCTAACCCTAAACACCCAGTCGTTCATAAAAGTTGAAGGCAGTATAGTACTATAGTGATAGAGCAAGTGCAGAATCACTGAACCGGAATTGATTGCTTGAAAGCATTTAGTACGAGGCCCTTGAAAGTGCGGGGCCCGTAGCATTTGTAGCTCCTCTTGCTACTGGGATAATCCGGCACTAATCTGGTGCAGTGTGTTAACATCAGCGCTGGAGAGACAGAGCCCAGCCAGGCGCGCTTCTGGCCACATCGCCCCCTCAAGCGCCACGTCGGCCTCAGTAGGCACTCACAACATTTGCTCCAACGCTCTATTGTAGGTTGTCTGAGGGGGATCTTTATCTTTGGTGTGTTGACTGAAAATCCACGTCATTTTTTGGAAGCTATCTTTCGCGGGGTTTTTCACCTGTTAAGGAGTCACAAATGAAACCTTCATACTAATTTATTAAAACCGTTCAACTTCAGCCTTTGTTATTCATAAGAGGTTGCAGCAATAGTTTATTTATATTTTTACTACACAAGTAATATTTACAAGGGATAAATAAGCGATGCCAATGAAGCATAATAAGTCAAACAGATTGACTTTCAAGAATTCCAGTCCCACATGAATGCTTGAATGTTGCCACATGTATTCTTGGAGATTGTGCTTGGTAGGAATGTATCTCCTGACTCGGTCTGTTTAAAACCCCCAGAGGAACCCACAGGCTGCAGTTAATTTATACAAATTGTACACTTAGCAATTGTGGCTCAAGCATGATTGTAAATCCAATTGCAGATACAATACTTGGAAGCAATGTTTACTCGACAGTAAGCTGTTAGCATCCCCTTAAAGTTGTGCACAGAGAGTTAGTGGGGACGCTTCAAGTTTGTCAACAAAGTGCGAATTTATAGAACAAAAAATCATAAAGTATATTTGAGGAAAGATGGCTTTGAGTAATTGCTCTGTCAGAAAATGCATTTGCTAAATGTTACCTTTGAGGTAGTGTAAAGCTTCAAACTGGGTCAGCAGTTATTGGCTGTGTAGCGCAACACAGAAGAACACAACGACAGTGTTCAACGTAAAACAATATTCATAAACACATATCATCACATCTTCTTAGGTTTTTTCGGTAAAGTCACGTAGATATCATCACAATTGCCATCTATAGTTGCAACAACATTTAATTGTAATATATATTCAGGGTAGAGTAATGAAGGATAACATTTGGAGCTGGTTTCTACGTGGGAAAATATTTTTTCCATATTCAGGATGTTTCCATCCAATAATTCCGTTCGCTATTTAAATTTAAACTTCTCCCCATTGCGCCTTAATTGCATTATGGGTATCGGGTTGTCGTTTGGAACGCTCACAGGAACAGTGCACCAGCTAGTGTCAAAGAATGGCCGTGGGAGGAAGAAGACCACAACCTCCAAAGCCTCTTCAATATGCCTCGTTATCGACACTCAAAGATGCGTATTTTAAATGCACTGCTAAGAGTACAGCAGATGTCACATCGCCCTCAAACCAACACTTTAATCGCTCTTCTCAGCGGTTGATCGTACTTACGGTGGTGCACACAACAGCTCTACTGGTGACCCCCCCCCCCCCCCTTATCTGAGAGGAGCTGGAGCCGGGCCTGGTGAAACCCCACGTGTAATATCATGCTTTATGCACGGTCGGTCATCGATGACTGGGCTATAACCAGAGGTGTGGACTCGAGTCATGTGACTTGGACTCGAGTTAGACTCGAGTCATGAATTTGACGACTTGCGACTCGACTTGGACTTGCATAACAATGACTTTGTCCCACCTCTGAGATGTGGACTCGAGTCATGTGACTTGGACTCGAGTCAGACTCGAGTCATGAATTTGATGACTTGCGACTCGACTTGGACTTGCATAACAATGACTTTGTCCCACCTCTGGCTATAACCACCAAATAGTTCACTTGAGACTTCAATTTAATCAACTGCCTGGGTACAAACCCAGAACCCCAATGGTGCCAGCTCATTGCTCCATTGCAGTATTCGCAACTCCCCCCACTCCCATCAGAGCTACTGGGGCCACCTCGTCATTTATTGTGTTTGTTGTCCTTCCCCCGCACCTCCGATGAGCACGGTTGACTACGCGTGGAAGAAGTTCAACGTACATAAGACATTCTCGATTCATTGCGAACGTGCCACTCTTGAAAACGATAGGTCTCATGATTGAGTATTTCATATCGTGTCCTAATAATGTCACATGATTACTCCACAATACAAATGCACCTTTCAGCATCATCTGTGTGCATGGGGCAGCCACTAATCCTCCCCGTGGTGCAGCTGGCTCGCTGAGATTTTGGCAATGTGCTCCAAGCCCTGAAATTCCGTTGACCATGTCCGATTTGCGTGGCGAGTTACAAATGCCAGGCGCGAAAAGCGGTGGTGAAACGCGTGTGAGAAGAG
The DNA here is from genome assembly GCF_964198595.1 of Lampetra fluviatilis. Classification (NCBI taxonomy): domain Eukaryota; kingdom Metazoa; phylum Chordata; class Hyperoartia; order Petromyzontiformes; family Petromyzontidae; genus Lampetra; species Lampetra fluviatilis. The sequence goes on along the minus strand of NC_136276.1, from coordinate 2,680,568 downwards.
GTGACAGGACAAAACAAAGAGACGTGAGCGATTGATTGATTGATGCCGTGCAAAAAAAAGTATTAGATCTATTGCGTGTCTGCATTTCCGCCCTGGGAACAGTGTCAGTCTTCGTGAAAGTGGTCCACGTGACATGACACCAACCGCTGCCTGTAAAAAAGTGCATTTGCAAGAGTTATCTGGCACAAACCAGGCTCTGCTGACGTGTGTGATATAATGGTGGGTAAGGACGTTGAAGTGTGTTTTGGAGTTAACTGGCCGTGCACATGATTAACTCCATAGGCTGGTGCAGCGGGTGTGATGATAAAATCCCTATCAACCACTGACTCGAGTCAAATTTTGCGATCACGCTGGGACGTTCCATAGATTTTCCGCTTTTCGCTGCCACGCATTTTCTAAGCTGACTCTAATCGGTGCCCGGCAGATTTTGTGCCGTGTTTCTGCACTCCAACCCCAGGTTCTACATAAAGAACATTGCGAATGTTGCCTTTGAATATGTTACGTGCATGTGCGTGCAATGTTTTAAGTGGAAATAAATTATTTGTATGAATATGTTCTAGTGTAGAAAAAAACGTACAAATTTGTTTCCTATCTCTGAACTAAATCTGAACTGTCACATCCAATTATATATTCATACATTTAATTACAATATTTCTATTCTGTCATGTTTTTAATAGTAAAAATTAGCTTTTGTGTACAGCCATGATGTTTGACTTGAAGCAAAAATTACAAAACTGTACCACTTTTGCCAAATATTCACAGTATTCCAATCTCCCCATTTATCTGATTTAATCTATTTTTTTAAATTATACTTTCATGGGTGTTGAATTGCTGTCTGTTGTAAGTAGCGGTGCACATGTTTTTTTGTTATCTTGACAGGGCCCATTTGGCCTGATGCTCGCCTAATAATTAAAAATAGGTGAAGTACAGTAAAACAAACGAAACAACATCAAACTGAAACGTAAAACTGCTTAAAGTTAAGTAAACATTTCTCTGTCAGAGTAAACATACGAGGAGGCATATCACAACCAGAAAAATAGAATTGAGTGAATGATAATTACACCTCCGGTAATGCTTTGTTTTTTTTATGGAAGGACAATTTCGACGAAAATTTATATCAAAAACAACTAAGTAATGGAAAATTATTTTTAGCCAATAAATGAATCAGACCCCAAGTCTCATGTTCTCTTCTACTTAAGAGCAGCTGCGCTCATAATGATCCTCAACTCCTGAGCCAGGGCCTCCAAAAAAGGTTGCCAATTTGTCCACGAATATATTATTAGTAACAAAAAATTGGTATGTTGACGTATTATATATTATGCGTGTCTGATTTTTAATGTTTCCAAAATGTATATGCTTAAGTCAAACATCTGACAGACAAGTGAAATGTTGTCTCTTCTACTCACAAAAGGAGTAAGAATTTGATGATATCAGCCGTAATCTTACCACGCACTTAAATACAGGGAGACATTTCAGCCAGATACCTAATGAGAATAATTGCTTGTCCAAGTCCGGCGACTTCATTGGCTGCTCCACTCCAATGTGCACAGTTAGCTACGTACGGTGCGAAAGAAGTTCAACGTACGTGAATACGTGAACAGCCACTTCGTTGAGCTGTCATTTGTGGCCAGGTCGTTTCCACAAAAATAGATAAATAACTCAGTCGGCCTTACCTGGTATAATAATAATAGTAGTAGTATAGTTTAGTATTTAGTTTGTTTAAATGCACCGAGCCTGGCACAAGCGCCTTGGTGACGTCAGCATTACTTAGTGGCGAATGGTGGTCGTTGTTTAGTTTTCTCAGCCTGGTTGCGCCAACTTTTCCACACCAGCTCCAGCACTCCATCACTTTATTCTTCTTCGTCTTCTCGCTTTCTCCCCATGTGTAAAACATGTGCATGGGGCACCCTGTGCTGAAAGAAAACAGTCGTGAATTCCAAAACACCCACAGTGTCCGCACGTCGCAGTTCACATACACATATATCATTTGTTCAAATGCATCCCAGGAGTGTGCATATGTGAGCCGGGGACATACACGCTGCTTTGCTTGTGGTCAACACGGATGCGATTTCCGAGTTAAGAAGAAGCTCTGATATGTAATGGTTTCAGATGCAACGTAATTTCGGGTTTCTGAAAATCACAACCAGAACACTGCGGTTCAGATCTTCAGCCAAAGGGCCAGACTCGCAATGTGATGCATGCTTTGTTTTGAATGCTCTTTTTTAAAATGAAAACACCCCCAAGGCTCCTTCCACAACCATGGCGGAAATGAATATGGTGAGTCATATACATTTCTGCGAGATGTTCATCTGGCCCTAAATCACTACCCGAGCTGGAAACTGGACTCTTCCCCATCCTTTTCACGTTTTCTTTTAGATCGTTCCCCATTGTTGTCCTGATTGTGCTATGGACGTCCTGTCAAGAGATGGAAGAATCTATTTCGATCTCTAGCAGTGCGGTGCGGTCTTTAGAGAACAGTCCATGGAAGCAGATCATCAAGTGCAGAATTAAGTTGAAAGCGATGGGTTTTTGAATCCAACAACGCATTAGAGTCGACAACGCAGAATCTCAGTGATGCCACCCGGCTCAATCATAACACTATGTAACACAATTTTTGTTCCTGGGTAGTAAGTGTTATTTCGTAATTGCTTATGCCTAAAAAGTATACGAAAATGGCTATTATTCCCCAAAAACTTTGCTTCTGAAATTGACCAATTTTTTTCTTGAATTTATCAAGACGAGCATCAAGGATATGGACTTTGAGGGACATCCTACAGCCCTTTGTGCCGTAGTTCTTCACCAGCAATTGTCCATCTTACCTTCCAGAGTTTTTTTTGCATTGCTCGCAGGTCAAATGAGGTGCCCAGGGTTTGTCTTGATCCCCGACAGGCATGCCGAAATATGCCTTGTAGGCCTCACACATCTTAGCAGATGCTTCCACAGAGTACTTTTTCGCTCTTGTCTTGATACATTGGCCACAGACATAGCAAAATGCGTCTGCCGGATGCTTGCAGCCGCTTGATGCCCTCTCAGGAAAATGCAAATATGTATCCACTTAGGCAGCTGGAACTAAACTGAACTGGTGGGCTTAAGGCCCCTGAATTTATACTCCTATTTATATTACTGGAAAGTTATAGAATGTTTTAGAAGTCACATCAAGTTTACTCAGCACTGAATCTATCTAGGATGTTCTGGAAAATAGGTAAATTTCAAAATATCAATGTTCTGGTCACAAAAGGAAAGTTTGTGGGGAATAATATTCATTTTATGTACTTTTGAGGCATAAGCAATTAGGAAATAACACTTACTACCCAGAAACAATTGATTAAATTCAGATATAATTTTATTCACCAAATGTGACTTGATAGAATCAAATGGTGCATCATGTTTGTACTCTGCTCATAACACGTATTCAGGTCCATTCTTCTAAGTCTATACTTATCATTAATACAAAGGTAACTCTATGCATAATAAAAACGCGTATATACCCTTCTAAACATGATCAAGTAGTACGGACAAAGACTAATTGTTGGCACGGCACATTATGGCAAATAATATGTAATATGTAGAACAACAATTTAATATGCGAAGGCATTGGGCCGGCAAGGGCAGATAAAGGCACTCGAGATGAAAATGGCAAACAAAGAGCTCCTCTCTGGCTGCATGCGGGGACGGCGGGTTTCATCATGCGGGCAGCAAATCACGTGGGCATTCACTTAATGCACGTGGGTTCAAGTTTTCACATGAGCATTCGACAACGAGTGTGCGGGTCTTAATGCGATGCGCGCCATGAAGCTGGTGACCCGAATTTGATTCCCAATCATGACTGACGTGGACGGTGAGTGGCGCGTCTCTGCACCAGCTTACAGTTCTTTGATTGACAACGTTTGTATTGGCATAGTAACATACACAATCACAGTCATTTGTTTACAAAAACAACCGTGAAAGCAACCTATTTTTACTATAATAGTCATCATAATGCTCTTCTCTATCACTCATTCCTCTGGAAATGTTTCTGCATAGTGAAACATTTTTGTTTTCTTAAAAAAGAAGAGGAGCTGATGCCAAAACCCACAACAATCTAAGCATGGATTTAGTACATAAAACAAACCTTACTGATATAAAAACCATTTGTTAACCCAAAACACATATTTGTAAAGATTTATATCAGGTAGAATGTGAAAAGGAGAGTTGTGAGACTGAGCTAGAGATACAAATGGATGAAGAAGTAAAAAATGACGATGAAGCAGTTCTAAGCATCGCAAGTTTTGATTCTGTCTTACGCTACCTTATAGATGTTGTGAGAAATGGTCAAGGAAGATTCCGTTGGTTTAGCGTCATTTAATTAAATGAAGCAGAACCACCGTCATTGTTCAATCACTAAGTCATCACGCCTGACACATCGGTGAAAAACCTCACTCAACAGGAGTGGAAACAAATCATGGCCGTATTTATTTAAGGTAAAATATTTACACATTATGGTAATGATGGATGCATATATTCATCACGCAATTTCCGTTCTTATGCTCATGATATACGCATTGAATTGTGTGCTAACACGGTCATAAATTATTTACAATGTATGCAAAATACAGAAAAATCCACGTAAAAAGCTTATGCAAATTCCACCTTTAGCTTAATGGCAATATAACCAGGCAACATGCGAGATACATAATTAAAGAATCGGGGACAGTTTCACACGATACGATAGAAACAGCACAATTGTCAAATCGAATCACAGGAGCATTGCGTGACGATTCATCCGTGGACGAGCGCAATGGGCCTTGGATCCTTGGGCTCCTAAATGGCAGTCGGAGAGTGCTCGATTGTAACCGCAGGATGGAGCAAGCGGATCTTCTACGCTTTAGTGATTTTGCAGCTGCTCCAGGGCATGAAAGTTAACCAATTGCATTTCACTGCCGTACGGTGCCGTGGTGGGAGGGGGGGAGGGAGGAGGTTACCATGGTGTGAACACCTGCAGGTGGGCTCACAGTTGAGAAAACGTTAAGAGTGGAAAATGCCAACGTGAAGTGAATGGTGACCGCTGTGATAAATTCTGATTTGTGATGAGTGCACGACCTTTAATCGGACGGTGGTTGTGGGTGGTGGGTGGTTGCAGGTGGCGTGACGCGAGGAACTGCGATCGTTTTTGGTTTGTGTGTGTGAATGTGCGTGCAGCTATGTAGATGGAGAGCCGGTGGCACAGTGGTTCCCGCACAGCGCTACTCATCTGCTGGCCTCAGTTCGATTCCCATCAGTGGCAAATGAAGCTCAACTTTACCTGCGAGTCCCTCTCCCCCCAAGTTAGCTCAGCTTTGTGTGTAAAAGTCAACGCTGGGTGGCAAGAGGAAGGTGGCCCTGGTGTGGTGATGGTCATACACGGCTCTTCTGTGCCATGGGCGGGGGGTCAGGCATGAGGCCAGTGTCAAGGCGCAGTCCAGGCCAGTTCTGTGACTGAGGTCAACGTCAAGGACGATAATTGAGAGAAAGAGAGGAAAAGAATACCACCCGTTCTGGATGACAAAATATCTCCAGGACCCAAAACTCACGGCAGCATCGATTACTTTTTGTGGCTTAAACTGACATTGCTTCCATGGGGTGCGCACACACTGTGCATGTGCTTACCACGGAAATGCTTTTTTGTTTTGGCAAAGGTAAGAAACATGTACAGGTACTCCTCTACTTACGAACATTCGACTTACGAACCTTTCGAGATACGAACAAACCTGTCCATATGTCCAGTTGCCCGTTCGGACCGAGAGTTGTAAGTTCAACCGCCTCGCAATAGATGGCAGTGGTGGCATCTACATATGCGGAACATGAAGAACCAGTGGCATCTACATCTACAGGAGATTTTACAACGTGTGAAGCCATTCCCCGTGTTTAGCGTACATGCCGTACAGCATGCTTGGAATTTACAGGAGTAAAGTTGGAGTTTAAAAAAAATCGACTTACGAACAGCACTCTGGAATGCTTGTATATGTTTATCGTTCCGCGACAGGCAGTCACTTCAACAGCAAAAACACCTCGCTGTGCACTGTTAGCCAGCATCGGCTCACAGAGTCTGAACAGAGCCTGAACCAGATGCAGGATAAGATCTGAAGGTGGTGACACCCAGGGAGGCTAACAAGGTGCCTGGCAAAAATAATAATAATAATGGCATTACAACCTCAGCAGATGCCTTTGTTTGTTTGTTTGGACTTGTGCCACCTCTGAGGTACAAGAAACCAAAAAAACCCTACAACATCTTGGGGGAACTGCACGTAAATGTATCGTCTTCAATGTCTGGTTCGTGTGAAACTGTCAAACACCGGAACTTGCGTCCCAGTCTAGCATGTAATTTGCACTTTCCGATCGTCCATACTCGTGTAATATCCACTCCCACGGTGGTTATTCCAAACGTATCATCCACTCCAGATAACGGATGTAGGGAAAACCCTAACCTTTGCAAATGTCACGAAAGTTTAACCCTTCTAAATGTACATAAATAATTAATATACACGTATTACTTTGCATGAATATTATATATATATGAATTATGCAACATAAAGGCCGTATTTCAACATTAATAAATATAACAAACTGACAAACCTGGTTAATTGGCACATCTTTGCATCGCATATGCTAAATCCAGTCACTCCTCCCCTAAAGTTCACCTTTCCTCCCTTGCTTGAGTCCTTTGTGGGTCGGACTTAGTTCCTACCTGACAATCACAACCAATCAATCAACCAACAATTAACTCCGATTGTTAAACTGGTTCACCTGCAGGGCTGTTCTGATGTTGTCAAGGCACCTACTTAGGGACCAGGATGGGGGGGGGGGGAGCTCTTTCACCTGATGATGCTGAATGTAATCTCCAGAGAAACGTTGTACAACAGTGTAAAACATTTTGCTTGCATTCGACGCCCCTCTGGTTTTCTGACAAAACAACTGGCGTGTTTGCCCACGTGGCCACTTGATTTGATTGACTCTGTCGGGTGGTGGAGGTTAATATAGTAAAACAAAAATTTCACGTTATAACTCCACGATCTAACCCAAAATAAACAAATTATGAACATTGGCCGTGAAAAACCTACATATCAAACGAAACCCCCGCCAAAGCAGTGCCAAGAGGCCTTGGTTAGCCTCTTGTGGCCAAACCGCCATCTTGGCCGGCCACAATTTCCTGAACGAGTGCGTCGTCTTCACACAGACGTCCGCCCGATATTTTATAACCCGTTGAGTCATTACTAAGCGGACAGAAGAAGATGGAAAGACTTTCACTGTGCCCATATCTTGGCAGAGCCGGCACCGTTAATCTTCAAAGCAAGTGCTGCTTTCTAACATTCGGTGCAATTTACTGGAGCAGTGCCCCTGTGCTGTCTGGGCAATGAGTGGGTGGCTCGGCTGAGATGGTTACAGGCGATTGTGTGCGCACCCTGCGTTGTGGAGAAGTGATGGCAGCAGAGTTTGCAATAAATAAGTAATATTTAAAAATACATTTTTTCAAAACGCGCTTTAATGAAATGTACCCTACTCGTAATGGCAGGACTCCACGACTCCAGGAAGTGGCCGCAAAGCTTGCCATAACGTAAGGGGCCGTGGTGATTTACAGCCAACGTTAGTTGAGCGTGGACAATTAGACCCAAGCCGAAACATAACATATAAAAATGAATGTTTAAAAATACTTTTTTTATTTGTGTTGATAGAATATAATATTGTCATCAGTATGACATAAGTATACCAAGTTTTGCAGTCGATACCACATTGGGAAAGTGGGTTAAAATTGAGTTACAAGATTTGAGGATACGACAACAACAACAGACAGAGTGAGTTCATAGAAAGCGTGTAAAAAGATAGTTTAAAAGTTTTGATTTTTTTATGATAGAATATGGTATTGTCATCAGTATGACATAAGTATCCCAAGTTTGCAGTTGATACCACATTGGTAAGTGGGTTAAATTTGAGTTACAATATTTGAGGATACAACGACAACAACAACAGAGTGAGTTAAATAAAAGTGTGTAATAAAAATAACTTCTCTTTCATGTTATGTAACGTTCACGAAATCATATACATTTGTATGATTTACAGTTATTTCCATATTCTACAGTTGTGTTTTCATCTTGGCAAAGTTACACCCTTTGGGCTAAGAATTACATTTTGGACAAAATAACCATATTTTTATTTTCTCACTTTTCACTCAGTGGACACAATTGGACATTTTCACGAATGAAAATGTCCGATGTTAAGGAACATTCGCCAACATTTTAATTAGGTACCATACTTGAAAAAAAAAACTGTCAAAGTAATTGGATATAACACAAAGAAAAATGCAGCATGGTAATTAAAGAACAGTGCATTGATGTAAGGAGTAACTAACCCAGAATGTAAATAGCGTAAAGTTGCCCTTTGCGCCCGCTTATCGAATATATTTTCCTTTTTTCCACCGCGCGGCAACCTCTTGTGATAATACTTTTATTTTGCAAGGCAAACCAGAATGAAGGACACAGAAGCAACCATTTCATAAGATATCAGTATAGGCGACAGGTACTTCTCGAATTGTTTTCATGATAGTTTTATTAGGCAACGTTAATGTGAAGAAGAAAAAAAATCCATTACATTGATAATGTGGCTCTAATTGAGGTCTATAGGTCTAACCAATTAGGGTTATAAAGCACAGTGCAATCTTCTACCCTAGCCACATGGATCTCAGGTCAACGTATTCAATGTACTCATTTCATTCACTAACTATCCATGAAACTTTTAAAACAATAAAGCAACTCTTGCCGGGACCTCGGTGCACAGTGACTGCTGCTGGCCATGTAATATAGGCTGCTTCGGTTACAGGTCACGTAATATGAATTCTGCATTACATTGTGTCACAATGAAACTAACACTATTGCTGTACTGTAAAGTGGCACACAATATGTTTTTTTGACGACCTGGATCCCATTTGATATATTTAACCTGGATTCCAATTCATGCATTTGACCATGTGTTGATGTCACTTCGGCACGAGAGAAAATGTCAATAGATTGCACTGCAATTTGAACATGGCGATCTGAGTTCAATTCCAAGCCAAGATTACCATCAGTGTTGAGTGACATCTAAACCAGTCCTGGGCATTGCCTCCTCACACCAAACCACACTGAGAAGCGTGGTGAAGTATGACCGACACGGCACATGGATGCCTTCGACCAGTAGTTAATAAAAGAGCTGCAACGATGTGTTATGTTGACGAACAGGCTCTGCAACGCCATTCCGTGTGAAAACGTGTTTAAGAACTATCAGGCTAAAGTAACATAATTGTTTATTCTCACATATGCATCCTCGTGTCTATATGTGAATTTAGCCGTGGGGTCGGCAACCAAACCATATTTTTCGAATTTGGGAAAAAAAGTGAAAACCCCCCTCGATATTTGAAGAGCCACAATGCACTTTGCGTGGTGAAGACGATACGGTGGTCCTGAACCAAACGACGTCACGAAGCAGTCCTTTAAAGAGCCGCACGCCGCAGCTTTCCGACCCCCCCCCCCTCTGATTGATATTCTAGCCCAGTGGTTCTTAACCTTTACTGCAGCCATGCACCCATTTGGTTCTGTATCTTAAAAAAAAAGTATAATGTTAAGCAATACATCGGGGCTTGGTGAAATAAAGTAGTTGTACCTACGTGCTCGTGCTTAATTTTCGTTTCGATTATTTATCTTCTAAAAAAATAAAAAAAGTCCATGTCTCGCATTCCCAGAAAGGGTATCTCGCACCCCCAAGGGGTTGCGTGCACCCCAGGGTGAAGAAGAACCCCTTGGACTGGGCCACGGATGCAGTGAGCAACAGCGCCACCCGCAGTCGGCCAAGCGAAGCAGGCTCACAACTCTGTTGAGCAGAAGCCGTGGTCCAACCCAGCTTATATATATGCTCCAAGCACGTGTGCTGTTTCTTTCAGACGCTGTCGCCTCGACAGATCTGGTTTTCACCTGAGGACGGCTGCTTGCGTTGTGGCCGAAACGTCGTGAGAATTGTTTTATTTTGTTTTATTTTTTATTATTTTATTACTTCCCTTCTACGTGACTTTACCGAAAGAACCAAGAAGAAAAAAACGTTTATATATATTTTTTTAGAGAATCAGAGTGGTAATTAAATTATTAAGTCAAGTATTTGGAGGGAGATGAAGTGCGTGCTATTTCTCAAGTTACCAGTGGAAATGGATTGTAAGGCACTGGGGACTGGGAAGAAAGGACTTCTCGAAAAGAGAAGATGTATCCTCTCGTTGCTGCAAATTATACACATTCCCACTGGATGTCGATATGGATGAAGAATTACATTAATTTATCGACTGCTCAACCTCGTTGAGGCACCGCTGCAGGCCATGGCACCGGCAGACTTCATTTAATTTGTTTTGACATTTTTTTTATGAATCTGGATAGAGAACGAAAAGCAGCAGCATTATGATTCATTCGCTTGGATTCAAAGTTGTAAAGAAGAAAACAGACGCGAACACCGTTTAACATAAAACACACACACAGCATGCATGTAAAACAGACAAAGATCCCCCGTGTAGCCTTAACAGTCTGTTGGGGCAAGTGCTGTTCGCAAGCACCTATGAAGGCCGGCACGGCACACGAGGGGATGGGTGGACAGCACCAAGCCCGACCGCTTTTGTCTCCCCAGTGGCGATGTTTACACACCGCACCAGGTACTCCCTTGAGGCTGAGTCGACCTAGGGGAGGAGGCCCAGGACCGGTTGAGATAATCGTCAGTGGTGGTGTTGGCCGTGAGCGGGAATCGAACTCGGGTCGCCGGGTTCGTAGCGCAGCGCGCTAACAGCTACACTACCGCTCCCCACACGCAAGACACAACACGCACGCTCACGCACACACGGCGTGCCGTCACGACGAGTACTAAACATGCCCAGAACTCACTTGCACTGCATTGTGTGCAACTTTCACAGTCACGTCAATATCACGAGAAAAGCGGGCCACGCCATTGGTCACGCCAAATCACAGTCGGTGAACCTATCTCGGTGACCGAACGAACCAAAGAATACGTTGACAATGTGTTTACGCGCGGACCACAAACACATCATCGGTGTAACGAAGTTGCATGCATATTGACCCTCGTTAAAACGGAATTCATCGTTTTAATCCATGTCCTATGCCCTTGAGTGTAGAGACAACGGAAGCACTCAATGACTCGTCGAAGGCCACCGTCGCTTTTCAATGATCACAAGCAAGGTTACATTAAGTTTTGCAGCACACAGAGTCGCAGGCCGAGGCAGCCACCACCTTCTTTATGAGGCAAGCGCTATTTTGATCCCTCTCGAGAGGAGCTCATATGAATGGGATGAGGCACACATACGCATGGCACACATTAGTGCCCTAATACACCGCAAGCAGTTTGTCTGACTCGGTATCGGGCCCAGGGAATAAGCTGCTGCCGCTGCTGGTGGTGGTGGTGCTGTTAGGAAGGATAAAGGTTACGGAAGAGAGGGGCAGCCCTCATGTGCAGCATTGACCCGAGCAGGGGTGCAACAATCACTCTCCGACTATCTCTCTGATCGCATCCACCAACTCTGACTCACGAGTCTCAACTCTAAAACACATTCCCCATGTGTTTCCCATCAGCACACACGCGATCTCAGATCGCAACTGCGTAACAAAAAATAACGTCCGGTTTTGTGGCAGCTGAAAAGGATGAGACGTGGCGCACGAGACAAGACAGCCGAATATTCAACCCCGATGGAGGTGACACCACTGCTACGGTGTTCGACTTCCGGTCATATTCATCTTCTTGCTTCTTCTGGTTCTCCTAACCACGTGATGATGATGGCTTTGTGGACTGCTACTGCCAAGCAAGCCTTGGGCCTGTTGCTTCTCACCCCCAACCTTTCCCATGCACAGAAGTTTTACTCCATGCCCCCCCCCCCCTCTTTTCCCACAATCCCTAGTGGCCTCAACTGCTTATTTCTCAGTCGTTGCACAAGCAAAGTCGCATTTCACTTTATTCCCGTGGGCTTATTTTAGCTGTGCAATACGAAAAAGAAACAATCTTGCTATCAGGCCAGCATGTAAATCAGTGTTTTTTTTATTGTTGCAAAATTGCTCCAGGGACCCCAAAAGATTGTGTGCTTTGTAGACAAATGCAATTTGGCTCAACGCGTGAGTCTGTTTGCGACGTCCCATTTTGGACGAGCACCCTTTCTCAAGCAGCGGCACGCACTTTACGTTCGCATGAAGCGTTTACTCAAATTATTTTAGTTCTTAATGGGGTAGTATCCAAGAACCCTTTTCGTGGCTTATCCACTTACGCACGATGCAAATCCAGTACGTGTGACCCACAACGAGCAATCGACGTCAGCTGATTCGTTTCTAGTCACGAATAAATCACCGAACACGTGTCATGTGGGGTTCACTATCACGTGCAGTGGAGGGAGTTGCGTTCAGATAATAAAGGTGACAATTTACGGGAGTGGAGAGATCAAGAAGGAGGTAATAACCTCATTATACAGTAATTAATAGCATTGATAATATAAAGAAAAGAAGGTTTAGTGATGGTACATTGGTTAACACCGAGCGCTATTCGGCCACTGACCCAAGTTTGATTCCCGGCCATGGCTAATGTCGGGCGAGTGAGAACTCAACTTGTTCTGCTTCCCTCATCCCTGACGAACCAACACAATCCAGCATTGGCCAAGTATGGTCCAACAATTGCCACGACCGACATAGCACGAGGAGGCCTTCATCTCATTGTGGATTGACAAAATGCCTCTCTAACATCATTGTAATAATGGGAGTTTGGTCGAACCAAAAACCACATAGTACCGTCGTGTCGCAGTACTGTGTTCATTTACTCATCACAGTCAGTCGCAGACTGCTAATTTGAAACATTATGCAACTTCTTTCCCGCGGGATATGTGCGCGTTATTCGGTGACTTTAAATCAGTTAGCAACAACACAATGCCATAAAATGTTAAACGAATTGGAGGGGTGAAGGGTGACCTCTTGACTAGTCATGATAAAACACTGTAATAAAAAAAACCTCCCAGATATTTTTAGTAAATATAACTCCTATTATTCCACTTAAGTAGATGCGTTGCTTATTCCTCCTCTTTTAAAGGCAATTATGTTAATTACGCAAAATCTTTTTCGAGTTATTATTTTTCGTTCATGATGGTCTACTGTGGTCTTCATTGCAGAGATGACCTCCACAGGATAAGAACAGAGTCCCCAGGGCGTCGGGAGTGAGAGAGCAGCAGACATCGCAGTGACATGCATACCATACTGTAAGGACAGCGCCAAGATGAATTTACAAATCCAGAACGCCAAGTTCCACCAAAAACGAAGAATCGAAAATATCACTGAGACGGGACTGCTGAGACCCTGAGTTCAGATGTGGGATTTAACTGCCTGTGATAGAGCCACGTGCTCAAGTGTAGCGAGTTGCTGTCTCAACCCAGATCTCAGAAAAATAATAATCTGAAATCTAATTTCGATGACTGCGTAGGTTTTCGCGGTTGTTCAGCATGATGTCCGACGTTTTGCTCGATGTGCTGGGACCTTCAGTTCATGTTAAGTCATTGGATAAATCCCATCATTTAACTTTTTTTTTATCTGCACACTAGGATGTGCACTATCCCACATGCCCTGCTATGGAGACATGTTTGTCGCATGGCGGTCAAACTGACATATTTCCATGCTGAAGAAATTACATTTTCCATGCTCAAGAAATGTAATTCAACCAAATTCGGATACAAATTGAATGTCATTGTCTGATGTGTTTTCAAGTTGTAACCACACTCTGTTAGAGTTCCAGTAGGATACTTTCGTCTCACGATATGTTGATCGCACAATTGGAATAACATTGCGAAAAATATACATATTATGAAAACGATGTTTTTCAGGAGGCACACATTCACAACTAGTTTTAGTGGTGTGAAATGTGCCACGATGTACCATCCGTGAGATATGGCAATGGCAAAAAAAACTTTTATTTTGCAAAAAGAGGAGGTGAGCATTTTGCTTTGTGTTCGTCTTCACTATCTACGTATCGCTAGTTTATCTTCGAATGGGCCGTGTGACCGTGTGTGATGGACTTTCATAAATAATGGCTCATGTCACTTTGAAGAGTGTGAGTTTCAAGTGCAGCTGGGTAGCCCAGCAGTCAGCGTGCTTACGTTTGAGTCGGAATGCACAGGATTCGGGATCTGAATCTTGCAGTTTCCCAGTGGCACTGTGCATACTACACCTTATAACTTTTCTCTAGAACCAGATATTGAAGACCCTATGGCGTCATCTGAAAATGGAGGCCAATGCATGCTGCTGCCAGAGTGCGAGTCCCAAATCTTAAACGGAGCAGTAAATAAATAAATAAATACTGCGAGTGATCCCTCTCCTGTTGTGGCATCTACCATGCTATATAATATTGTATCTCAAGAGGCTTTAACGCGCTTAAAAAAAGGGGAAACATTAAGTTAACGACAGTATTCACTCTTGCAATGCGATGAAGTTAAACAGTAATTTGCCCGAGCAATTCAAGAAGATCCCTGTAATGCCAATTATTGAATAATTAATAACATTAACACGTCTTGAGACTCGCTGAGTCTCAAATTCTTCTTCTGGAGGATCTCGAAAATGGCAAACTGGGCTGATATCATGAATTGGGGTTTTAGCATGTGGAGAGGAAACTGGAGAACTCCAGAATTCCATCACTCATAACAAGGGGGTAATGCTCAACCATGCAATCTACTGACTACCTTGCAGCCCCACACCTACAAAGCCTAGCAAGCCTCGGTGATTGCCCGTCCAAGTACAAACCAGGCTGAAACCTGCTCAAGTTCTAAGATACGATTCGATCACGTACATTCAAGGTAATTTTTTTTTAAAACTGTATATAACCACGTGAGAGGCCAATGAAGTTCAACTCTCTTTTTAAAGGATCTTCGTCTAGGACACTGTGCGTACCTTGTAAATGAGGCGGAGGCAATAACCGACAGACTTGTAAAATGGGCAAAAATAATTAAAGAATAGTAATGAAATGCACAGGTGATTATACAATGCACGTATAAAGGAAAACAGAGCACAAACTATTAAAACCAGTGAAATATTGCAACTAGTTATTCGTAAAGGTTGTGCAATGATTAAACACCGTATAAAACAATTAACATCTCATCAAACTGGGGACGTTTTAAAGGGCAGATTTGACAACTTGATAAGTGAATTAACATGCGAATGGTACCATCCTGATTTTTAGAGTCATCTTCACAGTACAGAAATAATGGGCATCGAAATGTCATTGCCCTTTGGTATTTTGCATCGATTGAGTTCTTATTTGATACCTTCCACGGTTTCTCACCCAGGCCAGAAGTTGTAGTCCTGCTGTTTTCTTTGTATGGCTGGGGTGTGGTGAAGTTGGCTGAGCCTTTCTTTTAAAATCTGCATGGTTGAGAGTTAATATCCCAGCATGGATCATTTCTGCTCCATCATCGTCATAATTTTGCTGCGGGGGCAGTAAAGTGAATACCGTCTTGTGAGATTTCACCACTTCAGTGAAGTCAATGGTGGTCATGCTGCTATGGGAAGGTTGGTTCCTGTCATTGGAATGTCGAATTTCCGTGGCTGACTTATAAGTGCAAATAGAAAAGAGCATCACCCAACTATCATGATTTGAGCAAGGGGACATTTTTCTTGGCGACACAAATTGTTGAGATATATATATCTGTCCTTGAATACCCAACTTTAAATGCAGCGGGGGTATGATTTGCCAAATTATATGTATGAGTAAAACTTCAACACGCACTTGGCTGTGTGCAGAAAGTGGGTTTCATGAACCCACATGTGCAGGCATTTTTATTCAGCTACTATGATATCCTCCCACATGTGAAAAAAATAATGATTAACATATCATTTTAAAATCCACTACCGGAGTAAGGCCTTGGAAGTCATGCCGGTTAATGTGAGTTGGTGAATGACGGGGAGGTCCAGAACGTATTATATACTATGCACCACTGATATTAGCCGTGGCCAGGCATCCAACGGCGTGGGGAGACCTTCATCCAGCAGTGGACTGACAAAGGGTCACAATTTGCGATACTTATCTTACGTATCAGAAACGGCCAGGATCACGTGTGCATATGTAGTGACACCGGGGATGTCACTGTATGGTGCCGGCCCGGAAGGGTCGTGCCGTTCGATGTCCCTACATCGTGGACAGCACCGTGTGGGTGGCTGTGTGTAACACCAGCCCTAGCGGGGCTTGGCGAGCACTGGGATAGTGCGGGCACCACGCACAGCGTGTGGTGGGGGGCTCCCCCCACCCCCCGAGGGGGAGGGGTGAGTGTCAGCCCAGGGGCAGGGTTGCCCCGGGCCGTGGCACTCTGGTTGACCCCGTAGACACGTGGTCCGGAATATCCACACGGGGGCCCCAGGTGGGGGGGCTAGTGGGTGATCACGTGTCCGGAGAGAGCTCTTGAAAATGATCGAGAGGGAACGAGAATGTTCGGGCAGGCGGGCGGGGCCGAGGGCGGAGTGGCCCCGACCAGAGAGGGATATAAGGCGGGTTCCTGAGAGGGACCGGGTCGCTGCATTCTACAAGCTGGAAGCTCAACATCTACAAGCTGGAAGCTCAACATCTACAAGCTGGAAGCTCCACGTCTACAAGCTGGAAGCTCAACATCTACAAGCTGGAAGCTCAACATCTACAAGCTGGAAGCTCCACGTCTACAAGCTGGAAGCTCTACATCTCCAAGCTGGAAGCTCAACAGCTACAAGCTGGAAGCTCAACATCTACAAGCTGGAAGCTCAACACCTACAAGCTGGAAGCTCAACAGCTACAAGCTGGAAGCTCAACATCTACAAGCTGGAAGCTCTGCCTCTCAAGCTGGAAGCGCTTCGTCCTACGAGGGAGCACGTGGTCGGAGACCCGAGTGAGGGTCCAACCCTTCGTAGCAGTAACTCCCCTGTATAGTGTAGTTAGCTGGGTGGTCACCACCCTGGGTTGTATCTGGTAAAGGGGCAGTTACCCCTTGGTGTTACGGTGTTACAAATATAAGTGTTGCCTCTAAAAGGGACAACGTCTGTGACTCAGTTGGACCCACTACACATGTGTAGACATTGCTTATGCACGTGCGTGTGACAGGGCGTATGTCGAATGTTCTCAGCACGCCGGTGTGAACTATCCATCATCACCGCAGCTTTGTCCTTGCCGATGCGTGGCCCCGTAGCCAAGCGGACGCATCGACGTTCTTGCTCGTGTGCGTGGGAGATCATGCACGAGCGCGTTGGGTCGCACGCTTGCTTGCGAGCAATTTGATCATTGCGACCTCCTTGATGCTGCTCGTTATTATTAAACCAAATCCACTCCGGTCACATTTGATGCAAGGGCAGCGTATTCTCCAGCAGGCGTCCTTGCCGTGACTCGGGGGAGCGATTTATTTAGCAGGCGCTCGTGCAATGCGTCTGGAGGACGTTGACTGACAACAAATACAACGCAGAGCCACGCAATCCACATGAAAGCCCAGCGTCAAATTTGCATTTCAATGCAATCCATTAATGTTTCTTTTTAAGTCTAATGAGCGGCCCGGGAAGGTGCCTGGAGCACGTCAAACATCATGACTCGGAGACACGAGAGCTGATGCCGCACTGCGATCGTGCTCATGGAGTGAACCTGATGGTGGTCATGTCATTTGGGCTGGCATCACTCAAGTCCTGTTGAGGGCACTGGGCCAGTTGTAGGAACTCCATATTCCCATGGCGAGGGCGAGTCAGCGTGTTGCACAACCACTGCAGACTGCCACACAATGTGGCATTTGTGTTATTGATCGCGAAAGGATGAAGGTCTGCGTTTTAACCACCTTAGCAGGATTTAAACTGGCAAACTTCAGATAGAGTGAACTGCACATTCTATTGCTGTACCGCCCAGATACATTTAAGTAAACACATTGAGAATAAATAAACATGTTTAATATGTTTTTTTGTTAATTCTTAGGAATACAACCTCTTCTATTTTTCATCAGTGGATACATTCACTATTTATTTTTTGTCCCCCAAAAGGAATTCAAATTAAATGTTTATATGTAGACGTTTTACAGTAAGTTTTTTTTTTATCATCATTATATAGCTCACAGACTGGGACGATATTCATCATGAGTGCACAATCTGCACACTAGGGTCCCTTTTGGAATTCCCAGCTTCACGTTTCACCTGTGCCACTCACGAAGAGGTGCGTTTGGCAGGTAATTCCCACTGCTTTAATGTACGTCAATATTTTGAACTTCTTTCGCACCGTACGTAGCCAATAGTGCTAAGCGGAGGTGCAGGGGAAGGACAACAAACTAAACACAAAACGCAGTTCGAAAGAAATTAATTTTCAATCTCGGCAATGAACGCGTGTGCGCTGGAAGCCAATGCTCATCTCAAGGGGGGTGGTTATTACTCGCCCCACGGCTGTTCTACTCCACCGCAGAACCCGCACTATATAGTCAAACAAAAATGAACGTTGCACTTAAATTGTTCTAGTGCTGGACATCGCCGTCAATTTTTTTGTTCAGCTTCATCACGTTCACATCAGCCCGCCCAATGTAAAACCCGAATAACAAGCCCCCTAGTTATTTTTGACGGTCCAGCCTCTCTTGCTCCTCTCTCTCCTCCGTGCCATCCCTCATGCACAATGCATCTTGCTATTATTAGTTTCATCCTCTCCATATAACTCATCTCTGTGTTGTTTTCCCATCGTGGGAGTTCGGGCTTCATTATACTGGGATAAGATGTACCCTGAACATTTCCTCTCAGTATAATGCCATTTCTAGATCCTCGTACTCACACGAGCATACGGAATCCTTGACATTGTAGGCTTATGCATCCTAACAGGAAGAGATTGTTCGAGACAAGCTCTCCATGCTTTCTCCGTCTTACCTCGGCTGCAGCACCAACAAGGTTCACTCCATTTCGCGGCCATCTCCTTGACAGTCATCATGCGGATCCGGCGAATGTTTCAAAATGCTTGCTCAATGTAATCCTCCTTGTACCCGTGACTCTAGGTCGCACCGTTGCTTCCAGGGTGTCTCCTGATTTGCCGCTGCTACGTGAGGAGCAGCGGCTGTGATTTAACGAGGGGTCGTATCGCCCGAACACCGAGAAGTCCCGCAGGTGATGAAATACCCCGGATGCCCGGCTGTCACATTACTTTGAAACGTGAACCAAGATAAAGGCCTTTTCAGTGAACCCGTGTCAGAAAAGGCGTACGAGATAACAGCGGCTTGCATTCCATGTGCTGAGGCTGTCGCCTGAGGAAGCTAGTTGTAATTACTGGCCAAACGTCGTACTCAGATTGTAAATGTTGCGGCTTTGCTCTCCAACACACCGGTGTGCTGTACTAGTGACGAATTGGCACGTTCTGTTAACGTGACAAACCTTACTAATTGTCTGTGTCGGGTGGTGGCGGGTTTAACGACACGTTGATATATTTACGCGATCTAACCCTAAAAAACCTCTATTATGGCCTAGGTGTGTCTCTTATCAATGCGTTCTCGGGGTGTACAGCGCGTCATGATGCCTGTCGTTTTGCTCCACGCGCTAGGAGCCTGTTCAGCAACTGTATTTATTCGTACCTCAATGCGTAATTTGCAAGGTGAAAGCGTGTGTCCTTATAGTTGGCGTGAAGACTGTATGCCTGGAGAGAGACCGGCCTCTCCGTCACATTCGAGCGGGCCAGCTTGTCTTTGGCATGCATACAGATGGAGGAGGGAGTGGTACAAATGGAATTGTTTGCATCGGTCATTGCTCAGGAGCATTCAGCCGGGGTCTGAATACTCGGGGCTCGGATTGTTGTTCCCTGTTTTGCTCTACTACAGGGGGCACTGAAAGGTCACCTTGACGGGGGAGGGCTGGGCCAAGGGGATGGGGGGGGGGTAAGGCCAGGTAACATCAGCATGAAGTAGATCCGAGCGGGAGCTGACAAGGGAAAATGAAACATGGAAGCACACGTTGGTAGGAATGCCAAGCCATCTGGCCCTGTCTCTATGAATAGCAGATATTCAAAAACACATTCTTGGTTACATGAAACTAATTGAAGCACTTTCACAAGATGAAGAGGCAAGTCAACAACCAGAAAAATATATATTTGTGCAGGGTGTAAAAAATGATATTTGGAAAAATGTTACTTTAACTGGATGTGATACATAATCTTGCTGTTATGTTCTATCTTGTGTTGTTGTTGAAAGCTTTTTGATGCACATTATAATTTGTATTGTCAAAGTGTGCAGGCGTTATCACCTACCCTGAAAAACAGGGCTACACAGCATTTCACTGTTACTTCAGATCCTGTGCCTGGCATTGAGGACCTTTTGAAGTTCTGCATTAGTAATGGGAAACAGATTTTTTTTTCGGACTATTTAAGCAAAGTAAGAGAAACAAATATCACTTGTCAACTTTACATTAGATAAAAGACTGCTTTAATCTTAATTAATTCGATTTAATTGCGGGAGAATCTGCCAGTAATGTATTTATAATTCAGATATATTCTGCACTTAGCAGCTTCATGTTCAGTTTGTCTGTAATCCACTCTGAGTTGTTCACCGTTTTTAAAGCTTTAATCAGGTTTTGCAATGTTTTTCAAGTGGGCTCATATCGCTTTTCTTACCCTTGATTTGTAAAAAGGTATTTATTGTGTTTTTTTCCTCATTATTGTTGATAAATAATGTGAAGTGGATGCTGTGTATATCGGTTGTGCCATAAAAAATATATTTTCTTAGTAATGCAATGATTTTGTTTCTATATTTTAGTAAAGAAATTATAAATAACAATCCTTGTTTAACACACCATTTGGTTATTTTTCTTAGTATGTAACAGGCAGGATGTGGTGAAATCGGTAAAGATTAACGCAGTGCTGCCGTTTACTTACCCACGAAAGCTTGACTGAGTCTCAAATCATATTTCTCAGGAATGTCTTGAATTGTCATGCTTGATCAATTCCTTTCAATTAACATTTAGCATCTTGACTCAAAGCTTTCGGTAAAGTCACGTAGATAGGTTCAAAGAAAATAACAAAAAATAACAAAAAAATACGACGTTTCGATCACAACACAAGCGTTCTTCCTGATGACGAACGCTTGTGTTGCGATCGAAACGTCGTAGTTTTTCCTTATTTTTTGTTATTTTCTTTGAACCTATCTACGTGACTTTACCGAAAGACCCAAAAAATATAACATTTAGCATGTTGGAGAAAACCAGAGTTTGCAGAGGAAGCTCTCATATTTGAGAGACTCAAGACGCGTAAACCTCCACACAGATAAATTCAATAATCAAGAATCTATTGCAGCACTGCAATATGTAGGCCAAGCTTACAATACCTGGGAATTCCCAGGCAATCTCCCGT
This sequence comes from Lampetra fluviatilis, assembly GCF_964198595.1. Taxonomy (NCBI): domain Eukaryota; kingdom Metazoa; phylum Chordata; class Hyperoartia; order Petromyzontiformes; family Petromyzontidae; genus Lampetra; species Lampetra fluviatilis. The sequence continues at coordinate 2,659,220 of NC_136276.1, read as the reverse complement.
ACAAATACTAACCAGGCTCGAATCTGCTTAGCTTCTGATGTCTGGCAAAATTGGAACACATTACTGGCAGGTCTCAGATTGTGCTAATATCACTTGCTGTATTAGAGCTCACGTCTCAGATATCTGGGCTCCAAGCCGCCTGAGCACTGCCTTCACGACAGCGAGCGACACTCAGGAGCGGCTGTGCGCGTGCGTGTGTGTGGGATTTAATGAGAAGGGCAGAATGAAACTGGGGCTGAGACTGGAAATAGCACCTTGCTTTTTATTGTTTTATTTGAGCGCTTTAATTTGACCTACTGAACCCGGCGCCTTCAGCACCACAACCTCGAGCTAAGCCGCGGGGTCATGCGAGCGCACACAGAATATTTATTGATGGCTCAAGAGGCCAAGTTTCGACGGCATTGCGTAAATCTTGTAAACACCCAATTCTAAATTTCATTTGCAGGCTCCGGCAACTGGATATAACCAAACGTGTGGGACTGTTTGCCTCTGTATTTATTTTTTCAGAGAAAAAAACAAGTTTTGAGCAACCCTTTCTAAAACATCTATTTCCCCGATTTTCTAGAGTGTAAGTCCCTAATAGGGACGCACCTTGGAAATAAAATGTATTTGCATTGAAGTATTTTGATCGAGGTATCGAAAAATATAAAAATATCAACTATTTTCTATTTTACCAGGTAAGGCCCACTGAGCTATATAGCTCTTTTTCAGAAGCGAACTGGTTATCACAAATGATAGCTCAACAAAGTGGCTTATCACGTGCACATTTATAGCAGCCAAATACTCTAAACGCACGTTTCTAAATATGGAGGGAAAACCCGGAGGACCCTGAAAAAAAATCCACGCGACCACGGGGAGAACATGCAAACTCCAAATATACAGCAGCAGGCGTCAGGGTCGGGGTCGAACCCACGACCTCCAGCATACCAGGCAAGGTAGTCAACATCTCGCCACCGTGGCACCCAAATAAAATCAAGACCCCCCCCCACGTTAAGCGCAGATATATACGCACAGGCAGACAGACGGACAGAGCTCGTTAGCATTGACGCTTTCAACCCTACTTGGAAGAGCGTTCCCAAACAAACGGAGACATTTCAGCGGCCGAAAGTAACGCGGTGGCGTTCGCCCGAGCGCTGTCGTGAGCCTGAGAGAGAGAGCGATCTTGCTGGCTGGGCGCTCTTCACCTGATTTGCAATTTCCTGGCTGCTCTTGATGAGCCACGCGACCTCTGGCCGTGCCCCCGCGAGGCAGAATTGTGCGCGAGCACGCACGCGTGGGCTGAGCCCACAGAGCGACACGCGTGTGTTGCGGGCGTTTGGTTGTTGTGGTGGTGCTGTGGTGGTGTGCGGGGAAGCGGTTAGTTGTGGCTGGTTGCGAACTGATCTACGAACGCGGCGTATATGTGAACGTGTTCTGGACGTCACAAAGCTCTGCCCCCCGCCCCAAATAAAACATGCTTCAAATCGCTTTAAACTATTGTCATTGTAGTGCATATTTAATGTGGCGCTGCACTCTGATGTTGTAGGAGAAAACATTTATTAAAAAATTTTTTTTATTAAGTAGAACGTGTTGTCTATATTTATTTTAAGTTGCGCATTTTGATGTGACGTCACATTTCTCAAACTCCCTCCTCGTCACACATCGTCACAAATGTCTGACCCCCCCCCCCCCCACTAGGTGCGTGACGTCATTTATGGACGGCTCCTATGTGTGTTTGTGCTATGCTCATGTGAAGAGTGGTAGCATTGATCGGTACCTGACCTATACAATCTACGATCAGGCCACCCGAAATGTGACGGATCTTCTAAGATCTCATTAACTAAGCAGCATGAGCTTGCTATAGTGACCACTTGCTCTTATCAAGCACGGAGCTGTAAGGTGGTTCAGGATACGGCGATGCTGATTGTTACTTTCTCAGATGAATGGGGTTTCTCTGCATACCCCAGTTTCCTCTGTAATGCATTTGGCTACATGCTATTGAGACACAGTGAGGCTATTCTGGCTATTTAATTGGCATTATTGGGAGATAGCAGCTTCGCATTAATCGCATGCACATAACACCCATAATGCGATTTATATTAAAAAAGAGGCACCTCCAAAGGTGCTACAGCTTAATTGTGCACGTGAACCATCATTTGCATTCATGCGCGTGCGCGGGGTTGCATGCGACCAGCAAAGGCATGGCGAGTGCGCGCGCCGAAGCGCCTCCGTGAGCGCGCGCGCGTCTGCTCGTCCGTGTCACGAGCGCCCTTGGCAAGAGACGCCGGCTTCTCCGCGGAAGGAAGCAAGCCCCGGGTGTTGCCGAGATGGTGCCCGTGGCTGCCCGGGCTCGCGTTCGTCAGCCCAGCTGCGCGAGGTGTCGGGACAGCGGGCCGCGATGTCCCCACGTTGGCTCCATTCGTTGCTCCGCTTTTGCCTCCGACGCAATTGCCCTCCCGTGCAACGGCTCTGCTGTAGACGCTAAACCCTTGTGGGTCGGCGTCACGGTATTAATAGCCACAATTGCCTTGCTGCTTCGAGGTTGTTCCAGTAAACTTCGTGTATTTGCAATCTAGTTCGTGGGGGGGGGAGAAAAAACACACGCAAAATAAATACCCACTTTTAAAGATTAAACTGCAGCAATGGAGGGGAGGGAGGGTTGGTTTCGCCAGTAAAATTATGGTAAAAACATTAAATTACCAAATTGATCTAGCAGAAGAGCAATTCATGTTTGCCACGGTGAACCGGAATGCGGTAAAGCAGCTGAGTTCGTGAATGTAAGAACATAACGTTTGTGTCCTTTTACTTGGGACAAGGGGTCATGGGAACACCAAGCCTGCTCCAGGCCAGTCCATAAACGGGCATCTCCTGATTGTCCTGTGTGGATCACGTGCTGTGCTCCTGTATTAGGACCCATATTTAAACGTTGCCCGAACACCATGTGCTCCTCATCTCAAAGGCAAGGTTTTTGCCACGTTCATTGGAGCGCTGGGAAGTATGTATCCCTGTTGGTGGTCCTGGCACACGGCATCACACCATCCTCTCCGGGTGGTGCTCATTTTGCACAGCTCGGAGGAATAGTGCTGATGAAGGGGCTGTAAAACATCGCCTGGGATTTTAACAAACGCTTATAGAAGTGAGAGCCATACGCCAGCCAGGAGAGATGTTACAATGGTTTTTCGAGTTTTACAATGAAATGAAAAAGTAACTTTCAGCCGTTCTCACTTTACCAATGGATGAAAGGCCTCCTCACGCCGTGTCAGTGATGAGAGGGGGTGAGGGGGGGGGGTTGGTGATACTTCACCATACTGGTCAGTGTGTGTTGGTGAAGGGCTGGAGGACTGGACGAGTTCCCATATCACTTTCCACTGATCGGGAATCAAACCCAGGTCGTTGGTTCATAGCGCAGCACGGTAACCACCGTACACCCCCCCCCGCCGTCCCCCCACTTACAATGCATGTATCTCTTTGTGTGTTTAAACATCGGTATTTTCAAATGTACATACGTGTTTACGTATTGGGTTCATGTAAACACTGGTAGAATCTAGAAGTAACTAGAGCCGCCACATTGTTGAAAAATAATAATTTATCGAATGGGCCCTTAACCACAAATTATGAAAATTAATTCAATTCTGAGGGTCATTCCACCCCAGCTTGCCAGCTTATTCCACCGATCATCTGAGCCAATGTAGATGGACATTGTTCTGGAAATGTATCAGAATCATTATTGTTTTTCTCACTTTCTTTTGAAGTATTCTTAATGCCTTTTTAATATTTTAAGTTGTTATTGTTAAGCAGCACAGCGATTAATGCATTCTTTCACTGCTTTGTACTTTACATGGAAACATGGTCGTCGTCAGTTTAACACGTAGCGTTCCGCAGCCAATATTATCCATAATAGAGGTGTTTTGGGTTAGACCGCGTAAACAGTTATGCTATCTGATGATCGTCATCCCCTTACCCTTCGCGATGATATGAATCACCACAATTTGGGATCGTGATTCAAGAATGTATTCCTTTTTCTTGCCATTACGGGGCATGCAAAGCCTCCCTGGTGGCTGCGAGGTTTATGTGAAGCACTTAAGCACGGCATGTGCGAATGTTAAATCATAAATTCCCTCACACACCACACGGTTTGATGCACGTATTGTGAGTGTAAAGCAGATTTGCTTCTCTCGTACTTTGTGGCTTCGCTCCCAATTATAATATAATAATGCTATGGGGTTCACGGCATTAGACAAAGGCGTTTCCATGTTTGAATTCGGTAGAGGGCAGTTCGTTACCCTGTGTCACAGAATGACTAAAGACAACAACAACAATAGTCCTCTTTAGCCACACGATGGGCAAACCTTTAATGGCCCTCTAGGAAGGTTTATTTCGTGCCATAATTGTTAATCTCAGAGCAGGAATGCGGTGAAGAGGAAACACAAATCTGAGTTTGATCTCATACCGAGCTGGGACGATAAAATCACGGCAGTTGAGAAACACATTTAATCAGGGGCAGTTCTTATTAAATAAGAATATTACTCCTCTGTCGCGAAGTGGTGGCGTGCACTGCACTATGAACCCAGCCATCAGGAAAAGGTGGCCGTTTTTATCGACACTATTATTACGCTTGTTTAGCCATCTCTGATGTTGCCATGATGTGTGTAATCCTATTTGAGTAATTTGCAAGTGATGTTTCAGCATTGGGATATTTGGCAAAAATACAACGATATATTTGTTGTATCTATGGGAGGAACCCGGTGAATCAGAAGGAATCCCGTGCAGAACAGGGGGAGAGGGAACGTACTAACTCCACTCACACACACTTTGCAGAACAGGGGGAGAGGGAACGTACTAACTCCACTCACACACACTTTGCAGAACAGGGGGAGAGGGAACGTACTAACTCCACTCACACACACTCTGCAGAACAGGGGGAGAGCGAACGTACAAACTCCACTCACACACACTCTGCAGAACAGGGGGAGAGGTAACGTACCAACTCCACTCACACACACTCTGCAGAACAGGGGGAGAGCGAACGTACCAACTCCACTCACACACACACACTCTGCAGAACAGGGGGAGAGGGAACGTACGAACTCCACTCACACACACTCTGCAGAACAGGGGGAGAGGTAACGTACCAACTCCACTCACACACACTCTGCAGAATAGGGGGAGAGGTAACGTACCAACTCCACTCACACACACTCTGCAGAACAGGGGGAGAGCGAACGTACAAACTCCACTCACACAAACTCTGCAGAACAGGGGGATAAAATGCAAAGTCCACACAGAAAAGCGCTTCGCGTAATGGTTCAAACCCAGGCCCTTGTCTGTGAGGCACAAGTGTGACCACTGCGCTACCCTGATCCCAAAGGGGTAAATAATTAAAATTACTATTATAACGTCTCAGAACAGCCATTCCAGATGTCGTTATTTGCACAACCTTTACTCTTTCCATGCACAACGAGCATTGTGCAGCGTGCAGAGTTTACCGACAATAATGCGCATCCAGTGGAAGGTAATTGGCGACGTGTAAATTTGCTTTGTGCAAGGTGCGTGATGAATTGCGTTTGGGAAATGCGGTCTTGGATGATGGGTCCGCTACTGTAGAACTTCATCCATTGTTTAGTCACATGACCCAGCCGGCTCGTCAGCTGTGCCGTGCGGTGAGCCAATCAGCCGGTGACTGCATCGTCGAGGATCGGTCACCGTCCTGGTTTTCCCAGCATCTGTCCTCTCTTTCACGCAACTGTCTTGGGTAAATCTTCCAAGGACATTAAAAGTCCCAGTTATTTTTGTTTGTCAATTGCGTAATACACCACTCAGGACAATGAATGTTCACACAATCCCTCCCTCCACCACCCCCAGATATTTTTGTTCTCACAATATGCTCCGGTTGTTTTGTTGTACCCCTGAAGTGGCAACCCGAAGTCGTTGCCAGCACCAGGTGCTGCAATTGCGGCAGCGAGGCTGTGTACATTTGATTCCACGGCGCTTCAGATTTCAATCGACCCCCATTGCCTGTGCCTGAATGGGCAACTATGGCACGTTTGTTTGGGCCTGTGTCTTCGCTGGCAACAAACTCATTGCGATTGCAAATCCGGCCCAGGAAGCTTTGTGAGCTGAATTTATGTTGTCGTTTTCCAGTGGAGGAGGTGTGAAACGAGGGGGAGGGGGGGTGTGAGGCACGGGCGGAATGGCAGTGAGAAAGGGGACAGCAGGAAGAGAACGATGGCCGTTGTAGCTGTGGCTGTGCATGCTCGAGTGCGTGAGTGTATTTATTTGTGTTCTACCGCGTGCGATTCAACAATCAATTCTGGTTGAACGTTGCAGCGAATGTAGCAGCGCCTTGTGCCTCCGAGTGGTCACGTGGGTCCATTGCATAGGAACGAACAATACGGACGTCAACACACCACACACGCAATTCAACTTGTCGTGGGCTTAAGAATCGATATCGATAAATGAATCAATTCATGGTTATACCTCGAATGCACGTGTGTTGATGAGGTGGCGTGTGAATGATGCAGTGAGGTGACCACTTGCAGCAACAACAAGTGAGATAGCAACATTCACAGCAACAACAAGCCCATTGGCAGACAAAACACACACAGAGTTCATTTGCACGGTGGCCGTGTATGTGATGACGTGTGTGTCAGTCACTCCGGTCAATTAACCCATGACATTTTGGTTTCCCTAGAACCTAAACTGAACTGTACACTGAGCTATGTTTCATTTTATTTTACCAGGTCAAAGCCACTGAGCTATCGAGCTCTTTGTTAGAAGCGACCTGGTCGTAAATTATTGCTCAACGAAGTGGCTTGTCATCATGTACACATGTTGCACAGCCAAATACTCAAAACGCATGTTGATTATAAATTTAGAGGGAAAACCAGAGGACCCGGAAAAAATGCCATGCGACCACGGGGAGAGAGACATTCAAACTCAAAATATACAGCTGGGGTCAGGGTCGGGATCGAAGCAACGCCACGACCTCCTGTAAACCAGGCGACACTGTGGCACCCAGCTGCCAGCAAGTCTTGCCTCTCCACGAGGCTTTAAAATTTACCTCATCATCACCATCATCAGTTTCGTCACATGTTCAGAAAGAGGACAGATGTCACATACAGATGGGAATGAAAAGCGAAAGATCGAATACTGAGAATGCTGCAAAATAATGAGGAAAATAATGGAGAGAAAGAAATTGTAGAACAGAACACACACAAAGTGAACCTAGCCTGGCTCAAACACTCTCATGCCTTAACCTGCACCTTCTAGGGCAAAACACAGCCTGTGTACTATGTGACCACAAAGCTGACGCGTAAACAGTAAACCATCCAATGTTTGTTAACACGGAAACCAAGCAACCTTAACCACAAGTAGATACTGGTTTACTGCCTTCAATCTCACCTGTAAGCACTAATGCCGCTTCCTTATTACACATCCGTTATAAATCTCCATTACCGTACTAGTTTATGTTTTTTTTGGACAGTTATTGTTTTTGCATGGCGTCAAAGCCCCCCCCCTACCCATCCCCCTTCCCAACATATATGCTGTTTTACCACCACTGTACCATTTTCCCTGGAGTGTTTTTTGTTTCACTGACACTCGGATTTTAAACCTGGTGATTGCGGATTGTTCTTGTTGGCCATGAGTGAAGGTTGTGGCGACAGTTGAACACGTGTGCTCCTATTCAGTCGCAGCGACAGCCATTGATACCGTTCGTTGATGTTGACCGGCCGACATAGAATAAATATACCAATATCTCTTTAATATTTTTTTTCATGTAATACCGGTCATCATTACATTTTGTGGTGTATTTTTTTCTCTGCGGTGAGTCGACCAGGTGTTGCATTTAATGAAAAGTAATGTTTTAGTATGATCGTAAACATAAGGCAATCATTCTGGCCTGTTTTTCGCGGGACTTGCGCAAGTAACTCAGAAATCATTCTTCTGCTGGAACCAGCCACGTTTGTACCATTCGTGTTCCTTCCATGGTGCAGCATACAATAAATATGTTAGATTTCAGCCCGCAAGGCCGGTTGTACTGGCCACTAATTTACATTAAGTAATGTGATGTTGTGAAAAATGTTGAAAGCAAATGATTCTGTGTGATTGATTGCATTATCTTGATGACATTATCTCGAAGCAAGCTCGTTGCTTTAAGGCCGTGATACGTTAGACAAGGAATTAAGATAATTTATAAATTATACAATGCTAAAGATGCCTTAATGCAAACGGGCCTGCTGTGTTTTCCTTTTTGCGTATCATGTTAGAACATCGGCGTTGGGATGGCATCGTTAAATGCAGTCTGCAGGGCCCGTCATCTCAGGCTACAAACCAAACAATAAAATGATCCTATTTTTTATTGGTTTCATCCAACAATAGATACAGTAGTGCGTTTCCATTCCAGTTTGTGCAAGAGACGGTACCTGCAAACAAGAACCCCTTGAGTTCCATGACAAATCCACATTGGATAATTTAACATTGGTTTCGAATGTTTGTATGGTATTGCTTATTGTAATTGATCATTAATGCTCTTCTGCCATTGGCTACCGAAGAACCAACCAGGCTCTCTAGCAAGTTGGCTGTCAGTGCTCTCTCCTCTTATTAACATCTCATTAGCAGCGTCAAAAGGCACCGCGGAATGTCTCTCCATACTCTTTGGTTCTTTCGGTAAAGTCACGTAAGTATAAAATAAAATAAATCACGACGTTTCGATCGCAACACAAGCGGTCGTTCTCAGGCGGAAAAAATATAATCCAACAGTTCAGCAGTTCCACTGCTGGATTATATTTTTCCCACCTGAGGACGACCGCTTGTGTTGCGATCGAAACGTCGTGATTCATTTTATTTTATACCTACGTGACTTTACCGAAAGAACCAAAAAGTATGGATTTCTGCAGTCACGAAAGCTTCAAATCAAGATAGAATGTCTCTCATTGTCCATTCCTAGGCCCAGTTCACCTCACCTCCCGCAAGACTGCCAATTTCACTCCAACACATTGTTCTTTATTTCACCAGGTGAGGGCCCACGTGATGCCACGCATATCGCACACATAAAATCACAGAGAACCAGATTGATTTGAGTGTATTTTTTGAGAGTCGCGGTTTTTTTGCACGTGAGTTATGAGGACGTAGCCCGTTGTCACAAACGATTATGTCAAACATGTTTAGATTGTCAACATTACAGCATTATTCTCAGAACGGAGTGACAGATGCATGACTAAATAACATGCGGAGACACAGTCTATACTTATTTACTTTGGCTAAATTAATATTCCAATAGCAATAACATATTCTCGAATTACTTGCAGCATTTGCTGACTTTTCATTAACTAGAACTGGCCGTGCCAATATCTGCATGATGATTGAGAGGTCACTAAGGGTAAAATAAAGGACCTAGATGAAAATTAGATGAATATTCATTTGAGTCTCAGATGCATTCCCAGGCACAGTGGATGAGACTTATCTTGAAAGTGTATTTATGTTTAACTTCTTTCGCACCGTACGTAGCCACCCGTGCTAATTGGAGGTGCGGGGGAAGGACAACAAACGAAACACGAACATCAGTTCTAATGAAATGAGTTTGTCAACCTAGATGATTTAAAAATGCGTCGCTCCAGTGGCTTCCTCATATCAGAAGGAAGAGCGTTCCAGACGGCCGCAGAAGCGCATTTGAAAGCGCCGCGCGATGCGGTGACCGCCGTATTTGTTCCATGGCCAGCCAAAATCCGCTGCTGGGATGACTGGAATTTGCGTGATGTGTCCTCATGTGTTACTCATTGCAGGACACTGTTACCTTCGTGAGCAGAGACAGAGAGTAAGAGACAAGCAAAGGAGAAAATCCAGATTCTGGCATCTTAGAAGTGGCATAAGTGCCTAGGACTTTGTATAATGCAGCAGACACCTCTAGGCGGGTTATTCCATTAATTGCTGCGGCGTTAACATCAATTGAATAGCTCCACTGGGTCTTACCTATGAGTGACAGTCATGTGCGCACAACATGGCTATCAGCGTCGCTATTATTACCACTGCACTCGTGTACTCAGGGAGGTAGTGTACTTGCCAACTCGATTGCTTTCAGCGGTAGCCTGCGGATTTTTAAATGCCTTTAAACCCTTTGAGAGATTTTCACAGCGAATCATACCACTTTATAAAATGTCGTGAAAATAATTAAGCATTTCGCTTTTAATTCGGGATGAAGCAGAGGGGTTTATAAGTTGGCAGCCTACCATTTAAATATTTTAATGTGTACGAGTTTATTTAGTACTTTTTGATGATCATTTACTACTTTTGATTAGTGAAGTGTTTGTCTTATACCAAATAGCTACTATTAGGCAACTATTCCGACGTCATATTTAAAATTGGTAATCAGAAAACATTTCGTAGTGTCATACTCATCAGGCATCCTATTTATGTGCTATGAAGAATGGCAATTGCACAGCATATCACCTCTTATATATATTTTTTGAAGGCCCATAGAGTATTGTTGACTAATCTGTTGAGTTTGTTTATATATATATATATTTATAATTGTGCTTGTGCACCGCTGTCAATGGAACAGCATCACTAAATAATGTGTTTAGATCGGTAGGGTTGACAATGTACGTATGTATGTTGAACTTCTTTCGCACCGTACGTCACCAACCTGCTAATCGGAGATGCGAATGCATTGGAAACTCCTATTATCTGCGGATCATTCCTGCTATCCGTGTTTTTCCTCGTCCTAGTTTTTCCAGAACAGCTTCCTATTATCTGCACATTGTTTGCAGATGTGAGCAGTTCATTGGCTAATGTATCCAATTATTTACCATTATTTTAGTCAAGTGGATAAGCGGAGCAAATTCACAGATAGTAGTGCACTCCGGCGTCTGTCCCTTATGTCACCGCGGATTTTTTTTGTTTACTAATATGGGGGACAACTCACCCTGACACCCACTCACAGCTCTCATGTATGTATCGTAAACTTATTTTGTGCCGTGCGTAGCCTAACCGCACTAATTTGATGCGCGATCATATTTTCCGGCACAATATATATTTTTTGCACCCGGCATATAGTTGGGTGCAAACACAAAAGGCTCCTCCATCACGCCCCCCTCTTCTGACACGGCGTGCGGTGCACTCAGCAGCTGCTGCCGCTGCTGCTGCAGCTGCTGCCGCTGCTGCTGCTGCTACTGCTGCTGCTGCTGCGAGTATAACAGGGGAGTAATTTGTGATAATGAGACGAGAATTGAGGTCGCCTACACCGCCCAGCCACTCGGGATCGCTTTGCGAGGGTGAAAGTGCTTATTGGCCCCTCACTGTTTCACCTTTTAAAATGCCGCCTCCTTTCAAAAGGCCCGAGACACACGGGTATTTTTAGTATTTTGAATAGTTAATAATATTGGCATCCTAATTACTGTTCTATCACTACGCTGCAGGATCACTAGCGATGGCGGGAAGCTCGGGGATGATTTCATCCAGCAGTGGATTGAGTCAGACTGATGTCGATGGTGAAATTACCGTACTATTGTACGACTGTAATTCAGCGATATTGAACAAAGAACAAAAAATGTATGGCTCAAATGAAAAAAAAAACGCGTTGCATTCATGAATTCAGCACCGGTTGGTTAGACATTCTCAAGTGTAATTTCTGAGCTCGGTTACCTCAGAGCGATAAAGCGAATTCAAATCATTGTCCAGGAGCTGTTTGTAGGCGCACCAGAGAAGTGAAGTAAGCAGCTGTAGGCCACATTGCACTCACTGTAGCCACGCCGATGATGTATTCCCTTCCTGCCACCACCGATGGAGTTATACAATCTACTGTAACAAATCTAAAATCTTTAATTTAATCATCGTGTCCTTTGATGTATGCGCACTGTGACTAAAATGCCCCTCGTGTTATGCTCGGAGAAATTCCTCGGAGCCAAACTGCCTCAAGGCAAAAATTTGGCATATGGATGATGAATATTTATAAGCCTATATTTTATGAAGCATTATTTTTGCGTTACCTTGCTTGCTTTCTCTTGCACGCATGAAAGACCCACTGGTTGAGATGCAGCCTCTGGTTATCAGCCCAGGCTCACATTGCATTGGATGTGCTAATTGCTATGGTCCATCGAATGAAAAGTTTAACTTTGTAGAGGGAAATAATGAAGCCTCATGAACCATGCATTTGGTTAAACTATTTGCCGAGGTTCTCGGAATGGTGTCCAGGGGAATGGTGCTTCACAAGCAGACTGAGTTGTTTCTAATGTCCCAATACCTCCACTGCCTCACAGCACAATCCAGAATCAACTTCAAGATCGCGCTCACCATCTTTAAAAGCCTCTGTGGACTTTCCCCTGGCGAGTTCTCTTCCTCTCACCTCGCTGTACTCCCCTCCACTCACTCTTCGCTCCAAGAGCCAATGCCTTTTATCCAAGCATCCAGTTGGAGGCTGCTCTTTCTCAATCTCCTCTGTTGCCCCCATAATCTGGAACTCCCATTCCTCAGCTATCCATGCTACCAATTCGTCTGTCCCTGTTCAAATCCAGGTGCAAGACCCTCCTCTTATCCTCTGCCTATGACTGATTGCCTCGTTCTGTTGATACGATAAAGATGTCTCCTTTCCCCAGGATAACCGTATATCACTGTTTCTGTGCAGGATCTTGAGATGCAGTTGTATTTAGGAGATGTTATATAATTCCCAGCTGCATAAATGTATGGAGCACGTGCTTGGCAGCGTGCGTTATTACCGAAACATGACATCTCATACTAAAATACAAGCAATGTAATCAAGTCGATACAAGCTTAATTACACATTAAAGCCAATTGAAGATTAAAACCAAACAGAGTGAACATTATTTTTTAAATAATGATGAATTTTAAGTGTTCTTTTTGTATACTGTAATCGGATTGTTTATTAGATTACAAAATTCATGAACTTGTTGCAAAGTACGTATTTTTCACAGTCGTAAAACTACTTAACATCTCTAAAAGATCATTGGTTATTGGAACTATCAATTGATGACCGCAATCATGTTTTCGTGGCAATATATTTCATTTACATGTCCAGACAACGGTTTGGAGCGCCTCCGAGTGGAGCGTGTATCGTGACCAGTGGTGCTGCGATGGTGCATTCATTTGCACCTTATTCACAACCGCTCTTCAAACCTGCGCAGGTCTTCCTTTGGTCAACTCAGCCTCAAATGAGTGCCTGATACAAATGTCTCTTCGTCCCTGGTGCACGATGCGTGGACATCTGCACGTTGCACTCAGCCAGTCGTGGTAGCGGCCACACCACTTCCCATGTCTGGCCTGCCCCCCTCAACAGATGCTAAAATAGAACATTTATATCATTGTACTGTCGGAAGTGCGTAAGTTTGTGTCTGGAACAAAGGTCAAGGAGCTTATATAAATTATTTGGTGATGTTCCGTCGTAAAATGGTACACAAGAACAATTAGTTATTTTATTTACTTCTTTATTTGATTTACTTCTGTGTGTCTATGTTGTGTGTCTCTCTCTGTGTTGTCTCTCTCTCTGCTTGTGTGTCTGTCCGTGTGTCTCCGTGTCTGTGTTTTGTCTCTCTCTCAAATTTAGTTCGACCTGATGACGACTGCTTGTGTTGCAATCGAAACGTCGTGTTCTATTATTTAACTCATTTTCTTTCCACGTGACTTTACCGAAAGAACCAAAGAGTAATTCCTGCAGTCACGAAAGCTTCAAATTAGAACACGGTGGGGTGTTGATCCCCTCAGAGCTTGCCTCGCGTGCCTCTAAAACACGAACATATCGGTGACATGCAGCATTTTTATATTACTCGTTGGTTCTTTCGGTAAAGTCACGTAGATAGAAAAATCGTCACCCTGCTGATTGACGATCGCTTGTGTTGTGATCGAGACGTCGTAGTTTTTATTCTATTAACTTTTATTTTTTATTTTATTTATTTTTTATTTATTACTTGTATTTTTTCTATCTACGTGACTTTACCGAAAGAACCAAATAATATAAATTCCTTTCAGTCACGAAAGTTGTAAGTAAAAAATGCAGTACTTCTTACGACGGTTATGAGGGAAATGACATATTTGCACGAAAAGCGGCGCTTGTTTTCAAGGAACGTAAAAACAACAACGACAACAACGACAACAAAAACTCCCAAGAGCGATGTCTCGAGGTCCTGGTTCATCCCCGCGTGCCCCCCCCCATCTCCCTCCCATGCTACCGATCTCCGCTCGTTCAACAAGAAGCTTGACACGCTCGCTCAGCCATGGAGCCCGAGCATCCAGCGAGGAGACAAAGCAAGGAGCAGCTCCCCCCGTGGGTCACCGCAACACGCAAATGAAGACAAATGCGCGTTGTGTCTCGTGCGCGTCCGTGATACGTTGCACGCAGTGTGCGCGTAATGCGTCCGTGTCTGTGCGAGTGTCCGCGAATCGTGTGTCACTCCTGCTCGGTTGATCCCAGCGTAGGTCTATTACCAGATTACGGAGGAGGAGGAGAAGAAATCCCACTCGATGAGAAAGGAGCAAATGCCAATGTGTTGGATTTTTGCCGTTATTGTTGTAAAGTGTCCTTTCTATCCTTAACAAAGGGTTTTGGGTTGTCACGTGACAAATCCTTTATTGATTGGCCGTGTTGGGTGTTGGAGGGTTTCGACACATTTATACCGCCGCGATTTAACCCAAAAACGTTTATTATGGATAATATTGGTCGCGAAAACCCACGTGTCATTTCTATCGTTTAGAACAGGGCTCCCCAATCCCCGGGCCTGTTAGGAACCGGGCCGCACAGCAGGAGCACGAGGTGAGAGCGGTGAGTCCGCGCGTGGTCCGCCCCCATTGTTTTATTATTCACCACTTCCGTCCGCGCCTCTTTCCCGCACTGCGCACTTGTCTCAGTCACGGTGTTGGTGAGCCCACAAGCTGCTAGCCCCTAGTAGCCACAATGAGTCAAACACAAACACAAGCTGCTAGCCCCGAGTAGCCAACGTGAGTAGAAAACAAACGTCGCTGGAGAGCTTCTTTGAAAAGGGGGAAAGACCCAATGATGACCCCCCCCTCCCCCGGTCCGTGAAAAAAAATTGTCTTCCACGAAACCGGTCCCTGGTGCCAAAAAGGTTGGGGACCGCTGGTTTAGAAATGATTATGTAATTTCACCCTGACAGCCATGCGGGAAATGATGTGCATGCTCAGAGAGACAGACAGAGCAGTGTTTATTAGCACATGGCGCTTTGCTGTTGTTTCGTGTGCTCCGAGTGGAGGAAGGCTCGCTTGCAATACCCGGGACCGTGTACGTCTTTGTTGACGGAGGCTATCCCTTCAAATCACCCGTGCGATGTCACTCAAAGGGCTCGGGAGGAAAAATGTCTCCGAGGAGGAGGGGGAATCCAATTCATCGTACGAAAAATCGTAACTTCAAACGTGCAACGCTTGGACAGGCGAGCGTGATAGCCTCAGGGTTGCTGAAGACTCTGAACCGAAGTCATTCGCGTTCTAGTGATAACTGCTCACAGGGGAAGTATTTACAGCACTTTCTCTTTTAAGTTGAAATAAGCCAGACCATGACATTTTCCACAGGAGACTTCGATAACCACCGTTCTCTGATACAGCCCATCTCCTGAGCTCTTATGTTTGTTCACCATGTGGAATAGATACTCTTTGGTTCTTTCGGTAAAGTAACGTAGGTATAAAATAAAATAAATCACGACGTTTCGGGCGCAACACAAGCCAAAGCTTTCACACCTGATGACGGATGCTTGTTGTAAGGTCTCAGACATAAATTGGGCCAGTTTGTAGGTGGGCGAGTCAATGGTGGAGACGATAGGACGAAGGGGTGTTCCTTCTTTATGGATTTTTGGTAAACCATACAATCTGGGTGATCAAAGATATCGAATCAGTGATGATATTGTTGGTTTTCGTAACGAGGCGGTTGGTGGGATCTCTTTAAATTTTGGTATAACCACCATCAATAAGTAGGCCCTGAATTTTGTTATTTGTATGTAGTTTTGTCCATTATGACTGTGGCATTGCCCTTGTCGGCTGAGAGGATGACGATGTCATCTGTTTTTTTTTAAATTGAGAAAGCTCACAGCGCTCATCTTTACTGATGTTGCTAATAGGTGTCTTAGCGTTTTCGTAGTTTTTTTGTTATTTTTTTTGTCATTTTCTTTGAACCTATCTACGTGACTTTACCGAAAGACCCACGAATATCTCATCTTAATGCCAACCAGAATTTGGACGATCAATATACGTGGTGTTTCGTGCATACAAAAAACATAGATGTAATACAAGAAACTCATACTAATTGCACATTTCATGGGAGCTAAACATGTGGTTTAAACGTTTATACTTGTATGTTGATATTTATAGAAGCACTAATAAAAAGCGAACAGTATAAGGGCAAGCACACAGCCTGCGTGAAAGTTCTTCAGGAATGAGATGTTGAGAGCAAGGCTGATGAGAGAATGTCACAGCAGTCCCATAGGGAAATTTTTTTTACGTAGAATGTTGTAATACTTCATTTACAGCCACAACAATATCTTAAAACAAAATATATCCTGAAAGGGAAGCGATGGTGTTGGTTTGTACACTTCGTGATGAATCCGGTGACTTAAGCTTGCTTTCCAGCCACGGCAAACATCAGTCGTGAGTGATATATGCTCCAGTATGCTATAACCAGAGTGGTGAACCATGATAAAAACAAGTCCCATGACTGACACAGTGAGGGGTAGGTCATAATTTAGCAGGGGATTGACCAAGGGCTACATACGATTTTAATTTCATTTAATAACTTATCATAGCTGTCAACAAACATTTGGATGTTTATTCAGAATACAAGTTAAGGTAATATTTTGTTGATTATGACATTGGTTACATGGAAGGAATGAGATGCATAAAACATAAGCGATATAATTATAGCTTTGATGTGCTTGCTGGAAGATTTGCTTGCTCATGTTCCAAGGATTTGCGAGCTCTTTCCTCGCCACTATACACAAAACTCCGTCTCTCAACTCATGAATCCCTCCCTCTCAGAGGATTAATTATTTTCTTTTGAAATTTTCATAGATATATCTCGATTTGTGGGAAAGATCTAACGTTGAAATTTAACTCTATTATAACCGTGTCTTGTAACATCAAACTGTTACTGATAATAAATGGTGGCAATGTCAAGGCACACTTTCCCATACAATTATAATATGCTTTTTTTACCTACACGGATAAACTTTTCATGTATTTAATTTATTGCTAAGGGGGTTATCTGGGTTATGTGGAAGATACATGAGAGGGTGCACACATCAGACAACTTGCAAGTTATAAAGCTTAAATGAATAATGTAATATAGCATATTAACATTCCTGTTGGTGGAAACTAACAAAATACAAAAACAACCGACAGGAACTGGTATCCTCAGCTACAAGAATAAGACCCTTGAACACTGAACCAGCATATTATTGAGATCCTGGGTCTGGGCTAACACCACGCACAGCCTCAGCTGCTCTCAGATTGGGGGGGGGGCATAAAACTCTTGTGTGGGGGGCACCGTAAGTAACGTTGATTCACCGCAAAGGAGCGTGACCTTGGGTGAGGGGTCAAAGCGACATTTGGTGGTGCAGGGCTCAAGCCCAGCACCTCCCACCACCCGCCCCTCGTGTTAGGCCTGGTTCACACACAGGCGAAATGTGCTGATGTATCATAAGGCCGTAATTTTGTGGTTACGTAAATCGTAAATTTGGATGGTCGTCGGTCAAACGTTGGAAGTGCCTCTAGAAACACAGGACAGGAGGCTTTGCCTTGATTTCTTTTCGAAAATTCCGTAAGTCACCTGCTGTATATCAGGCAGGAGCGGCATAGTTGAAGTATATATATATTTTACTATTAAATGGTTTATTTTAACAGTTATTTTTCTACTTTATAATTAAGCACATTTTTATACCTCTGTAAATTATTGCTTCCCCCCCCCCAACACCCCGTGAATTCCGAATATTGCTTATAATCACCGTGCCAAAATCATCGCCTGAATTACGAGTCTATGTTACTGGATGGGTTCTGCGTGCGTGAGCAAGTTCGACAAAGTTTCATTCTCCAGCACCATTGGTCACACGGACTGGTGAGGCGATGTTGCCCCGATGACTTCGCTCATGTTCGATTCTGAGAGAAAAGGACGAACTTACAAATGCACAACAGAAGTCTATCTTTGGAGATTGCAGTACTTAGTAGTAATAATAATTCAGATTTAAAATCCGCATTCCATTCTAGGAACCCAATGTGTATTGTATGAAAATCAGGAAACAAAAACATAACCAGGGCAACCGACCAAACTAAAGAGGGACGGTTCAGTTTATAGAGATGGGGTTTCAAAGCAGACTTAAATATATCTAGCGACTCTGATTGCCTGATTTCAAGTGGCGAGGCGTTCCATAGCTTGGGTGCCACATTAACAAAATCCTGATCACCAAAAGAGCTCAACCTAGACCTGGGAGTGCTGAGCAGTTGGAGATCACAAGATCTTAAGGACCTTGATGGAATGTATAAATGTATTTGTTCCTGCACGTAATGTGGGGTGTTCCCTTTTAAAGCCAGATAGGTTAATAGCATATTCTATGGGTCTTTCGGTAAAGCCACGTAGATAGAAAAATAATTAAAAAAATATCACGACGTTTCGATCGCAACACAAGCAATCGTCTTCAGTAGCTTAAATCCACTCGGAATTTGGCTGGTAGCTAATGAAGAGATAGATTTCACAGGGTCCCCAGTGGGAGGCCTTCATCGTACACTCGGTCATGAAAGACCGATTACACTTGTAGGTCACTTGTGCCTGATAACTATGCATGTGTGAGTATCATAATGATGATACATTTACCTAAGATTATGTAATCGTCCCTAAGTCTCAAGACTTTGACAAATCTTGCCCAATCACCCCATGCAAAGCAAGATCATAATACTTACATACAAGGTATGATGGCCGATGATGAAGAATATTCATCGAGTTGTAGGCAAGGAACGGATCCTGTGAAAGAGGACGCCCAGCTGGGAGATTAAGCGATGAAATCAGCTCGTGTACAGGCGCTGGGTGAATGATTGTTGCACGATTGTAAAAGTTACAGAGGAATGCGGAGGCTTTCATCCAGCCGTGTTTTGACCATTGCTCATGGCTGATGATAACGACGATGATGAATAAAGTGCAGGAGCAGATCTCCATTGAGGGGGTGGAGCAATGAAATGAGCTTCTTTGCCGGAGCTACGTGTGTAGTGACGTAAATGATGTCACTACGGCGTTGTAGTGTCACCACGGTGTTAGCGCCAGCCACTATCACAGGAGGGCTGCAGGGCGTCGGGGACCTCCCTCGGGGGCTCGAGGGACACGTGGCAGGGAGTCGGGAGCTCCTGGCATGATCCAGAGGGGGGCGGGGCGAGGGCGGGGGGATAAAGGGGAAGCCCCGACAGGGATCGGGGCTCGTTCTGTGGAATCATCCTGGGTCCCACGTCTCGTCGTCTCTTTGGGTCTACGGACTTCGCTCGGCATCGTGGGTCAGGCAGTGTACTTGGCTGACTGACCCGTTCGTGTAGCTAAACTTGCTAAATCACATCGTTAACAGTGTAGCTACGCCTAACTGTAGAACCCGTACGCGTTTAGAGTTCGTCAGAGAGGGACAGTTGTTAATAAACGTATTGCCTCCAACTCCAGAATGTGTGTCTCAGTGAACACCACTACACGTGGATTATCATTAATATTATTGTTATATTGCAGGACCATGAAAACTGGCAGTGGGTTGTGGGGGCCTTCCTTAATTCAGCAGTGGATAGACCGTGGCTGATGATGACGAGCATAAAGCTAAGTTTAAAGAAAAATTACGAAATGATGAACGAAGCAAAGTGCCGAATACACCGAGCATCTTCTTGTTTCCACTGATCGTAAAAAAAAAAGATGATGACGAGCGAAGTGTGTGCTCGGCCAGGGGACGGTGGGTGGGGAGGAGTCACGGTGGGTGGGGGGAGGAGCCACGGTGGGTGGGGGGAGGAGCCACGGTGGGTGGGGGGAGGAGCCACGGTGGGTGGGGAGGAGCCACGGTGGGTGGGGAGGAGTCACGGTGGGTGGGGAGGAGCCACGGTGGGTGGGGGGAGGAGCCACGGTGGGTGGGGAGGAGCGACTTCGATGTGAGAGGGACATTTAATTATCCCAGGCGGTGCTCGTGTCACTGAGAGGGCTCCAAGTGGCCGCCTCGCGTGCGCGCGCCCTGAGCAGCTGCCACCGGGAGTGGCAGCCGCTTGTTAATGCAACACAAACGTGCAAATTGAATTGTGCAACAAATGATTCGCCGAAGACGTTGGGCGTCTTACATTTGTGATTGAACAAACGCATTCAACATGCTGATGATGGAGCTTTGTAAAAAAAAAAAAATCCATTCAGCTCTGGTGTTATCAATGCATGGGCTCAACTAAACCCGTCATTCCCCCGGGGTTAATCAAAACAGAGAGGCTAGCCTTCATATGTGTTTGTCTTCCAATGCGTTAGAGCAACGCTCATTTGAGCACATACGCGTACAAAACACGTTGGCTTCAGACTGACCATCATCATCTCACGCCAATGCAAAACTACAAATTGCAGTCCAGGTTTAGCATGCAGGCGCCCTTCGTGAGTTAAGGTCTCAGAGGAGCCCGTGGATACTGATTGCATGTGTCGCACATAACACGATTACTCGTGACGTGCAGCTCTCTGTCATAGCGAACACTTGCAGGATTACGCAAGTCCACTGTGCATGGCGTCGGTTGTGCTCGAGTGATGTCTGTGCAGAGCTTGTAGAACCACCAACCACGCAATGTAATTCTACACACCGTAATTTAAAACTCTCCGTCAAGCCATTGTTTTGCGAAGGGCTCCCCATGCTGTTTCAGCCATGGGAGTTGTTTGAGCAGACTTCCTCATGTTGTCCGGGACGAGTTGATGAAGGGGGAAAGGCAGGAATAGGTTTGAACCCTTTCTGGCAATAAAAACAAGAGGTTTTAAGATGTTAAAACACCAAAACAGAAACCCTTTGCAAGGAATCATGTCAGTATTAACCACACTTACTTGTGGTGAACATACGAACAATAACATGCTCAGGTTGTATATGATGATGCATTGTCTTTGAAACTGATTGGTCCACACCAATCAGTTTTTCTTCTTTAGAGCCTCGTCTGCATGCTCACCACAGGTTCGTGGTGTGGTTAATGCAGACATGATTGCTTGTTAAAGGTTTCTGTTTGGCGTTTTAACATCTCAGTCACGAAAGCTTTAAATCGAAATCTTAACATGTGTTTTATTGCCAGAAAGGGTAAAACCTATTCTTATACTTTGATACTGGCAAGGGCGGCCCCATGAATAGGCGAACATTGCAACTGATTCTAGATTTGAAGTTTTCGTGACTGCAAGGATCCATACTCTTTGTTTTTTTTGGTAAAGTCACGTGACTTTACCCAAAAAAAACAAAGAGTATTGATTGCCACTGATGTTCGCTCTGGCCAGGAATTGGACTCGGTTGCCAAGTTCAACGTAAAGTGCGCTCATCAGTGCGCCACCGCTCCACCCAACAAGGGTGCCATACACTTTACTGTGAATATCTACGCCGTAAAGAGGATGCTAAATATATGCGCGATCATTTGCAGGAGCAGGCCATGATGTTCCATTGTCAGCGCCAGGGTGAAATGGGATATCCTCATCTGGTAATTAATTACACCATTAGCAACAGGTGAGAGTGCACTTAGTCCACAACTCTATATTTCGTGGGAGACCTGGGTCACTGAATCAACTGATACAACAGATATATAACAATGGCAAACATACACCAACATTTGTTTTTAAATAAAAACATTATTCATGTTATAGTGTATCGCTTTGAAAACAGAAGTGTAACACATTAACGCAAGTTGATAATAGAAACAAAATGATGTATAAATAAGGTAGAGGGCAATAATCTAAAGCATTTACATTCAGATTGTTCACATAGCTACCATAGGCAATCGATTTAACGGAAGCTGTTGTTAAGTGTATAATAGATGCAATATTTTTTTCTAGGGTCATGAAGCGTTGTGGATGAAGGATCATTCTCACCGTTTAGTATTAATAAATAATGGCAGCCACTTTACAGTTTCCCATCTTTATATAAAAAAGACAATTTGTATTTTAATGTTTCATCGCTGCTTCTCAGTTATGGAATGTATTGATTGACCAGCACTGAAAAATCTGACTATTTCTCTGCAACTCATTCATGTGCAGCCTCCATCGATCCACTGCTGGGTGTATTTATGTTGAACTTCTTTCATACCCTACGTAGCCAACCGTGCTAATCGGAGGTGCGGGATGAGAACATCAAATGAAACACACAAACAGCAGTTCTAAATAAATGAGTTTGTCAATCTGAATGCTTTAAAAGCGCCATAGCTCCAGTGGCTTCCTAATATCGGAAGGGAAGATCGCTTTCCAGACGGGCCGCAGAAGCAGCGTCATCTGAAAGTGCCGCGCGACGATTCGGTGTCAGCCGTCTTTGTTGGATGGCGAGCAGCCAAAAGCGGCCGCCGCCGCCGCTGCTGCTGCTACTGCGAGGATGATCGGCGTTGGTGTGCCTTTGTCAGCCGTGGAGGCTGTTTGGCCAGAGGTCACCGTGCTGCTAAGAGTGCGATGGTAAACGGGGCGCTGAGGAACAGCTCAGATATCACTCGGCACTGGCATTAGCCCTGGCAACAAATTGAACTCAGATCGCTGGGTTTATATCGTAGCACGCTAACCACTGCATCGGCGCTTGCTTCATCCAGATGACCATTACCATGCGTATATACAGTATATATAAATACATACAAAGTCGAACAACGTTAGATCCGCACCACAATTACATCGTAAAAACAACAGTCATTAGTGGTTTCCAAGCAATTTCATTTGATATTAAGGGATACTGGATTTGGCTATGAGTTCGTGGGTAGGATGCGCGCGAAAGAGCCAGGGCTGCCTA
This sequence comes from Lampetra fluviatilis, assembly GCF_964198595.1. NCBI lineage: Eukaryota > Metazoa > Chordata > Hyperoartia > Petromyzontiformes > Petromyzontidae > Lampetra > Lampetra fluviatilis. The sequence goes on along the minus strand of NC_136276.1, from coordinate 2,636,304 downwards.
ACCGGTTACGCAGCAGATCAGATCGCAAGTTCAAACCCTGCTCAGGGCAAGCGCAACCCACCGTCACCATTAACTAGTGCTTTAGTGACAATCTAACAGTGGACGTGTGCGAAAGAGCCCTGGTTCTCGCCATGGGGAGATATGGACCGTAAACCGTGGCTAGAAGTGGCGACGAGTGACCGTTTGATAAGAGTCAAAGAATCACCTAAAAATCCTCAAATTGATGTTGGCAGGGAGGGCATTGACTCCTGAGGTCTCTGCGGTAAGAAGGCGCCTTCAATTAGCGCGGTTGGCTACGTGCGGTGCGAAATAAGTTCAACGCACACACATGTACCTTGCAATGTGGCGGGGATGTCGGAGACTCAAACGCAAGGCAAGGGCCAACTCGCTCATAATTGGGCTGCTGACATGAAAATCAGCCCCCCCCCCCCTGACCCCCTTACCCCCACTGTCTGCAACCCCGATGCTAAATAAAATAGCTGAAGGTAAACAAAGCGTCCTGGCCTCTGTGTTGAACCGAATCACTGTGGAATTGAAGTAGCAGCGTGTATAGTGCAACATAAGCTGTGGAGGAGAGCACGCAAACTCCACGCGTAGTGGTATGTTATAAACCTAGTTGCTGCACGCCCCCTAGTTCCTCTACTGGCACTGTCTCTTTTGCCTGTGAAGTATCTGTTTCATGCATCTCATAATCACAACGTTTGCCTGGGCAGGCGATTTCATCCATCAACCGTGGTCTAAGCCGCCCGATTAACCGTCTGGATTGCCTTGAAATGTGATAGAATATTTCAAACAAGTGGAATTTACAGTGTAGCACAGCAAATCATAAACCATTTTTTTTGGTTTAATCAATGCGGCAAATCCACGCCAGATCTCTCCCTCTGCCTCCCAACGAAGGGGGCACGCATTGTAGACACACAGCTCCTGCCTGCAGCCATCGCCGAGTGAAGAACGCTAGTCGCTTGGAGACACACCCCCTGGCTGTGTGGTTATTTATACGGAAATAGACGCGCACGCTCGATCGCATTACCAAACCAAAAAAAGTAACATCCTTCTTGCCTACTTATAGCCACCGGCATTTTGTTGGACGGCTATTTAAAAAAAAACCTAAAAAGCCGCACGTGCATTAGGCCATCGGCTTGAAGCCAATTGTATAATGCCCTGGGTAACCAGCATTACTTGATTGGTGACAATCAGGCAAATCCATTCCCAGTGAAGGCCGCTGTTGGATGCAGTCTACATCTGTCGATCGCAGGCTCGGGCGGCGCTCGCACGCTGCAAGGGAACTCGTGCGGCGTTGCCCGCTGATCGTAATTGCAGTCGCACAGTCGCGTTCTCCCGCTTGTGTAAGAGGCAGTCAAGACCATCGGTCGGTTGGGGGTTGTTTTCACAAAATAATAATAGAAACCGAGAGCGATATCGTACCGTGAAATACAATGAGAGCAATGTTGATAATTGGTTTTTTACCCATCTATCTGGCAACAAAACTGACACCTTTTTACAAGGAGTCATGTTTGCATAGACCACAATACCTGCAGTCATAATGCAAACAAAAAACATAACTCTGTATGCACTGTCCTTGAAGTTGATTGGTCCACCCCCGAGACAGCTTTTCTTAGAGCCTAGTCTCACATGGGAGAGAAATGTTGTTCAGTTTCATATCGATGAGGAGCAATAGTCAAGCTGGAAAGCAGACAGGTGACGAGCATGTGGCAACAATTGCCCAATGTCTGTAGTCATCCAGATATTAAGATGTTTTCAGCCGATTAATGAGTGTTTATACAAGTGGGAGGAAACTGGAGCACCTGGAAAAAACCGACGCTTGCGAGGAGGCAACACACTATCCCATACAGAAGGGGCAGATGATATTAGTCCACCATTCGCTGTACCGCGTTCTCCTGGCAAGCCAGGATATGGCACCTTGAAGCACCACAGGAAGGGAGTTAGCGTCATTTGTGTGATTCGTGAGGTCCTCACCTCGAAAACTGCTGGGTTACAGGGGGGCCTCACCACTGCACAACTTATTAGCGGTCATGGGTGCCATCTGTCCATATCGGCATTATTCCCCACTCCCCCATTATACTTCTTGACATCTGTTCAGGTGCAAATGCCGAGACGCAGCATTACAAATGGAATGACACGAATAAACACCAACACATTTCAGTTTGCTGTCAATCCACCGCAGAAAGAAGGTCTCCCGCGGCCATGTCAGTCGTGACCATACTTCACCACACTGCGCAGTGAGAGCTGATTAAATGACCCATTAGGATACAACTTGCTCGAATGATGTCAGCCATTGCCGGTTTCACGGCGCAGTGTGCCAACCACTGCGTCACCGCTCCCCATTACGAAACATACACAGCACACGCTACATAACCGGCTGGACCACGGCCCGGTTTCGTACCACGTTGGGGTCACGAGTTCAAATCCTGACCACGGTTATCTTTGGCTTCTCATCGCTGTCATCGTCGTCGTCGTGTTCACGAATCTCCGAGCGCTGACGTGACCCAGCGGCCGCGCTTTTGCCACTGGTTACAGAGGTTCGTCGTTCTAATCCAGCGGCCGTCTTCATTAGCACTGCGGTGTCTAATAACCATATATATTTTGAAAGATTTGCTTCAAACTGGATGTTCAATATCCCCTGAGGAGGCCCAAATATGTGTTGTCGTGATGCTCCACAATTTGTCAATTTGAAAATTATTCAGAGTACTCAAATTACTCGGTAAATATGAGACATTGCCCCCCCAACTGGCAAACCAATGCCCCAGGTTACTGTTGCAAAGGACACTAGAGTATCCTGGTCTCTGGAGTTCTCACCCGGTTCAACAAAATAAACTTGAAACTTTGGGGTCAGAAAAGTCACACCCCTTGCGGTGAGAAGATTAACGACTGTGGTGTTCGGGAAACCCGACATCGCTGCCATCGGACTGTTGCATTTACATCACTGGCTCTCAGGACTGTCAACAACAACAACAATAAGCCTCACCTTACCATATTAATAATAAAAAGTGTGCCGTTCCTGGCCCTTCCCCCCTCAACCATTATATATACGGGGTGGTATTTCTTGTGATCTTGTGATCTCTCATTTACTTGATACAGCTGTCGTGGCTGTGACGGTTCCACCTGAAGACGGAGGCTTGTGTTGCTTCCGAAACGTCGTGATTTTTTCTTTTGTTTTATTTTACTTTTATTAATTTAAAATGTTTACCTACGTGACTTTACCGAACAAAAACTAAGAATATGAATCCTTGCAGTCACGAAAGCTTCAAATCTAGAAACAACAATAACATTGTAGAACACTTTTTGAACTTACAAAAAACTGATTAACATCGTCATTATTATTTGAGTGGTGTGGTGGTGCAGCAGTTATCACACTTCACCATGAACCCCAGTGACCGGAGTTCGATTCCTTTACACGGCTGATATCAGAACGGGGAAGAATGGCCAAACAACTCACAAGACATGCGCTTGGGCCTTTGTCAGGCAGTGGATTAGCAAACGGCAGTAAACTTGTGACTGTCGTTATTATTGGCATGACAATGGAAGATCCCGTTTACGGTCGTAGTTCAACTCACGGAGAGATTTTCGCAGTTCAAGACACAGACAAAGATTCGCCGTTTCGCCGGTAATAGACTTTAGGGGCAAGTGCTGTTAGCGAGCACCTATGCATTCCGGAACGGTGCACAAGGGGGGTGGGTGGCCAGCACCATGTCCGACCACCTTTGTCTCCCCAGAAGTGATGCTTACACATCACCGCACCAAGTACTCATTTGAGGCTGAGTCGACCTAGGGGAGGCCCAGGACCGGTTCAGATAATCGTCACCGATGTTGACCGTGAGCCGGACTCGAACTCGGGTCGCCGGGTTCGTAGCGCAGCGTGCTAACCGCTGCACCGCCGCTCCCCACTTCACATTATACATATACAGACATCCCTGCCTCGCGTATACAGCAACATTGCCGTATAAGGGAGCTCTTGTTTTCATTCTAAGCAGCACATCTCTGAGACATAGAATTTCGCACGGACAGGAGCCGGCAGCTGCTTTGACCGTTGGGCACGTCAGTCTGCCCGAGCTCGTGGACATTACATCAGCATAAGGTCACCTTAAAACCACATACATACACACAGCATGTATACCTACCACTTGGTCAGAATCAATCAGAATATGTATTGATACTGGAGGAATCCGATGAGCTATACAGCTCTTTTTCACAGACGTCCAAGAGGGGTGGGATCACAACGTTACAACAACAAACAAAAAACACACGATAGGAGGGCAAAGTATAGGAAAGGTAAACAAATCACTTAAAAAAATATACAAATAAAACTCAACCATTTTTGTTTATCTCACCAGGAAAAGCCCACTGACGTATTAGCTTATTTTTCAGAAGCGACTTGGCCATCAATGATAGCTCAACAAAGTGGTTTATCACGTGGACATTTATAGCAGCTAACTAAACTAAGTAATCTACGCGCATGTTTCTAAAACGAAAAGGTTTAAATAGACATATTGTGTTTGTTTTTCTTGGGAAGCCTCAACGAGTCTCATGCCTTTTGTTTTTCCATGAGAGTCCTGCTTGGGATGTTTGGTCAATTCATTCTCGACTATATATTTATATATGTTTATAAATGCCATGAAAGCAAAATTGATGGAGAAACTCACCCACAGAAGAGGACTCTCAACACCCCATACAGAGAGGTGAGAATTCTGAGACATACAGACGAATATGTGCGTACAGTTGTCTCTTCTTCCTTTCGCATGGCTGATGTAGATGCAGAGCAGGGGCTACAATTTCATATTCAGGTGCTCCAGCTAGCCTCAATGTTCAGCACTTGACTGACAATGGGAAGGTGGCAAGAGAGGACTGGCCTCACTATGGTAATGTGGAATTTCCATAACTGTCCCAGAGCCACTGATTGAGTTGAAGGTCACCTAACGGAAGAATAGAAATACCCTTGCATTGCTAAACAAATTACCCCAACATTCATTGTGTCCTCACTGTTTGACAGAAGAATATGCAGACTCAACATCACATTGTTTGGACGTGCAACTAGGACGGCGTTACATTTAATGACATTCGTGCCCACAGAATTACAGCCAGATGAATATAAGAGGCAGCTGTCGCAGGCAGAGGCAGGGATTACACCGAACGAATGAAGCAATTAAAAGTTCTTGTTATCACCCAGTCTGCCTGCTTACCCGAGCCTTTACATGTGCTCCCGTGACATTTAATAACTACCCTTTGCCCACGATGTCTGCATGCAGCTCGATTGCTTGTTAAATGTGGTCCAGGTGGGAGGATAATTTAATTAGGGCACTTATGGCAGCTTTGATTTGAATGCGCTGCGGTCAGCAACGGGTGCCAGGTCCCATTGTGAGTAGCGACGCCACGGCGGCGAACTACGCGGTCGTAAATCGAAGTTTGTTTTTTCATGGGTTCGACCTTCACATCACATTACAGTGAAGTCGACATGCCGACACCGACAGCTCCATACGGAGAGAATCCAGAATCCATCGCTGCGCTTCCATCTCCTAGCCACCTCTCAAACCCAAGACCTGGCATTTACAGGCAGTCTCACGTGCAATTACTAATGATTGTGAAAATAATTATGCTTCGAGTAATCAAGTAATATTCATTATTAGGCACACAAGAAATGCTTAGAATAACTGTTTTTAAATTTGCATACGCCCTACGTAATTGGTTTACGCGAATCGTGAAACAAATTGGGGCTGCTACATTCACCGTAATATTACAAAATAAATATATATTTGTTCCTGAAATCGAATCATGACCATGAACCGTGACAATTATTCTGCTCACCAACGGTGTAGGGGGAGGGGTGGCTGAATTATTCAGCTCAATTCAGCAGCGTCAGTCCAGTTTCGCTTGCGAGATCTCACAAGAGCAGGCGCCATCAGTGTGAAACAGTCGTTTAACAAGACCACCGAATCACGCAAACACTTTCTCCCCATGCAGGAAAATACTTCTCACACGTCTCCTAGCCTGCGTCGTGATCCAACGTTACGATCAGGACACCACCCACTCTCGACCCCCCCCCCCCTCCATGCAGATGCCACAGGCCGCACAGCCTGCTCTGGCTACGGGGTAATTAATCAGATGGACGTGAGCTCCAGGCTCGTCACAGTCAGCATTGGCGGCGAATACTTTCCTGCGGTGCAGTTCCCTTAGACGCGAACAGCTCGGCGAGTTACCCCCCAATGTGTGTATATCTGGCAGAGCCGCAAACTCCAGGGCTGGCTGGCTGGCTGCCGTGAGAAGGAATGCAAAACCCTGACATCTGAGTGTGCGATTGCCACGCGAAATGTTCCCGTGCGAAGCTCCCCCCGTGGTGGTGGGCGTCGTTGCCTTCGCGATGATTGTATTGTTCCACATTATTGTTCCAAAAAATTGTTCCACAACATTGTTCCACAGAATTGTTCCACAGAATTGTTCTACAGTATTGTTCCACAGAATTGTTCCAAAGCATTGTTCCACAGAATTGTTCCACAACATTGTTCCACAGTATTGTTCCACTTAATTGTTCCACAGCATTTTTCCACAGTATTGTTTCACAGAATTGTTCTACAGCATTGTTCCATAGTATTGTTCCACATAATTGTTCCACAGCATTGTTCTACAGCATTGTTCCACAGTATTATTCCACAGCATTGTTCCACAGAATTGTTCCACAGTATTGTTCTACAGTATTGTTCCACAGTATTGTTCCACAACATTGTTCCACAGTATTGTTCCACAGTATTGTTCCACAGAATTGTTCCACAGCATTGTTCCATAGTATTGTTCTACAGCATTGTTCCACAGTATTTTTCCACAGCATTGTTCCACAGCATTGTCCCATAGTATTGTTCCGCAGTCTGTGTTGTACAGACTGTGGAACAATAACAGAGAGAGCTAACTTCACGTTTAAAACTCAGATCTTTCTTTTGTTTGCATTTTTCTGGAAACCCGAGCACAAAACTGTATTTAAAAACAAACCCATAAAACAGGTAAACAAAAACAAGCCTGCACCTATTCATTGGAGTAAAATATTTGCTTCAGTCAATTAATCTATGGCTCTTCAAAAATCTGTATTAAACATCGTAATTTGATTACGTGGACAAAATCTTGGACTGGTGTTGACCTTCTCAGTCTCATTATCAGAGTGACACGGGTGCTGCAAGTATTGCCAGGTTGATCGATAAAGTAAAAAAAAGTGAGAATATATTCAAATTCGAAGTCTCTTTTTCAAGGGTGACCTGGCTTATTAACACGTGGTGACCAACTAGATGCCATCTGTGGATGTCATCTGTGGATGTCATTTGTGGATGTCATCTGTGGATGTCATTTATGGATGGCATTAACCATGTGGATGGCTCCAGTGCAACACCGGTCAACCCTGGTCCTGAATTGGCCTCCTTAATCGCATGCTGGTGTTTAACATTAATGCAGGTCTGTAGGCTAATGGACCGAAACATAGTTCTCATTGATGCGGAGACAAATGTGTGTCCTTATTTATTTATACTTCTATTTATTTATTTAATATAGTTCTACAACAGCGCAAAATGAGATTTTACAGCTTTGAATGTCATTATGCAGTGGGCTTGGAAGCTGGGGTTAATGCACGGAGTCACATTCATCATCCACCCTTCTTCTGAAAAAGTTAATTAGCACTCTGTTGAGGTCATGACGCCAACGCGCTTGCCAATCAGTTCATTTAAAAATTTCAACAGCAACGTTTGCAAGAGCTGTCCGTGGTAGGGTAGGAGCAATGTCGCGTGGTAGGGTGCAAGGAATGAAAGGGGCCACCCCCTATGCAATGCTGCTCGCTCTATCGTAACCCCTCTGGCTCAAGGGTTCCGGTGGCAGTTGCACCGCCTGCACACTCGATAGCTACGCCGCCACTGGTTTAGTGGCACAACCTGTAACAATTACAACACATGGCATTGCATTTGAAAATTTACAAAGTGCTCATTTGATAAAATACCACACCAAGTATCCACGTGGGCAGACTGGCCCCCATCATAGGCATGTGGAAATTCCACCAATGACTCGTGTCCCCCAAAGGAGATGAACACCACGCCAATACTCACTTGATGAGAAACAGTGGGATTTTGAATGTCGGACGCCGCTTCGAAAATGATCACATGCAGATGGCAACATTGAACTGCCGCAAGGCAATTCCTGGCTCATCGTTGTCGCCGGCGATTATTTAGCGCATTGACTCCCGCACTCCAGTCCTCGCGACTCCACACGATGTGCCCCTCCAGGTGTACCCCCTTCTTATTCCATTCGTGTGTAATTTAACCCACCGGACGCTGCACTCAGCAAATGATTGGTAAACTGGCACTAGAGTTTGAGAATCACTCGTGTGATTTTATGCGCCACTGGCAGCTGGTGGCTGCAAAGTGTCACGTACGTACCTCCAGCCGGGTCGGGACACACCCCGCGTGCGGAACATCGCGCGCATTCGCGTGGATCAGAAGGAATCTCTGCGCGGAGTTTTTCAAGCTGCAGCTGTGATCGCGGGAGAGGTCGCCGGAGGAGGGAGGGAGGGAGTGAGTGAGGGAAGAGGAGGGGGGGAGGCAGTAGGGCGGGGTGGTTTGCTTGGTGGGGTGGGCGGTGTATCCCACTCCCAGGGTTCCACATTGCCCCCTCGTGCACGCGGTGTCTGTATGTGTGTGTGCGTGCGAGCGCGCATGTGAATCGCTCAGTTACCACGGTGTCGCCGAGCTGCCGGTGTCCGTGCTGGGTCGCTCCGCGCTCGTAAAGAGTCTGTGACCAGCATGCGGTTTTGCGAGGTCTCTTATAGCCCAGGAATCTAAGCGAACCGATGTTGTGGTTAATAATAGCCTACCTACGTGCGATGGGAGTTGAGCATTAGGTGCGAGGCGACGCGCTGAAACTTGTCCCGGTTGACGAAGCAATTCTGTTTTTACCCTTGAAGTTAAAGTTGGCACAGCATATGGGTCCGCAGCATGTAGCTCGCTTCTCCTATACGTTTGCATAATCCAATTAAGCGACTGCAGGACAGACAACCGCGCAGATAGAGGCCCCCGCGTGAGTTCCAGGCGAAGACGAACCTTGCCGCAGTTTATAAATAGCGATGGGCCTGCGCGTCGTTGCGGATTTCGGATGCATCTGGCGCGCTCTGCGCCGTGCCGCGATCGGCAGTGGCCTCGCTGGCCGCGAGTGGCAGTGCGCGCACGGGAGGTGAACGGGGGTCCATCGCTACAGCAAAGCCACGTGGACTGAATGCGCAGTCGCGCTCCACTCACCAATCCGCGAGTGCGCGCTCAGCTCAGTCGAGACTCGTCAAGGCAACTCGTCGCACTCGTTCGTGCAACTCACTTGCGTCGCTCTCAATTTGCTCACCGTGCGTGTGCGCGCGTGCGCGTGCGAGGTTACACGCACGTGCCCGCCGTGCCAAGAGAGCAGCGCGCTTAGTTGTGCGATGCGCGATAACTATCCTCGTACACAGCGCTGATGCCAATTTTAATTTTAATTTTACGCAGCGCGCTGAAGTCCACAACACGCGCACACGCGTGCGTTGACAGGTAGACAACGAGTTAAATACGCGGACTCACTGCGAGTCTCTGAAAAGGCGCTATCACTCCACCAGTAGCAGCAGCAGCAGCAACGCCCCCGCATAGATGGCCAGCACATCGGTTTCGCTTCCAGCAGATTCTTCGTGACTCTACGTCGAGGTCGTTCCGTCCCGAAGACGTCGCGATAGGTAACGAGTAGGTGAGTAGGGGGGGGGTAGATGGGTGGACGGCGCTGATTGCACCAGGCCCGTTCAGGTGCGCGAGAGGCGAAGTGAGCGGAGGAGTCGGGGGCCGTGGGTGGCGGTTGTGCGAGTAAGCTGGTTCCTGTGCAGAGAGCAGCCGCTGCTGTGATCAAAGCTCGAGTTATTGTCCTGGTTTTCGGCTCACGCGGACCACAATCTCATCACCGTCTTCTCCACCTCGACGTGCGACAGAGAGAGCGAGCGAGCGTGCGCCGATTGAAGAAATCTTGAAATAATCCAACAAATATCAGCAGCGGCACCGTCGTCGTCATCGCGGGGGAAGAGCGGAGGAGCCTCGTAGCGACCTCCCGCCGCAAGGAGCTGCACGGGCCCGGACGAATTCGTCGTGAATTTTTTGTTTGTTTGTTTCGTCGAGGCAAGAGCGTGCACCGAACACGCGCGGGCTACAATGGGCAGACGTGGAGTGCTGGTGGTCGAGGTGAGTGAGCGAGCGAGCGTTCCCTTCGCGTGCGCCCGTGCGCCAGCTTTCACGCGCGCGTCGTTAAAGTCGTCTGGGGTACAACTCCACGCGCGTGTATGCAACGCTGTCCGTCTACCGATCTGTTATCGTTAACAACTGTTATTGCTGCTGCTGCTGCTGCTGCTGATGGTGATGATGATACTGCAGTACTCCGAATAATACCCCGGCAACGGCGAATAGACGCTCCGTTTGCGTTGCAACGGGATGCGTTTGGTCCCGTGTTGCCGCACGCTAAACGGAGAGCGCGCGTTACGCATTGAACGTGCGCAGCGGCGAGAGGCGTTTGGTGTTCCCATCGACGGGTTCAGCGCGGATAACCGAAGAGCACTGGGGGCCTGGTGGGGCGCTAGGGCGCAGCTCAGGCGCCACTTGTGCCCCCGTAGCTCCCTGTATCGGCAGCGCGCCGCACAACCGCGAGTTAGAAACCAAACTCACACTTCGATTTAAAGCTTTCGTGACTGCAGGGATTCATCTTCTTGGTTCTTTCGGTAAAGTCACGTAGAAGGGAAGTAATAAAATAATAAAAAATTGTTTTATTATGTTTTATTTTTATTATTTTATTACTTCCCTTCTACGTGACTTTACCGAAAGAACCAAGAAGACAAACTCACACTGTTGCTAAACTTCATCAACCTTGAGGTGAAGCTTTCGTGACTGCAGGAATTACTCTTTGGTTCTTTCGGTAAAGTCACGTAGAAAGAAAATAGATTGAATGATATAGTTCGACGTTTCGATTGCAACACAAGCAACCGTCATCAGGTAGAACTAAATTTGAGAGAGAGACAAAACACAGACACGGAGACACAGAGACAGTGTCTGTGTGTCTCCGTGTCTGTGTTTTGTCTCTCTCTCAAGCTTCATCAGCCTGTCGAGTTGTATTGGCTGACTGCTGGCTGGGCTCCTCACCGCACCCCAACGGTAACTCTTGTTGTTGTTAGTGGCTTCTGCGGGCCCTCGCCACAACGACACTAGATGGGGCTGCACGGGACGATTCTCCGCCTAGCAGACACTACACATTGAATTGAAGTGAAATAGCGGAAGAAGTTAGGAAGAATTCGTCCGACAGTATATATAGCGACGCGCAACAGGAGATGGGAGTAAGGAATGTTGAAGAATGACGCGGTTCACTTAAATTTGCTGTAAACTCTTCAATGTGTGCTTCTGTTAATGTAGTTCTTTCCGCCAGAATGTAAAAAAAAAATCAACATCGAATATTTAAAAAAAAAAAATTATTTTATTATTGTTCTTTTAGTGGTCCGAGTACATGATTGCGAGAAGAATATCACAAAGGCGGCTGTCTCTTATTTGCTGGTGCGGAGAAGCGGGCTCTCTACGAGAAATCGTAACAACAATAACCCAGAGCGCCCTTTGCGAATCTCCTGCCTGCTCGCAGCCCTCCTCCTCACGCCATGGCGTCAGTCACGGGATTCTATTTTTAAATCCTTTATATTACGTTCGCTTGCTTGCTTGCGTGCTTGCGTGCTTGCTTGCTTACGACCGTGCAAATCTTTCGGTCGTTTTTTAACCCACTTCCCGTGATCCAATCGGGCTGACATTTTGCACACAGACTCGTTGTGCGTGACAATACATTTTCGTGAAAAAAAATTCACAAATTTTACACTGTTTAGGGAAAAATAAATAAATATTTATTTACCAATTGCTTAATGGTGGCAGACAATCATCTGACCCATAGGTGGCAGCCATCTCAAGCCAGAGGACGAGAGGACTCTAGCCGCCCCGATGCCACGCATTTAAAGAATTTTTTTTATTGTTGAATATTTCACCGGAGCGAAGGGGGGAGGGGGGGGACTGGACCGTTAGCCGTGGCCTGGAATCGAACTTAGACTGGCGGCTTCACAGCGCATTGGCTGCGTTGTGTATAAGATTAACGTGCGCGTGCATCATGCGTAGTGCATAATCACGATAAGCACTGCATTGCCTCTGATCATTACTTTTGATGTAAATATGCAACCCCCGCTGGTTCGTCTTACAGAGCTGCCTCGAGCGCCAAGGATAATGACGCAATTTAATGTAATTGTGAATCATTTTCATAAACAGTGCAGTGTTTAGACTGCATATGCTGTAATGTTCTATTAGAAACCGCGATCCGACTATGCCAGGCTCTTACGTCGGATTTTGCGTCCAACTCCAAACCGCAGGTGAGTTCACCGATGATGACGATACCGATGGAGCAGGTTTACATGTTCGGCAGAAGGTCTTAAGGTGAAGCGATGGAGAATGTTCGGCTAAGCCTGCCGTGTTCGTGAATCCAGTCAACTTCCGAGCAGTTTTGATGCCAAATGTAAGCTTTCTAACCCATCTAGAAGCTTCTAATCTATTCCAGTTGCGACGCGTATGCGTCTGGAACGTATCATTTACACGCAGTTTGTATTCGCTTATGCACAGTACGATAAGTATGACTTACAACAATGAATACGCATTCACTAACATCTTTGTGTCAAACCGTGTCACGATTGAAGGCTGCCTGACAGTCCGCACTTCCACGTTGAAGGGATAGGGGCCCATTCACCGGTTAAGATATCGCGACGCCGCTGATGTTGACCGTGGCCAGAACTCGGGTAGTAAACAAAAACAACCAGGCTCAAAGCGCAGCGTGCAAAGCGATAGGCCACCGGCTCTAATACCGTGACTACCTACGAAATGATATTTTGGCGATGGCACTAACGTTGTTGGTGGTGGTGGTGCATAAGCAGAGGGAGAAAGAGAGAAAAAAAAAATTGGAGCACATTCGCCAATAATGTACGCGTAGAATATTGCCCCGAAATCACGAGCTTCCCACTCGACGCTGGGTTAGGGGAGCAGCAGCAGGTGGGCACCTCGTGCTCATCCAGAGATCACTCCACCGCCTCGGGGTCAAACTGTCGCCAAGGCAATAGCTGGCGCATGGGGTGAGCATGGTTGGTGGAAATGTTGGGTGCTGGCTCGCAGTGGCGCCTACCTCGACTTGGCTCCACATCCATCATATGCTCGCCTTTATCGGAATGCTATTAATAGTTTTCACACGTGTAGTAAGACAACATGTAAATGTGTCCGGCCGTCTCGGGAACATTTAGAGTGTAGAAGATGTGTGTGTGTGTCTGTGTGTGTTGTAAACGGTAACTCAGAAATCATTGTTAATTTTCAGCAGGGATAAGAGAAAAAACATCCATAGTTTTTGACCGACATCGTGTTCTAGAGGCTTCATCGTGATTGTAAAGGTGTGTGTGTTCGTACGTATTACACGTTTATTGTGTACAGTGGTTGTCTAATTATGTATTTCGGGGGTTGGCACACTGCACTGTGAACACACAGACGAGGCTTAGGCTGCACTGTATACCAGTGTCCTGTTGATATCTTCAACGATTTTCTCGCCCCTTCACTTCACCAAGCCGTCTGGACAGGCGCGGTGAAGTATGGTCAAACAGCCCCCGTAACCAACACGCCTTGTGGAGAGGCCTTCATCCAGCATTGGCTTGACATCGACAATATTTTTCTCATTGAATTGTCGTCAAAAATGAGTCGCATGCCATTGTAAAATGGCACGCGTGGTGTGCACGGTGTATGTGTCTGTATATGGGATATATACCCTGCATACAACGCATTCATTCGATATGTTCATAAGCATATTATTAGGTCTCTGTCAGCGTTTTTAAAGAGCATGATGCTTCAAACCAATAATGTATAATACAGTATACGTCTTAAAGTATACCAGTGAAATAAAACGACACATTTTAGCTGCTACTTATAGGCTGTAGACCATTGTGTTTTATAAGCGAGCACCTATTAAGGCTGTAATGACACACGCAGAGGTTTCGTGATCATCATCAGATCCCGGCCGCCTTTGTCTCCCCATAAACGGATGTGCAAACACAAACCACAGCAACAGTTATTCATTTGAGGTCGAGCCGACCTAGGAGATTCCCATTACAGGCTGAGATACGACTTGTGACTAGTGTGGGTGGCGGGGCCAGAAACCGCCCTTCCCCGGCCGCCTTTGTCTCCCCAGTGCTGACGTTTACACACCACACCGGTTACTCGTTTAAGGCTGAGTGGACCTAATAGGGAGACCAAAGACCAGTTCAGATAATCGTTTCTGGTGTTTGGCCGTGAGCGGGAATCGAACTCAGGTGGCCGGGTTCGTAGTGCAGCGCGCTAACCGCTACACCACCGCTCCCCACTGGCATATAACACACACACATATATATAACACACACAGATTTTCACACAGCTGCCAGGCGTGCTGAGCAGTAACCCCCAGAGAGGGATCAGCTTCTGCAGAGGCGTTCAGCTTTAATCGACAACAAGCGGAGCACGTGGCGGGCGAAAGGCACTCCCGCCGCTGAACGCGCTAATTGCACGTGCCAGTGATGTATTAAACGTAAGGAGCTTGTAATTACTACGAGACGAACCCCCCAACACCCCGTCCCACCACTCCACCCCCCTCAATACATATTCGCGCCTGTCGCCTTCTTGTTCGCATGGTTGATGTTGATGAAGAAGAGCACCCCAACAACTGCAATTGTACGGTGATACCACGATTTATGTCTGCCCCTTTAACGCCGTTCCGCAACTACGTCGTCACTGGATGATTATATTATCAACGCCACCGCCACCACCAGCTGACTTGCGTCGCCGCAACCCACACGGACGTCGCTGACAGCATCGTCCGTGCTTTACTTTGGTGTCCATTGCCTCAGGCTTCGCCACCCACCCTGCACATTGCTTCGATTTGCACCTTCTTGGTTCTATCGGTAAAGTCACGTAGAAGGGAAGTAATAAAATAATAAAAATAAAACATAATAAAATAATTATTGTATTTATTATTATTATATTATTTCCCTTCCACGTGACTTTACCGAAAGAACCAAGAAGATGAATCCCTGCAGTCACGAAAGCTTTACATCGAAATTTGATTTGCACCGTTTCGATATTCGTTACACCTTTCAGGTAAACCGGGGTACCACTCTACATTGAGGTGGTTGAGCCACAACGATTGCGTCAGGAGGAGCGGAGGGAATCACCGCGATGGTGTCTCCTTCGTATTTGTGAATCATGCATTGATTGAGTGGTTATATACCAGAGCGTTTTACATTTTCCAGTTGTGCATCATCATGATGATCATCATCATCATCATCAGATATTCGTATCGGCTGCTGCAATGGTTTGTGCGGTCGATGCGATTCGGGAGGGGGTCTTCTGCGTCGGCTCTCTCACGAGGTGCTTGCGACTTCTTGTGATCTCCACTTGGCTTTCCAAGCACCACCACCGGGGCACCTCCGCGTGGACCCAGCACACTATTTAGTGAATCACGCAGAGATTTGTGAAACCACAAACCCGTTTGGCTGCGAGGTGGCCTGGCCGGGAGATGGCAGTACAGCAAGTTTCATTGATGTATTTATCGTGAACCCATCAATGCGCCAGCTTTGCGGTGTTATCCCCTCGGATGCGGGTGGTGGAATTGGCAAAATATCTCACTGCAGAACCCTCCTGGGAAAAAAAAGCATTAAGTGCATTTATAAACGTGCAACTGCTGTAACCAAGGTTATCACGAATGTGGTTTCCCTGGATTAACAGAGTGCATTGTTCATGAATATTCTTCGCAGTATTTCTACAATTCCAAGATATCTGCAACATCCTATGTATAGGGTGATCCTTTTATAGATAACCCTCAGCCGTTTGGTTACGTGATTCAACATCGAATATGTGAACATTGATCTTAAGAGGGTAGGCAAAGCAACATTTCATTTCAAAGCCTTCCACACATCGATCACAAATGTTAAGACACACAGCAATCGCTGCCACTGCACACAACCACCGGTTGAGAGGAAAGTTAAGAGGGGCATTTTAAAACCAACGGGATATCAATAAATGGATCACCGTGTGTAACGGTCACAACAGAGCTGGCTCGGAAAATGCCATCAGCCCACTCTGCCGCTCGGCACACCTGGGGGCCACGCTGAAATCCTTTTGAGGAACGCACGGTCACCATGAATTTCAATCACGTGAGAATCCATCTTTGTTCGTCTGCGTGTTGAACTTCTTTCGCACCGTACGTGGCCAACCGTGGCCAATCTTCACGTCTGTCCAGACAGCGCACAACTGCCAAGGAGACCGACGGAACGTGTCACATTTCACCATCGATGCTGCCTCACAACGTGATACACGCAATCGATGTATATCCCTACCCGTTGTCGGGCAGTGTTCATGACAAATGCATTAGACGTGAACGTTCGTGCGCTTCGGCACCGCTGCCGATGAAGACCCTTCCACATCTATCTGCTGAAGAAAGCAATGGTTGCTTGGTGCGCGCGCGCTAATGGGAGCTCAGTGGCGAGCAGTATGCTGGCGTTGTTGGAAGTGAGAATGCCCGCATCTTGATAAGACGTTCTCGAACGTTAAGGACGTGGGCCCGGAATGGCTCGTGCATCAATAGGGAGGCATGCGGACAGGCTAAGTGGGGGTACAACAATGAGCCGGCGGTTTGGGAAAGCATGCCGTGTTCCCGAGGATCTTCAGTCCCAGCAATTCATTGCCAGTCATTTGCCGTGGGTGGCCGTGGCGTGGCTATTCATGCACGCACGCGCGTGCGCCGTTTGGCATGGTCGACGCGCGTGCGTGCGTGTGCGTGATTGTGGGGAGCGGTGCCGTGGGGGTTAGCGCTGCGCTGCGCTAAGAACCCGGCGACCAGAGTTCGATTCCCGCTCACGGCCAAAATCGGTGACGATTTTCTGAACCTGGTCCTGGGTTTCCCCTATAGGTCGACTCAGCCTCAAATGGGTCCGTGGTGCGGTGTGTAAGCATCGACACTGGGGAGACAAAGGCAGCCGGGCGTCGTGTTGGCCACCCACCCCCCTCGTGCGCCCTGTCGGCCTTTATAGGTGCTCGCTTACAGCACTTGCCCCTACAGTCTGTTACAGGCTATACGGGGGATCTTTGTTTTTTGTGCGTGTTATTTTGGGGAGCGGTGGCGCATTGCAGGGTTGGCTACGTACGGCGCGAAAGAAGTTGAGCATACACACGCCGCGCTACGAATCTGCCGACTTCAGTTCGATTCCCGCTCACGGCCAATAACAGTGGCGGATATTTGAACTGGTCCCGGTGGGCCTCCCCTAGGTCGACTCAGCCTTAAAATGACTACCTGGTGCAGTGTGTAAACATCACAATTGTGGAAACTAAGGCGGCCAGGCGCGGTGGTGGTCAGCGACTCCCCTCGTGTGCCGTGCCGGTCTTCATCGGTGCTCACTAACAGCACTTGCCCCAACAGTCTGTTAAAGGTTGGGGGGTATTTGGTTGTATTCTCGTGGGTAGTGGGGAGGAAACGGTTTGTGCAATGTGCCATGGACACCCAGGTACTTAAATTAAGTTCAGTTCCCAGTCACAGCCAACGTCTTGTCTTGCATTTAAAGGAGTACCTGGTGCAGTGTGTGAACATCAGATTTGGGGGGAGACAAAGGTGGCTGGCCATGATGATGACGACACCACCTCGTCATGTGCCATTCAGGCCTTGTTCGGTGCTCAACAACAATAACAACAGTCGTCTTTGTCTTTGTAAGTGCTATGCAGGCATTGTGCTGAGATGTGCGTTGTTTTGCTTTAATAGGTGTGGACTCTACCTGCCGGGAATTATGTATGTTTGTACGTATGTTGGACTTCTTTCTCACCGTACATAGCTCGTAAACACGACAATTAACAACACAGATGGAACGAGAGTTTTAAAAGTGCGCAATGAACCACGGAGAGTTGACATGCTTGGAATCGCATTGAGCAACAGAGAAAGAGGAACGCGTGGATTCGAGGACGCACACTCACAGGTGAATGACTCACCCATCCAAACTAGCACGACAACCGAGTGGCCGTGGGCAGGAGCGTGCCCAGGAGGGACGGTGACCGAGGAGACGGAGCTCGTGCGCACTGTCCTGTGTGGACTAGTACGTGGCAGGATGGTGACAGACGGCGATTCATACGGCAGTTAATGAACCGAGTTCCTAGCACGATGTTGACGATGTGTTTCCCATGCGAGGTGAACTCTGATTGTCGTCGTTCTGCGTGTGTGTGTGTGCTGTGCACGCCGTGGCAGGCGCTGTGCGTCGTGTTGGGGTGCTCCATCACGAGGATCCTGAGCGAGCAGGGATGCGAGGTTACCATCGTCGATGCCAACGCCACGGGTAATGCGTCCACGCCGTCGCGAAACCCGTCGCAGGGGCCCTCACGGCTCACAGCTCTGTTACACCCCCACCACACCCAACACCCCTCCCCCGCGCCACGGTGAGAACGGACACCCACACATCACGAATTATAATCTGGCTGCTGCTGTGCTGGCCTGTTTATTCCATCGTTAATTTTATTGTTTTTATTCGGTGAACACACGTAACAACAACAAAAAAAAACACCTTCGGAGCTTCACGTTTTTTCCTTCTCGCCTTCGATCCCGTTCGGCGCTGGAGTTTGCCGAATCACGTGTAACACACCAAAGCGGACCGCGCCTGGCATGCCATTGCGTTCGCGTTGACGCGGACAAATCGTTTGCTGACTCTACGTGTACATCGTTTCGCTGCGATCGGTAAGGCTGCCGAGAAAAAGAGTCGGGCGGGTGATACCAATGTCCCGATTAGCAATGTGCACAGCGCGTGACATCAGCGCAGTGAGTGTTACGAAGGGCGAGCCGGTGGCGTAAGGTTCGGTGCCATCAACACAATTGATTGGACCCGAGTTGCTTCGCGATGAAGGTTTCATATCGGACGCTTTGCTATTGAATAACGCGCAATAGAGTTCGTGATTGTACACGGTGACCTGTGACTTATTATTATCAAAGTAATCCATGGTGTTCTAGATTTGAAGTTTTCGTGACTGCAAGGATCCATACTCTTTGGTTTTTTCGGTTAAGTCACGTAGGTGAAAACTAAATAAAATAAATTAAAATGATTTTTTTTTAAATCACTACGTTTCGGAAGCAACACAAGCAACCGTCATCACGTGTTGATTGCTCCAGACGCCTCAGCAATTTTTGCTGGAGCAGTCAACACCTGATGACGGTTGCATGTATTGCTTCCGAAACGTCGTGATTTCATTTTATTTGTTTTCATTTTAATTTATTTTATATTTTTTACCTACGTGACTTAACCGGAAAAAACAAAGAGTATAATACCATGGTGCACAATTGTTCAGGTGCACAGAAAAGTCTCACTAAGTTCGCAAGACCCTTTTTTTTAGGATGGTTCGGTTAAGTATATTTGGCCAGTGCCGTGAAACGTATGTTTGTTATTGGAAGGAAACTGGAATTCCCAGAGAAAAGCAAGCATATGGGAAAATGATATTCATATTCTGCACGACAGTTCAAATCGCTGTTGGCTGTGCTGACTCTTCCAGGAGACATTATTTCCCTGCCTGCGGGTGTCTCAAACTGGCTCCATCTCTGTTTGATCCACCAACCCCACTTGAAAGTAACTGGATGACATAATCACACTAAGGTTAGAAACGTACAAAAATTTCCAAGCCAAATATTGCCTCTTGACAGTTTTCTTTTATAGCAAGCCTGTGAAAATAATAAATTAGGTTATCCACTTTTATTTATGGCTTTTTCGCTGTCCCTTTGGTCATTTTTCTGAATGACAGGTTACATATTTTATTTTGTGCTGGTTTTCACTGAAAACAAATGTGAAATAATTATTATAAAACATTTTAAGGTGAATTTTCGCCCTTAAATGTACCTTTTTGTGACGACCATCATTTTAACTTGAAAAATGTATTAAACATATGATTTTCGGCTTTTGGATTTCAAAACAGAGTCCAATACATCCAGGGTTATTAAAATTTACGATCTGGAAGTTGTTATTGCAACATCCACTATAAGTGCCTGCTTTTATAACTTGCAGAGTTTGAATTTTTCTCGAAGCAAAAATGGATACGAAAATACGATACAAAGCACTGTTGTATTTCGTTGCGAGGTAAAGCTATTTTTGACAAAATGATATTTTTCTTCCCGTAAGAGTTGCTTCCGCTTGGTTTGAACGGTTTTTGACGCTTAACGAAATTGGTGAAATACCTTCAGAAATATTCCCTTTTTTACACATGAAGTCAAACATTTTTGTAAACTCTAACCGACAGATGACACTCAGAAGTGAGCGGCCAAGAAACATCGGCTGACAGCCGTGTTGGCAGAGGGACAATTGAAGTGTCCCACCACTAGCGATGTCAGTGCACCCAGGTCTTTCTGCTCGGGTCTCGTCGCACGCTCCACGATCTTTCTGGTTGACTTCAAGAACCATGTAAACGTGAAACCAGACATTTATTGTGCCCATGAAATAAGGGACTATATCACTGGCAGTTTAAAATGCCTCACTGCAAATCCCGCCGTGACCTGGGGAGGTTAAGTGCTGAACTCTTTTCTCATGCGAACGCGATATCTACTGTATGTAAGCTAAACTGTGAAAAGATTTCACACGCTTTGCTCGATGTCCTCATGCCCATAAAGTGTGCTCAGTTATCCCGTCCCCTCATACCCCCCCCCCCTTCCCGGAACACCCTGCAAGCAGCCTCTTCTCAGCCCACTCCTTGCCCACCTTCACACGACTCACCCTCACCCACAGTCCCTCCTCGGTGTAGACGTAGAACAGTGAAAGCATTTTGTGCGGCGTAACCACAGGGGGTCACTTGTGGAATGAATGGCAGAAATGCAACACAAATGATTCACATACACACGCACACGCTCTCTGTAATATTGCGTGGGTTTGGCTGCGACGCAGCGGCTAATGCACGGTGAGTGGCGAGCGATATCTGAATTGGTTCGTCTATGACCCCCACCGCCCCTTCGACCAGCCCACACTAACCAGCGTGGTGAAGTGTGGTCAAACAACCGACCATTACTGACATGGACCGGTGGAAGCCTTCATCCAGCAGTGGATTGACTAAGAACTGCATCGCATGGCGTCGTCTCATATTCCAGTGGATGATTTGCTCAGTGTGACACCAACGTCTCAATGACCGTTATCTCCGTCCACAGAACCTGGTTCTTGAAATCTTTTCCCACTCATGCACTGATCAGGCTCAGTCCTGCTTGGCTTCCTGGAGTCCTTTAAGCGAAACATTGGGATCCTTCGGGGTGAACATGCCCAGCTGAGATACGAGCACACATACTCGCGTGCAAACAAATGCACATATGTGCAAAATATTGGAAGGAGGTAGTGAAAAATTGGATATTAAAAACACACACGCACTCTCCTCCCACACACCGCTTTTTTTTTAGTTCTTAGCAACATAACCATTAAGCTTGCTGACTATTTTAATAATCAGCATATAAAGATGGGACTTAACAAAAAATCCCATGGTTAGTTTGGTTTTATAATTTGCCGATTTATTTTTAACCTCCTCCCACTCGTTACACGCGCACGCAGCGAGAAGGGCATTCCTGCTCATTGGTCATACAGCCGGCATCGTCTGTAAGTTCATCATCGTCATCGTCGTCACGTTGAGCGTTTTACATCGTGCCGTCTCACGGGGGAGCTTTGTAGCTCTGCCGTGCCATCGCTCGCCCTGCATGTGCCGGGCGGGGCGGGCGGGGCGGGCGGGGCGGGCGGGGGGCGGGCAGGGCGGGGCGGGGCGGGCGGGGCAGGCGTGAGGGGGGGGGCGGGCCGGGCGGGGGGGAGGGCATCCCGGGCTCTGGGTTCTGGCGCCAGGGCCGGGATGGGGCTTCTCCCCCTCGTGGCTCTGCCGGGGGGGAGGGTCGGGGGGGGGGGCATCAGCAGGCCAGCTCTGGTGTCAGCGTGGGGGTTGCCTCCCCTCCCCCCTCGCCCCTCCCCCCGCCCAGCTGGTGCAGGATTGTGGAATCCGAAGACGAAATCGCCCTGAATTCTGGCGGCCTCCTATCTCTGACGTGAATCCGGGGCTGAGTGTAATTTGTAATGGATGAAGAATCAAACGCCGCATTCGGCAGTGCTCGTTTCAATTGACGGCTCTGAGACTCGTCGTGTAACTTACACATTCCTGTGCAAGGGTGGGTGGGGGGTGTAATTGAGAGTACGTCGCGCTGAATGTTTTTTTTCATCTCAGAAGTATCAGCAGGGTTGAACTTGCTTATCACTTGAATGGGAGATCACCTGGGCATAGCAGGTGTTGTAGGCTTGGGCTGCGAGGTGGCTAGGAGATTTCAAGTTCAAGTGCATTTATTAGGTATAGCTCTGTGAGCCATTCGGCTCTTGAATCGGGTGCAAACGCAGCAAACAAAAAACAAAAACAAGAACACCTCTTAAAGTGACTATGTGTAGATGGCTGCACAGCGATGGATTCCTGAATCTATCTGGGTCGAGCTTTGCGTGTTACTTGCTCGCACGTGTGGGATTCCCCTTCATATGCGTGGGCGTTCTTCGGTTTCCTCCCGCGTGCCAAACTCTCAATAATGGAATGGACCAAATATCATAATACATAGCGGGGCCCTCCTCCTGACAAAAAGGTGTTCCTGGCTAAACGAATATGGGGCAGCTGGGTGGCTCCGGACTCGACTGCCATATCAGCCCTGAGCTGCTACCACTTAACTCCTTGGTGTAAACATGGGTCTCAACCAGCCGTGCTTAGCCTGGGTTCTCACGTGCAGAGACTGCATGATGGTGACAGCTTAGTCACCAGCTACTGCAACATACAACGATCGTAATATAAAATTTAGTTCCTTGATTTTATTGTGCTTTTGTTGCAGCTGGGCTAATAAAACAACAAAAAATTGTGCGGGGAATTCGAGCGGTGTGTCCCGGGTGATTGTAGGAAATTCAAAAAGGAATTAAATCATCATAATCATCATCATCTTGTGGGACCATTCTGTGATACAGTGCGCTGCATTGGCAGCTGCCAGAGTTCTCAATGGAAATGTTTCCATCTGGTGACATGCAAATATCACAGCGTTAATTATAATTGGGGGTAAATATGTTAAACTAGCTGTTCACTTAGATACCCACCTAACTTTATTACGATTCCCTTGCCGACGCGAGTTTGATTTTTTTCATGAGAAGAAAAAAATACTTTTAAATCGGTCAAAATCACTTGAAAGAGTGACGTCGCTGCAGTTATGAGCGCGCAAGGCACAACGTGCGTGAGTGACTCCGCAGTTATGTCACTCGACTGCTCACGGTCGCAACTTCCAGTGCTTTATTTTCGATCAACGAAGCTCGAAACTGGCGTCGGAGGGCCAGGAGACGACGCAGCCTCGGTCGTGCATCGACAAGACAGGAGTGGGTTTGTTATATTGGATTGTGTCCTTTGCACAGTCACAGAGGGTACAATTATGCCTATGGGATCCAATTTAATGAGCACGATCCTGGCCTTACGGAATCCGGTTTCATGTTAATGACACAATGCCTTTTGAAATTCAGCCACTTGTTGACAAGCCGAGCTCTGTGAAATATATGCTGTGGCCACTTTCTCTGGTTTTCGCTGTGTAAATCCCCACGTAAATGAATAAATAGTGTTAATTCTGCTTTCTTTGTTCTTAGGCCTATCCTATGGATTAACGTAAGGATGTAGTTACCCGTAAACAGCGAGCTCTACGTGTTTTACCCTTTCAAAGGGACCCCTGAACTAAATGCGAACTCATATTACGAAGGTTTGGTGGGTGGTGACAAATGAGACAATACATTTGTTGACATGCAGCCAACTTCTTTATGAGTAGCCAAAGAAAGCGTAAACATTCCACGGAGCACGGACACCGTGGAGATGGAGCGACGAAATCAGTCAATGTGTAGATGCTGGATAGATCCTTGCATCCCCCAGACTGAGATATGGCGACAGCTTGCTAAGGCCTTCATACGGCAGTGGATTGATCGTGGCTGATGATGATGACGAAATACTATCTTGCAAGTGATTTCGTTTTGGCATGAAAGTGTATCTGAAAAAAAATCCCCGCACGTTAACCGTATTTTAGAGCACTCCTTAGAGACCCGCAATGTTATGCGAACGGTAATTGTTAACATAATATCATTCGCGCACAGTGTCCCATTAATGCACGCACACAGGGCACGCAATTCTTAAATTGTGCACGTCAACAAATTAAGCACCGAAGCTCTAATGAGCGTGGTAATCGAGGTCATTAATGTGCCACGAAATACACCACAACGGCAGCACAACGCGATGCGCTTTCCGCTCCGAGTTCTGTGCGACCGCTAACCGCTCACGTCCAGGTCATCGGCGCATGAAATGCCGCGCGCAGAAGTCGTCTCCCGGGGTGAACATTATCCTCGTGACCAGCGTCGCGAGACGAGCGCGGTTATTTAATGGGTCGTGGTGGGGGGGGGGAGGTTTCCACCAGCCAACAGCGCTTATTTAATGTTTTGATTTCCACTCGTCGTTTCGTTTGTTGTTCCCTTCCCCCGCTCCTCCGATTAGCACGGTTGGCTACGTACGGCGCGAGAGAAGTTCAACGTAGTACATTCATTCCACGCGCTCGCCGTCAAGTGCCACGTGTCATTCTCTGCAACAGTCAAATAAATGATGGGGAGAGATTTTGAGGCTAGCGAAGGAGCAAACTCATGTTTATTGTAAATATTGTCCAGATATGTTGAACGTGCATTATTGTCAGCACAGGACAATTGCGGTGTGAAATTGAGGCGGCCATGCAAACAAGCACTGGCACAATTTAACAATTAAGTACCAGTAATCTATCTTTGAAGTGCTTTTGGCATTAAATATCCATGTGCGTTGCTGAGGCAATCTCTCACAAGCATTATTGGTTGAGCTGGTTGAGCTGGTTTTGATTTCCTCACTTGAAGGACACCTTTTATAATCAGCCACTGCGCTTTAAAGAGATTCCACACCTTGATTCCCCGAATGTTGCAAACAAACAAAAACGTTTCATATCTGGAGGAGGCGCGTGTGATGTCGCATTGCATTTGTTTGTGGTAGCCGGGTGTTCGGCAGGACTGTCTCGTCTTACCTTCCTCCCTCATCGGCCAAGCCAGGCAGAGCTGGCCTTCCTCCGCATCCCATCCACAACCACCGGCACAGAACTTCAATTCGATCAATGGCATCGATCCCTCGGCGCTGATAGGTGCATTGATATGTTTACGGTAATGACCATCTCCGTGCCCGCGGTGTCATGAACCTGCCTTCCCACTTATTAAATCCCTATCAAGGCCGCCAGAGCGGATGAGCACACGCGTGCTCTGATTAATGTTCGCTGCAGGGAAGCTGTGCTCATCGCGGGACATCGATCACGCCCTCCCGTCGTCAGGGCCGGCTGGGGCTGGTGGGCAGTCCGACGGTCTGGCTGGATGGCTGGTGGGCTGACTGGCTGGGTGGCTGGTGGGCTGACTGGCTGGGTGGCTGGTAGGCTGACTGGCTGACTGGCTGGTGGGCTGGGTGGCTGGGTGGCTGCTGTGCTGACTGGCTGGGTGGCTGGTGGGCTGAATGGCTGGGTGGCTGGTGTGCTGACTGGCTGGGTGGCTGGTGGGCTGACTGGCTGGGTGGCTGGTGGGCTCACTGGCTGGGTGGCTGGTGGGCTCACTGGCTGGGTGGCTGGTGGGCTCACTGGCTGACTGGCTGGTGGGCTGACTGGCTGGGTGGCTGGTGGGCTGACTGGCTGGGTGGCTGGTGGGCTGACTGGCTGATGGGTGGGCAGTCGGGCGGTCTGACTGATGGGCGAGCGGGCGGGCGCATGGACGCGAACGATGCCACCTCGAGCCGTCCCTCGCTCTGCTTAATTGGGTTGAAATAAATACGCAATAAGTGCGTCGACAGTTGCCAGCGAGATGGAAGCGATCCTTTGTTTGGTTTCTTCAAAAAGGTTTAGTTGCCTTTTAGAGTCCTCTGTAAAATAATAGATGCACTGGTTGTAATAATAATAGTCGTTTATTTATCCAGTAAAGTCTCCTGACTCTTTGTCGACCCATCCTGGACTGAGATGTTTGTATGTCAGAAAAAATAACACTCGAGCACCCAGGTAAAATAGACTGGCACGAGGAGATCATGGCCCAAAACAAATTTGGGAATAGGTGAGCAACATGCAATACTTGCTTCACAGCATTCTACTATCCGCCTGGTAGCCTGGTTGGTTGAGCATTCCTTTATGTGTTCTGTTTTAAAAGGGCAAAGGTGCAGCCCTGCAATGACTTACTCACACCACTGTTGACGGAAAAGCCTAAAAGGTGATCAAAGAGGAGACCCCCCCCTACCCCACCCCCGGACGGTGTTTTATCCTCCTCGTCCAGGCTCGCCAAGACGTCTTGGCAGGGGCAGCTATATACTAATGCAGAACAATTTGAGGTTGTGTAACTTTAAATCAGTGGTTCTTCTTAACCTGGGGTGCACGCACCCCCTGGGGGTGCGAGACACGGCCAGATTTATTTCGAAGGTAGATAATCGAAACACAAATTAAGCACGGGCACGAAAGTACAACTACTTTGTTTCATCAAACCCTACGTGTTTATTAACATACATTTTTTTAAGCGATTATAACCAAAGGGGTGCAAGGCTAGAGTAAAGGTTATAAGAACCACTGCATTAAATTAAAGTACTCCCCGTAGGTGCCCTGCGGAGCGGTTGACAGCTTGGGCACAGCGTGTCGAGAACCTGGGGGTGGACGCAATGGCCGAGGGCGTGGACGGCGTGGGCGTGACATTTTGAGTGGTGGGGCAGCTGCTGCTGCTGGCTGCCATCTGTGCAAATGAGCGATGATCGGCACAAAGTGTGAGCTAATTTGCGATCGCTGCAGGTCATGAAAGAGATTGCCGTTTGTGGAGAATAACTTTCGTTAATTGAAAGAACCACAGGTCACATAAGGGTCGTTATCCGAAATGCTTCAGGATAATTGGGCAAGTAGCGAGCGCGATTACGGCTCGTCGTGGCAACGCGTGGCAGGGGTTCGTCTCGAATGCGCGTGGATGTTCTAACGAAATTTGGGGAAATCGAATTAATGTGTGCCGTACGTTGTACACGTAGTCAAGGTATCGATTCCAAGAACACAGGATGAGATGTTACTATCCTTTGTGCAAGCACTTCCAAGAGTTCATGAACAGTGAGCCTGGTGAAATTTGGGGAGCGCATCGTCAGTAGTGAACCTTTGGTTCCTAGGGTGTTTGGGCCTTTCACACTATACACCCTCCCCAAAGGCGGCCAGCGACAGGGTGATCAATCCTACGCTTGCGTCCCATTCCCAATTAGTCATAGGAGTTGCCTTGTTGTTGATAGCCAACACGTAGTCAAGGTATCGACAGTTACATAACACAAATTGGGCTTATTTGCTGTGAAAATATAAGACTTTTTTAGATGAAACAGATGGTAATGATGATGATCAGTTCTTTGATTATCCACTGTTGGATAAATATTTTTTCCCCACATTGTCTTACATGTGTATTGTTTAACCATACTTCACCTATCTGGTAAAATGGGGGTTCAGGACCGGTCCAGGTATCGCCACAAATAGCGAGGAATTACACTCACTGGGTTTAAGGGAGCAGTGCATGCACCGTTGTGTGCCACCGCTCTCGACAGAGCGATCACTGCATTCTGAATGGGGGCGAAGCTAAGGCCAGGCAGACATTGAACAGTGTGCACGATATCCACCGCAGTGGCCACCATACTTCAGGACAGAAAGGCGGCTAGAATTCACGGTGCCATCACCTTCTCACTCGTGACAAATAGGACAGACATCGGTCCTCGGTCTAGACTGGGAGAGTAGCGGGAAGTTTGCACAGTTGGGCAAAATTTGCTCTCGATTATGGGAGCAACAGAAGACAGAGGTTGTCCTCCTTTCACAAGGGGATTGATGAGCAGTCTACGAAGGAGGCCATGTCATCGTCATCATCATCACCACCCCCCACCCCTCCCTATTTAAACCGTGTAAAGTAGATGAACATAACCATGTTATTATAACGTGTTGTTATAGCATAAGCGCTTGCCGAATAACATCACTTCCGTTGATAAATAAGTATGTTTGGAAGGTGATGTCTACGTTACACACGTCACTGTTGGGAAGAAGCGAGTTCGAGTTAAGGAGCCACTGCTGGTGGTGTGGTGAGTGCCGATATGGATGTATACTGAACTTCTTTCGCACCGTACGTAGCCAACCGTGCTAATCGGAGGTGCGATCAAAGTGTCGAGATTGCTGCGAGCTGCGCTTTGGATGCTTCGGGCACACGAGTGACTTTGAAGCGGCAGCTTTGAAGTGGGAGGAAGTGGGGACGAGGCGAGTTGCTGCATGGACGAGAGGCACCACGGTGGTCCAGGAGATGTTAACTCCCTCGCCTGGTATGCAGGAGGTCGTGGGTTCGATCCCAACCCTGACGCCTGCTGTTGTATATTTGGAGTTTGCGTGACCTCTCTCTTTCTCCATCATCATCACGGTGGCTAGGAGATGTTGACTACCTCGCCTGGTATGCAGGAGGTCGTCGGTTCGATCCTGACCCTGACGCCTGCTGTTGTATATTTGGAGTTTGCGTGTGTGTCTCTCTCTCTCTCTCACCATCATCATCACGGTGGCTAGGAGATGTTGACTACCTCGCCTGGTATGCAGGAGGTTGTCGGTTCGATCCTGACCCTGACGCCTGCTGTTGTATATTTGGAGTTTGCGTGTGTCTCTCTCTCTCTCTCACCATCATCATCACTGTGGCTAGGATGTGTTAACTCCCTCGCCTGGTATGCAGGAGGTCGTGGGTTCGACCCTGACGCTTGCTGTATATTTCGAGTTGGCATGTTTCTCCCCATGGTCGTGTGGATTTTTCTCCGGGTCCTCCGGTTTTTTTCCTCCACGTTTAGAAAATGCATTTAGAGTATCTGGCTGCTATAAATGTCCACATTATAAGCCACTACGTTGAAATATCATTCGTGATAGCCAGGTTGCTTCTGAAAAAGAGCTATATATCACAGCGGGCCTTCCCTGGTAAAATGAAAAAGTTCCGCTTTGTAGTTTCCAGTTAACGGTGGGTAATTAACCTGGGATGAACAGCGGTAAGAGCGGGCAATCTCCTTTTTGCTTCTTGAAAGTCAACGTCACCGTGAATACCCTCTGGGCCACATTAAGGTGGCGGTAGTGACAGCTTCTTCCTGATTTGGTTCATTGAAACATCTACGAACACAGAGTGTCAAGATTTTGAACCTTAAAAAAGAAAGCCTATACATTATTAAGCAGCGGTGATGTCATCTTCAGTATAAGGCGAGGGCCATGTCTACTGCAGAATAATATGACGCTTGCTTTTATAATTGAAACGCAAAAGATCTGTGGCTGATGCATGCCTTTGGAAAACAATTGGAAATCAAGGTCAAGCTTCTCTTGAAAGAAGCCAATTTGCAACAAAACTTCACTCTTTAGATGAAAACTGCAAATTGCTTGAGGGGTTTGAGAGATTCATCCCTTATGGATTCAGAGATTTGTCCACACGGCAGATGCAAGAGGTGTTTTCGCCGCCCACAGTGTATTAATTGTGAAAGTGAAGGCTCCTCTCGAGGCTATAAAAATAAAAGTTTCGATGTGCACAGAGAAGCATGGAGAGATGCACCGAGAGATTAAAGGTGGACCACATGGATAAGCTAACAAACACAAACCAGAGGCATCACATGGACTGCTGAGAAGAGTCGCTGTGCTTGGGCAGGATGCGTCTCGTAGAATACGCGATGGCCAATGAATGAGGCTCGTGACAGAATGGCAGCCAAAATCAAGGAGAGAACTTGCCGGAGAGGATGACCCCCACCACGGAGATGGAGCAATGAGATCAGTTCACGTGCCGGAGTAAGACGGATTGTGGCGTCGCAGGATCACGTGTGATGGATACCAACAGTACGGGGAGGCCTTCATCCAGCAGTGGATAGTCGGTGACTCATGATGGCCAATGTCAAGGAGAACTAACATTGAGGCCTTGAAATAAGTTGAGTCTTGCACTCTTAGCAAATATTACAGGGACACACTGTTAAAGCATTAAAAAAAACCCGGGTGTAAATCTTGTGCGAGCACAGGCAGATCAAGGTGCGTTTATTTGTCCTGGTGTCAAAATTGGTAATGGATGTGGCTAAAAATAGATTAGCGCAGGGAGATGATCCATGCGCTGCTTGTGTATGGACGTTTCGCGAACAATATTATCTATGAGAAGTGTTTTTTTTTGGGATAGATTGCGTAAATATATAAAAGTGTCGTTAAACCCGCCACCACCCAACACAGCCAGGTGGTGGGTTAGATCGCGTGATTATAAACGTGTACGTTCAAGCCGCCACCACCCAACACAGACAATTAGTAAGATTTGTCACGTAAACAGAACATGGCAATTCGTTACTAGTTCAACACACCGGTGTGCTGTACTAGTAACCTTACTAATTGGCTGTGTCGGTGGTGGGTTTGACGACACATTTATATCTACGCGATATAACCCAATACAACCTATATTATCGAATTGTAAATGTTGTGGGTTTACTCTCCAACACACCGGTGTGCTGAGCTAGTAACTAATTGGCACTTTATTTAGGTGACAAACCTTCGTAATTAGCTGTGTCGGGTAGTGGCAGGTTTAACGACGCATTTATATTTACGCGATCGGACCCAATCCACCTCTATTATTGTGGATGTATGTGGAACTTCTTTCGCACCATACATAGCCAACCGTGCTAATCAGACGTGTGAAAAGTTAAGACCTTGAGAGGGGATGCCATGCGCATGCAGACGGCAGTCGAGACGTCTGAAAATATTGATTTATAGTACATTACACATTTTAAATGATCAGAATAATAATCTTCATTTAGACTGGAAGAATCCGATGAGCTATGAAGCTGTTTTCCACAGACGTCCAGTAAAGTATGAACTCCACACGGCTCTAATCTACAGCTGTTTGCAACCTTTACGCAGATTTTTCGAAGCGTCGATGTTCAGGACGGTTTGCTATTATCGCCGTTTTGCAACGGTGGCACAAAAGTTTAGTCGTATTTACCATCACGAGGTTCAAAAGGCATACATATTCGGCATGTGCACAAATGAAGAATCAGATTGACGGACAACTCATGCCAGAGGGAAAGGCAAGCTTTTTGGAGATTACAAAAAATAACCCGAAACACCTTCGGTTGCCGATGGGCTGCTCGGTAAGTGGAATATCTGGTCAATACGGGGCAGCGTGGCTGTATTTAAGCGTAATTGATTTGAGTGCCGTGGGGACAGAGGAGTCAGAAGAGTGCAGCTGGTGAGCTTTTTTTGCCGAGATGGCCCTGAAATTGTATGTCGTAGCAAATCAGCCCCCCTCGTGTGTGCCAGACAGGGGCTTTGTCTGTGTGCTGACGATTGAGTGCACGTGATGGGCAGAGGCGATTGGAGTAATTAACTAAACTCATGTTTTCATGAGCAGGTGAGAGGCTGATGAGAGACCAATGCGTCCTTTGCAAAGGAAATGTCCACGCGTTCTGTGGAGGCCAATCGGTGCATCAAGACGCTTGTGGAACGGGAGCAGAATGAGCTACAAGTGAAAGCAATATTTTTTAGATAATTTTTTTATTCATTCAAATCTTGCAAACGAACGAGGCATTGTACGGAAATCAGCGAAACAGGCAATTATGGTTACATAGTGAATTTGTGGAACAATAAATAGTACGAGCGATAAATCGAGCGGGCTCTGCAATTGAAATTGTCAAATGAGGCCAACCACGTGAGATGAGAGCAGGAGGATAACACCGCAACACGTACACCGTTAAAAAAGCAGACGGTGAAGTGTAACTTCAATTCAATAAAAATGCAATTTTAATTTAAAGCTTTCGTGACTGCAGGGATTCATATTCTTGGTTCTTTCGGTAAAGTCACGTAGAAGGGAAATAATAAAATAATATAGATATAAAACAATACAAATTCTCACGACGTTTCGACTGCAACACAAGCAATCATCATCAAGTGTGAAATCCACAGCAAGAAAATTTAAAATTCAAAAAATGTATTGCTGTGGATTTCACACCGGATGATGATTGCTTGTGTTGCAGTCGAAACGTCGTGAGAATTTTTATTGTTTTATATTTCTATTATTTTATTATTTCCCTTCTACGTGACTTTACCGAAAGAACCAATAATAAAAATGCAATTGTTTCATGAAAAGAACATACCGCTATTGTAAATCCCATCTCGTTTACGGAAAGGCGTATTATGTACGAGTAAACACTTCGTGTGTATATCGATGTGTAATTCCGTCATCTGAATAAATAACAAATATCAGAGCGATAAAACCGCGGGGCAGAGGTCGCAATCTGGTACCCGATACCCGTACCCTACCCGATACCCGGCTATCCGTACCCGGCCGGGTACGGGTACGGGCACCCGTTTGCGACCCTGGTGCGGCCGGGTACGGGTACGGGTAAGGAATCAAAACCCGTTTGCGACCTCTGCCGCGGGGTCAATCGTCGACGCGTCATTGTCGCTCGCGTGGCGGTGGTAGCGGCGGCGACGCGCGGACCGCGGCGTGCCCTCGTGACTTCCTAGCACCTCGAATCGGTGTCTTTGACTCCTGCGGAAAATGATTTTAATGACAAATTCAGGAAGTTATTGTACTTAAAATAAATGCGAACGGGGATTTTTTGTTTTGTTTATCCACTTTGATTATTTTTTGGTTAGCGCACCGAGCTAGGAGCCAGGTGACCCGAATTACGTTTTGACTCTGCCTGACATCAGTGGCAAGCGATATATCTGATCCAGTTAAGGAACCAACCACCCCACCGGCCCCCTCCTCAGCACCTTCACCAACCCCTCACTTGCCAGTGTGGTGAAGTATGGTCAAACAACCCCGATAACCAAAAGGACCACGGAGAGGCCTTCATGAAACATTTGAAATTCAGTCAATTATTATACGTTTCAATATAAGTTTCAAGTGGATTTTAGTATATTTTTTAATATATATGATGTTCATGTTCATATGATTTAAATTGCGTGGTTTATTGAGATGCATTTGTACGTGTACCTGCTTTACACATTCAGTTATGATTTCTCTCCCGCTAAATCACAGTCTTCTTGAAGGAAGCGAACCAGGCCAAATGTTGAGATATGTTCTTTTCCTTTCATCAAAAAACATTCCTCTTTAAAATGTGTTTCTTAACTCTGCTGCGTTAGTGGGAGTTTTGTAGGTTTAAGAAAACGAAGGGAGACCTTAGGCTCCAAACATGTTCAAGGGGTCCTCGACCAGTGAAATAAATCACCAAATTTCAGCTCGAGTTCAGATCCTAATCAACATAGAAATCTCATAATTCTCAAAACACGACGACAACGTGTGTTATTGTTATTAGTCTATCAATGTCACGATTGTAACACAACTACTGATATAACTAGGTTACGTAGCTTGTTCAGCGAATAATAGTTTGTGGTCAAGCAACGTTCCCAAACATTATTTCTGTTTGGAGCCTTCAATGGGCCAGCAACACCACCACCGAAACCATACAACGTACACACGAGACAACCGCTTGGTATTGTTAAACTAAAGTAAACCATTCTTATGTTACCACGTAATGCACACTGAGCTATATAGCTCTTTTTCAAAAGCAACCTATCACAAATGATAGCTCAACGAAGTGACTTATCACGTGGAAATGTATCGCAGCCAAATACTCTGAACGAATGTTGATTCTAAATGTGGAGGGGAAAACCAGAGGACTCGGCGATAAATCCACGCGACCACGAGGAGACAGACACGCAAACTCCCAATATACAGCAGGCGTCAGGGTCGGACTCGAAGCCACGACCTCCTGCACACCAGGCGATGGAGTTAACATCTCGCCACCGCGACCTGCCTTGCGACGAAACACACGCCGATAACCGCCTTGATCGACGGCGAGGGCGATGGGTTGATCCCCCCCCCTCTCTCTCTCTCCTACCGTGCCGCACGCAGGCCCCTTCTGCAATGCGACCCGGGATGAGATCGGGACGTGCTGGCCCAGCAGCGAGTCGAGTCGCGTCGTCGTGAGACCCTGCCCGGATCGGTTCAACGGCGTGCAATACGACACCAGCAGTACGCACGCAACAGATAAAGATCCCCCGTATAGCCTTCATAGACAGTTTTTTTGGGGCAAGTGCTGTTAGCAAGCACCTATGAAGGCCGGCACGGCACACGAGAGGAAAGGTAGCTAGCACCACGCCCGGCCGCCTTTGTCTCTCTAGTGGCTATGATTAGACACCGCATTGGGTACACATTGGAGGCTGAGTCGATCTAGAGGAGGCCCACGATCAGCTCAGATAATCTATCACTGGTATTGGCCGCGAGCGGGAATCGAACTCGGTTCGCCCGGTTCGTAGCGCAGCGCACACACGCTAATGCACACACACGCGTGGGCTCGCGCGTGTGCGCACGTACACACACGCACGCGTGTGCGCACGTACACACACACACGCGTGTGCGCACGTACACACACACGCACGTGTGTGTGTGTAGTTTCCGCCGAGCTGCCATGCCACGCGGTGCCTGTCACTCACGCCGCAGCGTGTTCCAGAAGGCAGGTGTGGCAGGGGGCATACAGACTTCATGCTGCGAAAGAATGCCAGCACTAATATTTATATACGGGGGTGACGCGATTGCCTTTGGGCCCGTTGACCAATTAGAGTTCTCAATAGCCCTTGACACAGGGTTGTAGGGATTTTCCAGCCAGGCAGCTTGTGCATTGGAATTGTATTGCAGGTGCTGTGTATTCAAAGAAAGCAAATTGCACTGAAATTATTTGGCAAATTGCAGATGGCTGTAACATTTTAAGCGTGTAGGTAACGAGACTTTTCACATCACAAAAAATAAAACTTTAAACTCTCTTGGGCTATGCGCCTCTTTCCACAATAGTGCCTCCCAGACATGTGTTTATCAACCATGCCGGCCTTGAGCTGGATTCAACTTCACATGTTATCAGCAAGACGTGATGGTCTATCTGAGCGTGCCCCAAGAGGCCCTGGCCATTGGTACGGGACACCCAGTGCATGATTTCACCCAGAACAGCACGCAGAGCTGTTTCGGGAATTATCTTGGCACTCCACATTCACCCATCCTTATTTTAGCCTCATTATACTGCAGTGGTGGGTATGCTGGTGGCAATATAGGGTACAATAATACATGCTTATTATAGATATTTAAGTAGTTCGTGTTCTACACTGACAATCACTCATCCATGCCAGCCTAGCTGCATCCCCTACGACATGGGGTGAGAAATTAAGCCGTGATAACCACAGAACGACCGTTGTGTTTGTGTGGACAGAGAGCGTGTACCGCGAGTGCATGGCGGATGCCACGTGGGCACGACGCTCCAACTACTCGCTGTGCGAGGCAATCATCCTGAGCAAAGTGAGTTTGCCTCGACGCGTACGACATGTAATACATTACACGTATACACATCGAGAGTGGAGGCAACGCACAGCGCTAACGATACAGGAGGCTACGCTCACATCAGCGACAGACACAACAGAAATGTTTGATTTTTGATTTAAAGCTTTCGTGACTGCAGGGATTCATATTCTTGGTTCTTTCGGTAAAGTCACGTAGAAGGGAAATAATAAAATGATACAAATATAAAACAATACAATTCTCACGACGTTTTGACTGATTGCTTGTGTTGCAGCCGAAACGTCGAGAGAATTTTATTGTTTAATATTTTTATTCTTTTATTATTTCCTTCTACGTGACCTTACCGAAAGAACCAAGAATATAAATGTTTTGAGTCTTTTTTCTTTTACAAACGACGCCCAGGCGTGTTCCTGGTGAATTACTTAAAGCTGTGGACGCCGTGCGAGAGAGACGCTCCCGCCGCTGGGTGAGAGATGCCACCCCGGGCCCTCGGAGTGTGAACTGTCGCACTGCGCAAAACTCCTCGCAGGAGGTGCGACTTCTCGATTGTTGTCCTTCCCCCGCAACTTCGATTAGCACGGTTGGCTACGTACGGTGCGGGAGAAGCGCATACATACGAGCGCAGATGGTGCGTGTGTCTTGAAGCGAAAAATAGCTTGGGTCCTCGGTGGGCCTGCGATGATTCACGGCTGTTGCGGCGTGGCACCAAGCTGTCGTGAGCGAGGCGGCGAGCGAACGGCAAGGCCGGCCGCGCCGTGTGGAGTTCGTGTCGTCTTCAGCCGACTGCATGCATCCACGTGCTCCAGAGCCGCAGTCGAGGGAGAGCGAGGAAACAATCTGCTACACGTTAACGAGATCGGAGCGATTGCTCTGACAGTGGAGAATAGTCATCCACGTGTACCCTTCCATCTGCGAGAGGAATGATGAAGTCACATTTGGCACTGACAGAAATTCAGGCCTCTTCAAAAGTGCAGAGACACTTTCATCGTAGGCTACTGCATGTGGGTTAGTAAGAAGGCAGACACACATTTTAAGGAGTTGGGTTTAAATCTACCCCTGGGATGTCTCGTTCACCAGTGATGCTCATCAGCCATGCTCAATCCACTGCTGGATGAAGGCCTTCCCAAACTGTCACTAAACTTCTTGGTCCTCAACAATCGATCAGCTCCTGCACATGCATATCTAGTTTGTAAACAATGTTAAACGATTACTTAAAAAAAAAATTCCATCATTTGGGCCCACCAGTAGACACCCTCTCGGATTAAAAAAAAAAGTAATCGTTTAACATTGTTTACAAACTAGATATGCATGGGGATATTTTTCCTGTCACCGTTTTCACTAAATCCCATTGCACCAATATTGACAAACTTGTCAAGTGGAAAATGTCAAGCTTGACAGGAGACAACGTCACATCTCTTTGAGGCCAAATAGTGTCCAATGCCTGCGTATTGTGGGCAATATCTCAATGTGGAAACGTTTTGGCCAATACTGTTTCATGAGCCTATATCCTCAAAATCACGTGGTTGGGTTGAGTATTCACAACGCGCGGGTGGCCAACATATTTGTTCAGCTCGCGCAACTCAAATTCTGTTCTGCCACAGCCTGCGCCATAGAACATTTGCGGTGGCGTTAAGTTTTGCAGTCGAGATGTGTGCTTTGCCAAGAAAATAATTTTCAACGGACATAAGCACCAAGGTTGTTTGACGAGTGAGCTTGAGTAAAATGCTTAATTACTTTTTGTTTTGTGTCAACTTTCATGTGGCTCAACCTGTTGCAAGTCACGGCCATAGAGACCATTTGCATAGGGCCTATTTTAAACAGCAAGTGCAGCGCAAAGAGATGTGGAATTCCATAGCCACAGGGGTCTCGTAGCTCTCACATGCTCGA
Source organism: Lampetra fluviatilis (assembly GCF_964198595.1). Lineage (NCBI taxonomy): Eukaryota > Metazoa > Chordata > Hyperoartia > Petromyzontiformes > Petromyzontidae > Lampetra > Lampetra fluviatilis. The sequence continues at coordinate 2,598,914 of NC_136276.1, read as the reverse complement.
CCCCCATCTAGTTCTGCACTGTGTCGCTTTAATAACAGACACACGGGGGGCGCTAACTTGGAAAAAATGATCAACTAAACATGAATGCATTTAAATAAATATAATACAAATTGGATTTACAGGGCATTGATCAAAATGCAATCGCATCTCAGGATGCTGCAGAAGTAGTGGCACGTGTGTATCATGGTGAATAAGAAGACGGCATAAATACCATCAATCATCATCATCATCACTGGCCATGATCTACACACTGCTGGATTAAGGGCCCCCTGCATCGTCCATAACCCTCATGTACTTGTGGTGCTACAATCCATCTGGCTCCCGCGCATGAGCTAATCTCATCGCTCCACTCTCGTGCCCTTGTTTACCTCATTTTGTCTCACGATGGAGCCCACGGTGTCTCTCATCTGCGTTCGTTCTCTGATTCATTTGCTCGTCTTTCTGCCTCTCAGCATCATTCCAAGCGCGCACCTCCACGCTGCTCCATGCACATTACAGTTTTTATTCCAATTTCTTTTTCCGCGTCAATGCTTTCCCCAATCCATTCATCGTAGCAGGAAATATGCGCTGACTTGAGGTACAATGACATTCAAATCTCCAAAGCACTCCAGCATACCCTCACTTCACATCTATAGTTCATCATCTTCATCCCAATTCACCTTCAACAATAACCCTGAATATTCATACTCTGTTATTTTCCAGTTGTTTCCTTCCCAACAATAATTATCTTTTGCTCAGAAAACTTGTTGCATGTAACTTTTGTTTTGCTCTTACGCATTCCTTGGCCCGCATTTGCAACGTTTTTTTGTTGACTTCAAATTTTCTTGTAGTTGAATTCCCACTGATTCATCATGTACATGAGAAGAGGCGCTGCCAGTTATAGGCAGTGGCAGAAAATAATGTCTCGATCAAGAGCAAGGTGTCATTCGCATAGATGGCAAGTGAGAGGAAGTCCACGACTGTTGGGGGCAGCAGAGGAGAAGAAGAAACCTCCCACATGAGCGACGGTTGACTTACAATATCAGCAGGAAGAGAAACAGTGAAGCTGACACACTTCCCACTTCACTCCTGTGACCGGCATTTCTGGAGAGTGATTCGAAGGCTCGCAGCGATAGGCAAGGTTGAGTTTTCCCAGATGTATTCTTATCCGAGGTTCCATGTCCATCACTATCAGTTACGGGTGAATTGACCCACTCAATCCCAATGCAGTGACCTAGCAACGTACACGATGGCACAGGTACTGATAACGGCTAAACCTTTCCAACCAAGTCCTCCAAACTTTATCAGGGTTTTCGTTACACAAATTGAAAATGTTTCCCCTTCTTGATTGTGTGCCAGTCATGTCCCCGTCTGTCACAGGGATAAGAATCACGATGCTCATGGAAAACTCTCCGTGCTGAGGACAGAGCTACCTCACCTGACACGGGAGGAACTCTGATGTCTCATGGTTTAGTCACCTTGATTAACAGTCCGTTGAAGCCTTGGCGTGTTCTATTAGGAGGCGCACTTTAACCCTGTGGGTATTATGCTTCGCTGTGCCACAGATGCAGTCACAATCACACCCTTATGGTTGGAGGGGAGTAAAATTATTGCCGATAATTATTTAAAATGCAGCTGTGCAGTGGAAAAGTGCCGATCTCATAATCGGCAGGACATAAGCGCGGTGGATGACTCGGCCCATCATCCTTCTGGGATTAATAACACAAGAAAAACTTTGCGGAAAGTAAAAAGTGCTCGTCCTTAATTCCACCAGAGGAATGTGTAATTCCCATGCTTTGCCCAGGAGTGCCAATGGACATGTTTGTATGTCGAACCTATTTAGTAGCCAACTGCGCTAATCGGAGGTGCTGCAGAAGGACAACAAACTAAACACACAAAAAAAACTGTGTTAAAGAAATGAGGTTTCAGTCGAGGTTTAAAAGTGCATAGCTCCAGTGGCTTCCTAATATCAGAAGAATGAACATTGCAGACAGCTGTAGAAGTGCATCGGAAGGCGCACAATGCAGTGCCCGTCTTTGTTGATGTGAGCATCAAGGTACACTAATCCGAGCATGTTATTAGGTGATACTGCATTTGCAGTGGTATATGCTGTGCAGAAGGGCCACAGGGTGATTGATGAATATATGGAGAATTTTGTTGGTCTGAGCGTGGATCACTCTGTGACTTTGTCTTCCACAATCGTGGGTCACAGGTCCAGTGCTGCACGTATCACAAGTACAGAAAAGGAACCCAACAGAATAATTTTGGGTTCGCCCTTAATTTGGCTCATGTTTAGATCTGAGATCAACAATATTATTTGCCTGTCACGTGACATTTTTTTTATTCTCTCCATGTTGCATGGTAGATTGGATTGTGCTGTCCCTAGTAATGACAAGAGATGACTTGAAACATTTAATAAGCAGCGTTGTGATATCTCCCTCCATAGGCCGTTCTCTAAGGCAGAGTGATCCGCCGCTCTGGGAGAGTTCTGTACGGATTCTTCATCTCTTGGCTTGAATGCCGATATAAAAATCGGCATGAAGTTGAGAAAAAAAGACGATACGTTTTTTTATCAAAAGGCCCTACTGACTCTCCCCCCTGTTGCTGTTGGCCATGTGTGCAGAAGAACAGCCAACACTACAAGGTGGCGCTTGTTGTGAACTACTTGGGCCACTGTGTCTCCCTTCTTGCACTCATGACGGCCTTCACCATCTTCTGGTGCCTCCGGTAAGGCGACACCAAAGTTCTCCATCAGCCATCACATACAAATCACGCAAGACAAGGCGGTGCCAGCAGTAGCTTTGCAGCTAGATTTGGCAGTGAGGTGGCAGATTGCAAGTCAGGTGGGTGAAATCCTACCTCTTCCTGGTATCATTAATGGAACAGTTCTGATGAAAATTCGGCATCTGAATCCTGGTTTCTGCTACCTATAATTAAAGTGGGTTCTCAGGTGCAGTGAGTTATGTTGTTAGCCCGGTCACCAATAACTGCACGAAAAAAAAAACCCCATCATTAATTTGGCAAAATGTGATAGCTGAGAATTTAAAAAGTTAGTTTGGCCTGCAAAAAGTATTTTATTCAGAGCATATAAAAGGTGTGTACCCACTATGGATAGATAAACTAAGTGAAAGGACTTCAGAAGTACATTAACTCGTTGGTAACATCACCTGGGCCAGGTCTTGACACAAGGTGGTGCATTGCTACCTGCAAGACTTACAAATACAAAACACATTTCTTCATCTCTTGACACGAAGCCAATGTCAACATTTGAAAAACCGAAAAATAAGAGGCGAAAGGTACATGGTGCAGCCTTGCCATTGGTTGTTCACGCCACTGCTAGCGGAAGGTCCTCCATTCGAGGGAGTTCTAGAGAGCCTCGCTGGAGATGAAAATCGGGCGAAAACCAAATCCGAGCATTCACACTTGCGCATCACAAACCCTAACGACGTTGGCGCAAGCAGCTTGTCGCGCGATGCCACCGCCCGCACGAGCGGCCGTGCGGATCGGTTTGCCGCACGCGAGGTGAGAGAGAGAGAGCGCGCCAGCGGTCGCCGCTGTCGGCATCGGAAGTTAATGCTGTGGGCCCGTGCGCATGTTGGCGCGTGCAGCAGGAGCATCCGTTGCCTCCGGAACGCGATCCACTGGAACCTCATGACCACGTTCATCCTGCGCAACGCCACTTGGTTCCTGCTGCAGCTCATCGACCTGAGCACGCAGGAGCGCAACGAGGTGAGGACACTGCTCCGTCACGCACGTTCCGCCCGATGCGTGCACACGTGGGGCGCGCGTGCGTCCGTGCGCGCAACTCCGCGTGTGTCCACGCGCTGTTCTCGAGTGCTGCTGTTGTTGTTGTTGTTGGCCGCATGTAACGTCCCACTGTTGGTTAATGCCTCCCCCATTTTATTACATTTCTATTATTTGTTGTTCCTGTCCGGTAGTCGCCTGTGCATTCTTGGATTTCGTTTCGCTGCTGCCATCTCTTCCGCTGTTTCCCTCTGCTTCTTTTGCCTTCTCTGGGTCTCTCCTCCGTAGTTAAAAATATTGATCACGAGTTGTTTTTGACATAGCGCTGCCCTATATGCTGGGATGGCTCGGAGTGCCTCACATCACATCGCATCAAACAGTTGAAAGGGGATCACCAGTGGCAGTTGTCCTTGTGCGCACACTGTGACACGGCAATGGCTTGGAAATGGGAATGCGTCGGCCAGTGTGGGGCAATGATTGCTCTCTGTAATCCCGATTGAGCAATTTGCTGGCTGTTCTTGAATCTGAAAAATGTAGACGCTGTTGCTGGCACACAGATGGCATACTCTTTGTCGGGGGATCTTTAACCTCGACGCGTATTTCTTACGATTAATGCACTTGCAGTATTTACCTGGGCGGCCGCTTGATTCTAAGCGTGAACCAGTTTTTCTCATGATGTGGCCTGCCCATTTTCCTTAGATTTTTTTTGCCTTCTCTAATGCACATACAAATAAAGTTAAAGATTTTCCTTCAACAAATGCAGATATTAAGTCGTGATTTAGCTCACAATGGCAAGCTTGAGCCTTGTGTGACCAGTACCACGCATTCCCGACCACCTTTATCTCCCTAGCATTGATATTGACCTATTACAGTTTGTATTTCGTTCTAAGGCTGAGCTGACTTCGCGGAGGATGAGGCCAGATTCAGATAATGATTGCTAAAGGTTTTAAGCTTGACTACGAATCAAAGCCAGGTCACTGAAATCCCAGTGCAGTGCACAAACAGCTGCGGCCCCACTCTCACAACAGGCGGACACAGACGAAGACAAAGATCCTCCGTATAGCCGTAACAGACTGTTGGGCCAAATGCTTTTAGCGAGCACAGATGCACACACACACATAGCCACGTGTGTTGGCATTCCCCCGAGATATAACTAGATTCAGGAAGCTCAGGTACCCGAGTTACAGGTCGTTTAATTTCACGCTTACCGGTCCGTGGAAGTAAGGGGTCTGTAGCCAACGGGTATTGAATTGGATTTACTATCGTTTAAGGCCGCTTTAGTTTCCACAGGAGGTTGTGCGGCAATGCACGCAGGGGTACGAACGCGCGCAGAAGACAAAGCGATGTAAATTACAGTGACTCGCGGAGATCGTGGCTGGGCAAGCGTGCGTGGCATTTACGTTCAACTTGCATGTGTCTCGAGGCAGCCAACTCAGCTTAGCAGTAAAATCCTGACATTCACCCAGTCATGAACCACATTTATCCCCGACCCTGGCTTCCAAAGCAGTCTGGTCAGAGAAATAAAACATTTATTTTGCTCGTAAAGCATCTGAACACACGGGTGGTGCGTCTGTACTTTGCCGAGATATTGATGACAAAGCACCCGACTGGCGTTCAGGTATTCTAAATGTTAGGTCACGTGGCTGCATGCCTGCGGGAATGCGTAGAGGTGAATTTTTGCCGCTTGATGAATCGTTCCATGGATTGAGGGCTCGATCAATGCCCTCCATGACACGGAGTTTGGTTAGATTACAGGTATTATAGCCATGCGGGCGAGAATCCCTTGAAGCCTCAATTAAGCCCAGGACAACAGGATGCTGCTTATTGTGCACTGTTACATGAGCCGTCCATATTCACGTCGATATAGTATTGCTTTTGTTACAAAATTTACATGTTATTTTCACGGCGTTTGCAGGAAAACAACAACAACAACAATCAGCTGTAATGGAAGTGGTTTCAGTTCACAGCTGAAAGCATGCAGTTTCCGCCAGTAGAGTTAAAACATCTTTTTTTGATATATTTTTTTGTGCGAGCAGGGAATTTTACAGCAATGCTTTTTGTCCGTGATATCATGCCGGATCAAGATCTCTTTAACACAAAAAAAAATACCTGTTGTGCATCGGACTTTTTTCGACAACAACATTCTCTCAATGTATACAGCACCCTTTAACGTACCTTTTTTTTGGTATTACTTTGTTGAAGAAGCAGCAATGCCTTGTTTACGTTTTAAAATGTTCGTGAATAAATAGAGGTCCTCGACTTCGGAATATGAAGCTTGATTGTGGGGCTATCTTTATGGTACTAGATTTGAAGCTTTCGTGACTGCAAGGATTCATATTCTTAGGTTTTTTCGGTAAAGTCACGTAGGTAAAAAATAAAAATTAATAAAAGTAAAATAAAAAATAAAAATCACGACGTTTCGGAGGCAACACAAGCTTCCGTCTTCAGGTGGAACAGTCACAGCACGATAGCTGTATCAAGTCAGAAAAATCCCAAGAAACGTCGTGATTTTTATTTTTATTTTACTTTTATTAATTTAAATTTTTTTACCTACGTGACTTTACCGAAAAAACCTAAGAATATCTTCATGGTACACAACGTCGTCGTTATCACGAACCATGCCCAGAATGGTCCCCCGTTTATGATGAGCGAAATTGCAGGAATGCGTTTCTCTTTGTCTGACTCCTACCTCCATCGAGCGATCATGTTAAGTCAGTAACCCCTTGCATGACGTGCTGCCAAAAGTCCAATGATGATCGTATTTGGGGTTTTGTTTTCTACATCATACTGTGAAGTAAACTCTACTGAATGGTGAATAGTGTACACGCTATCAATGTTGTCATTGTCTTTCTCCAAAGGCCCAGGTAAAATTGTCATGAAACCTGTTAGATGGGAACACCCTGTATACAGTACAGATGTGTACGTTGAACTTCTTTCGCACTGTATGTAGCTAACCGTGCTAATCAGAGATGTGGGAGAGGGAGACATCAAACTAAATATAAAAATCAGTTTTACAGAAATACATTTTTCAACCTAGAAGATTTAAACGTGTCTAGCTCCAGTGGTTTCCTAATATCGGAAGGAAGAGCGTTCCAGACGGCCGCAGAAGCGCATCTGAAAGAGTGCGATGCAGTGGCCGTCTGTTTTCGATCGCTCGCCATACTTTGTCTCTATTTATCACGTGTTGTCACTTTCTCCCCTTGGGTTATGCACGCATTGACTGCTGCCTTCAAATCAATCCTTAGGCTCATTATACAACCATCGAAGGTTGCCCGTAAGCGACAGTTATTTGAGGCTTTTTTATGACATGCAAATTATGCTGATGTGCTCTGTATGCAGTGGTGAAACAAATTGCACATATGACACCTAAATGAACAAGGGGAAATAAAAATGAGATGATGCGAGTTAAGAAATAAAAATAATTGATGATTGAATAAAGTGACGACCCCCAAGGCATGACGAGTCTAACAAATCTCTGTGGAGAGAAATCTGAGCGCGCCTACATAATACATGTTAAATTTCGATTTAAAGCTTTCATGACTGCAGGGATTCATCTTCTTAGTTCTTTCGGTGAAGTCACGTAGAAGGCAAATAATAAAATAATTAAAACAAAACATAATAACATACAATGCTCACGACGTTTCGGTCACAACGCAAGCAGCCGTCCTCAGGTGAAGAACAGGACCTGTTCTTCACCTGCGGACGGCTACTTGCGTTGTGTATTGTGGATAATACATGTTATAAAACCCACGTGCTAATTGGAACCTACTTAAATAGCAAAAGCTAGTGCTTCGGGTGGCAAATTTGTGCCAGAAAGGCACCACGTGCTTTAGGAAAATTTAAATTAAACTTGACTTGAGTTTTAAGCGGGGGCTTGTGTGTTTAATTGGGCATTCAAAAGACAATACGGTACTGCAAAAGTGTTCACTCCGCCCCTCCCTCCCCTCTTTGGCTGCTCTGAACGGTGAAATATTTCACAAACGCACGGTGGCGAGATGTTAACTACCTCGTCTGGTATACAAGACGGTCGTGGGTTCGATACCGACCTGGTCGCCTGGATTTTTCTCCGTGACCTCCGGTTTTTCCCACCACATTTATAAACAACGTGCATTTTGAGTATTTAGCTGCTATAAATATCCACGTGATGAGCCACTTCGTTGAGTTATCATTTGCATGCACGTGTAGTGAATCACTCGGAGACACTAATTGTAGGAGGCACTCTATTTATTACAGCCTTCACAGGCACAAGGGTTAACTCCATTAAGGTCAGCACAGCTAACAGGCTGCCCGAGAAGGTGAAGGCGGTGACGAAGACTCCAACAGCTTGACGGTTCTCCTCCAACAACAGCCCTGAACTTTCGCTAGCGGTCCCCCTTTTATCCACCTCGCGTGGCTCCGCCCTCGGCCACGCCCCCCTTTCTTGAACCCACTAGAAGGTTCCCGGGCTTGACCACACCCCCCCCTTATCCCCCTCGCGTCCCTCTCCCCCGGCTCGAGACCTCTGTTGGCAGACAGGGCTACGTCACTTGCCGATCTCCCTCTGTGCCAGCAACCAGTGCCAGTCCACGTCACTACATATGTGTAACTTCTTTCGCACTGTACCTAGACGACCGTGGTGTTAATCGGAGGTGCCAGGTCGCTTCTCAGTAAAAGAGCTATATACTCTTTGTTTTTTTCGGTAAAGTCACGTAGGTAAAAAAGATCAAATAAATGAAAACAACTAAATTGAATCACGACGTTTCGGGCGCAACACAAGCGTCCGTCGTCAGGTGGGAAAGCGTGGCCTACTGCTGATGCAGCGTATGAATCCTTGCAGTCACGATAGCTTCAGAGCAAGAGCTATATACCTCAGTGGGCCTTACTTGGTGAAATAAAAAATAATAGTTTTAGTTTAAACGCCGCTTCAATATGAGCACCTCCCACAGGTCCCTGCGTCGTAGCCAGCACAGCGGGGCGGGAAGCGCCGCTGCGAGGGTTTCGGTGCTCCGCCGGTCATCAACGCCGCTAGAGCGCAAAATGAGCGTTGGGGTTGCATTTGTGAAATCGCTCATGTGTCGAAACGGCTCCAGAGATACGGATGGAAATGTATTGGCGCGTTAGGATGACGGACGGAAGGAAGGAGCTGGGTAACTTCAGCAGTGTGAGGTGTTGTATTAACGCGCGGCGTGCCATATCAGTGTGTTTTTGTAATCACATTTTATACGCTCCTGCCGTATAATTTACCAGATGCCTGATCACGATGGTATGTGATGAGCATCAATATGCCACAGGTGGCATCATTGATACGTAGTAATGCGATGCAGTCATTTACCAACTGCATTTTTTTTTACTTACACACTGAGTTAACACATTATAATAAGAATGTGTTTTATTTATGTGGTGCTTTTCCCACGCTCAAATAACTGAACACTAAAACGTATTGAATATTATACATACTGAAAAAAACTATTACATGAAAAAAAACAGTGGCATATGTATAAAGCATAGTAGCATAGAAACCGAGTGTCATCGCTTTGGTAATCATCCCAATTTATATTTGAGCTGTATTTTACAGGCCACATTTACAGTCGTAGTAAATTGTAATCAGGGGTGATCCGGTGCTTCAGGGGTCAAAGCTCTAAGCTGGCCCGAGCAAAATCCTGGGTTCAAATCTGCATTTCTGCCGCTCGCGACGAAAGTGTGTTCTCGAGTGTAGCGAGTTGATGGTTTCGGCCCACCCGCCAGCGAATACGCAACAAAAACAACCCCACGACATGCATGTAACTCTTCACGCAATGTGCCTAAATTCCAGCTCTGATAATTCCAAAACATTGGCCTGGCTCCCTCACTACAAACACATCTCTGGCTGAAGCAGGGTGTGTGGATCACAGAGGTCATTTGGAGACGCCTCAAAAGAAGTTCTCTGAAATCTATTTACGTGGGCACTTCTCCAGCACAATGGGTTACACTTTTCCGCAAGCATTCCAATGGGTACTTCACCTTGTGGCATTACTCCACAAGCACAGTTGGAATAACATTTGAAAAAAGACAATACATTATAATTTTTATTTTCAAAGAAGTCCTTCATTAATAGAATGTCTGACATGAATGTATAGGCCTACATATGACCTGCTTGTGTGTGTGTGTGTGCGTACACAGCCCTGGTGCTGCGTCATCATCACCATCTTCAACTACTTCCAGGTGACCAACTTCTTCTGGATGTTTGTCGAGGGCTGCTACCTCCACACAGCCATAGTCATGACCTACTCCACCGACAAGCTGCGCAAGTGGATCTTCATCTGCATCGGCTGGGGTGGGTGTGACGGTTGATTGGCATACCCGCACGGGACACGTGGAGTATGTACATATGGATGTTGAACTTCTTTCGCACCGTACGTAGTCAACCGTGCTAATCAGGAGGTGCGGGGAAAGGACAAGAAACTAAACACAAAAAAAACTGTTCTAAATAAATGAGTTTTTAATTTACATTTAAAAGCGCAAAGCTCCAGTGGCTTTCCGAGTATCGAAAAGAAGAGCGTTCCAGACGGCCGCAGAAGCGCATCTGAATACGCGCGATGCGGTGATTGTCTTTGTTCGATGGCTGAGCCAGAAGCCGCTGCGAGAATGACCGGGGTTCGCGTGATGATCGTTTATGAGTGAAGCACATGTGGGCCATCCTCAGAATAGCTGCCAAAGCACACGCTGCTACTCATAACTTTCGCGTACAGGATGCCCGCGATACATTCGACCAAATCACCCTGAATATGCCCTATCTCGTCAGATAACACAACAAAGCTGAGCAGTATGTGTGTTGAACTTATTTTGCTCCGTACAGAGCCAACCGCGCTCATTGGAGGTGCTGAGTATATTAACGAGAGAATCTCTGGCAGTAGAAATTATGAGATGCTCAGTACGCACGTATCATTGGAGAAACGTGTCACTTTTAATGAGATGTTGATGGTGTTAAACAAAGGTAGGCGCAACGCAGCACCAATTTGCTCTCGGTTTGGCAGAACTGCATTCATTGCCCCAGGACTCGACCGAACATTCCATCCAGCACAACCGATCTATCTCAAGCCCTCACGTTTACATAATTGCAACTCATAAAACGAAATGTGTCACTGTGAAAACTCATTAATGTTTAGCTCGTAAAATCGTTTTCCCCTTGCCTCCTTTTCCCAGGCTATTAAGTGTGTAATATGTTACGAATCCGAAACGCCATTACTTTTTCTTTCTTCAATTTGTATTTTTGCGCGGGGGGTAAAAAAAAAACATTGCTTGACTAATGGACCGTCTGTGTGTTTTGTGCCCCCACTAATGATCATTTTTCAGTGATACCCGCGCCGATAATCATAATCTGGGCCATGGTGAAGCTGCATTTCGAAGATGAAAAGTAAGTTGCTCATCTGCGCGGTGCGGCATTGGAAGGGTCGCGGCCGTCGCTCGCGCCAGCGATTGATGCACGGCGCTCCTCTGTCTCGCCAAAGCCTCCTTGTCCACGCGGCTGTGATGCGTGCGTCGCATTGAACGCGCTCTGTTTAATGACACAAAGCATCATCCTCCCAATCTTTTCAAGCCGCTCCATTCATCACTTAAGCACTCTGAAACCTTGCTCTGATACAAGCGTTGCAAACAATAATTAACGATGATTATGATGATATTACAGTTTAACACATTGGCTTTCGCGACCATAATAGAGTTTGTTTTGGGTTAGATTGCGTGAATATTACAACTTCATTTGCTTAATTAAGCCCTTCTGAAACTGTCAGAAACTCCATTACCAGATGGATTGAGTTAAATACATCGGATTTTCTGAGAGACCTGACCTATGACACATCTTTCAAGAATTACATTTCATTGGAGTGCCATTTCGCCTTGATGACAATAATGGTGGCAATTTAATGTCGAGAGAGGCACGACAAATAATTTGGCAGTTCTCCCTTAATGGTTTAATTTGTTCCGTCTCTTTCTCGAGGTGCTGGTTTGGGAAAACGCCCGGGAAGTACATCGACTACATCTACCAAGGGCCCATTATTCTCGTGCTGCTGGTGAGGGAAGCACTCGCGAGCCACTTGACGGCCAGCGCCCACCATGGCATCGCCACTTGATGCGTGCGGAGTAGAGCGGGCCACATAATAGTGGCCCATTACTTGGCCGCATACGAGGAGCTGCACCCGCAAATAATTCTGTAATGCCTGAAGCCATTCGGTGGCTTTCGAACCAAACCATTGCTGCGACGCGTGACGTGTGCAATAAAGTGGCAACACTCGAAGCCAAATGCGTGAGTGGTGAGTCGGCAGTGGTGTGAGTGCCCCTTGCTCTCAACCCAACGACGCCAGTGAGATTATCATCGGCGAGCGTCATTGGCGAGTGACATCTGAGCCGGTTTATGCCTCCCTCGTTCAACTGCACCATGCCGCACTGACCAATTTGGTGAGGTGCGGTCAAATAACTCGCACGGACAACACGGTGTGGAAAGGCCTTAATTCGACAATGGATCAAAAAAAGGAGGCGCTTACTGGGCGATGTTATAATCCACTCATTAAATGTAACTTTAGACCGATCAAAAACAATATCAATGAGGTGTGGTACAAACTCAACAAACAAAATAAGACGCAATTCTTGATTCTAATCGTGAGCTCGATTCTGGAGAATGCACGGAATCACGGGAGAGGTCGATTGTCACATGGCTATCATCATCCGCGAACATGGCTGAGGGCCGCCCTTGACGAAAAGCACTTTCGTCACCTGCCTCTATCTCACTTCTGATTTAATAACGCCTGCTCACGGCAGGTCAGCACGCCTACAGATAGGACTCTAAATATATTGGGGCCACTTCGCCAGAACGGAATTGCAAGAACAATGTCGACCATTGGGATGTGGTAGTTAAGTGGCACTTATGCATTGGACCAACCCAATGTGATGAGAACGTTTATCCTCGTGTCATATTTTGCGACTATCGGGTTTCATGTCCCAAGCTATAATTCCATTGCTGCAGAATTAATCGCCTGAGTTCCGTTGCACATGCAAGAACCAACTGCTTTAGCCAGCTTCTGACACCGTTTAACATTCTGTTGTTTCCCTGAACAGATCAATTTCATTTTTCTCTTCAACATCGTGACGATTTTGATGACCAAACTACGAGCATCGACAACCTCGGAGACCATCCAGTACAGGTGATGTACTTTCCGCTTATAACACGAAGTCCTTTCCACTTGCGATCGTTGTTTAGTTTTCCTTACTCTCGATCCATAACAACAACAACAAGTTTTAATAAAAAAAACAATGGAACATTCTGACCAAATAGCTCCATTAGTCAGCAGAAGCTTTCAAATTACAAAAATTTTAATTTTAGAACTTTCGTGACTGCAGGAATTATTATTTGGTTCTTTCGGTTAAGTCACGTCTAAAGATAAAATAATAAATTAAATTAAATAATAGAATACGACGTTGTGTTGCAATCTAAACGTCGTATTCTATTATTTAATTTAATTTATTATTTTATCTTTAGACGTGACTTAACCGAAAGAACCAAATAATAAATTACAAATATACAACGGACGAGGTCTCACATCAGAAGTGATGTCATCTCCCCTGATAAACTTTCTGTCTCACGACTCGGCACATCTCCCCAATTCTCAATTTTCAAATCTTTTCACTTGTCCCCAGTTTGATCTAAGATCAGCAACAAGAGCGCCCTCGCCGGCTTTATGGTCCTAATATGGACTTGCTCCAGCCTGCCTCTTCCCCTCTCATCTCACCCTCCACTCCCATTCCTTCACTTTAGTCTTAACAGCCTTAGCCACTTGGTCAAACCCAAAATCAACCTCGAAACTACGGGGGGTTGCTCCTTCTCTTCTGCTGCTACTGTTGGTTGAAATTCTCTCTCCTTAGTTATCCGCACCATTGAGTAATTTTCCCTCTTTAAGTCCAAAGTTAAGATCATCCTTCTCTCCTCTGCGTTTGACTCGTTTTACAGTACTTTCCCAGGAACATGTTTGTCTTGTATTTCCATCTTTTCACCTTTTAATCCAAATAATTATTCATTTCCTCAATCCTTTGGCTGTGCCTGCATGACATTGAATGCACACCACGGGTCGAGCGGCAGTTGTGCGTGGGAGTGGCGGTACTTGAGACGGCTCTGTGTAGCGTCGCGTGCTGCTACTGCTGCTGCTGCTCCATCTGCCCAACGGGTGGTTTTGCTTTTATGAAAAAAAATATATATAAAATCTGCATGTAATGTTTATGTTTCTATGGGCTGCCTTGTACAGCCTCTTGAAATGTGTCCGTATTTGACACATTATATTCATGGTGATATAGAGCAATGGACATTTTTTTTATTTTAAGACCTGTCTCTCATATCAATGGCGTCATTTCAAAAGGTCCCAACTGGTAAAATATTACCAAGTTTAGACACCTTACATCTCTGTTCCAGCGTATTTTGCACTTTCATTGCTTGGGATTTCACAGGACCACAATCCACTTCTTCAGGAACTGCGGGTGGTTTTAGCATAATGTGTAAATGGCTGTGTGATTTTTTGTTGTTGTTACATGTTTCTGTGTGTTGGTTTTCTGGCCGGCGCTATAATTATGTCCTCTGATAATTTTCAGATTCGATTGTTGTCACTGGGTGCAGCCTTTGGATGCTGCTGTTTGTGTGGGGCTTTTTGATTTTAGAATCATTGTTCATACGTCATTGGTAGCAACACGTCTCTGCCAGAAATGTATTCAACAATAAGTGACAGAGACAGAGAGGTGAAGGGAAGAGAGGTGAAGGGAAGAGAGGTGAAGGGAAGAGAGGTGAAGGGAAGATAAGGGAGCAATGAAGAAGAGTCTGAGCCATCATGCTGCTGAGCAGGTTTCTACCATCGTGCTGTGTCGCCCTCCGATGCGCTTTCAGGTTGCGCCGTGGGTCGGTCGGCGCGATGACCGACGTTTTTCTCCGCGTGCTGAAGGAGGATCCAGCACGCGGAACGAAATATCGGGCACCGTGCCGACCAACGAACGAGGGAACGAACAGCGCGACACAAAACACAACGGGGAGGAGGGTGGTGGAGACGCAATGTCAGAACTCTGCAGGCAATCGGCCATCATCTCACGGAAACTGCCGAGCGAGTTGCCGAATGAGGCCAGGCTGCGGGGGGGGGGGGGGGGTAGCCAGCACCACGCCCCAACCGCCTTTGTCTCCCCAGTGGCGATGTTTACATGCTGCACCAAATGAGCACCAGGTACTAATTTGAGGCTGAGTCGACCTATCTGATGCTCCCAGAGGAGCATTCGCAAGCTTTTAAACATTCTGCCGAATGAATTGCCTTAACAGATGGTGATATAGTGTAGCCGTTCTACGGGGAATCGGGGAGGAAGCTCAGGAAGGGAAGGAGGAGGAGGCAGTGGCCGGGAGGGTGAAAGTAGGATTCGTCACGCTCGGCTGCTTCTGATGTCAGAGTTCTACAGTCGTTTGCGACACTTTGAAACAGTCAGCCAAATATGTTGTAGGCAATTACATCGGTGGACATATTATGGCAGAGCTATTCCCAAACTCGTTAAGTACGATCGTCTCCTGGCGGCCATTCTGTAAAAAAAAATGTTTCCTTCATTCCAAGTTAGTAGAACTTTTCAAAAAAAAAAGTTGTTAAAATGAGAAAATACATTTTTAACTACTTCGATTGCCACTTTTACAATAACAAATTAAGTAGTTATTTGTAAGGAATTCAAATCCAGCATCTTCAACGCTAATGGCTCTGGTCCATTTGTGAAGCCATGTGATTCCTATGCAATGTTAACGACCACTTTCATACAAATACAACAATTTGAAAGTGTGTTAACACATGCAAAAAAAAAAACTCCGACTGAAATGTTTTTGCCAAATAATCCTAGATTAGTTTGAATATCCCTTACTTTCCTGTATTACTCAAAATAAACAGATGGTCTTGTTCAAGTATAAGCCGAAGAGCGATACGCATCTCATACACACCCACCCAAGCGATCTTAAAGCAATGAAACACAAGTGGCCACACAACATTCCCCGTACCACGTAGCTCCAACGACGTTGAAAGTTGAGGTGGCTTAACATTGGACGATTACTTACGTGTTGTCTGTCACACGAGTGGACGTAGCTTTGAAGGTGGTATCAAAATTAAAGCTCTTTTACCCGAATACCATTTTAAACCTCGGTCGCATTCAACATTATATTGAGATTGTGATAGAAATATACGGCCCAGTCATGATTTTATTCATGACCCAGTGCACACAGGGATGACCCTAATCTGTAGGCGGAGAAGCCACAGGATCCGTTATGGCCATGGGAGGCCCCTGAATGGTTCCGTGGGCTGTGCGAAGGCGGGCTCCAAGACGGCGCTGTCATCGCAGTGATTCTTTTGGGCAGGGGAGTCAATTATTGTTACTTAACCCCTTGGAAGTTCTTCCCCATTATCAAATGAGGCATCACATCGTTTGCATGCGGAAGCTTGTTTCCCTGCTGGGAGCTGATGTTTTTTTCTGACTTCAGTGATGCGTTTTACATCGTGAATGCTTGAAAGCTGTCCAGCTTTTTTTTCTTTGCAAGAAACTACATACTGCGTGTGGCAAAGTAGTCAGCTTATGATCGGTCATAAACTCAAATGATGACATTGGACTCGCATTCCTGATTAGAACATTTGTTTTATTGTGTGTTGCTTTAGCTATCCCCATTCTGTGATGCGCACGGCCCACCAGCTGCTCTGCTGCATTCCTCTATTCTGTACCCCGCTGCTGTTTGCTCTGCTGCTGCTGCTGCTGAGTCCAATGCCCCGGGGCCTTTACTGGAGTGTAACGATGCATTGAATCATCGATTAGTATCGACTCCTAAGCTTCATGCACGTTCTTGAGTTGCACATTGTCGCTTGTGTCATGGGCTCACTGTGGCCCCTCCAGCCCCTTGATAGGTTTAAAATGACGCGCACACACACACAAAAACCACGTGTGGATGTAGCCCAGTTAAGCGCGAGTACTTCGCCGCAATGGAAAGGACGAAAAGTTATTGAATTCCTCTGCAGCCCTCGCTTGTGATGATGACCCATTGCATTGTGACAGAGCGAGAACGATTACGCCCTCAACATTATATGGGGATCAGTCTGGGGTGCATGAAGATGATCGTGGAGTCGGTATTTCTACCTTCGCCGTGGCCCAAAGCAAGCAGTTCCGTGCGCGCGCAAGAGTAGCGTGGCCTTGTTGTGCAGTGAGCATGTATGTATGGTGTATGTATGTTGAACCTCTTTCGCATCGTACGTAGCCAACCGTGCTAATTAGAGGTGGGGGGGAAGGAGAACAAATTAAGCATAAAAAGCTGTTCTAAGAAATGTAGTTTTTAATCTACATTTAAAAGTGACAAAGTTGTAGTAGCTTCCTAATCTCGGAAGAGCGTTGGAGATGGCTGAACACGGAGCAGCAGTAGGAAAGGGACGTTGTATCACTGAAAAAGTATTCATACCGCTTGCGAAGTGTGCTGCGAATCGCGCTTGTGAGAATGGATTATAGACAATGTGAGTACATTGCATGGAATGAGTTTGTGTGACCTCTGGAGCCACTTATTGGCTTTTTAACATTAGCAGTGCAATGTAAAAAAAAACTATTAGATTATTGGAGGGCATTATCACCCAGAGCTATGACAATTCACCATATCGACGGGTGTGATGGCAGTTCAGAACCGCCAAAGGTCTTGTAATTAGTCTGTGTTTCTCCTGTTAATCACGGATTACTTTTGGACAACCCCTCTTCCCAGGGAGTCTGGCAAACGAGGAGGCACCAGAGATGCTGTCCAAGGTGCTTCGCAATAAAAATGCATCTTTAACGATCGGTATCTTTAAATATCTCAGATTTTCCAATTCCCAGAATTCCGCTCGGAGGCCAAGATTCCATTCTGACAGAAACGCCGCCGCGCCGCCAAACGCAGCAGCTGTGCCTGCTCATTCAGACTAATCTCCCTATAATTAGCACAACGTTTCTAAAACGTTCATGCCGTATATATATATCTTTTGTTTAAAGGAACTGTTTTTTTTTATATAAGCACTTAGAAATTAAAGTGCACGTTGCTTTCAATTTTAACGAGGCATAGAAGGAAAAATTATAATGGCGCGTTACGAAAATATAGACGTCCGACGGTGGCCGTCCATGTGTTTCAAACGTTGTGCAAACACGGCGGAGGAAAAGGCCTCATCTCGCAGAAGCCCGAGATCTATACCACAGAGCGGGGGGGGGGAGGTCAGCGCGTCGTGCCACAAACCCGGCGACCCGAGTTTAGTTCCCGCTCATGGCCAACACCGGTGACGATTATTTTCCCCGGTCCTGGGCCTCCTCCCCTAGGTTGACTCAGCCTCAAATGAGTACCTGGTAGGGCGGTGTAAACATTGCTATTGGGGAGACAAAGGCGGTCAGGCGTGGTGCTGGCCAACCCACCCCTTCGTCTACTGTGCCAGCCTTCAGAGGTGCTACTTGCTAACAGCACTTTCCCCAACAGTCTGTTAAGGCTATACGGGGGATTTTTGTCTTTGGTGGGAGTGTGTGGGGGGGGGGGTAAAGGTGCAGCTGCCCCCCCCCCGCAACCACCACCTTAAGATTTTTTTAGACGGCCGTTTTATGCCATACACCATATTTTATGAATGGCAAGAATGTGAAATAGGAAATATATATATTTTCTCTTTGCCGACATATTTTCGGGATGAATTCGTAAAGAGCTCGCACTGATGTCACAGGATCCCGGTGAGCAGAGGCGTTGAGCTTCCCCACGAGTCGGTAACACGGGACGGACCGAGGATTTATATTTATCTATTTAGATACATTAAATATTTATATAATGAAAGCGTTACTTATACGCAACACATTTTGTATCCCGAAATGAGTCACCCCTCCCCAAGGTTTAGCTGGGTGCAGTGCTAGCAAAGATACAGATTAGCGCAAACCTTATCACACAATTTTTTACTCGCCAACATTTGTTTTTTCCCTCTCTGATTTTTTAAAATCTCATCTGGGATCACCAAACTCGCAGATAACCACGCTTTTTATACTTTCACCTCCTCTGCAGTCTCGGCAAAGATTCCCTGCCACGGGGCAAACCTAGAAATGAAAACGAACTTCTCTGCGTACAGATGGTGACTGGTCTGACAGCGGCTTGTTGTGCCAAAAATGCACGGCTCGCTCGCTCGCTCTCAAATCCCCGGGCGTATTTTCGTGACAAAGCAACCCGGTGTTCGTATTCCATCTGTGTCATTTCATTAATCTCCCCGCATATTTAATACGGAGATGAGCAACGGGAATTGTTCGCGGACGCTAGAGTTGAGCTGGACACCTCGAGGGAATCGGGAGGAGGAATCGATTGAGATGTGGGCTCAGAACAGAGGGCAGCACCAAAGAATCCGAATCTTTATCTCGACTGGAGGAATGATTTGTGCCCAGCGCTATCAGGGTCAGTACCTCCCGCATAAGTACACACGGAACCCTGTAAGCTCCGTGGTATATTTTAATCTTTTAATTTGTTTCATTGTTGTTATCCTAGTTTTGTGGAAGCAGAATATATCAAAGTAAAAAAAAAAGTCAAAAGTCACTTTATTGTCAAGTGTGTTACATGCATGACATACAACACAGATGAAATTACAGTCCTCTCTCTTGGTCCCACGGTGCAACCAAGCAATTAAAAAATGAATCACAATTAACAAACATAAATAAACAATAAACAATCGGCGATCAACACAAGATAAATAATCAAAAATGTAATAGACTTAAAATAAACAACAGTCAAGAATTATAAAATGTAAAATATTATTTAAATAAAATAATTAAAGAAATAAGATATTTAAACCGGTGTGGTAGTATGATGTAGTTCAATGTGCAGTCCAGAGATCAGGATGTACGAGTGAATGTGTGTGTGGGGGTCGGGGTCAGGGGGCAAAGGGGGGAGGGTGGGCAGTGGGGGGGAGTGATGGTAGAGCAGGGAGGGAGTTGAGTCTCCTGACAGCCTGGTGAAAGAAACTGTCTTTGAGCCTGCTGGTCTTGGCCCGAAGACTCCGCAATCTCCTCCCTGACGGCAGCAGGCTGAAGAGGCTGTGAGATGGGTGGGTGGGATCACCTGCAATCTTGATTGCTTTGCTGGTGATGCGGGTGTTATAAATGTCCAGAAGAGGGGGGAGAGAGACACCAATGATCCTCTCAGCTGCTCTCACTATGCGCTGCAGAGTCTTGCGGCAGGACACGGTGCAGGTGCCGTACCACACGGTGATGCAGCTCGTCAAGATGCTCTCAACGGTGCCTCTGTAGAAGGTGTGCATGATGGGGGGCGGGGCTCCTGCTCTTCTCAGTTTGCGGA
This sequence comes from Lampetra fluviatilis, assembly GCF_964198595.1. Classification (NCBI taxonomy): domain Eukaryota; kingdom Metazoa; phylum Chordata; class Hyperoartia; order Petromyzontiformes; family Petromyzontidae; genus Lampetra; species Lampetra fluviatilis. Next base: position 2,578,876 of record NC_136276.1, on the reverse strand, counting down.
GAAAGCACAGGCGCTGTTGGGCTTTTTTGGCCAGTGATGCAGTGTTGTGACTCCACGACAGGTCTTCAGAGATGTGCACACCCAGGAACTTGGTGCATCTCACCCTCTCCACTGCAGCACCGTTGATGGTTAGCGGAGTATGCTGGGTGTGCACTCTCCTGAAGTCCACAACAATCTCCTTCGTCTTCTCAACATTCAAGTGGAGATTGTTGTCCTTGCACCACGTGGCCAGCCTGCTCACCTCACTCCTGTAGTTTGTCTCATCCCCGTTTTTGATGGCACCCACCACAGTTGTGTCATCCGCAAACTTAATGAAGAGGTTGGAGCTGAATGATGGTGTGCAGTCGTGGGTCAGCAAAGTGAAGAGGAGGGGGCTCAGCACACATCCTTGGGGGACCCCTGTGTTCAGTGTGATGGTGCCGGAGGTGTTGCTGCCAACTCGAACTGCCTGTGGTCTCCCTGTCAGGAAGTCCAACAGCCAGTTGCACAGGGAGGTGTTGAGCCCCAGGTGGTCTAGTTTGTGGATGAGCTGATGGGGGATGATTGTGTTGAATGCTGAGCTAAAGTCGATGAACAGCATTCTGACGTAGGAGTCTTTAGTCTCCAGATGGGTGAGAGCTGAGTGGAGGGTAGCGGAGATGGCGTCATCGGTCGAGCGGTTAGACCGATACGCAAACTGGAAAGGGTCCAGGGCGGGGGGAAGGACAGACTTGATGTGTTGTAGGACTAGCCGCTCGAAGCACTTCATAAGGATTGGAGTGAGTGCGACCGGGCGGTAGTCATTGTTGCAGGAGGGTGATGACTTCTTCGGGACCGGGATGATGGTGGTAGCTTTGAGGCACGTAGGTACAACAGCCTGTCTCAGCGAGGTGTTAAAGATGTCGGTGAAGACATCTGTGAGCTCCTCCGCACAGTCTCTCAGGACACGACCCGGAATGTTGTCAGGGCCCTGGGCTTTCCCTGGGTTCGTCCTTCTGAGGGATCCCCTCACGCTATCTGGGGATAGCGTCAGCACCTGGTCGCCGGGAGGCGGTGGAGTCTTCTGTGATGGGGTGCTGTTGTCTGCCTCAAAGCGAGCAAAGAAATCCTTCAGCTGGTTCAGCAGAGAGGTGGAGCTGTCACAGGTCTGCGGAGAGGGTTTATAGTCCGTGATGGTCTGCATCCCTCGCCACAGGTTCCGGGTGTCTCTGCTGTCATTGAAGCGGTCGGCGATCCTCCTGGAGTACTGCCTCTTGGCCAATCTGATGCCTCGCGACAGGTTGGCCCTGGCTGTCTTCAGGCCCATCTCCTCGCCAGCTTTGAAGGCGGTGTTCCGAGCCCTCAGGAGCCTATGGACTTCCCCTGTCAGCCATGGCTTCTGGTTGGCCCGAATGGAGATGGTTCTGGTGACCGTGACATCCTCCATGCACTTCCTCATGTAGGAAGTGACGGTCTCCGTGTTCTCCTGGAGGTCTACGGTGTTGTTGTAGGTGGCTGCCTTTCTGAACATGTTCCAGTCGGTGGTGGAGAAGCAGTCCTCGAGTGCCTCTGAAGACCCCTCAGGCCACACGCAGATCCGCTTTATAACTGGTTTAGTGACTTTAACCAGCGGCCTGTAAGCAGAACAGTGGTGTGATCTGAGGCCCCAAGGTGGGGGAGGGGACGGGCTTTGTAGGCACCTTTGTGTGTAGTGTAGACATTGTCCAGGATATTGTTTCCTCGTGTGGGAAAGTTGATGTGTCCCTGGAGTTGTGGAAACACGCTCTTGGGGTTGGCATTGTTGAAATCCCCAGCCAGAATGAGGAAGGCATCTGGGTGGGCTGTCTGCTGGTCACCGATGTGCTGATGGAGTTCATACAGTGCCTCGTTCCTGTTGTTTTCGGAGCCAGGGAGGATGTATAGTGCCACCAGCAATATGGCACTAAATTCCCTCGGCAGGTAGAATGGCCGGCATTTAATTACCATAAACTCCACCAATGATGAGCAGTGTTGGCAGACCACAACAGCGTCGCGGCACCAGGCATCGGTGATGTAAACACAGAGTCCCCCGCCGCGAGTCTTCCCCCCATCGACGAGCGCTCTGTCCGCCCGGTAACATGTTAGCCCGGCTAGCTGAATGGCATGGTCCGGGACGTTATCGTTAAGCCATGTTTCCACAAACACAAGGACACAGCACTCACTCAGTCCTGGAAGTTGTACGAAGAAGGCGGATATAGTCCAGTTTGTTTTCCAGCGAGCGTACGTTGGCCAGTGTGATGGTAGGGATAGCCGGCCGGTGAGGGCTAGCCGCTCGCCTAGCCTCGATACCTCCGCGCTTTCCCCTCTTCTGCTTCCTCATACACCGCCTGTGGCGCTTCCACTGTAGGCTGGTTGCAATAGTGGGGGTCGGTGGTAGAGCAGGCCTCTGGAGCAGACCGCAGTCGCGTAGCTCTTCCGCGTCTGCCGGGTTTATATCCATGAGTGTGGTTCTGCCGATGGCGAGCAGAAATTCGCGAGAGTATGTGCGCCTTACGTTTAATCGACGTGATGATGACGAACAAATGCACGTAGATGGATAACACAAAAAAACATAAATACACCGATCTAATGGGAGAGAGAGGAGCCGCTGCATGTGTACGCGCCGCCATCAGTATTGTATATGTTGCATTTATCACCAGAGTAAGGAATGCACGTTATACATGTGTATTTAAAATGTACAACTGCATTTCGCAGTCAAATTAAACAATATCACGTCAATTCAGATATAAATGTATATTTTATTTGAAGGTTAGTCTGCTGCAGATATATAATTGGTATTTTGTTATTGCGTTAAAAACAACCGTGTGATTTCCACACCGACCTACATCAACTGAAAATGCCCATATGTGTGTGCGTGTCGCACTTTCCCTAAAAGTCTGTTGAGGCTATATGGGGGATATTTGTCTTTGTGTTGGTGAGGGGTGGATTTAGATGTTTAATAGTGACAGAGTGGTTCGCATATAATTATACGACCCCTGCAAACCTCCCACTCGTCCCACCCTCCATTCTCTATCATAAAAAACATCAGCGGCCAGTGTAATTTGAATCTGTCCTGGGCCTCACCAAGATTAACTCAGCCTAAAATAGCACTTGGTGCAATGTGTAACCATCGGGAAAGTGGCTGGGCGTGGTGGTGCCCACACCAGCCCGTCATGTGTGCTCGCAAATAGCACTTGCCCCAACAGTCTGCTGGGGCTATACGGGGGATATTTGTCTTTGTGCGTGTATCTATGTGTCTGGGGAGCGGTGGCGTCGTAGTTAGCACGCTGTGCTACGAACCCGGCGACCCGAGTTCGATTCTCGCTCACGGCCAATGCTGTACCGGTCCTGAGCCTCCCCGAGGTTGAAATGAGTACCCGGTGCGGTGTGTAAACATCGCCACTGGGGAGACAAAGGCGGTCAGGCGTTGTGCTGGCCACCCACCCCTCGTGTGCCTTGTCGCCCTCCATAGATGCTCGCTAACAGCACTTGCCCCAACATTCTCTTAACGTTATACGGGGGATCTTTGTCTTTGCATTTGACTGGGCTGAGAAGATAATGCCGTGTCTGCTGGCGCTGGCCCAAAGGCCCCAGAGATGTTTCTCTCTTTCTCTATTCTTTTAAAAATAGCCAGGCCGCCACCACCTCGATGCATTATCTTGTTGCCAACTATGGTCCGTACCATCGCGATGTCACGCCATTACGCACAGGATGTATACGTAATGGTTGTATATATGAACACATTATCCGATAAAAGGCGGCATATTTTCTCTGATAGAATTGGACGCCGTGTGGAGGAATCGATAGTGGATTATACGCGCGCACCCTCTCCATCTCTCTTTGTCCTCGTCCCCACTCCCCCCCCCCATTTTTTGCCACGTTCCGTACGCGCGTACAAACGACCTGCCACCTCCATACCTCACCTGAACGCCACGGAAAACGCATTCCCATTAACTCGCAATTTATCATTCTTCCCTGCCTCTATGGCCAACTCTCTTGCTCTGTCCCCCCCCCCACCTCCTGCATCCGCACGTCCTCTTCCAACCCGGCGGTGATTTCCGCAACTCTGCAGCTGCGTCTCGCATTTGTCCCTCACTCCGCCCTCTGCAACCTCTGTGGCCACCCACTCTCCAATAACGATGGTAACAATGCCCATCGTAAGGAAGACTTGCTGAGCCTCACGACTTTTTTCTGTGAAGAGGGCACCGCGTTCTTTTGCTGTTGAGCCAATTCCATGAACGGCAATGTTTCGCGCGCGGGGGTGGGCGGGGGGTGGAGGTGTGCCTGACGAAAACCCCACATCAAGCGAAGCGGGGTGACACTCGAAGCTACGCACAGAGAGATTCAGCACACAGCTCTCATGTCATCTTCCCGTCACCTCGCAGTCCGGGGTCTACAAGCATCGATTTGTATTCCTCGGCGTCCTCTTCCCTCTAACCTCTGACAAGCCTGCAGCGTGACCTCTGAGATAATGGGAGGGTCATACGAGAACTGAGGGCGAGCCACACCACCACAGTGGACGTTAAACAAAACCTTCGCCGCTGAGCAGAGCGAGTAACGATACGATCTGCTCGTTGTCTACCGCGTGTTCTGCCCGAGCCCTCACCCCCTGTGTATACAAGAAAAGGCTGTGGCACTCACCTCTTAATTATGCTCACTTTTGTACCGACGCTTTTTTTGTCACTTGGCTGTAAGAGCCGTTTGGAGGGTGGCGGGGTGTGGGGGGGCGCGTTGAGGCTGGTACTCGGGCAGCCTTTCCCTCGTCCGCCGGCGCTAAGGGGCTAACCTCTGACCCTCCGCCCTGCTACGCTGCAGGAAGGCCGTGAAGGCCACGCTGGTGCTGCTGCCGCTGCTCGGCATCACCTACATGCTGTTCTTCGTGAACCCAGGCGAGGACGAGATCTCGCAGGTCATCTTCCTCTACGTCAACTCCTTCCTCATGTCCTTCCAGGTCGGTGTGCGTTGCCGCGTGCCCCGCGGCGCCCGTGCCACTTTAGTCTGTTCGTTTCATCGCAGCCTCGTCAAGAAGCAGGCAATTGCAGTCTGCTCGGTGGTTCTGTTGGTGTCGAGTAACCGACGCAAGATTGGCGGGGGGGGGGGTTGAATAAAAATTCTGGTCACGGGTTGATTAGGGCAATTATCTCTTCAGGGTCGATAAAATATGCCATTTTGTGGGAAGTCCTGTGCACAAACTGGGAGTAAGAAGAGCATATGAGTGAACGTCGGTATTTCTCTAAGACTCCACATTACACGGGTCCACACTTATCCATTCTAGAGAGAGCGGCTTGATCAAATCCAGTGGTCATCGTTTTGACCAGGTCACAGAACATGAAAGGAAGATTGCAAAATGCTCGATTTCAGTACTCTTCTGCCACTGCGGTGAGAAGTCAGCTTTTTGTTGTTGTTGCGAGAAGCAACAACAATAGTAAAAATGTATATATATCTGTGCGTGGCTGCCTGTATTATTTATACATTGGGTTGGCTGGGTGGTCTGCTGAAAATACCGATCGCTCCCACCGCAGCCACTGTGCAAAGGTTCAGTGGCTCAAATTGGCTCGGCTGTCTACATTGCCCAGTCATCGGCGGTCTCACACCGAGTCGATTTGCATAAAGTGGGTGGCATAGTTGAGACAGCCAGACCGTGATTTCTGCAGGGAATTTCCAAAGTGGGCTCTCTTATGAAGTGAACATTAAAGACGCTGTTGCATTATTAACAACAAAGGTTCTGCTTCGCCACTAATTTTTTTAAAAAGCGGAATAACATTTTAGTCCATCAACCTATGCGGGAGAGAAGCTGGCCTACCGAATAGAAAACCCGCACACACAACAAGGATAACACTCAGAACTCCACACAGATACACTCAGGAATATACAGATGCACTGCCATCTCTTGTCCACATCGTAGCCCAGACCTACAACACGCAATATTCCTAGGCAGTCTTCCCGTCCACTTATTAGCCAGGCTCAACCCCTCTCAGCTTCCCAGATGTGACAAGATCGGGAGCATCCAAGTGAAATCTTGATTTGAAGCTGTCGTGACTGCAGTAATCCATACTCTTTGGTTATTTCGGTAAAGTTGAGCGGCCGCCGCGCTGTGAATCGACGTCCGTCTCATGCGCAGGTTGTTGTTTGTCGCCAGGGCTTCTTCGTGTCGGTGTTCTACTGCTTCTTGAACGGCGAGGTGCGCTCTGCAATCCGCAAGCGGTGGCACCGCTGGCTGGACAACCACGCGATCAGGGCGCGGGTGACGAGGGCAATGTCCATCCCCACGTCGCCCACCCGCATCAGCTTCCACAGTTTCAAGCGCACCACCTCCGTGTGAGAGAAACGCAGCCAATATATGCCCTGGCCCCTTCCCATTCATCTCCCCACCTCTGCCAAAACACTTCATATTGTATTTTTTTTTACCGCCACCAAAATGTCATAATTGTACATTAGCCACTTGAGCAGCCGGATGGACATGCGCGGATAGCCTTGTGAACGCCCGGGCGGACAAGCATCAGTGTACCATCGAAACATATAACAACACACCCACCCCTGATATCGGTACGGAACAATACAAAGACATGGAATGCCCTATATGGTCGTTTTGAATACCTGGTCAGTGGCTAGTTAGCGAGGAACAGTCTATTATTGGCATATAGCCAATGATAGACTGTTAGGGCAAGTGCTGTTAGTGAGCATCTATGAAGGGCGGCACAGCACACAAGGGGGTGAGTGGCCAGCACCGTGCCCGACCGCCTTTGTCTCCCTAGTGGTGATGTTTATACACCGCACCAGGTACTCATCTGAGGTTGAGTCGAATCAGGGGAGGCCAGGATCGGTTCAGATAATCGCAATCACCGATGTTTGCCGTGAGCAAGAATCCAACTCAGGTCACTGGGTTCGTGACGCCGCAACGCGCCAACCACTAGAACACAACCGATCACAAAACAGTTGCACAAATGTGCGTCGTCTTACGGGGCTCACGCTCATCACGCGCAAAGTTGACACCCACCGCGCGCACTCGGTAGGCACGCGCGCCAGACGCACACACTACCGCTGTGGTGCCTGCCGCCTCGCCGCATTTGGTGGAGGATTGAGGATGGGGGCTGGCTGGAGGAGCGCCGGCGATGGGGAGAATTGTTTCCCCGCGGGGTGTACGGCCCACTCAAGACGCCGGGGGGAATTGGCGGGCGCGGATTGTCGAGACCCGTTGGTTTACTTGAAAAGAGAGAGAAGAGAAAGTCGCACGGACACAAGTGCCACGCGGCGTTCGGAGCAGGAGGCCCTAGGAATCCGCGAGGGTGAAAGCAGGAGGAGGAGGAAGAAGAGGAGGTGTTCAAACAAAGTTGACTCTTTGAGTAGCTGGCCGTGTTTCAGCCGCTTGATTTTCTTTTTCACGTGGAAAACAAACGAAAAACAGCAACAACAACAACAACAAAGAGAGCTGAGACGAGAGGGCAAGAGGACTCGTCACGAAGGCGTTGACATGTTTTCGGTTATTAAATTTTTTTAACGTAATATTGTTTTGATTTCCTTGGTTGTTATTTGTAACTTATCTATAATTAAATAATTCCATGGGAAGAGGAAAAAAAGACACACGCACACGTCGTGAGTCAGCCCACGTTGCTTTTCTTTCCACGACAGCGCACGTATTGACGCAGCGTACGAAAACGGCGTGGCAAGTTCCAGATAGTATTGCCATAATTTGTGTAATTATTGTAACTGTAACAGCTTATTTATTATTCAGCTCGAGCTTAAGATGATTTATATTGTTAGGTGGCTATACAAGAGATGTACAGTCCTGTTCATTGTATAGTGCTGTAATGTCCTGTACATGTAACATTATTATGATATGATTTTTTTTTTTAAATACACGGGAGCTTTGATATTGTTGGCGTTGGCTGCCACCCAGTGAGTACAGCAGTTTAAAGCGGCTCATCCACGGTATGGTGAAGGTGAACGTTGTGCATTCAGGCACCGCTTCAGTGGTAAGTAAAACAAATATATAAACCCGCATTCGAGTGACCATCTTATCACGTTGACTTTCACCCACCAATCGTAAACTGTCCAACGCATAGACACGCATGCCAATGTAAGGCAAAACATGTCGGGAGCGGGGGGGGGCTTTAACGAGGTCGTTTATGACTAGAAAAGCAAAACCTGTAGTTGATATGCCGCAGTATATTATTGTAATTTGTTTAGAGTGTATTAAATAGGCGCAAGGAGTAACGTTGTCTCAGTGTCATTGACTCTGTATCGTGATGTGCCCAGTTCAATGTTATCTTTTTACGAATAAAGGTTCGTTTACATGACAGAAATGTAGTTTGAGCAATGCGCGTGACAGTCAAAGCCAATGCGGGAATAATATCAATAAATGTTTATTTTATATCTCAAACATTCGTGCAAATATTCTCACCTTCCCCAACGAGCGGCTGAGAGGTGTCACGTCCACGCTGATTCTCACGCACGCCCACTCGCCACCTACACCCTCGCCATTGGCAGTCTGAGCACGCGGTTTTGTTTCTTTGGCGTTCAATATAAATGTCACCGAATGATATGAATGATAAAATCCTCCACACCGGGTTCGGGGGAGGGGGAGGGAGAGAGGGGGGGGAGGGGGGTAAAGTTTGCCATCTCGTTACGGTGTAAGCCAGTTTTTTTGGCTTGGTAACAACATTGAATTACACACCCTGGCAATGTTGCTCCATTTGAACACATTGTGGTTACCGAGCAAAGAAACTACGATTTGCTGCAGTAAGATGTTAAATCTGAAACGAGATAATTTGCACCAGTTAAGAACAAGTTCGTGTTAGGAGTTACACTATTGATAAGCAAGTAGGTATGGCGAATGTGCACGTACTCAATAGACCATCGTGAAACACATGTTACCCATGTATATCACAAATGGTACATTATTATTCTGTAGATAAATAGTAATCTCATAAAATGATTGTATTATAATGTATGGATGGGCTGTAGGTACTTTTTAAACGTGTAGTAAACTATTAATTGATTCAGCAATTATAAGCGATTGTCTTGTTCATCCATAAGAATTAATAATTGACATTGTAAGCAAATGATATGTAAATAAACATTTAAGCAAATGTAGTGAATAAGACTGAAAACACGATAGAATGTGTTAGAATCAAATAGTAAAAAAGTATATGGTTCATCATTGCTTTGTGGGTTAGACCACATCATGGTCTGGCCGAATTAGTTGTCACGCTTGCACACGTGACAACCCATTCGTTGGACTCCTGTCGGGTGGTGGAGGGTCTCGATGACACAAATGTGGTCAGATCATTACGGGACCTCACCAAAGAAAACGAATGGTGATTCACAATGTTGGCTGTGCAAATCGATCGCAGAGACAGGTGCCACGTGTTCAGCTAATGAATATGTAACTGGATTGTATGACACCCTGTAGCCATGCACCATAGTGTTGAAGAAAATCGATTTTTTTAATCGGATAGCGACCTGTGGCAAATTCAGCGACTCGACAGGGGGGGTGAATGGTTACCCGTATTTGATTTGTATACGTGATACTTTTACAAAAATGTCAGTTTTTTTATATCACCACTTGCAGAACGTGTCAGTCATGCTTTTACAGTCAAGGAATGAGGCAAAATGACATTCATATGATGGGCAATTCTCCTCACAGGGAACCACCCTGGAAAATTCACAACAGAACTACATATCGTGTTGCAAACGACAACAACTCATAGCATGGCCACTGTGTAAAGGTAGCTTTCATCATCTGTGGTGCAAAAAAAACCTAATAAATGCAAGATTATCTCTCAAAGTTGGCCAAAGCCAAATGTATTTAACCATCTTGTTGAAATGTTGCACCTGTTATTATGATTGGGCTGATGTCACAAATCTTGTTAAAATCGAAAATACCATTTCTGTCTTGAGTGCCGAGGCTGGAATCCGTACCGAGGATCTCATTGTTGCTCACCCCAAGCTGACACTGCTCTGCCTCGAGCCATTCCACGTCAAAATGCTTTAGCTTCAACCGAGACTGAGTGATCTGGGCCGATTGCCTGTAATGCCTGGGTGGCACAACCACAACTGGCACCTGTCTCCACGGCCATCTCCCCACGGAGATTTCACACGAGGCCTCATTACCCCCGGCTTTCTCACGCTCGTATGTCTCCTGTAATTGCGTGCGCGCCGTGCCTTTGCCAGAGTCCGCTACCACTTCATTATCTGCCTAAGCAGCTGGAATCCGACAACTCCGACCTCCCAGGGATGTCGGGCGAGCTCCGTGCCGTGGCCCAGGGATAGGGGTTGCCACCAGAAAAAAATATATGTCTTCGTTGCCACTGGGGAACTAAAGCAGGGCGCGTGGGTGTATGAAGGCATCGATTTCAATTGCGCACATCAACAATCCCATCGTGTCTCTTGTGGCAGAACTGTGTGTATCATTTCACACGTGTCATACGTTGTGTACATATATAGAATACACAGTAAATTGGACGTGGAAGGCCCTTTAAATCTCCAGGTTTGAGTATTATGTGCAGAACTGACCTTCTTCTTGGTTCTTTCGGTAAAGTCAGGTAGAATAATAAAAATTAAACACAATAATAAAATAATTATTTTAAATAAAATAATTATTTTATTATGTTTTATTTTTATTATCTTATTACTTCCCTTCTACATGACTTTACCGAAAGAACCAAGAAGATGAATCCCTGCAGTCACGAAAGCTTTAAATAGAACTGACCTTTTTTAAACATGTGCCGTAGTGTATGTGTGTTGATAGGCTTCCGTAGGGCTTCATGTATCACAACTGTGCCCTGCGCACGTATCGCAGTTAACGCTGTGCTGCTTCGGGCATGTATCACAGGAGCACTGCTGCCGTGTAAATGGGCAATGAAACCGTGCGATTCTGTGGTCCTGTCCGGAGTGCTGAGGCTTGCAGGGCAGGCGGCGTGGGCTCATGAACACGGAGATTGACGGTTGGCGTTATGACGCAATATTTACAGTTAAGGACACGGGGCGAAGGGCAGACGAGTCGGCTCACCATCCGCGACAGAGGCAGGGGAGCAGCGAGATTGACAAGTAATACAAGGGGCATGCGGGAGAGAGAGAGTGAGAGAAATAAGAGTTATAGTCATGTAAAGTAGGTATAATTCAGCAATCAAGATGGGAAGTCCGTAGAAAGTTGAGCATGATAGTCTTATTCAAAACAATAATGCTGAAGGCAAGTTCCATCTGCCTTTGTTTCTGAAATCAGCATATTTTCAACGCACTGGAGCGGTACATAAATGAACATTGAATTTCACTTCACGGCAACGATTAACATTCTAACATTAAACACACATCCCGGTGAAGTGTCAAATCAGCCCATCATCTTACTGAGACCATTGAAATGACAAGGACGTGCTGTGGTTGCCCGTTCAAAAAAACTGACCTCTGTCATCGAAATGTGGAATTTATACCACTGCTTCGGGGGCCTGCCAATGAACGCTGGAGACACTGTGACTTAAGAAGAACATGTTTTAGCATCCTACCTAACTTCTGTGTAATTAATTTGAATTTAAATGTACTGATATTGAGTCACTGCTGGCATAAGCATGTACATTCACTGCTAGATGAGAGCCTCTCCACACCGTGGCAGCTGTGGAATATTAGGGCTATTTGACCATACTTCACCACACTGGTTAAGCGAGGAAAGCACGAAATAACAATTCAAATCGCTGCACTGCTCTTCTGCTGCCCACAATGGCTACAGCGCCCGTTGTTGTGCATGGCGGACTCCGCCCCCTTTAAAGCGCTGTGCAGGTTCGAATCCTGCTTAGCTTCTTCTGATGTCTGACAATCTCGGGGAGTCACAGTCTGCGTGATTTGTTCAGTCTGGCACAAAACGCCTTTCAACACAGGATCGATCAGGAACTCCCCATCGCAGGCTTGTGTGGAGCAATGTGTGCGACACCATCGATTGCCTGGTGAGAACATTTACCGTGGTCTATAATTGTCTAATGGTCAATCATCGAACAGAGACGGTCACTGCGCTTTCAGATGCGCTTCTGTGGCCGTCTGGAACGCTCTTCCTTCCGATATCAGGAAACCACTGGAGCTACGCACTTCTAAGTGTACATTGAAAACACATTTCTTTAGAACTGCTTGTTGCGTTAAGTTTGTTGTCCTTTCTCAGCACCTCAGGTTAACAAGGCTGGCTACGTATTGTGCGAAAGAAGTTAAACATACATACAATGGGCCCCATTGCAAAACCTTTCAGAAGTTGTTCCTTCAAAACGTTTTTACGATGTTAAGTAAATTCGACGGTCAACAAATACGGCTGTGACGTGGCCCAGCGGTTGCGCGTTCGCCCGCTTGGTGCAGAGCTTCACGGTTCCTCTCAAGCGGCCACCCTGGTTAATACTGCGGGTGTGTTAACCGTTAAAATACGTTTCTTTCACAGTGGATGTTAAAGATCCCGTGGTGTCATTCGCAAGAGTAGGCCATCGTGTGCCGGCATCGCGGTCCAAATGCGGAAAGTAAAAAAAAATGCAGAAAAATTACTCAATTGGAATTTACGTACCAATCATTGCCCCTTGCAGAAAAAGAGGCAAGACACGTGGTGATGTTTTTCTGGGGAGAAAAAAAATGGAAAATCTAACAACCTTTCACTTTTTAAAGGTCGTTAGAATCTTGTCTGTGTCAAAACAGTGTGGTGTTATTTTAGGGAATTTCACTAATATTGCTAATGGTAACATAGTTAAGTTGATGGTAGACAAACTAACACTTTCTGACAACTACTGGTTTTCTAAATATCGTCATGACCTTGTTACACGTGACTTTCTCACTATAATTTGCAGTTAAGTAGGTGGGAATATTTAATGTCCAAACAAAATCACCCTTGTTATGCCTTCGCAATGACAATGACTGATGTTTAAATAGGATTAGTTTTTTTTATCCAAGCTCTCAAGAAAATGTTCCATTTATCTGGCACAAAACTGATTGCGTGTTGTCTGCATGGTTTCCCAACGGGGAAGCTTCTCCATCATCTCCGCTTGGAAACCGTCCAGTTTCAATTTTCGGCGTTACTTTCCTCCCTCAATTTCTCTCCGGCTCCTCGGGCCTGACCTCCCTCCCTCCCACAAGTACCCGTAAAGTCGTCCACAAGCACACCTTTCGCTGCCTGCAGGTGTATGTTGTGCGCGTGGAGCGAAACGTCGGACATCGTGCTAGACAACACACGTGGTACAACTCGAAAACACGTGGCAAAGCTGCACAGCACAACTGTGAAAAACCTACGGAGTGGTCGTAGTAGTAATCCTCCCAATTGTCCAGCAACTATGTAACACGATCACCTGTTTTACTGATGCATGCACCTTTTGATGAAAGTCATCGTGGGCTCTAAGCCAGGACTATATCAATAATAATACTTTCTTGACTTAAAGCTTTCGTGACAGCAGCTTTTCGATCGAAACGTCGTGATTTATTTTTTATTTTTCTATCTACGTGACTTTACCGAATGACCCAAAGAGCATTAATTCCTGCAGTCGCGAAAGCTTTAAGTCAAGATTTAACCGATTATATTATTTGTCATCATAACAACTTTTGGTCATATCAATAAGGCCGTTACTAAGCGCAGTTCCATAATAAATATGTTTACTAATATGTTTAGTACATTAATAACACGGAATTCTTGTGTAACGCGACGTTCGTTCTTCATCAACATGTTGGGCATTCACAATTTTTCTGGCCCCACGATCCATACCTCCAGATACCGTAACACAGTGCATTATGGTCAAGGCAGATGCTATAGAGTTTCTCCCATCTATTCCGAATGATACAATAGCATACGGGGTTAAATGTATCTACACACAGGAGTGTATCGGGCTTCGAACAGCCTCCTAACGGTTCTTTGCATTGTTGTGGAATACAACTGCCACATTTCACATTCATTACCCAAGATATTTCACAGTTTTCAATATTGGTAGCTTATCCAGCCACCGTCATAAATAGATAATTTAATAATTTATCAACTCGTAAAAATGTGCAAATAAAATATATCCGTTGAGAAAAAAGTACATTATTGTTACTATTTAGACTTTTACCCAACTCATCATCACCCTCCATCATCTGTTCCACGCTTTGCCTTCTCTCTGTGTCTCGCCCCCACTGTCTGTCCTTTTCCTGAGCTCAGATATATCAAGTTTCACATGTTGATTTATATTTCTGTGCTTTGCTAACACCTGATGGGACGCGGGCCACTGTCAACCAACAAAATATGGTGGGCGGGATCCATGCCCGCCACTATGCCTGTTCCATGGTATTCAGTTGCATGGCCTAGTCTCCGGCAAGGCCGCCGACTGTACTGCACACCACTGCATCGTGTGGTATAACATCATTTACTTTCCCTCTCGAGTGAGGGAGAATGTTGGCACGCGTAATACCGTGTGTGTACGCATTATTATGATTATTATTTAATTACAGAGAACACATAACACCTTGCGTGGTGTGAGAATGTTTACCGTGTGGCGTACCAATTGGTGGTGGGACTACATGACATACATCTTCATTTTGCCTGTACTCCAAAAATCTGTGTGCTCGCGTTTAAAACGAAACTTTGGAAAATAATTATCCCGGATAAAACATCTGGCTCAAAGACAAGAGGCAGTTTGTGGGTCTAATAAGAAATTGACTGTCTTCTTTAAATGAACAATATCTGTCAAACGGATTTCTTGAATACTGCAATGAAGAAGCTTTATTTTGTTGTTGTCAATCTACTCAGCCACATTTCTTTGAGGCCAAAGGCATTTTTTCCCCAACGTCTATGGCTCCATTTTTTTGTACAACGTAAAAATAAATCTGAATACATCACAGCCACTTGTCAATCCACTGCTGGGCGAAGGGAATGGGGCAGGGGTAGCAGGGCTGGGCCAGGCAACATTTAGCATCACTCCGCCGCTGATGTTCACCATGTCCAGGAATTGAGTTCACAGCGCCGGGTTAAGAGAGCAGTGCACGAGACCACCGGCTGCATTCTCTCCACGACGCACGTATCCGTGCTGTCTTGTCCAGCATCGAGAGATGCGGATGCACGTTTACGCGGCGCAAAGTATGTTGGAGGTGAAGGAAAGCAGTAAGCAAATAGGACACTGCTACGCGAATACTTTCCCGCATTAAGAGGCAAAACTGGAGGAAATATATGCTGGTGGTAATCATTTGTAACACCGACTGTAAAACACAACTCGAGTGAAACCCTCCTGTTTAATGATGTGTGCGCGCCCATCGCCAGAATTTGAACAATGCACACTGGCAAGAGTGAAAATAGCTGAGGGTATTTCTTTACTTTTTCTTTTTAACAATGAATTGTCCTTGGCAGCCCTGACAGCCTCCTCATTATGGCTACGGCAGAATGGTGGAAGCAGGGATTTTTGTTGTTGATGTTATTCGTCTCCCTAACGACCCACACCGACTCCGAGATAATTCATCCCCTCGCTCTTTATGACCCGACAACTCCTGGGTGGCCTGCTGCCATTTGTCACAAATAGCAACCGGTGCCAATCAGTGGAAGGAATAATCTCATTTAGCCACCAATGTGTTCTTGGTTTTCGGAGGCAGGGCGATGCGGTGTCCCATTATTGTGTTTTTTATTTCAGCGATGTAATTATTTTAAATTGTGAGTGTCGCCAAGGTATGTCATGGAGCATTCGTTTTTGAAAGGCATTCCTCATTGTCACGACTAAGATAATCAATGATCACATTCATATTTGAAATGTTGCTTTTATTGATCAATATCTTCATCATCATATCGTCATCACGCTTAGCAGTGTTGTTTGTACTCGGGCTATAACCATTTGCCTCTCATGTTTCATTGAGATGTCACAATTTAAAGTTCACCATTACAATAAATACCTCCCTGAGCGCCACTTAGCTCTCCTCAGCTCATTATATGCGTACATATTTATACGTATAAAAAAAAACACATCGATTCTTACCACACACAATTCGATGCATGTATCATGAGCTCAAACATCGATATGAATCGATGCGTTCATCCTAACGTCTCGTTTCTTAGCGATGTGCAAAGTGTTACCTGGCAGAGCACCCCACTTTAGTCCAGACCACCAACATTCCCTACGTCTTGCCGTGTCTGTCCACGTGACTGTCACTCTCCGTGTCTCTCTGAGTCTGTGGTCTGCCCCCTCTATTGCCCTGTGTGCGACTATTCGTCTCTTTACGTCTCTCTGTCTCGAGTGCCCCTCTTTTACCCATCTGCACCAGGGCTCCTGTCTCTGTCTGTCTGTCTCGTTGTGTGTCTTATCTCTCTCCCTCAGTGTCTATCTTGATGACCCATCTTCTGTCCATCTGCACAGCGCCCCAGTTAATATTAAAATGAGTCTCATCATCAGTCAACGTAGTTGAGGACCATTTTAGTGAGAGCATTATAAATCAAATGATCAACATAAATTCACAAAAAATATAACACGCCATGGCCAAACTTCACAATCCGCAACCTTGGTCATGGCAGTGACACGGTGACCTTCTCTGTACAATTATTGGGTCTTTCACGTAAATTTTACAAGAGGTGTCCACTATGGCAATGCCAATGTACGTGTATGTTGAACTTCTTTCGCATCGTACGTAGCCAACGGCGCTAATCAGAGGTGTAGTGGAAATATTTGAATTGCTAAAATCCATACAAACTGCTTGAAATCCACACAGTAAAGAGTGGTAACGATCACTGTTCTCCAGTGCTCAACGTGAGAAGTGCTGACCCAAAACTACAAAACTAGGGAACACCTGACATTTGGCTCATCACGCTTCACATCAGTTGTGCCAAACAATGAGTATAAACAGAGAAAATAAAAGTGAAATGGAAAATGAGTAACACAATGAAATCCAAAATAAATAATTGTTAACTCAGAACGAGTGCAATGAAAATAAAATACGACTTAACTGTGACAGAATTTAAATTCAGGTGCATGTTTATAGCCCATAGTGCACGTTTATCGCCTATAGCACAATCACAGATGTGGTTACAAAGGGGTAAACAGACTTGTTAACTGTAATGGTGCAGCCAACCTTCGCCATGTGGGAGGTCGCTCCTTCTCCTCTGCTGTGCCTGGGGTCCAGCCATCTGTGCTGTTGACCGCTCGCCTCTGTTCAAACCCAAGTCCAAGACGATTATTCTCTGCCTATTAAAACTCATGCCCAGTCCTCCCCATGAAGTTGAGTTGCATCTTGAGGTGCAGTTGCATGTTGTTATACGCTGTACACCAGAAATACAAATATCCGAGTGTCATAAATACCGTGAAGGGCCACAAGTTAATGCCTGCCACTGGCATAAATAACTGCACAGTACCCATTTTGAGCATGGGGGAGTGAGTCAGTGTAATACAGAGATGTATAAATGTACGAGAGTGTGCGTGTAGTGTCATGGTTAGCGTACCGGTCTACAAGCAACGTTAATTTCATCTATATCTGAACGTGTCCTGAACGTCCCCTCAGTTTATGCAGCTTTATAATGAGTACCTGACACTATACTCTTTGGTGCTTTCGGTAAAGTCACGTAGGTATAAAAAATAAAAATAAAAATGTTTTATACCTGCAGTCACGAAAACTTCTAATCTAGATTAGTACCTAACACTGTAGAGACATCAAACATTGGGGGACAAAGATGGCCGACCCTAGTGCTGACAACACCATCCACTTCATCACCCTATTGGCTTTCTTAGGCGTTCACTAAGGACACTTTCGCCAACAGTCTGCTCAGGCTATGAGGGGAAATCTTTGTCTTTGTACGTAGTGTGTCCCGGTGTACGCACCCATAAACCACTTTCTTCAGACTGTGAGCATGACAAAGGACCTGGTTGCACATATTGATTTTTGCCAAATAAGACCTGGCTCCTGTCGTGACTGCGACCCACTTGCTTTATTTACACATCTCTCTCTCTCTGAGCCCTGGGGGGGTGTGGGGGATACGGGGCTCACTGCTGCATGCAGCTCACAGTCACCAACTACCAAAACATTCTCCTGAACCTGACATCCGCACACACACACAGACACACAGAAACTCTTACAGACGACCGCGCAGATTATCGCGGTTTGCTGCTCGGCTCTCCCGGTGCCCTTTTCGGGGTTGGTGGCCGTCTCGCTCCTCGATTGGGCACGACAGCCGATGTTTCTCTCCACGTGCTTCTTGGGGAGCTTCTTCAGGACAACAACAACAACAATTCGGGAACGTTTTGGTTCAGTTCATTTGAAGCAGCTCCCAGCACGTGGCAAACAAAAAACAACAACGGCATGCGGTACAAACCGAAAAGATCGCAAGGAACAAACTGGACAGAGTTCAAGCGTTTACAGGAAAGCCCTCGGGTTGACAACACGCAAATGTTTCCTGACACTCAACACTTGGTAAAAGTTACTGAGGCCTGATGGAACGACAACACATTTTAAGCGGGCTTTGTTCGGCCTGATACCTTTTAATCGAAGACGTTATGGAGAGCGTAAGATATATATACTGTATATAGCTTTCCATATAAACTTAACGTTCGTTTGTAGTTCTATGTTCATAGATTTGCAACCGGTGTCGTCAC
The DNA here is from genome assembly GCF_964198595.1 of Lampetra fluviatilis. Lineage (NCBI taxonomy): Eukaryota > Metazoa > Chordata > Hyperoartia > Petromyzontiformes > Petromyzontidae > Lampetra > Lampetra fluviatilis. The sequence continues at coordinate 2,560,358 of NC_136276.1, read as the reverse complement.
CTTCAACACGGCGACTTTATATACGTCGGTTGCAGGCAGTCATCGGAAGGCCGCTGCAAGCCTGCGAAACCTCTACAGGATTGACCTGGCTGCATCCATTATGCTATCTCTACACGATGCCTGGGCCTCAGTGTCGTCTCAGTGCATCTACCGAGATCCACAATCGACGAGGCTTGCACGATGCCACCAGTCCGACAGTGCACGGTGCCAAGACGTGGACCTTCCTGCAGACTCGAAACAGGCTTGCAGGCCTGCCATACGTGGGTGTCTGGCAATGGACTCCTTGGCAACAAGACGCCGCGATTTTGTTTCGCAACAACAATAACGTCTTGACGCCAAGGCCCGAGTCTTCCTGACATCGACGGCATCGTCTGCTCGAGACGTCTCCGTCCGGACGGCCACGTCGTGAGAATGGGGGAGGATGACGCTGCCGCACAGGAGGCCTTCTACCATAATTCATTGGTCGATCAAATGTATCGGCTACAAAGCTAAGTCCGTATAGGCGTACCTGTCAACCCATGCGGTTTACCCCGTATTCTTGTACAGGGAAATTTAGTTTTTAGGGTCCATACTGCGTACAGCCGTTTTAATGCGGGCAACAACATTTTTTTCGTCTATTTGTTCGTGTTTCTCCCTTGTGATGGGACTTTGTAGGATGAACGTTGAGATTGATATAGGGCACGGGGTGACCAATAAGGTCAGAATTGGTCTGTAATAAGGTACTGATAAGGGGTTGACAGGTATGTATAGGCAACAGCTTTCTTAAACAGCCTTCTAAAAATATATGCGTATGCAGCCCTTGTAGAGATACCACGATATAACAACAATTAAGCCTAAATAGAGCAGCCACGCAACTTTGTTATGATTATGCGTTTTTACCCAAGGAAGCCACAATGATTCCGAGGACTCTTTTTTCATAAGGGTCCTGCCAAGTTTTCACAGTAGGGAGGCGATGCTGCTGTGAGTAATACCAATTGAGTTATTTGCAGTTAATTTTGGAATGTGTGGTCAATACAAGCAGTTTTTCTAAGCTCTGGGATGAAAGTGGAGAAACCCGGAGGAAACCCATTTAAAACAGGAGGAAAATATGAAAACACGACGCAGAAAGATGCCCCATTAGGGGATCAAATTCAGGGACTTGTTGCTGTGAGGTAAAAGTGTTATCACTGCGCCATCCCCCCAGGCCCACACTAAAGCCAGCGCTTGGCCCCGTTACGTAGCGTGAGACGCGATAGATTGAGGGTTGTGTAGAGTGATGGCCTTCTCTTCTACCGATAGACAAAGATTCGCCATATTGCCTTTAGCAAGCAGACTGTTGGGGCAAGTGCTGTTAGTGAGCAGCACCTATGAAGGCCGGTACGGCACACGAGGGGGGTGGGTGACCAGCACCACACCCGGCCGCCTTTGTCTCCCTCTTGGCGATGTTTTATACACCGCACCAGGTACTCATTTGAGGCTGATCGACCCAGGAGATGCCCAGGCCTGGTGTGGATTATCGTCACTGGGTGTTGGCCGTGAGTCGAGAATTGAACTCGGGTCGCCGAGTTCATAGCGCGGCACGCAAACTACTACACTACCGACAACACACAAGCCAGGTCTTTCCACCTCATTTTCTGCGCCTCCGTAGACTCCGTCTACCACACGCCGCTTGCACCGACCCCTCGACAAGCAGAACGAGTGAAATACGAATGCTGTAATAGCGCAGCAAAACGAACGTGTTGCATAGGGCATTGACTGTTGCAAATACAGTACCACCAAAGTGGTAAAAACTTGTTGTATAAGGAGTGGTCTGTTATTCGAATGTATGTGTGTGGCATGTACAGTGCATGCTATGCTTGCCGTTATTATTCCTTCGTAACATTAATGTGTTACGTCTCGGTTTCATTCGGCGAGTGTTTTGGAGCTCTCTTGGCACGAAGGCCACTCCAGGGTATAAGCTTTTTAGAGTTTCGTGCAATGCCTCCCGTTTTCAGAGAAGTGTGGATATTTTCTTGGTTCTTTCAGTAAAGTCACGTAGAAGGGAAATAATGTTTTATTTGTATTATTATTTTATTATTTCCCTTCTACGTGACTTTACCGAAAGAACCAAGAAGATGAATCTCTGCGGTCACGAAAGCTTTAAATCGAAATTTAAGTGTAGATATTGTTCGCCCACACGTCCCCTTGCGCATTTGCGCGAGGGGACGTGTGGACAAAGGGGTCCCAGGACTTCAGATATCACTCAGCACTGATGAAAACCGTGACCGGGAAATCGCATTCAGATCGTGAACGCACAGTGCATTCACCCTTTGCGCCATCTCTTCACCCCAAAAGCACCCTTTTTAGATAATAACACTATGTAACAAAATTTTTGTTCCTGGGTAGTAAGTGTTGTTTTGTAATTGCTTATGCCTAAAAAGTATAGAAAATGGCTATTATTCCCCATAAACTTTGCTTTTGTGACCAGGACAGTGATATTTTGAAATTCACTTATTTTAAATGAGAAAACGGGTGAATTTGTGTCTTTTCGTTCACATAAAGTCAGAAAAAAACAACATATGAATCAAAATTAACACGTATTTATACTAAAGTGATACAAAAAATGACTACAAAAGATTTAGAAGTGAGTAGTTTTTTGAGATTTACGATTATAATGTAAATCACTTTCACGAATCAGACCCCAAATGTAGTCTCCCATCATGTTCTCGTTATACTGTCCTTGGTAGCGGCGTTCAAAGTCCAGTATATCCTGGTGGAAGTGCTCCCCTTGCTCCTCCGAGTACGCTCCCATGTTCTCCTTGAATTTATCAAGATGAGCATCAAGGATATGAACTTTGAGGGACATCTTATTGTGCTGTAGTTTTTCACCAGAGTCTCAACCAGCTCCACATAGTTTTTGACCTTCTAATTGCCCAGGAAGCCACGAACCACTGCGACAAAGCTGTTCCAAGCCGCTTTCTCCTTACTAGTGAGCTTCTTGGGGAATTCATTGCACTCCAGGATCTTCTTTATCTGTGGTCCGACGAAGACACCGGCTTTGACGTTTGCCTCAGACAGCTTAGATAAGAAATCTTGAAGGTACTTGAAGGCTGCGGACTCCTTATCTACAGTTCTGAAAAATGGTTTCATGAGGCCCAATTTGATGTGCAGTGGTGGCATCAGCACCTTCCACCAGTGGCTCCCACTTGACGTTGTTCCTCCCCACAGAGAACTCGGTCCGCTGTGGCTAGTCCCACCTGTGTTAGTGTGCCTTGGTGTCCCTGTTGTCCCAAAGGCAAAGATAGCAGGGAAACTTGGTAAAACCACCTTGGAGACCCATCAGGAATGCCACCATTTTCAAGTCTCCAATGACCTCCCAGCCAAACTCATCATTCTTCAAAGCGTCCAGCAATGTCGTGATTCTGTTGTAATTCTCTTTGAGGTGCACTGAGTGAGCCAGGCGACGAGACGGGTTCTTGTTACCATTATGGAGCAGCACGGCTTTGAGGCTCCTGGATGAGCTGTCAATTAAGAGGCGCCACTCATTCAGGTTACAGGTGATTCTGATTGCCTCGAACAGACTGGTCACATTGTGGTAGAAGCAGAGCCCATCTTGACGGGTGAAGAAGCTGAAAAAATGTTTGTGACACTTCCTCTGATCTGCCTATATGTTCAAAGCTCAGCATTGGAGTTTGTGAGATCAAGATCTCTGATAAAGTCGTTGAGGTCTTTTTGGTTGTAGTAGTATGGGTTTCTCTCCTCAGCTCCACCTCTGAAATTGTCATCTGGATCTACGACGTCTTCCTCGCTCTCTGACTTGCTGCTCTCTTCCAAAGATGGCTGCTCTCTCTCCGGAGGAGTGGGTATGGGGAGCTCATAGCAGTGTGGCACGTGGGCGATGGATGAAGGAAGGTCCGGATACGTGATAGCAGGTGCATTTTTGACAGTCCGACGTTTGGAAGAGTCCACCATACAGAAGTAGCAGTTGCTTGAGTGGTCAGTGGGTTCCCACCAAATTCTTGGGATAGCGAACTTCATGGCTCTCTTTTCCCCTTTGTACCATCGTACAAAAATACATTTATTTCACCCATGACTAACGTGTAAGAGATTCTCGCAACGTTTTTCATATATGATATATTTGTTCAATAACATTGAAAATTGTAAAACATTAAACATTTTAAAATTTAACAATTTTAAAAATTGTAACAAATTTTATAACATAAAATTTCAAGCAACAATTGTCCATTGTACCTTCCATAGTTGTTTTGCATTGATCGCAAGTGAAATGAGGTGCCCAGGGGTTGTCTTGATCCCCGACAGGCATGCCGAAATATGCCTTGTAGGCCTCACACATCTGAGCAGATGCTTCCACAGAGTACTTTTTCGCTCTTGTCTTGATACATTGGCCGCAGACATAGAAAAATGCGTCTGCCAGATGCTTGCATCCTCATGATGCCATCTCAGAAAAATGCAAATATGTATCCACTTAGGCAGCTGGAACTAAACTGAACTGGTGGGCTTAAGGCCCCTGAATTTATACTCCTATTTATATTACTGGAAAGTTCTAGAATGTTCTAGAAGTTACTCCAAGTTTACTCAGCACTGAATCTTTCTGGAATGTTCTGGAAAATAGGTAGATTTCAAAATATCAATGTCATGGTCACAAAAGCAAAGTTTGTCGGGAATACAGTGTAATGCGTGGGCAACCAAGTTGCGCACAACAGTGAAACATTGCTGGAATCCCAGCATGCTTTGCACGATGAGATGACACAACCGTCTCTGCGCATATTCTGCACTCAAACTTGTAAGAAACACGAGATAAAAATATCCAAGATTGCGGCGCTATTTATTTAGGCAGCAACTCGCCAAGGCAACTGCCTCGTGGTTTCTTCATCACTGGGACTCATCGGTACGGTACGACCATCCACTTGCCGATCGCAACAATTTGTGCCGAAGGGAAGTAAGACTTAAGAGTCTGACAGGTGCTAATAGAGGCTTGTGTACAGCAGTACGAGTGTGGACTATGCCTGGAGGAAAGAGCAAGCACTACTCCATATATGGGGCTGCCTTCCCCTTCCCTGCTGAAGTGCAACACATTCGTCATTAACACTGCTTTTAAAGGAAACATATATCACGTGATGTTTCAGGCAATATCTCTTCTGCATTTCGCAGGATGACCTTGTAGTTTCTAATAAGAGACTTTTATGATCACAAGGAAATCCACCAACTCTGGGATGGCTGACATTAATGTGCCTGCACAACCAACAGGGCCTGTCAAGAGACACTCAATATCCCATGCACAGCACTCCTGCATGCTTCTGGCTGATGCAATGCACGCAAGCTGCACAATCCGCAGTTAAAAACCAAGGATTAAAAGTGACCGCAATCTTTACGCATCGCTGAGATAATTACTGCATTGTGCACACATTGTTATATTCCGTTCTTATGTCAGCGTCCCAATGAAGGAAATGTATAGTTATGTACTCTTCCACCTTCAGCGTGGTAAATTATCGTCCAATAACCTTCACTGCCTGCACGGAGTTGGTAGGGCCTCATCCAGCAGTGGGTTGACAAATGGGCTGTACATGTCCATTGCTCGAGACTTGGCCTGCGAAAGTGCAAGAACCCCACCTTAACCCTAACCTTTTCGCCTCTGCGGTCGGTAGACAGCACGGCTTGATAGCAGGATGATGCTCTCAATGCTAATGAAATATCGCAGAGGATACTGGCTCACTTTTCGGTGCGGATAATTTTACTCACAAGACTACACATTTCCAGTCAGTCCTGTAGCATCTCTTTATTTGCACAGAGCATGATCATCATCATCATCTCTTCGGAACTGTGGCTCGTCTGAAAAAGGGATGGCTGCATCTCCCTCTGAAGGAAATTTGAGCAAAGCCCATTTAACATAATGCGATGAACCTGATTAGATTACTTGCGGTACATCTGCAGGTCGCAGCTGACTGTGCAACTGCTGCCGCCAGATCGATTTACACAGTGGACTGTCGAGAGACGCGAATGGTATGCGTTAAGTGGCGAGCGAAAACAACGCTGCAAAGTTAACAGTTTACATTTTAGTGTTTTGAAATACTCCAGCGAGTGGGTTAACACGCCGTCGTGTCACGTCACTCATTAATCAGCTCCAATATCGCAAGAAAAAATATATAAAGAAAAAATAACAGAGGTGGCCGGATAGCCAGGTTAAAGCGCTCCTCCGGCATGGTTGGTATCTTGGTTTTGAATCCAGGCGAGCACCTATGATTAAACTGGATTCTCAAGTGAAGTGAGCTCACAGATTGTAATAAAAGTCGCGATAATTTTTTCCTATCCGCAAAGAATTTGGTTGAACTCAACCAAACAGACTTTAAAACATCGGTTTGATGGCCAAGCAGCAAACAATAACTCGTGGTGGTGGTGGCGTGGTTGGGAAAGTGCCACTCCTACTGCGTCGACCAGAGGTCAATTTAATTTATCTCAGAGGTGGCTCCGTGATGCAGTACAACCTCGCTAAAGTGAAGATTTGCACTGCTCTGCAAGGGGTCCAAATTGAATCTTCACGTTCTGATATGACGCCTTTGCACACGGTGAGGGAAAAACCTACACGACAACTGAGGCTGCCAGTGTTCAACTAGCACGGTTGGCTATGCACCGTGCGAAAGAAGTTCAACGTACATACATGTGAGTGTACGTACGTTGAACCGAGGGGGTCAGTACCCCAATGACCCCTCGGTCTCCTTGGAGCTCTGGCTTCGCTGGGCGTTAACTTAACCTCGGCGAGCCTTAGGAAAGTAGTAGAGGGATGCGTATTTTAATCATCACGCCGAGAGATAATGATGTAACATTTTTCATTTTGCGCGAGTGACATTTATGGCCCAGATGGTGTAAATTATTCACGATGCTGGAAACATCGCCGTAATTTTTTTTACCTCCAAGTCTCGGAGAACTATTTCATGATGTCAGGACGGCTTGGCGCAAGGTAATATAACCAGCCTTTTTGGCCAATATATCAACACCGATGAAGGAAGGGGAAAAAAACAGTGTGCAGTTCTAAAAATATACTGCTAATGGATGAAAATCTATACAACAAAGTAAAGTCCTTTGCTCGGTGCCATGATATATTCACCAGGCCCACATCGACTTTAGACGGAGCACAGTAAAGAATGCAGAGTTGACCCCTTGGGGGCTGCAGGCACCATTGCTCCCTTTCCTTGTGTAGGTCATTGCCTCCTATTCAAACCTGCCAGGGCACTGAAAGAGCAGGTTCTAATTATTAGGCGCAGTGGCAAAGGTGCAGCACTGCAATTGCTTGCACAAACCCCTTGCCGGTGCAAGGTCCTCCATTAGAGGGAATTCTTGAGGAGCCCCCGTTAGGAGGGTGTTTGGCCTACTTTTCCCGGCTGGACAGACGTCTTGGAAGAGATGGAGCATGCACACTTCACCCTATCCCGTGCGGCCCACCGATTGCACGGCGTCAGGCACAACAGCGGCCATTGTTTTACAATTGATATTCCCTCTTGGAAAAGCCAATGTCAAGAGCTTTACGTTTGGATCGGGTGTCCAAAACAGTGGGCCTTAGCCTAAGAAAGTTAATGGTGCAGTGTTGAGTCTTAAAATTGGTTTTGCTTTTTGATGATTTGCTCACAGCTATATAAATGTCATTAAAACAAAACACAGCTACGGCAAATTTTACTGGCAAGTATTTCAAAGATGTTGGAAATTCTTTCGTGCCAAGAATTCTGTGAAAGTTGCTCAGCATTCTTGATTTATCCGTTGCATAACTTTGTTTATTTGGTTTAAACGGATTTCAAATTCGTGATTATTTCGTCACGATTTTTTACGTTAAAAAATATCGCACGCAGGGAGGTAAGGGGGGGGGCACATATGTGGGTACCTTAATGAGGGATTCTCTTGTGCTGGGCTTTACACGGTCGTATAAAATAATTTCCGCCTCGCCATTCAGTTGACCGTCACTCTCTGGAATAAGTAAACCGTTGGCCAGGAGAGCTGTAGAGCAGGGTGGAATGTTACGCATACCACCTTCCATGTGAACCAACGCCTGTTTGATCCGCCTGCTCGTTGACAACAACTCAAAAGTCAAAGTAGTTTCCCCGCTCATTTGCCACTTACAGCCCTAAGCTGGTGGTTGAAATTCCACATTCCTATGGCGGAGGCCAGGTTGTCCATAGGACCGTGGCTCGTGACTAAATTGTACCACCAACCGGGATTTGAGTTCCCCCAATCGTACTATTATGAGTTGCGCACTCTACCACTGTGCCATCAAGATAGTCAAACATATACGTCCACAATAGAGATTGTTGGTTTAAATCGCGTAAATATTAATGCGTCGTTAGACCCGGCACCACCCGACACAGCCAATTAGTAAGATTTGTCACGTTAACAAAACATGCCAGTTAGTTGCTAGTTAAGCACACCGGTCGCTTTGGAGAGTACACCCACAACGTCAGGAGGAATCCTCCACAATTCTGGCTATCGCCTGATGAGGTCGGTTGAAATTATCGGCGAAACGTACACGGGCAACAGGACCTTAATTCACAATTCACGTAAAAATCCGTGCGATTTTCAACTGCGCGCTTTGACATTGACGTGTGCCATTGCGGTCGACTCTTGTAAAGATCCACCACCCGGAGCGCAGCGGGTGACATGCGTAAACGATGTCGTGCAAATAATTCTGGGTGGCCACAGCGCACGGACCATTGCCCTTGCGGGGAGCGCACCGACTATAAAGCTCCGCTTGTGGTGGCTTTTGAAAGGCGCGCGCGCCTCCATATATATTCTGGCATGCGCGGAGTTAAAAAAGAAAGTGCAATAAGCGTGTCCCTCTAAATTTATTGACATCTCAAACAAAAAGGAAGGGCCTGCCGCACAAGAATGGGATGCACAATAAGTTAACTTTTCCGTTCTTTACTGCTCGCTGTCAGCGATCCACCTCTGCACGCCAAGGCATGTCAGGCAGGCGGAGCGCGGATTTACCACCGGCCACAATAGGATGTGCTTTGAGAGGTGGGGGGCTGGTAATTCCTAACGGTCATTAGCAGGCAGCCGTGCTGGGAATCAAACCCCTTGACTCTGTGCAGACCGGCTCTGGTGGAAGTGTTCACCGCGAAAACATACTCCCCAATGATTTACGCAAGAAAGCCTCGTTGAGGCTCAACATAATTTTTTCAGGAGGGTCCCAATGTCGTGATGTTCGGCTAATTCCATTAACGAGCAGTCTGGCATGCGGGAAGAAACTGGCTTGGCGAGGTAACGCTCAGAATTTTGCTATCTCTGTGTCACCTCGCAGGTCAAGCCGATGACGCCTGCCAATGCTGAGTGGTCACGCACCCAGCTATGGCTGCAGGGTTTGGTGGTGCATGTTGTTTATGTCGTTTACTGTGAAAGTCGGTCACAGTTCCTATGATCACTGTTACATTGCTTTTATGGCTTTATTTTGGTGATTTCGAAAAGTTTTTTGGTTTGGCCATGTTTGTTTGTTGTAGTACGGAGTTAGACTGATGGCCTTAATCTAAGTTGTCTTGTGGCTGTTGTTGTTTGACTTGCATCCCACTGAGATTTTTGCACACAGCGTTGGTGTACGGTGCCTTTTCTGCAAAATGTAGCTGTTTTTTCTTGGATTTTCTGTTTGCACATAGTCACATAGTCACTTTAAAATGTTTTCTTGTTCATGTTTGTGTTTTTTGTTTGTTGCAGTTGCACTCGATTCAATGGCCGAATGGCTCACAGAGCTATACCAAATAAATGAAAGTGAAACTGAAGTACTAACCAGACTTAAAAAAAAATCCTGATTAGTTTCTGTGGTCGAGCGAGATTGAGTAAAATGAAGGTGACTTGGTCATAAGTTTCCTGGTCTGGTAAATTTCTCATGCTTGTGATGGTATCACGAGAGCCAAAAGCAAATGAGTGCAGCTAATGATGAAGAAGACTAACGTGTAGTAATAGGTTTTTACGCTTTCAACTGGTACAAAAACTGACACCTTTATACAAGGCATCATGTTTGCAATAGCCACAACACAAGCAGTCAAAATGCAAACAAAAAGAAACAACTCTGATGATGATGATAATGATATGCACTGTCCTTGAAGTTGATTGGTCCACACCCGAGGCAGCTTTTCTTAGAGCCTAGTCTCTATTGGTGTTGGACCAGATGACGCCAAAAGGCGTGCATATCATTATCATTATCAGAGTTGTTTTTTTTTGTTTGCATTTTGACTGCTTGTTTTGTGGTTATAGCAAACATGATGCCTTGTATAAAGGTGTCAGTTTTTGTACCAGTTGAAAGCGTAAAACCCTATTACTATATTTTGCCACTGGTAAAGGAGATGTCTCATAGTGTAAAGACTGACGTTTTTAAACTCTGCGTGGCTTGACGCATCACTGTTGCATATACCGGCAATTCCCTCCTGGTGAGCAGGGTACGGGGCTGGAGCAGTATGAGAAATAAGAAGAGGTTTTACCCTTTTTGGCAACATAAAACAGGTGTTAAGATATTATTGGTTCTTTCGGTAAAGTCACGTAGAAGGGAAAACAATAAAATAATTAAAATAAAACAATAAAATTCTCACGACAGCAAGACAAAGTTTTGCTGTGGTATTTCACACCTGATGGTGATTGCTTGTGTTGCAATCGAAACGTCGTGAGAATTTTGTTTATTGTTTTCCCCTCTACGTGACTTTACCGAAAGAACCAAGAATATGAATCCCTGCAGTCACTAAAGCTTTAAATAGGTGTTAAGATGTTAAAACACCAAATAGATACGTTTTGCAAGGAATCTGGTCTGCATTGATCACACGTGCTTGCGGTTGAACATGAAAAAAAACATGCTGTGACAATATATAGAGTATTGTCTTTGACAGTGATTGGCCTACACCAGAGACAGCTTTCTTCATGTCCTTGTCTCACCAATGTCAGACCAGAGAACCCCCGAAGGCGAACAGCACAAAAACAATGCCACTATCAGAGCAATTATAGCCATTCAAAAGGCGCCAATACTTGAATGGTTGCGATGATTAACACACTGCTTTGTATATTACGTTTACCTCGTGAATAATACTCATCCGTCTCAACGGCACTGGCTTTGATTTTGAAGGTCTTGGCAGGATTATTGCTCCGATTAGTAATGCGGGATATAAATGAGAAACGTGTCACGACATGAGAAATTTTCACATTCAGACTGGACACTTTGTGATGTTTATTGTTTAAGGCGACTTGTAAAAAGTTTTTACGAAGTAGGAAACTCTGACGCAGGAATTGTGTTCGGCTTGGAGACGTAAACAGGGAGTGTAGCAACAGCCCGGGCTGTTATTTTGTACTCACTCAAGGCACGCGTGCTATGCTGCTTTATGAGATTTTCCCCATATGAATATTTTATCCAATTTTTTTCTGCTGATAAAGTTAAACAGTTAAGTGATCCTCATGGCGGGACCCTAGGGTACCAAAGAATACTAAATGGCCGAGGCAATTAAATATTTTATTTCTGGGACACTATTTTTTCTAGGGGTGTACTTCACTCCGAGACTGGGGTACCAATCAATCCGAAATCAGTGCCACACTCCGCGATGTCGAAACGCAGCGAGGACGATTGCGCTGAAACCCTGAACACTCGTACGCACCGTAGTGGTGCATCGTGTCCAGCTCGTCGAGATGAGTCGATTCCCGCATCATCGACCATCAACAGACTAAAAATGACTGCATCACGGACATTATGCGAGAGCCGGGCTACTATGGTATCTCGGGGTAGTGCCATAAGGTTTCAAGTGAAGAAATCAATTTTTTTCAAGTAGACCATTACCTCTGTACTTGGGGAGAGCAGGGGGTCAATTAAAATCAAATGATTTGTTAGAAGTCAGATTCAAAGCTTAACCTGAGTATGATGTACTTACTCTGTGGTTCTTTCGGTAAAGTCACGTAGGTATAAAAATAAAAAAAAAGAATATATCACGACGTTTCGATCGCAACACCTCGCTGGTTCAGCAGTTCCACTGCTGGATAAAAAAAATTCCGCCTGAGGACGACCGCTTGTGTTGCGATCGAAACGTCGTGATAAATTATGTTTTGTTTTGTTTTGATACCTACGTGACTTTACCGAAAGAACCAAAGAGTATGGATTCCTGCAGTCACGAAAGCTTCAAATCAAGATGTAATATACTTGTTGACTTGTATCTATTATACATGCCGTAATCTATATTATTACTACACGTATGTATGTTGAATATCTTTCACACTGCACGCAGCCAACCGCGCTAATTGGAGGTTGCGAGCGAAAGACAACAAACTAAACACAAAAAGCAGTTTAAAAAAAAGTGTTCAATTTAGATTTAAAAGTGCCATAGCTCCAGTGGCTCTAAGAGGGGTTAAGATTGGGCATGATCATGGAGTCCCTCATCCTTACCCTTACTGTTCCTGCCCACCACTACCAAAACAAGCTCAACCCTGGGTCCACAGGAAAAGGGCCAGGTCCTAAAGAGGAAGAGGCAGGGCCTATAGAGGGTACACTTCTCTGTTGAGTTAAGTTAATAAAGCGTAGAAACAAATAACTGCAGCGAGCAGCAGCAATCAATACCTATAGTGCCGTAGATGTAGCCACAGGCCAACTAATGCAATATGTAATGCGTAAGTCCATTGAGTTGTGTTATTCAAATTCCCATTCAACCAATATCTTATTGTGGTCAAATTTGAACCAGTGGAGAGGCAGTTGTGAGACGACTATCTAGCAAGGGAAATACGGGTTTGTTACAAACACGAAGAAATGCAAGGTGCACATTCAGTGAGGAAAATAAAAATAAAATTACATTTGTATGTATATATAAATTTTTTCGCGAACATGGAAAATGTGAATAAAAAAAAACACCTGAAATATTTATATTGTAATATCAAAAAGCCAAAACAATTTCACAGTCTGAAGCAAAACATAACCGCAACTTTGTTATTAACACCGACGCATTGCATTAAAGATGAAAATCTCATTCATTTAAAGTGGGCGTAGCTGATACAGTCGCCTGAATTCGTTTGCAAACAAGACAAAACATTGGCCTTCTCGACTTACAACTTCGTGGCTCGAGCTACTCAACGCAGATACGCATTTGTGTCCCACTCATAAAATTGTTATGTTATCCATCACAGCACAAGATACATTCGTGTTTACAGCCAGGCAGTCTCGTTAGATATTGCTCCTTTGGAGACTGTAATCGGATTTTAATATAATAGAATGAATGCGACGATTAAACAATTAATCCTGACAGCTCTAAATGTTTGAGGAATTAATGTGAAAAAGTAATTTCTCAAATTGAATCTGTGTTCTTGGATAAATCGTGATATAAAGGTGTCACTGACGCCATGCCGACCGCCTACGGTAATTTAATAGCCTTTGGTCCCTTTTAAAACACAAACCCCAGACCATTTATTATTTGACTGCATAATATATTATTAAACAGAGCAGACATGATGGTAAAAATTCTAGAAATAATGTACGGGAGGGCTATAAAAGTTGTTTCACACTATTAATCTCATCATTTATTCTGCGTTTGCAGTGGGGGGGGGGGGGGGGGCTATGTGGAGGAAGGGGAAATTGAGATGAATAATGAATTCTGGCTGACCTCGTGATTGCTTCTATTTCCGGCACTGACCATCCATCTAGCCGTAGGCCTTGATGGATTGTTGGACGTACCTCTGGCTCGCCGTGCGCCCGCCCGTGACCTAAGCACAGTAAGTTGGCCGAAGCCACTGTTGAGTTATTTTTTTGGCAACCGCATTCAGGCTAGGTGCCTGGAAGACCAATAAAGTAAGTTCATAAAACATCGCAAAGGCACCCGAGCGCTTCACTTTCGCCGGCCAGAATGGGGCGACGGATCATCGCGGGAGCGGGAAATTTATTTCCGAGCCCCAACGCTGCCCATTAAACAAAACATTCACAAAATACAAATTTCAGGATGTGCAGTTCAACAGAAACACATCGTGTTGTATGAAATAAAAATAAAATATGATTTAAAAAATGAAATATTGACTGCGATCAGAGTTTCAGCATTCTGGTTATCTTCGTACGATTGGCAATTTTCAGGAGAAATTGATGTCATCAGCGTTCCCTCGGGAGCACCACACTCCGTCGCGCTCCTATGATGGGTCCAGTTCGTTGGTGGAGGATATTTTAATCTCTGCGCACGATAATCTTGGTCTATCAGTGGTGCAATCTCAAGGTCTCCGACTGTAGGGAACCATAAATCCGGCTTTTTCTTTGTGTAATTTTATTGATTTAAGCCATCGTGTATTTTTCTTCTTCTACAGTGTACAAGCTATTTTAGCAAAGTTTATTACCATATTTGGCATACGACCAAATTCACCAGAATGTGCCCAGGTCTGAGTCTGCATATCGCTTGGTTGAGCATCCACCATGAAAACAGGCGTTACAGGCTGGCTACATACGACGTCGAAATAAGTTCAACAATCGTGCATACAAAATCTGTTGTACTGTATGTCTATGCTCCCACGTCTATGCTCCCCACCTTCACCAACCCGAACTAACCCCGCGACGCTGCTGCACTTTGTTTAGTTTTGCTTCTGTCGTTTCGCTGACCCAAGTCATGCTTGCACATGGGACGCGATCCTTGCCTCTAGAGCTCTCATCGAGTTAAACAAATAAACTCTGAACTCGACGGCGTGGTGAAGTCATGCTTACATGACCCCCTTTGATGCACAAGTTGTGGGGAGGCTCTCTCATTCAGCAATGGACTGACAAAGGGCTGGACACGTACAACACAGCGGGTTCTCATGATATTGTTTTCTCCGATACCAAAGTTCTCTGCAAACCTCCCGGATACTACCAAAGATTTGTCCACGAAGCCATCCAGATATACAAACATAGACACAACTTCAACCGAGAGGATGGTTTAAAATTTAGCAATCATTGGAAAGATGTCATCAACCAAGTCAAACTTTAGCTGCCTTATAAGTGTACAGCCATTTCCATTTCTTCCAGTTGGTCGCTCTCGTTTTCGACAACCGCTCGCCATCGCCTCTCCGTCGCCCTAACCCCCTGCAGCATAACAAAAGGCGGCTTAACTTAGCCCCTCCCCCCCAAGGCCCCTTCCTGGCCCCTCCCCCCTTAACCTGTATATGATCTCGGGTGTCTTAGAGCTCTCTTCACTTGATACAACAATTTTGCTGTGACGGTTTCCACCTGAAGACGGAAGCTTGTGTTGCCTCCGAAACGTCGTGATTTAATGTAGTAGGAAATATTTAGTTATTTATTTTTTACCTACGTGACTTTACCGAAAAAAACAGAGTATGAATCCTTGCAGTCAGGAAAGCTTCAAATCTGGAACGCACATGGTTATTTTCCTAAACGCTGCTTCAGCCTTCACGAGTGGAGAGTGTAAACAATTTCACAGAGTGTGTAAACAATACTAAACCCAAGACATGCATTCTTTTCTTGCAAATACCATCAATTACATTAAGCGGAGGACAAGATACTCGCTTTGAGGTACGCGTTTACAAATCACTAAATTAAATGCACCAACATTATGAATACATTTAGAGCCTTTGCAACCTTACACGTGTATTAAACACGTTATTTGGAGTACGTTATTTGATGATGCTGAATTGGTAGGGATGCACATACACAATGAATAAACTCAACACACTCGTCAACAACACTGACTTAAAAGTAAAAAATATATATATAGTTTCAGGTAATTACTCTTCTTTAAAGCACAGGAAGCGTAATTGCCTGAAACGTCGTCGATTATTTCTATATATTTTAAATTGTATGGCAGTGTTATTGACGAGCGTGTTGACGGTTTTTGTTTTACGTGCCCATTGTATCGTCTGGCGCATGCGATTTCGCTTGACCACATGGTTGTAAGGAGTACAAACTCGTGGATTGAACGTCCTTTACCAAACAGCACTCGTATGATTTCTCCAGGGGCACGGCTACGACACCATCGAGTCTGGGGCCACCCCGCTCGTCACCGTGAGTCCGATGTTCCGCACGTCGCGTTCGTGACTCACGGCGCTTTTACGCATCTTTGACAATTGGCAGAAAATGTAGTTCGGCAAACACAACCCCAACCAAAGACATGGGTGCGCGAATTGTTGATCAAGCAGCGTGCCCATCGGCTGCTAAGTTTGCGCGCGTCTCTCGCATAGACGTTAACGTCAATGCTGAAGCACTATCCGACCCTACCAATGAGCATCTGCACTTGTAAATGGGATTCATCAAAAATGGTTCTGAGAGCGGTCAACTTGCAAAGCACCGCTCATAATGCTGCCCCCCCCCCCACTAGGCAGGCATCATGGGGGGTGGGGGCGGGGGAGGGGGGGGTCTTGGTGGGTTGTCACGTGCTCACTCGGCAGCTCTGCTCATTCGGCGCAGGAACGTAGGGCTTGCCTATCGCCAAGGATCATATTTACAGGTGTAGGTTAATGGGTCCGCAAAAAACACAAGAAATTCTAAATACGTACCACTGCATGGAGTGGCGCCAGCGGGTACAGAGTGGTTAGTGCGCTGCACTTCCAACCTACAACCCAATTCCCGGCGGGGGCCGATAGCAATCGATGAGTAGGGCATCTAAACTGATCGCTTTGACCCCGCAGTCTTCACCAAGCGGCGCTGATCAACGTGGCGAAGTCTGGTAAAACAACCGCCCATGTTCGACAGAAGACGGGGAAGGTCTTCGTCCAGGAGTTGATGGAAAAGCGCCGAACCTCGAGCAGAATAACCTCCCCCCTAATTCAATATTCAGATGTTTTCCGAACATATTCAGACTCTTGGCAGATAATATGCAAATGGAAAAGATGGCACATCGGTGCGCCTGGAATTCTCAGACACGACCGTACAATGCACTCTCATTAATGAGAGTGCTCGCACCCTCAATGCTCGCACTTTCATTAACGTTAATGAGAGTGGGAGCTAAAAAAAAAGGTGGGAGCTGGTATTTGAGCACACCTTATATAAGCACAGCTTTGATATAATCAACGCATCCTCACGTTACACTGATGGATAAATGCCAAGACAAACTTCTGATAAAAACACACTTTGGATATAAGCACACATGGTCTCGCTCCCAATGGGGGTTTGCCGAGTGAGAGTGCGTACACATTTCCCGGCAAATGCAGGTGTTTGCAAAAAGATTTAAAAAGATCCCCCGTGTAAACTGTTGGGGAAGTGCTGTCAGCGAGCACCTATGAAGGCCAGCACGGCGCGAAAAGGTGCGTGGCTAACACCACGCCCGATGTCTACACACCGTACTGGGTACTCATTTAAGACTGAGTCGACCTAGGGGAGGCCCGGGACCAGTTCATATATTCACCATTGTTATTGGTCGTGCGCAGGAATCTAACTCAGGTTCGTCGGTCGGTGCGTTAACCACTACACTACCGCACCCCCGTCCACGTCCCCACACACGCATGCAATAAAGCACGACCTTGGAATGCTTGCCAGGGCTGTGTGTGAGCGAGTCCGTATATAGCGCGTGTGGGCGATGCAGCTGGCTGGCAGGTGGACTGCTCTCCGGAGCTCTGCAGCGAAGGAATTCCCGCTGCCAGGGTAGGAATATCGTGTTGTCTCTATCAAAAGCTGAATGCACACGATCGAATCACACTAAAAGCGGCGGGTTTATTCAGGGCACGGAGGATAAACAAGGTTGAGCATGGTTGGTACTTTGACTGGAAACTGCCTGGGGATTTCAAGTGCTGTAGACCTGAGCTTTGAGGTGGCCGTGAAAATTAAATCTACCTGTGAGGTCTCAGTGTGACCCCCTCATATGGGTGGTGGGATTACTCCCGATCCCAAGGTTTCCTCCAATGCGAATCCAAACAGTATTAATGGAACTGGATGAACATCGTCAATCCTGCAACAAAAGTCTTAGGCCTCAGCGAGTCTTTTCTGGATAAATAAAAAGGCATTCCTCGTAATAATCGTTGAATTTGTACATTAGCTTTTGCACAGAACTTTAAAAATTAGTACATGTTGTACGTGTCCTAGTTGACATTTTATGCGTGTTACCATCCCATTCACAGCACACGCACACATACGTTACTTATAAAATAATTGCGTCTTGTGAAATTGCTTGTACACTTGGTCATTTTGTTTTTATTTCCTATTATTGCGTGCAGAAGTTAGGGAGGTTACGATACACGCGGGTTATAATTACCATGCGCCTAAAGAAATTCATCATTAAGTGTCTTTGTGGAGACTATAATAAATTATGCATAGTGTAATAAAATAAGCAGGCAATGTCTCCATGTATCTGTCTCAACATAAAAAAAATGTTTGTTACACTACGCGTCAACCTTCTAGGAGTGCATATGATCAGCAACATTGTTTCAAGACAATCAAACTCTGGACCGGTTTTGACATACGGTGTCTCATGAGCAGAGTCAGGCTTATTAATATTCTTGGATCTTTCGGTAAAGTCACGTAGAAGGGAAATAATAAAATAATAAAAATAAAACATCATAACATTCTCACGACGTTAAAATACGCTAGCAAGCTTAGCAGTGTTCATTTGGACGCTGTCTTTCCGACAGCTCTGTTCTTCACCTGAGGACGGCTGCTTGTGTTGTGGCCGAAACGTCGTGAGAATTTTATCATGTTTTATTTTTATTATTTTATTATTTCCCTTCGGCGTGACTTTACTGAAAGATCCAAGAATCTGAATCCCTGCAGTCACGAAAGCTTTAAATCAGAGTCAGGCTTGCTGCTTAAAGAGGTCAGCCATTCCGGGGGGCTCTTATGGAGAAACTCGTGCGTTGGGCACAGCTGATGCTGCACCACCTTTGCAACGTCTTGTAGTTAATTTCGATTTAAAGAAAATTAACCTCGTGTGTGTAAGTTCCAAGATTGTTAAGTCATTATAAACCAGGGTTCATCACAAAGTTGACCGAGCCAGGAACACGCACACACCCGATCTGTCAAAAACATTAATTTGTAGACATTGGAGGAATTTAGGATAAGTCAGTAGAAGGCAAAATAAACTTTCAGACATCCCGCAAAACATGTAATGTGCTGAATAATAACGCAGCATTTATTTACAATATTGAAAGCTGTTGAACATCACGGCATTTTGCCATCGCTGTGCTCCTGCACATGTTACGACTGGAAAACTTCGATGATGCAGCGGCTGATTGTTTAAGCGGTTCTTGAAACGCTCGTGTCGAACGGGCCAAAAGCGTCGCGTCTCCGGAGCCGAGTAGCGATGCGGTCTTTGTAAAACAAAAAAAATCTCGACTTTTGGATTATATTTCTTAAGTCTGGAATTTAATTCTGAAAGAAAATATTGTATTTGACAGTCACATGACTAAGTGTAACGTGAATATATTTGGTTGACCAGCAAGCCCGCGGACGCCGTCATCTTATTGTTGCACATGACCAGTTTAATTTAGCTTAATCAGCTGATGAATGTGAAACATACAAAAAAATACCATGGCAATAGTTCATCTCCATTAAAACAATATTATGCGTGTTTTATGGCTTATATTTACACATTATTTTTTATGTAACACCAAAAGTGCATTAACATTACGGGTAACTATATTAATAACATTACTTTTAGTCGATACATAAAAAAAACCATTGACATGTTTTCGACAGCTCCTAACAAAGTAATTATTTAAATACCGTGCATTATGTTTTGGCCTAAAATCAATGGCACAACTGAAATGGTTGCGCTATCAGTTTCCATTTTATTTTACAACATGAGCACTGCTCATTAACATCGCCAACTCAGGGCGCTCTCCGTGGAAGCTGTTGAACGATCTCACGTTATCATGCTAATTTTTACCGGGCAGCCCTTTGATTGGTGGGCAAACCCACCACCGTCACGGTCGCTGCCCACCACTAACATTAACATTGGCTGCTGACATTTGGACTGTGCCCATTTCAAACCTTTATAAACAATTTACCTTTAGAAGCTAACCCCCTATTCCTGATGACGACCGCTTGTGTTGCGATCGAAACGTCGTAGTTTTTTGTTATTTTCTTTGAACCTATTTACGCGACTTTACCGGAAGACCCAAAGAATATTAATTCCTTGCAATCACGAAAGCTTTACGTCAACATTTGTTTCTATACAATTCCTTACATATTGAAAATAAAAATATCATTAAGAAACCCTTTTATAGATTCGCTGCTTTTGTGAGAGCAGTCCACACAATCCCCTTCATCTCGAGAGTTGAAAATTAAGAAGAAAAAATAAACGGCGGTTCCATTTATTTTTCAACAAAAAGAATAAATTGCTTTTATACATTTTATTCCGTGGAAATGCATAGATATGCAATGATATAGCATTCCTGAGTGAAAAAATGTGTTGAAAAATTCAATATTTGAGATAGGAAAAAAACTAGGAAAGCTGGTGATGGATCAAAACTTTAAGGGTCAAAATTATTTTTTCACACGAAACCAAAAAGCTTTCCTCATTTTCAGAATGATGGCCTCATTTCAGTGTCACCGACTCATTTCTGGATGTAATAACGGAGGGGAGAGGGGGGGGGGGCGAAATAGCTCATCTATATTTGACCGTGTTTTTATAAAAAGGGGGCAAACTGGTGACGAGCTGGGTTCCCACGAGCACCCAAAGAGCTCTTGACCACAACCCCGGCGGTGTGGTGCTTAGCACAAACGCGTCTGAGAATTGCGTCGTTGAAACCCCCTCTCGTCTGTTGCGGTGCCTTATGAGCTGAGACGAGGATCCAGTTGGAGGCTGAGTGCATGCGGTGCTCTAGCAGACGTTTGTATCAATTCAATGGGGTGGGTGTGGAGGGCGGGACAGAGATTGAAAGCGGCCAAATATACACCAGTTTTTTTTTTTTACCACCTATGCTCATTGGGATTAAAACATTTTTTTGCATAGCTGTAAAGCAATGTTATGCACACCTAATTTAATGAAGTATAACGGTCTACATAGTCGTATAATTAACTGTTTAATTACGTGGGTAATTGTAGCAGGATGCATGGTATGCCATGCCTGTCTTTGCCAGTAGATAATTGGCTGAATGCAAAATTGCAGAGCTTGGCTGTCAGATATAGCGAAATACATAATCATGAACCATCATCTATTCACTGCTGGATAAAAGCCTCGATACTAAGGGGTCCAAATAAATAGAAACGTGTATTAGTAAATTAATTAACTAATAGTTAACTTAATCATGTGCTCTTGGTACAATATAACATCGAATAGGGAAAGTGTGTTTATTGGTTTGGCCTCAAGTTGGTAACCACAGAAAGTACCCCTACTGTGCCAAATATTTGGCATTGTGTTGAGGATTTATTGTCATTGTGGCTCTTTATTGGTGAAGGATTGATAAACCTGTTAACCCATGTTGTGTGCATCACTTGAGCTACTGCATCTGCTAAGGGGCCCCCTTGTGACGACTGCTCCCGCAAGATGGGCCGGACTGGCCCACTTTATGCAGCTACAGGCATCCAGCATCAGGAATTCACGCTGCAAACTTCAGTCACTAATAAGGCTGAACAGAATGAAGCGTCAACATATGTACAGATATTGTACAACATCACTCAAGGACCTGTACGAGTAAAGAAAAACAACTAGTAGCTGAGGAATTGCAGGCCATTTGGGCCGGCGTATGAGAATGAATGTTCCAGAGCTCATTTAGTGCCGAGCCTCCTTTGATCTATTGCGCAGCGACCGTAGGTCGTGCTCATCATTTCATGCAAAATTAATTCATTTTTGCAGTGCACAAAAATGATAGAGTGTGCCTGGAATTACGTATTACCAGCTGTAGCCCATAAAAGAGCCAATACAATTGCTCTTCAGATGAAAGTTTTAAAATAAAACAAAAATGAGACAATGACATAGTGAAAATGGCCCCTTGGTGTTCGCGTGTCCTGTAGCTCACCCCATACGATTCACACCGATGACATTTGTCTGTGCCTGTGGCAGATCGCTGCCGCTACATGCACCCGCAGATTCCGTCTGCTCAACTGGCTCAACTGGGTTTGTTTAGTCGCCAGGACCATACTTATTTGGCAGCAGTGGCATGTGTAAAAAAACAGCAACAGCAACAAGACTGAACAACGCCAAACCAAGCAATGGAAATTCGGAAGGAAAAACAAATACTAAGACCACTCCATGGACCATAAACTAAAGAAGTGTGGACATTCCCCGCTAGGTCGAGTGGTCTGCCGTGGGTCCACGCACGCCAAAGTCACTATTTCAACTCGGCTCTCGA
Organism: Lampetra fluviatilis; assembly: GCF_964198595.1. NCBI lineage: Eukaryota > Metazoa > Chordata > Hyperoartia > Petromyzontiformes > Petromyzontidae > Lampetra > Lampetra fluviatilis. Next base: position 2,538,200 of record NC_136276.1, on the reverse strand, counting down.
GCAATCATGCGCGCGCCCTCCTGAAATCGTCAATGCAGCTGTCAGCGAAACAACTCCAGCTTTGAGATCATCGTGCGAAAGACAATGAATGGGGTCAGATTTTTTGGGCTTTTCGTGAAATAAATAGATTCTATACTTTCGTTGAATCACAGGAGATGTTCCTGCTTTCTCTCATGCCATGATGTTTTACGCACGTGATTTACTATTGTAAAGTACAAAATCCACTTCAAGGTTCTGCTTGTCACTTGTAAGGCCTTGAATGGGCTGGCTCCTAAATATGTCCCTGATCTGCTCAATTTTTATATGTGTCACTGTGAAAACTTATAGCTGCTGATTCTGACTTACTCATCATTCCAAAGACAAGACTGTGGGCTTGATGTTTTACGGGAGACACAGAACCATCTGCAGCCAGACTCTACGATTGTGGAATCCCCTCCTTTGGTTCTTACGGAATTCTGAGTTTGTTTAACTTTTTAAACGGCGTCTTAAAGCTCCCCTACTTTTACAGGCTTCCCCGGTAACTTAAGATTTGAAAACGAAGGTTGTTGTCTGAATGGATTACTCTGTAATTCTTCTTATTATTATTCACTTGTATCATCGTTTGTTTTTCATTTAAATGGAATTTGAATGTATTCATTGATATTGTTATTATCAGCTTTCTATTTCGCTTAGAGTTTATCCATACTTGTGTTGTGTTTATGTGACAGTGATTTGAGATACTTCAATATGAGAGGCGCTTTATAAAAATAGGTTATAATTTTTCTTATTGTGAGGCTAATTCAAAATGCCTGTAATGCCTTCAGTACAGGAATCAATTCAACCTCGCATGTGTTTTATAACGTGCTTAAGTAATTTGATTTGGCAAGTTAAAACATATTTTAAGATATATATGTTAAGCCAAAAAATATACACTCGCACATTTTAATTGGACTTGTCAAAGTGGAGCTCGTGCTGAAACTTAAAATGCTAGGAGCTGCAGGAACGGTCAAACATAAATACAAACTTTCTGCTTGGCAGCAGTGTAGCTACAAGACAACTGCTCCTGAAATACATTTTCCAGTCTCTGAGAGGCTTTTTTGCGTTCACTTCCAGCACACGAAGGCACTTGTAATTCCAATGCATATATTTGAGAGAGAAAAAAACCTATTAAGAACACCAACATACATTTAGATTTAAAGCTTTCGTGACTGCAGGGATTCATCTTCTTGGTTTTTTTTGTAAAGTCACGTAGAAGGGAAATAATAAAATAATAAAACAATAAAACACAATTCTCACGACGTTTCGGCCACAACGCAAGCAGCCATCCTCAGATGAAGAACAGCTCTGTCGTTCAGACGCTGTCTTTCCGACAGACTTGTTCTTCACCTGAGGATGGCTGCTTGCGTTGTTGCCGAAACGTCGTGAGAATTGTATTTCATTGTTTTATTTTTATTATTTTATTATTTCCCTTCTACGTGACTTTACCGAAAGAACCAAGAAGATGAACACCAACATAGACTTCAAATAGAGCATTGTGTCTTTGGCAATGCCATACAGTGTGGGCTGCCAAGTGTGTGTACCTTGAGTCAGGAGTAAATTGTGGCATGCCCACACAATTCCATTGGTGGGGTGACGCTGTAGGGTTAGGCCTAATGTCAAGTCGAGGGCACAGCCTCCATCTCCCGAACCATAATCACCACACCTGAGATTGCTGGAGGGAGGACAGCCAGCCAAGGGAGAGTATATCCCGCCCCTCCCTTTCACCGCCTGCCTGCCGCACAGGGATTGGAACGCTCCCCGCTCTGCACTTGCTTGCTCACGCCATCCCGCAGATGTATTTCCCTCAACCATCAATCATCGTGGCGTACGAGGTCACATGGGGGTACAGAGCCAGTGTAAGACTCGTGCGCTGCTGCAATCGGCGCCTACCAAGGACTAATTGTACGCAGAGCCCCCATCAGCACCATCGTCGTCATCAGCATCATCGGCAGCATTAGCAAACAGCCTGTGCACATGGGCAGGGTGCAAGCGGCGGTGGGGGGTGGACTCAACTGTGATGGATCCCCCACCCACCCATTCGCCCACCACGTGTTTGCTTGGCCAGACAGGCAGGCACGATAGGTGGGTGGCAGGACAGACAGAAAGGGTGTCCTTCCCATCCTCCTGTCACGGGGGAAAGTGACAGGCGGAGACAGTTATTCAATAAGCTTATCCCACGCAGCACTCTCCCAGCTCTGCCAATCTCGGCAGGATCCCCGTAATGTCATTGGAGGGCACCGGTGCATAGCCGACACTGTCGCGCGTGATGCATAGCTGACACCGCGTATGCTGCTTGACGTTACGCATACGGTAATGTGGCAGCGGGGTACGCGGACTGCAATGCGCACGGTGCCATACATTTTTGAGCGCACTCGCAATGGCTCGCCATGTTACGGCGCTGTTGAAATTGTCATTATTAGCATTGCAATGGGTGCAATAACACTTACAGTTATATATAGAAGCCAGTTTAATCACAGACATCAGACTAAATTCTCAAGTCTGGTAAATTGAAAGGTCGCAGTTTGATCATTAACAACTGCACAAAAAATGCATAATTATATAAGTTGCTTAATTTTTATTATTTCAGCATGGAGAATACATATTTTGTTCCAGTTACATTGGCATGTGACAAACACCCTTTGCAGGGCATATACAAAGTGTGACCCGAGTTTGAATCAAGAGGAACGCTGAAGTTATTTTTTAGAAGTAGTTCTGTGATGTAATATTTTCAGCAAATTCCAGGTTGGTGCACTGCTTGGTTCGTATCGAATGCGCAGTCATCTGCGCGAGGCAGCATCTTTAACAATCGCCCAGCCCCAGCGCCGGTTGTCCCTTCTCGCCAACCCGTCCCTCTCCTTCTAGTTACAGTTTCAAATTGACACCCTCTTCTATTGAGCCCGTAGCGCAGAGTTTTCATTGTCGGGCGCCTTTATTAGAAATGTTGCCGACTGTATATAGATATTTTCTTCGAAGGCAATGTCGCTGACAAGTGTTGTTGAGATTTTGTTGGAGCCATCGGACCCTGCTGCTCACCCAAGCTGCGCCGTTGGTGATTGATCAACAAAGATCTACGAAGGGAAATAAAATCAATCTCGTGCTAATTTCCACGCTGCTGTTAGCGGACGGCCCAGTGCGTTACGCTTACGGCAGCTGCTTTAAAACGAGTGCCCCCCCCCCGCCTTCTCATGGCTGCAGTGCACCCTTCCCCTCCTCTCTCTCTCCATCTGAAAAGCCATGCCCTCCGCATGCCCCCATCTCCACGAAAGGCCACTCACCATCAGCCGGAGACTGCGAGGGATATTCCACAAGGAGCAGCGGCAGCCCTCGAGGTCACTCACGTGGTTTCTTTTCTTCTGAACATCACTTCCAGTTTGTTGTATTTTACCGGTGCTGTATATATCTGTACACATATATATATAAACAAGAAGACGGAAATCCACCCGTATAGTCTACACAGTCTATTGGGGGCAAGCGCTGTTAGCGAGCACCTATAGAGGCTGCGATGGCACACCAGGGGGTAGTGTGGCCAGCACCAGGCCACGGTTGTCTCACCGTTGTTGATATTTATATTTTGCTCCAGGTACTCATTTAAGGCTGAGTTGACCAAGGGAAGGCGCAGGACTGGTTCAGGTATTCGCCGTTAATCTTCTTAGGTTTTTTCGGTAAAGTCACGTAGAAAGTAAAATAAAATAAAAACAAAAATCACGACGTTTCGGAGGCAACACAAGTCTCCGTCATCAGGTGGGACCGTCACATTCAGATTAGCTGTATCAAGTGAGGCAATGATTCAAGATGTAATCCCTTAAAAGCGAGTTGAGGGGGGAGGGAGAGGGAGGGGGGAGCTCATCAGACTATGGTAGCCAATGAAAGGAACGTATCGGGAGGGAGGGGGGGCGAGGCCAAAAGGGTGGACGATGGACGTGGAAGCGCTTGTACATCTTGAATCATTGCCTCACTTGATACAGCTAATCTGGCTGTGACGGTCCCACCTGATGACGGAGACTTGTGTTGCCTCCGAAACGTCGTGATTTTTGTTTTTATTTTATTTTACTTACTACGTGACTTTACCGAAAAAACCTAAGAAGATGATTCCTTGCAGTCACGAAAGCTTCAAATCTAGAATTCGCCGTTAATGTTTGCCCCGAGTGGAAATTGAGCTCTGGTGACCGGTTTCGCGCTAGCCACTGCTGTGTGTGGCGTACACACATGGCCATGGATAGATAACCTGAAATGTGCCCAATCTCATCAGATCCCAGAGGCTAAATATAATTAAGCATGGCCAGCACTTGTATAGGTGAGACCACCATGCATAGAACAGGTGTTGAAGTTTGCTGTGGGGAGCAGATGGCTGTCACTCTTGTACTCAACCTCAACGCTCCCACATCGATGCTCCCCGCTTTCGCGCTGACCAGCATGGTGAAGTATGGTCAAATTACCTCAAAACATGTACAGTGTGGGGTGACCCTCATTCAGCATTGGGTGGTTGCAATTTAGCGACTAAATATCGGTGATAAGATTTTGTTTTTTTACCAAACGCTGCTTCAGCTAAGAACGAAAAAAGGGCTGTGTATACGAAATCCAAATACTGTATAATTGCCTAACTCTCGTGAACAATTTTATCCGATTAAAATGTCCTTTACACTTTGAATCGACTTGAAAGCATGATGTGATGGGGCTGTCACGTGTGGGCCAAACCGCAGCCAAAGAAATCATTTGCAAAACTGCGATCGGAATTCCCCTGCCAAATATTTAAAATAAACATAGCAAATTGCAACTAATTACACAAAGGCCAGCAATTCCAGAAGGCATGACTCTGCAGTCTGTCGGGGAGGTAATCGCTTTGGTGGCTCACAGCCACCCTGAGCTGTGGAATGTGGGACAGCACTCCCACCAAGTGTTACTCATTCAACATGCACATGCGCTTGTGGCATGTTGCTAAATGCGACCGTTTCTTCACACCACAGCATACGAGAGGCATGTCACCTTGGTGTGGAGGCCAGCGCGTGTGATCGACGAACCAGATTACACTTCACCACGCTGCTCAGTGCTGGTTGGTGGAGTGGCAGAATCGGTTCAGGTATCACCCGCCACTGCTCTTAGCCGTGGCGGCTCGCAATCAAATGCTGGTCTGCAGGTCATTAGCGCAGTGGAGGAACCATTGAGGCACTGGTTCACCAACTATTTTTAAAAAAAGTATATATTAAACAAATCCTGGATTTAGAGAACTGAGATACGGCAAGTAAATGTATTGTGATGACTGAGGCTATTGTAGCGGCTTATTTTCAAAGCAATACTAAGATGTTTGCCGTACCGCAACGATAAAGTCATCTGTTGATGTCTCGTTCCAGTGGTGTAAGGTTTCAACATTGTTCGTTTGTGTGCATAGCGATACATTTATTTATCGTTGCACCATTATGGGTAATCATCTTGATGATCATCATCAAATCACATCACCCTGTGTAAATGCTGTGGGATCGGACCAAGTGGAAATGTGTTCAGCTACAATCGTAGTTTGGCTTCCAAAGCCAAACCACTCGCTCCGCTGCCGCCTAATGAGCGTTGCGAAGCCCACGTGTTTCAACTAAGCCGGGGATTATTAAAGATCCATTTGAGCTTTCCAAAAGTAAAGCAATATTAAAGGCTACATTTAAAAAAAATTATTTCCCTTCTCTATTTTCGTGCCTGTTTTTTTTTTGTAACCGCCTGCATTCACAGGTGTGACTAATAACGAATTAGTGACATTTTTTGCTGTTACGGCACATAAAATGGTCTTTTACAAACATCTGCACAAGAATTGCGGTTGAGGCAGGCGAGTTCACATTCCCCGCCTCGGGGAGTGGCTTTTACGATGAAACCCGCTGTTAGGAAAGACTCTCGGCCACAATAAAACCTGCAGGACACTGCAATCAACAGCTGGGGCATTCTGCAGGATTCTGCGCGTGCGCGTGCCGGCTGGCGTGTGAGGTAAGACTGTCCCGCCCACGTGAGCGCTGGCGCACTGAGTGTTGCGCACACTCAGAGTCATCCCTATAGGGCTACGGCGAATCGGGGCGACGGCCTCGGGCCCCGCGCTCTGGAAGGCGGGGGGGTTGTCAGATGTAATGTTTCCGGTTTAGTTTGAAGGCGTCGCGGGGAGGCCCACAGGGTGTGGTTTAAATTTCGATTTAAAGCTTTCGTGACTGCAGGGATTCATCTTCTTGGTTATTTCGGTAAAGTCACGTAGAAGGGAGGTAATTAAATAATAAAAATTAAACATAATAAAATAATTCTCACGACGTTTCGGCCACAACGCAAGCAGCCGTCCTCAGGTGAAGACCAGGTCTGTCGGAGAGACAGCGTCTGAATGACAGACTTGGTCTTCACCTGAGGACGGCTGCTTGCGTTGTGGCCGAAACGTCGTGAGAATTATTTTATTATGTTTTATTTTTATTATTTTATTACTTCCCTTCTACGTGACTTTGCCGAAAGAACCAAGAAGAGGGTGTGGTTTGTTTCGAGCCCCTTGTACCCATCACTGGACGGCTCTGTGCACACCGCCGTGCGGACAAGATTGATACCCGGGCCACTTGAGTGTGTATTGGATTGATTCTGAACTTCCCCCTCCATCAAGTCGCACGCACTGGCCAGTGTGTTGTGTCAGAATCGTCACAAGCACGCAGCTGCTAATCACCGACTCCCCCGCGCGTTCTTCCACTCTTCACGCGTGTCCACGTGTGTTGTCGAAAGCAGCGGTGCAGTGATAGGTTAACCCCGCTACAAATGTTGTGGCTCGGATTAATTCCCAGACACAGTGGTGAGTGGTGCCTAAAACACAGTTCTGGGCCTTTCATAGGATGACTCAACCTTAAATGAGTAGCTCGTATGGTGTGTAAAAACAACTCTTGAAGCGGGCTACACCATCCCCATGTGCACTTTGTGGGAATTAATAGGTGCTTGGTTACAGCACTCGCGCTAACAGTCTTTGTGCAGTGAATGCACCACGTGTGCGGAGAATGGTGGTGCAGTGGATTTGTGAATTTAAATATGAATCTGGGTTCAATTCTTACCCAAAGATAACATCAACGGGATCTTAAAGTGTCTTGAGTCTCACTCTAGGTTAACTCGATCTTACACAAAGCATGTGTGCTGTGTGTAAAAAAAAATCAACACCAAGCAGATAGACGTACTTGTGAGCAGCACTTATGTCAACATTCTGAATGCCGGTACGGGGGAATGTTTGTCTGTTTTGTGTGCGTGCGTGCGTGTGGTGCATGCAGTGTGTGTGGTGCATGCGTGTGTGTGTGCGTGCGTGCGTGCGTGTGGTGCATGCAGTGTGTTTGTGCACTGCGTGCACGCGCGTGTCACATGGTGAATAATGTCAGTGGTGGCTGTGGGGCAGCAGTCCGCTAACCATCGCCTGCTATCCGAGTTAAATTCTTGGCCATGCGCACCACCAGTGACATTTGCTAGCTGAATTTGGCCAGCCCCCCTTGCATGACCTTGGGAATAAATTTAAAGGTCCCGGCCACTGGTTTGGATTTAAAAAACAACAAGTCGTTGGGAAACAAGGCTCATCCTGCCTTACGTCAATTTAATGGACTAAGATTGACACCTTTGCACACCATTAATTCGTGTTTCTCCGTGACGAACGGACAGACAGCCTTGTGTGATGCCAGATAACTGATCTGTTTTTTGGGAAGTTGCCAGGATATGTGCTAATGCTGCGGCTGTGTTCTCGTTTAGCGAATTAAATCCTTCTGCCCGTGCTTTTGCAGAATCGTTAGCGCACGCGTATCTTTTATAAGAGTTGTATTCAAATTATTTGCGTAAAAAAACAGGCCGTGATCTTTGGAAACGTTGTTTTAGCAAGGGCTTAATCAGGATTTTGTTAAAAAGAGACATGGGGGGGGGGGGGGGGTGAAGGGATGGGGGAGGTGTTGAAGGGAGGTTGAAGATCGGGCAACAGGGATTGGTCCACTATTTAAGTATTTTGTGAACCATGTATTCTCGTGATACAAGTGGTGTGTTTATTACATTAGGAGCAGGATGTGTACAAAGTACCAGGATTGGTCAATTCATCGTTACAAACACATTTACACACACTTTACACTACATGTAAATGCTTAATTGCACATGTACAAAATACCACTAAGAATAATGCAAATATACATTTTGTATTCCCGTAATAAAATAAGCATTACTTGAATTACATTCATAATGACATCACCCTGTGTCCCATTTCAAAAGCTAAGCAGGTTTGAACCTGGTTGGTATTTACACGGGAGGCTTTCTGGGGATATCATGTGTTGTAGGCTTGGACTATGAGGAGCAGTAGATATGCCAGTACAACTATAGATTATCCAGTCTGTCTTTGCGGAGTGTTTGAGTATCACCTCATATGCTCAGTTTTCCCAGTCTCCCCCACACGTGGCCAATCATTCCTTCCTGGAATTGACCAAACGTTCTCATGCAAGACCCTCCTGAAATGAATAAAGACCATTATTGTGAATGGCAATGCGTGAGAAACACTTCCGAGGCGCGGCTCGTCTGTCGGGACTGTATTCGTCAGTTCAAAAGACAAGAGCAGAGGTCCCAGGCTTCAACTTCCCTCGCAGGCGGTGAAGGATGGGTCACCCCAAGTGCCACTGTGGCCACGAGTCCCAGACCGTGCAAAGGTCTCGCATCATCCTGCCCACTGAGATCTGCTGTGGAATGGGGCTTCGTGTCTCTACTTGGCATCCCAGGAAGCCATTGAGTGGATCGACAAACTCGACGTCCTCATTGTGAGCTTCTCCCGTCGTACAAAAGAAGAACACACGGTCGGTGGTAAAGGGGTGGTTTGCTGGTAGGAAGTTGGTGGCGGTGGGAGGTGACATATACCAGGCTGCATGCAACCCATTCTCGTTCAGCTTCGATTCACATTCTGGCCGGTGCAAACTCTGGGATAAAAGCCTCCACACACACTGAGAATAAACATTGCATTGTTTCTCCTGCACCTTCATCATGCACGTTTTTCCCCGGCGCTACTTGACCGCCATGCGGTTTTAGAGGAAAATCCAGAAGCACATTGAAGCCAGGTTCATACGTAGGCGTTCACGACCATTGATTGGCATGTTTCACAATTGGTTTGTTTTGGATTACAAAGTGGAGGTAAAATGGCAATGGTGAGCTCCAACCACCCATCGCGCTACAAGGCCAAACAAATCAAGTTGTCACATGGGCAAATGTTTAATTTGTTTTGCAGCGAACTGGCTACGTTGGGAAGCGAGAGTAAAACTTGGATACATTTTCTCGACGTTTCGCTGGACAGTACTACGAACATCGTCAGCAGGTGTAAGGGCTCGGATCCCAAGTGATTGCGCTTCCTGATCTTGGTCAACCGGCTGAACAATTGAGAGTAGATTGTAATGCACAGGGTGTAAATATTGCAACAAGGTCAATCTATTTGTTTTTGAAATAGACTATCCATAATTATACTACACTGCATTTCGTTTGTTAGAATATATATTTTTTTACTTTCATTTCTTCTAAAAACCACATGGGGGTACTGTATAATTTAGTATACCAGGTGTTACAATATTAGGGTAATATGATTAAGGATAGGCAATTTTCACCAACAATTAAACAGTTTGACCTTTTTACCCTATTTTAACCCGACTATAAATGTGTGGGGGGGGGGGGCAGCAACAACGGAGCAGAGAAGAAAGAGCGACTCTCGTCAGCATTCCGCCGTGCTCGAAATCGACCCGAGCCACGATGCGACTGCCACAGTCACGCAGACGGATACAAAAAAAACGCGCGCAGGTTAAAACCACCGTGCAGACACATAACGGACCCTAAAAGGGCCGTGCATTCTTTTTTTGAGCACGAGACCTCATTAGTGCCCTTTTATTAACGGGTCTCCTTAACACCAGGGGAGGTTAGGGGTGGTGGTGGGGGAGGGAAGGGAGCATCTGTATTGTGGCCAAAAAAAAGGGCAGATTGCAGGCGACAGGAAGCTTGTGAAGAACTGAAAAATCCAATAACTACTCAGACAGCCCCCGAGGGCACGTCGATTAAGAAGGGAAAGATGGGGGGGGGGGGGGGCACAGCGCTTGCCTTAGCCACGTTGCAGACTCCCGGCTCATAATCGGACCCTGGAGGGTGGGGACGCCGTGGCACAGGTGAGGAAGTAGAGATGATATGGGGGGGGGGGGGGGGGTCACGTGCTGCCCAAGGAGGAGCTACCCATCACTTCTTAATGAGGCCCCGTGAGACGAGCGGCAACATAATTATCCAGGCGGTGAAGAAAAAAATAATAATTCAGATTCCATACGACAGTACAGGCAGGTGGTGGTTCCTGCCAATCTGCTTGAATCGCACGAAATGGACGGTGAGACGAGGGACACGGTTTGTGTTGCTGTCAACACAGAGCACAGGAAGTCGGTGCAGTAAATGCGCCAATTTTAGTGGAATCTCTGTGATTTGCTCATTTGCACCAAACAGTAAGCCAGAGTTTTGTAAATGGGATGCAAGAGCAGTTTGGTGTAATTGCTAACTTCAGTGTTTGCTGGCCTATTGGTACTTGTGCAGCGGCGTAACGCGCGCAAGGTTTGCAAACAGCAGTTGCATTCATGTACGGGGTTGCAGACAGTGAGGTCAGCTCAGGACAAGCAGGTGCAGGCGGGTGGCCTGGGAGACAGCAGACAGAGAGACGCCAGCAATTGGGGAACGAGGCAGTGATTAGCTGGCTGCAAATGCAAACACGAGGTAGGCGCCACGGAGGCGAGAGATAGAGGCGATACGGGGGAGGGGGAGAGCTGGAAGGGCGTCGGCTTAATGAGGGCCACCGAAGGACACTTAATGAGGAGGGGGATACAAGGGGAACTTGTGAATCAACGGGTGAGTGGGTTGGAGATGAAGAAGTGAAGAGAATTGAAGACAAGTCCGGGACCTCGCCCTCCACGCCTCGTCCTCCCCAGCGGTGTTGGCTGATCCCCCGCTGGGGGCACAGGCGATGTTGGAGGTGCGGGTGCAGAGAGGCTAGCAGTGGAGAGGCTAGCGGAATCTTAGTCTGGGTGTGATAGGCTAGCGGGGTGAGAAGCTAGTGGAGTATACAGAGAGAGAGAGTACGTGGCAGGCTGTGTTGAAAATAAAACATTATTTTGGTGTACTCATTTTTGTTTTTTTTGTTAAGAATGATAACGGGTGTGCAAGCCAAGGAACAGGACGCATCCGATAAGACATTGAGGAGATGGAGCGAGGAAATCAGCTGGCGGTGGCTAGAAAGCGCCTTCATCCAGCAGTGAAGTGACCATGGCTGCTGATGACGATGATGATTGTATTCATGCAATTTATGCACCCGTTGTATTTTAGGGGTGAACTAGAAACTTGGTAACCCGGAGAGACTAATTAGCAAGCACGTACGGATCGGTTTTTGTTGTTGACAGTGCGGTCTTCATAATACTGTAGGGGGATGAAGTGAATAAATTAATAAGCTCATTATTCAGCCATTAGTTAAAACCTACATTAATACAGTAAGACGGTCACCTGTTTTTATTATGGCAGGGTGGGGATAGCTAAACATATGGGTGGGTTGTCAGGGTGTCGTCATCACTCTGGAGCAGCTCTCTTCTTCAACAGTCTTACAATGAGATCTCCGCGTGCTGTTCGAGGAACATTTAAATTGCTCTCACGAGTCCTCCTGTTAACACCAGTGTCAGTAGTGTTACATCTGCTGTCAGCGAAACAAACTTGTGCCCTACAAATCGATAAAAAATAAACAAGTTATATAATTCAAATTGCCAGCATAAGTGACTTCCCCTGTGCCACAAAACACATTTATTGTATAATAGCTCTCAGCAGTTTATAAATATATTTTGCAAGAATGTATTTGGAATCATTATTTTCTGCGCTTTTTTCGTGTGAAATTTATAAGACCGACCAGAATGACAGACACATTTATAATGATGTGTTTCGACGAAATGTTGAGTTTTATAGTTTGGCAGCAAGCAGCTAGCTAGCTTGCTCGCTCTGTTACATGGCCGGGCTCAGCTGACTGCAAACGTTTGAAAGTCACGAGCATAGAACGGGGGGGGGGGGCTGCTATCTCTATCAAGCAACACCCGTCAACGCATCCTGCTGCAGGACCTTGGGGTTAGGGTCAGTCGTGCTCTCACGGTTATAATGCTAGCAACGGTTTAGCGAAGATGCTTAGCGGCATGCAGACACACGCGGCGCGATGTTCACATCTGTATGGAACACAGCTAATTTAAAACAAAGAAACACAAACGAATAATTACTTTTACATAGCGTCGTCCTTCATGCAAATTTCATCTCGCAATCGCCGAGGAATCACAGACAAGCTGAAAGGATGCCAGGCGGTGGGCCGGTGCCAATAATTGCCCTGCAGTTCTATTTTTACATTTTGAAAGATGTTATCGTCCAATTAGTGCGTGGTTATACTTGTGAGAGGGAAATGGAGCGCCCAGAGAAAACCCACGCATGCGAAGAAGAGAAACGGCTCTATCCCACAGAGAAGGGACAGACGGTATCACTTTGTTGTACTGCTGCACATCCACGGGAAGGGATCGTGCGATCCACCCCACCCACGCCTCCACCGTGCTGCACTGCAGGCGTGCATCGTCGCCACCACCGCCCGGCTTGCACGACTGCATAGGAAGACAGTCCTTCAATCGCTTGCTTGCTTGCTTCCACCGCTGCTGGCGGATGGGACCTCCGCTAGAGGGAAGCTCACGTAGGTAAAAAAAATTAAATTAATAAAAGTAAAATAAAAATAAAATAAAAATCACGACGTTTCGGAGGCAACACAAGCTTCCGTCTTCAGGTGGAACAGTCACAGCACGATATTATTAATTTTTACCTACGTGACTTTACCGAAAAAACCTAAGAATATGAATCCTTGCAGTCACGAAAGCTTCAAATCTGGAGAGCCTCTCACGTGATTATTTTGGCCTAACTCTTCCGTAAGGTGTATCACGTTGCATCGATGAAAGTCGATTCGTGCATTTTGCAGGATAATAACAATAATTGTGCGTGCGAGAATCGATTGTTTTTGAATGGTATATATTGTGAGATTGATCCGTGTGGCTACGTGCAGCCACTAGGAGTAACAGCAATGCACCACAATGTTCAAAAGTTGGTTCTGACATGTCATCGTGGCCATCATCATTAACATGACGATGATGATCACCATTATCATTGGCTGCCAAGTTGGGAGCAGAGATCATCCTCAGTTCAAATATGAATGCAGGTGCTGCAAGCTGACGAATTCACAGTGCGTGGGCGGCAGTACGTTTGGCATCATAGTGTTGCTAAGTCACAGTAATGCCCAAAAATGTGTAATTGTGTCCAGCAGAGACGGATATATGCCCCTTTGAAGTGAGCAAGGGATCGATTAAGCTACCCGCAATAAATATTGTTTAAAATAAATAATCACAGTTTATTTGACATGTTACAATGTTTCCCGATGTTGACTAAAACACGATAACTATTATTACTACGTAGCGAACAAATGAGACTAAAAGAGAATAAAGTATATGAATGAGACGGTCAAAACAAGACGAAAATAATGGATTATTGAAACAAAAAAATGCAACTCCAATACGTGACAATTCATTGTGCGTTTGAAGAGACGAATCATTCCCATGCCTACCGCTGAGTGTACAAAAAAAGAATACTCCAAGCTGAATTGTGTTTTGCATGAATGTTTTCCGATCGCTGATTAATGTCAACTTCCATTGAATGTCAGACGCTTTTTTAGAAGCATGACCGAGTGTGCGATATTAAACAGCTGTACTTCTAGCTGTGGTCCGAACGGTGTCCTTAACCTCTGCCAGGGGCCGTTGTACCAACCCAATACAAACAGTGCCGGGTTATCCTCGTTGAAAAAGTAGCTACACATGCTACGGGCCCCGCACTTTCAAGGGCCCCGCGATAAGTGCTTTGAAGCTATCAATTCCAGTTCAGCGATTCTGCACTTGCTCTATTACTAGAGTACTATACTGCTTTCAACTTTTATGAACGAAAGGGTGTTTAAGGTTAGCGATTTGTCGTATCATCTGGCTGTATAGCAAATGAAAAGAATACAATTACTTTACAATGCAAGTAAAACAATGTCTGTTTTTAATATTTACGTGTTTTTGTTCTTATTTAGGTCCCCTTTATAAGATATGCTACAGGCCCCGCACTAGCTTAATCCGGCACTGAATGTGTTACATGATTTCGGCAAAAAAATACGTCGTGCCTAACACAAAATAGCATCCTGCCGAATAAAGTGTCCGTTTCAGACAAAGCTCGTTCTATTTGTTTACGTCTGATTGAGGTCACCATGGCACACGTGTTGTTTGCAGTTTTATCCAAAGGAGGCACACGGACAAATCTCATTTGTGCGGTCGCCACCGCAACGGTTTGCTGAACCATTTGACACCACTATAATTGTGGATTACTCCGTGGATATTTGCTTTTGGAATACATTTCCTTCACACAAATAAACAGGGGTGTGTCGGGAGCTGCCCAATCGTAGAGGCAGGTTTGTGCAGGCAGGCATACATTTAGTAGGGCACAACTTCACCCCGTAGAATGATAAACACCATACCTTAAATCTGCCACGGTGGAGAGAGGTGGTGGAGTGTTCAAGGGTTTGTCCCCATTGGGGGCTGTTGGCCAATTTGGCTCAACATCCAAACACCGTTTCTGTGGTGTGTGTGGTCCAGTAAATAAATATTTTCACGAGTTTAATTGCACGGTTCCACCGAAGAACCCCCCCGCGGCTATGAAGGCTACCATGGACTTGAGGCTACAGTTTTTGGCAACCGCGAGCACATGGCAAGCACATGGTGTCTGTGTGCTTGCCAGGGGTATCACACCAGGGGTGTCAAACTCAAATCGGACAGGGGGCTGCTTTGGATTCAAGTGCACCTCCCGCGGGCCACACAGTTGTGCCTATGATAATTAAAAGCACAATATTTGGGTATTAATTAGATAATTCAAAACCCGAAAGCGCGGGAAAAAGGAGTTAATGTATTGATTTGAAGCTTTCGTGACTGCAGGAATCCATACTCTTTGGTTCATTCGGTAAAGTCACTTAGGTATTTATTTTATTTTATATCTACGTGACTTTACCGAAAGAAACAAAGAGTATAGTTAATGTATTTTTTTGCGGCAGGGCAGCGACAGATCCCTCCTTTCAATGTCCGGTTTCAATTCAGGTTGAATTTAGGTAGAAGATTAAAATATATATAATAATAAAAAAAACATAAATTAGTCGTAAAAATGTAAACACGTGGAGGGCCAGAGGAGGACCTGGAGAAAAATCCACGCGACAAAGAGGAGAACAGGCAAACTCCAAATATACAACAGGCGCCAGGTTGTGGATCAAACCCACGGCCTCCTGTATACCAGGCGAGGTAGTTAACATCTCGCCACCGTGGCACCCACGCGGTGGCGAGATGAAGAAGCTATGAGGACATCTCGAAGGGTAGTTCTACTCCGTGTGCCAGAGAACTGCAGAAGAGATTTCTCACAGTGCTTTTCTTTAATTATCTTTAAAGTGGCCTTTTTAAAAATCATGTATGCAATAGGGGTCACACTTTCCTACCGACCATACTATAGGGTTGTTTGTCATATGGGAATCAAACCGATATGTTTAATACTTACAGATATAATTTTGAAACATTTAGGGCAAAACCACATTTAATTGAATGTGTTGTGCAGTTGCTACGATTGATAAACATGTTTAATTCTAGATTTGAAGCTTTCGTGACTGCAAGGATTCATACTCTTAGGTTTTTTCGGTAAAGTCACGTAGGTAAAAAATTCATAATAAATAATAAAAATAATAAAAAAATTTGAAATAAAATAATAAATCACGACGTTTCGGAGGCAACACAAGCTTCCGTCTTCAGGTGGAACCGTCACAGTACAATTGCTGTATCAAGTGATACAACAGTATCAAGTGATACAGCAATTGTGCTATCACTTGATACAGCAATTGTGCTGTGACGGTTCCACCTGAAGACGGAAGCGTGTGTTGCCTCCGAAACGTCGTGATTTTTTTTATTTTATTTCTATTATTTTTATTATTTATTTTTTACCTACGTGACTTTACCGAAAAAAACCTAAGAACCTGTTTAATCACAGATGGCTAAAACTTGGATTTGAATCAAGCATCTCCGTGGCGTTGCCTCGGTGCTCCATGATCTAACGTCTCAGCCACCCCAGTTAAACTATTTAACATTTTTTTTAGGACTGGAATATACCCAACTTAAGTGCAAAACCAAATTCAAAGCGAAGTGTTTCTGCAGTCACTGCACTTGAGAATGAAACTTAGTCGCAGGTGGCCAAAACCTGCGATTCAAGTCCAGGACTCTGGTGCTCGTTCTGTGCTCTGACATCTGAGCCACTCCTATACCACCTTCCAACTTTAAATTGTATTACTTTGAAACATTTACGAAATAATTTCCATGGAAAATTATTTAACTCAGTTCTATTTGGACTGATGCATGTTTTCTTTTCTTTCTCGGAGTGCATTTCCACACCGAGTGGAGATTTCCCCCCCCCCCCTCATCTAAGTATTTGTTTTCTCTCTCATGTAAATTCACGGTGATTTGTTCCACTTAACCTCGCGTCCATCGATCTCAGGCAGCCTCGCTTCAGCACGACCGCAGTCCAGTCTTTCTAGCGTCTATTGCCATGGTTTAATTTAATTTGAGTAATTGTGAGGCGATTCAAGCAGATTTATCGCTTTACTTTGCCCACTTACTCAGCAGGCAGGGTCGTCAGCTCTTTGTATTCCATTAGATGAGCCCTTGCCATACCTCTTCAAGGAGGGCATCTGTAGGTTGTGTGGCGATTCATAAAAGTGTGACAATTGAAGGGCGAAGGATACATGGCTGATGTTTAAAATAAGGCGAGTGAACTAAAAAAAGTAATGTCAGTTATAACTTTAATAAATACTGTATTCTCTCATCAACAAGTCTGTACATATTTCCCTGCTTAGTCTTTGCAAGAGCAGATTAATAACTGAGAATGTTTAATAAAATCGACTGCCACCCTTCATTATCTTCCTAGATGAAGAGGTTTTATATTTGGGAATGGTTAGCTTGTTGTGTAATTATACAATAAAAAGTGTTGTCACGTTCTAAATATGTGCAAACACATTCCTGCGGAGGGAACTGGTAGGAAAGTTGGGTTGCTCGGTCAATGGCCAGGGTCAACGGCGGCGTGGTATTTTCCGCAAATATGTCCGACTGTGAGGGCGGGCACAAGCCGGCGTGAGTAGGTTAAACGTTGAGTTTTATAAGGGCACCACGGGGTGACCAGCCCTTTCCCACCCAGCCCCACCCCTTCCACCCACCACCCAGCCCCACCCTTTCAACCCAGCCCCTCCCCACCCAGCCCCTCCCTCCCCACCCAGCGCCTTCCTGCACGACGGACGGACACAATAATTCCCTGTGGGCTGGTGTAACCAGGAGGTTCCTACCAGTATAATAGATTGTTATTTACACACGACCAACGTCTAATATGAACTATATTCAAGTGCACAGTAGTCCACACCATTTGTAATTAACAATTAATTATCAACAATTATACACTTTAGATAAAATCGCGAGGATTTATCCAGTTAAAGTAGGTTGTGCACATGCACTTGAGCAATTATTTCTAATCTCTAAATATTTTCCATAATTAGTGCATGGTTGTTGATCATCAAATTAATGAGAAATTCCAAATACAATTAAGGAAACTTTCCACAAACGTATCGAGTCATTCGAATGGAAAATTTGACCAGAACGATTTTCTTCACGGTTAACCCTTGCCAGCAATTCATCTGCAGAGATATGCCTCTGGGAAGCAACGCATTTGTTGAGGAATCCTCTTGCCAAATGAGAGATCCCCTCAGGAATTCCTCATTGGAGACGACTGCTCACTTTTGCGCCAAAAAAATGGCAAGCAGATGTGAGTGAGTCGAGGCCCTATGTTGTTGTAACGTGGAACTCTGTCGAGTTTACGAGTACTGTACTCATGAAGTGGACTCAATTACAGTAATGTGGCTCTGCATGTCTCCATTTGTCTCGTGATGCTGTTGCCATTTAACCGATTTTGAGAATTAATATTAGCTTTTTTTTTCCCTCAAAGCATTTGGAAACCCAATGTTCCTACGGTATTTAATCCACGTCTTGCTAACAAACAAAAACGCATCTTCATGGACTCTTACCTCGCTTATGTAATACATAATTAAGTGTATGCACGGGTTTGATCGTGGATTAAGATTATGCAAAAGGTGATATAATATTTATAGAACACATTGCACTTGGATAAAAATACAATCTCAAATAGGTTCTACTATACATCTGAAGGGTTGCACACTGTGTATTATTACCAATCTTAATTTAAATACGTTATATTTGTCAAATTTCAACCGTTGATGTTTTTTACATAACTGAGGAGGAATCTAACTATTTTACACGCAATTTCTAACTTGACTAAGTTCATATAATGATTATGAAGGAAAATATTGTTGATCAAATAAAAAAAACAATTGAGCAAATTAATGAAATTTGGAATTATACAAATTCCACGTGCATAAAACAATATATTAATAACCCAGAGGCCCATTTTTTCAGTCCACAACTGGATACACACTTCCTTGCGCCGTGTTGCCCATTGTTTGGTTGGTGATGGGAGAAGCAGAACCAGTTCCGATATCACTCGCCACCGATGTCAGCAATGGCTGGGAATCTAACACAGGTCACCAGGTCCGGAGGGCTTTGCGCGAAGCACTCTGCGACCGCTCCACCCCTCCACATGCAGAGCGCAGCATATATTGTACAGTCCTTGAATACCAAAGCTGTGACATGCCACAAAAGACAATCAAAACAGAGATAAACACGATTATAGCGATTCAACTACAATTTATTACCCTTAGAATGGGTTTGGCCAGTCCTGAATACGCTAAATACATCACTAGAATGTGTATGCTGACCTTTCAAACATCCAGATTTATCACCTGATTAGCTAAACCAATAAAGTCATCGTGAAAGACAGGATGTTATTGTCCTGCCTGAAGATCTAATTGTCATGCTGAAAATGGCAAGTCAGCCACTGCCTCGATCCGGGTCTGTATTTAACAAACAAACTTGCGCAGACCTACCCAGGCTTAGCAACCGCCAGTCGATTGTGCACAGCGAGTACAGCTGCCGCCTCCGAGTTCCAAAAACACCGACACAAAATACAAACGTATCACGCAAATACGAATATCTCACCGTTGCGGAAAGAGAGGTGGGACGACGTGTAATTGATCAATCGTGGATGTTTAATGTTCACGGAAGACACGCAGCACTCCCCAGACAGCAGCTACCTCAAAAAAAGACAACGGCCCTGGGAATTCCGTGACAGGTGGACATTCTAACGAGTAGCCAGAGTTTGTTACGCTCAGTCCAAAATTCATGCCCGCCCCCACACACTCACTCTCAGCCGCGACTGGATATTGTTCAAAATCAATATTTATTCCATAATATGCTTGACTCCAGTCACAGGTGAACAACCAAGGAATGCGTGAACTTCACCTGGCGTTGACGTGTTATGAAATTGCACAGGGCTTCTCCAATGCCGGGCAAGAGTCTGGATAATGTTTTTGGAGAAAAACGGTAAACCCTTCACTCAGGAGGGTTCGAGCCTCGACTCGCATTTCTGGCGTGGGGCGATTGGCCGTTGCGTTTGGGAAACTGCACTGCGTGTAATGCACACCATATGGGCTTAGCGATATACAAGGCAATACTTCTAATGAAATTCTTTGCTGTTTGGTGTTAGCGGGGTTCACCCACATAACCGTATCTGACTTGGGGGCAGGCAGTTAATCAGGCAACCCTCATCAGTGCACCCACAGCTTCAAAGGGAAGCCCTCCTGGGGTTGCAAACTGCCTCATTTTTCCAGTGTGCCCTCTAATGTTTTCAAGCCATTTCGTTTTCAAAGCCTCAGCTACTTAATGTGAGTTTTAATATGACACTCTTCTGTGACAAATGTCCCCAATAAATGTCGTAAATGTTCTTAAAAGCTGCGAATGCAGATAGCTGCAGCAGTCGCTTTGATTGTATTGTACATTCATATAAATTGCCTATGATTTTATGAATCCTAATGATTGCAGAATATGTATATGGTTACTTGGGATTATTTTATTCTCATTTTTTAAAAGGGATTTTGAACATTAATGTATGTTTTGTATGCCAACTCGACACGTTGTTTTTTTATCTTTTTATTTTATTTTACGTTGTGTTTTTTGGGTGGCCAAATTGTTCACTTGTTAAATTGTTCTCCCAATTGTATTTTGTACCTCTGTTATCACTGGCAATTGATGCTTGTGTCCCAAAGGGCTTTCTCATGGTGTTAATGATAATACTGTCCTTTCTTTAGCCACTAAGTCACAGACCTCTATTTCAGGGGCGTCCTGCATTTCGATGTTCAGCCAATTCTATTTCTGAGTGCTTGCATGCTTGTCGGAGGAAACCAGAGTACCCAGAGAGAACACCAACATTTATGAGGTGGGGGGGGGGTGACACTTAAAGCTCAGCAGTTGTTTGTAATTAGTTACTTACACCTCCATTTCCTGGCTAGCTGTTGGCCAAAACTTACAAGGCCGAGCTAGTATTCTCCGAAGAAGTCTCCCATCCAAGTACGAACCAGGCTCAGCTCGGCTTACCTTGCGAGATTTGACAAGATCGGGCACGCACAGGATCGTTTGGTCGTACGTTGTTTTTTTTGTTTATTAAGTAATTGCGTAGTACGGTATATTTAAAATATGCACACTTACACCTGTTTATTCGTCAGTTTAAAAACCCCTCTAATTTGCACATAGACAGCCGAGTTTTTGTGCGCAGCTAATGCGTGGCTGCTGATAACATTTGACACAGTCTCATGATCCAACTATATACCGTATACACAGCTTAATCAGAATCAGTATGTATCCTGGAGGAATCCGATGAGCTTTCAAGCTTCTCTTTACCGATGTCTGGTAGTACGCAGTGTTGCTCTTCTGAGGTCATAGGTGGATAGATCAGGACAGGTTGCCGCCAATGACAAATTCCATCTGATACGAAGATAGCCAGGTCCATGCATCTGCGTATTGAGTTATTTTCAAACATGTCCTCGACAGCCAATGCAAGATACAGAAGTGAAAGTGAAGGTGCCACAGTGCTTCCGTGTGCTCTCAAACCAGACACAATACTTCCCTATTTTTAGATAATATATCTTTTTTTAAAGTAGTATGATTCTTTGGTTGGTCATTCTAAGGTGTATAAAAAACATACACATGCGCGTGACATCAACAGCGGGTGGAATTTAGTAGCGCACGCTTTTAACAGATGAGAGAGATGGTTGTTATGGTTACTGAAAATGTTGTGTTGTAACTCACAAATATGCCTTCAAATGAGGACTCAAGTTATTGAATAAGGACTAATTTATTATTGTTTATGTATTCTCACGAGACCATCCTGAGTGGCAATCACCTTGATCTACACACCCCGGAGGGTACTGAGGTAAATAAAAACAAACAATGATAACAAAGTCAAGAAAATGTGTGTTTAAGGGCTTTGTGCTCTGACAAGGCCCTGTGACCTTTACTCTGATGAGGCGTCACGACAGCCGTCTCCCAAACGCTGGAGCCATACGCAGTTGGACAATGCACTCTGCAAGAATGTGACTGAATCTTAGACTGTCAAGGCAAGGAAGATAAACCATGCGACATTCTTTCAGCTGGCTTCATTTCATTTTGCAACAAACTCAAGTGAATTATTGCACCTGATTAAAAAAAAACACTTTTCAAAATGTCAATGCTATATTTCATTTGAAGAGTGAAAATGTGTTATTCTCTTCTGTAAATATTCCCAAAGTGGGACTCACAGTTTACTTTGCATCGGGTTTTGTTGATGCTACATCTCTAGCGCTACAACCAAAACATATATATATTCCTCTGTTCATGGAAATACCTGTGGAAACAAAGATGCGGAAAGTTTAAGAAACTCAAAGCAATGTGTTTATTCTTGCTGGCAGGCAGGACGGAAGTGTTATGTAACACACCGGGGAAACACCAAACTCAGCATGCAGACAAGTAACATCAAAGAAGCACACTGTTGGGTACAAATGCAGGACACTTCAATCGCCTCAAGTGCAGTTTATTCAGAGCGAATTGCATCGTACGCCGCATTCTTCTCGCAGCGCTTCCCATGATTAAGTCACGGGTCAGCTGTCGCTCTTCCTTGTTTTTTGCACGCACGTGTGTGTGTGTGTTCCCACACTCCCGCAATGGCATTTTTGTCGGGGCCCTTTGAGGGGTCTAGGCAAGGCAGAGAGTGAGAGAGTGTCAGAATGCCTCCTACTATTATAAACAAATTGGTATTCTTAACAAGCGGCTGCATATCAGGGATCACTGCTTTGGCGGGAAGATGAATTCCCATGTGGAAATTCTGCTGAGTGACGTGGCCGTTGAATTCTAGATGAGGATGGGCCTAAGTTAGGAGGCAGTAAGGGAAACAAGACTTCTCTCTACGGTACAGACTCCAGCATCGGTGCACTCTGCCGTTGAGTGTTGTACACTTGTCATCGCAGCTTGATGCCACGATGAGAAGCATAACTATAATATTAAAATCAGCCCCACTTTGGCACACATATCCCCGGAGAGACATATGCACACAGTTTGAGAGTGCAATTAAACCATGGTCAACCCGAATGCGCAAATAAATAAGGACTTCTAGAACCTTCTGAACACATTGCCTAAAATCTCAAAAGCCTTTTTTTTTGGTATCGGGCTAAAGCTCTAAAAAGCATCCCCTTTCCTTCCTGAAATACACGTCGAAGAATTATCGTACAATTCCTTTGTTCCGAACAAAAACACCTCCCGCAAAATAACTCCCAGGCTTCAACCTAATCCGCATTCAAGCGAGTTGTCTCCATTGAACCATTTCAAAGCGTCGTTTGGCGGATGGGGTCATCTCTTGCACCTCTGGACGGTCGGAAACAATGCACGAATGTGACTAGCAACAGCAATCGTCCGCCAGCTCCGATCGTCCGCCGGGAGCAACTCTGGCGTACACCAAGACACTCGGAAGCCATCCAGTGGCTTATGAATTTAGACCTGACCTTTGAATGTTGATAACACTAGCCCCATATGAATTATAGAAGAACGAGAGGCCGTCTGGAACGCTCTTCTGATATTAGGAAGCCACTGGAGTTAAGGACTTCTAATCTAGATTGAAAACTCATTTCTTTAGAACTGCTTTTGTGTTAAGTTTGTTGCCCTTCCCCCGGACCTCCGATCAGCACGGTTGGCTGCGCACGGTGTGAAATAAATTGAACATACAAACTCACCTAAAGTTTCCGGTTTGCAGGCAGACAGAGGGAAGAGAAATGCATGGGGATGTAGCATTTTTAGCAATGATAATGCCGAAGACTCATGAATGTTATTGACCAAACATACATGATCATCCTGATAAAGCATCTTGACACTCGGTCAGACTTTCATGGATAATTATTATTATTACTACAGTATTATTACTTGCACAAAATTAACTTAAAAGTAAATTCACACTGGACTGATTATAATCTGCACGTGTTTTTTGGACACACAACACCCGGTGTCCCATCTGACCATTGTGTGTGACAGGGTCGGTGCAGTGGTAACCCCCATGCCTCCAGTGTGAGTCCTGGCTAAGCCACGTTTCTGCGTGGCGTTTTTCCCCCTGTTACACATGGGTTTCCTCCGAGTTCACCAGCTTACTTCCATACCTAATACAAACGTAAAGCATATAACTGGTACTGGCCAAAACATCCCAATGCCGAAAAAGACCTGCATATAACTCAATTGGGATTATGCACAGCAACATCGCCTTCTGCTGCGAACACCTGGCAGGACCCTCGAGAAAAATAATCTTCAGACTCAGTGAGGCTGTCCTGGGTTAGCACGTGCAATACAAATAATCAGACACGTGATTTTTTAAAATTCTAAATATGAATATGAACTGCTTGCGTTTGAGCGGTTACCGAGTTGCACAACAGTCACTTTAAATGCATTTCTATCACGCAGAGAGCACTGGACAGATGATCTACGTGAGCTTGATTGCTGCAGGTCTAAGCATGCTTCCCCATTGCCCATTCTCTTCCTCTTCCCTCCCCACGCCTCTCCACTGCTGCCCTGCCCTACCCCTACCCTCTCCGAACCCCTACGTACCCTCTATCGTGGTCACCATTTACTCAGCCATTGCAAGCCCCTTTGCGATATAAATCATTCTTGCTGATACCGTTTTTTATTATTATTATTATGTCAAACGTCTCGAACAAATGCGCTCTATACATTTTAAATACGATAATAATGAATACAATGCCCGGCTTTCACACGGTGAATGCACAGAACCCGCAGGCTCCTGACTGCCCTTTGCATAAGCTTCGCACTTTTCCCGTTCGTCTACCAGCTCTGCCGCTATCGACGCGGTCAGTCTCCTCTATGCAGCCCCCCCGGGAGTAATATGCCAATACGTGACATTTAAGCGTAAAGGTTGGCCCACTCAGAAGTGGCGCCGAGAAGAATAAACCCCTCCTCGCTCACGTCTTGATCACTGCCAGCGTGTCACGCCGTTGCCTTGCTGAGGACCCAAAGCAGCGGCACGTGCAGAACGCCCGAGCCCCTCCCGTGGTCACTGGGAGTGTCAAACAGTGGGAGGTTTCATCGTGCATGGATTCATCACACGAACGTCTATTATACTAACTCACTTTGCAGTGCGTGTAATTGCGTGAGAGTACGCGGTGGGTTTTCTTGGTTTGTGCATAGGGTAGCGGGCGCATAGTCGTGAGGGCGCTGCCCTGTGAAACTAGCGACCTGGTTCAATTCCCAGCCACGGTCAATTTTAGTGGGGGGTCATGTCGAAAATCGTCCCTGGCTGCGCTCCGATCCTCCCGCCGCCCCCCACCCCTTGTATAAAACAAACACTGGCCAGTGTGGTGAAGTATAAACAAATAACTGAACGTAGTGTGGAGAGGCCTTCCTTAATCTAGCCATTGAACTCGCCACCGTGGCGAAATGTTAACGAACTTGCCTGGTATGCAGGAGGTCGTGGGTTTGATCCCGACCCTGACGCCTCTTGTATATTTGGAGTTTGCGTGTCTCTCTCCCCATGGTCGTATGGATTTTCCTCGGGCGCCTCCAGTTTTTCACTCCACATTTAGAATCAACATCATGCGTTTATAGGATTTGGCTGTGCTAAATTTGCACGCGATAAGCCACTTCTTTGAGATTCCATTTGCGACCAGGTCGCTTCTGAAAAAGAGCTATTTAGCTCAGTGGGCCTTACCTCGAAACTAAAAAAAGTTTAGTTTATAGTTTTTGTCTAAAGATTGACTAAGAGCTGTAAGTTACAGTGTTGCTATGATATGGTATTTAATAGGCTCATGTGGCCCCTTTAGCCACTAGAGGCCGTTACGTTGACCACGGTGTTACTACAGAAATGTTGTTTTATTTTATTGTGTCCCTGTAATGTGGTCATTCATTGAATCACAAATGGTGCAAATCATTACATCCCCAGTGATCAGGATTCACTCTTCTTTTACTGCACACGCAGAAACCCGCCTTAGTAATAACTGCTATTGAAAAAGAATAACAATGTGGACATTATTAAATTTTAAAATGTTGTTAACTGCGTATACGTCCCTTCATGGTCTCATACATTTATATTGCCAAGAACTGTTAGCTCATTCCACCTATCCGCTCTTTAAGATGAGTGAAAGCTAACATTTTGGTAGTTCCTAGAAGTGGTTTGAAATAAAGAGGGGCAACACCACCCCGGTTGCTCCCCTTCCTGCCTCTGCAATGCCCCCGAGTCGTATCACGACCGCTGCTGGCACAAACAATCAAATCTCTCTACATTTGACACATTCACTTGGGATGTATTGGCCAATGGCACTTTAATTACTTTTGTTTTGTTTTGTAGGTGCCCTGGGATGCTTTTCACGGAGAGGGCGATATAAACACACGTTTCATTATTGCAGTGTTATTTAACCCAGTGTTATTTAACCCCCCCCCACCTCCCGTCTTCAAGCTGGACTTTCAAATCACCACCTCGAGAAGTGCGATCTTCGCAAGATTTGAACACGCCCCACTGGCCCTGACAGGCGACCGCGGTTTTTGCGACATTTCTGCCACGATTCTTCAGACGACGCGACCATCGCTTCGGGAACCGCCGTGTTCTCTTTCTGGTCCTGCAGCCGACGGTATTGGCTCGTGCGTGGCATGTGATGCCATCACCCACCGGTTGTGCGTTATATAAAGCCCTCGACGTGGGCGTGCGCGCTGGCGGTGATGAAACATCACTGCGAGGTCCCTAATGTGCATCTCGCGCGCGCATTTCCCAGAAATGTTTCCAAACGCAGTCTTCGACTCGGGGTATAGAAGGCTTATTGGCAAACTCAATTGGCTTCCTCGTGCCTTTCGCACGGATGGCTACGTACGGCGCGACAGAAGTTCAACATGCATGCGTACAGTAGTCAAACATGTTTCGCTATGTATGAGTCAGTATGTTTATGTCTGTGTACAAATATTATATATGGTGAAATCCATGAATATTATTTCATATTCATTAGCTATAATGTATCCGTTGCTGGGTAAAAGGCCTTGTGAAGTTGTTACCGTCACTAATGGTCTCATGAATAAACTATTGAAACTAAACTATTAAGCTCTTTTTTTTATTTGACCAGGTGAAGCCACACTGAGCAACGTCGCTCTTTTTCAAGAGCAACCTGGCAACCAATGAGAGCTCAACGGAGTGGCTCGTCACGTGGAAATTGACATCAGCCAAATACTCTGAATGCATGTCTCTAAACGTGGAGGGAAAAACCAGAGGACTCAGAGAAAAATGCACGTAAACCACGGGGAGATCATGCAAGCTCCAAATATACAGGCGTCAGGATCGGGATCGGGATCGAACCCACGGCCTCCTGCGCACCAGGCAAGGGAGGTAATATTTCACCACCGCGGCACCCCAAGCAGTTGATCTCCAACTTCAACCGTTGCTTAGCTTCCAAAACATGAGAAGATTGGGCACATTCAGGGTAATTTTCTCATCGGCAATAAAGCTCAGGACGTCGTTGATATCATTGATGTATAACAATAAGTATAATGTACAATATGCTTATATCTTAGAATGTGACATGTGCACACACACAAGAATTTGTGAGGGTGTATGTAACATTAAACACGTGTGCACGCATGAAGAACACTTCACATTCAATATCTGACCTTCATTCCACGGATTTATATTCCGAGAATTTCCCAGAGTCACACACAAGGCCAGCGCTTGCGTCCTACGCTGCAATTCGACATCGAAAGCAAAAACGCAGCCCATTTACAACCGTGACCTCACGGAACCCATGAGCGATGGCCTGCCTGTGACACAAATCTTTTGCGGTGCCCCAAGAATGGAAAGCGAGACGTGAAAGGCAAAACGTACAGCTGGGCATCCGCCGCAAATAATGCTCTCATGATGGGTGCCTTTCGCTTCAAGCTTTTGTGGTTACACTGTTTAGTGCTCTGGATCGCATCTTCAAATCATATCTCCTTCCTTACCGTTGGGTTGCCTTTCCTGTAGCAAGCCATATGTAATCTCATTAACTCTTCGCTTCGTTCAGCCTGCCTCTAAGTTGTGAGTGATCATCACGATGCAAACTGTTGTGCATTAAGTCTCTTCTGTTAGTTATCAAATCTTACTTCATTCATTGTATTTCCTTGCCTTGTATGTGCAGTGACTGGGAACGTCACTGTGTGGTGACCGGGCCTGCGAGGCCACGGCGGGATATCTCCTGTTGTGTGTACACCCCGGATACGGGGTGTAGTACCAGCCCTCGTGGGGGCTTGGGTGAGAGCTGGTTAAGCGCGGTGGCACCATGCACAGCGTGCGGTGCGGGCTCCCGTTGAGAGAGCGAGATAGTATCAGCCAGCTGGGGTTACGTTGGGGGCATGATACTCTGGCTGACCTGGGGACATGTGACCGGATGATACTGGATGGAGGCCACCGGTGGAGGGGGCCAATGGGTGGTCACGTGGTCCAAGAAGAACTCTCGAGAGTCTTCGGGCAAGGGTCGAGAGAGACCGAGAAGGTGGGCGGGGCGAGAGGCGGAGCCAACCCCAGCCCGGCCAGAGAAAGGGGGGGGGGGGCCTGAGAGGGGCTCGGGGTTCTTACTGTTGGAGAGGCAGGAGATCCACGTCAAGCTGGAAGAATCCTCCAGCCACGCGGTCCGGGACCCAGCTTGTGGGCCGGACCGGGATAGCGGAACCGTGTCTAGTTCCGCCGTAGCGTGGTTAGTTGGGTGGTCACCACCCGAGAGAGTGTGTTGTGTTAATAGCCTGGAGTATGTTGTGCTAAGAGTTTAATAAACGTGTTGCTCCCAAGACAACGTCTGCGACTTAGTTGGACTCACTGCATATGTATGCATGTTGAACTTATTTTGCAACCTACTTAACCAACCGTGCGAATCGGAGCAGATGGGATGTTTTCGCGGTGATATTGTCTACATCACAACTAAGAAGTTGGTGTTTGTATTGGGTATTTGATTCTGGATAGATGCGGGTGTTTGTCAGACGTGGAATTTGGGTCATGGTGCCAGCATGAAGAATAGTTATACCCTTGATGATGGTGGGACATGGTCTCCAAAGTATTTTAATAAGACGTGCAGCCGTGATATTTATTACTCGCGCCACTTCTGGCAGAAGGGCCTCCTATGGAGAAAGCTCTAGAGAATCCCTCTAGAGGATGTTTTTGCCAACTGTTCATCGTTGGCCATATGTTTTGAACGAGGTGCAAGTACCCACACTGTACAATAGGCGATCTGCCGATCAACTAATTGTGCAAGAACCAATTTATACTGATAGGCGGATGGGGGATCGGGAGGATTTCAGTAACTTGCCCATCGTTTCAACTGCCTCGCCCGGAGATCAAACTGGAGGCGTCTTGGGTGCCACGGTGGCTAGGAGATGTTAACTACCTCGACTGGTATGCAGGAGGTGGTGAGTTTTATCCCGACCCTGTATACTTGGAGTTTGCATGTTCTCCCCGTGGTCGCGTGGATTTTTCTCCGGCTCCTCCGGTTTTTCCCTCCACAATTATAAACATGCGTTTAAAGTATGTGGCCGCGATAAATATCCACGCAATAAGCCACTTCGTTGAGCTATCATTTGTGGCTTCTGAAAAAAGAGCTGTATAGCTCGGTCGGCCTTACCTGCTAAAATAAATATAGTTTAGTTTAGGTCCAGTGTGCTAACCTTTTCATCATGGCAGCATCCCCATGGGTCATGAAACATCATGGACAAATATTAGTGTTGATGATGGGTGGAGCAAGGTCATGAAAGTCTATTTTAATACAGGGAGAAAATGCCACAAATCGCTGCTGGGAGGCTGCTATAATCGATAATCAAACCCATGCAAACTGACCCAGTGGCAACAAATCACATGGCGTGTTGCTAGAACCGACATTTTTAGATTTTCTAAATTTGTTCTTCAACGTTCAGTGGCGTCATTGTTTATTTCAAAGGAACACTTTAAAACGCTTGCTTTATTCACTATCGTTTCAATTGTATTTATTTATCTATTCGTGCTGCTAGTTGCCAAACCCTTTTTCCGAACAAATAACTTTTTATCCCATTAATCTGTCGCCCACTAAGATACAAAACGAAAGGACTTCATATACGAGCTTTTGTGACGTCAAAACTAAAAATAGCGCCTGGAAATGAACAATGTCAATTAACAGCGTGCGCACGTAAAAACAAACGCATGATACATTGCAAGTGAAGGATTAAATTGGAATGAAGGAACCAAATTGAATCGGATTTTTCCCGTTCTACTTTAAGAGGTCATTTGCTTGACATTTTGATGGAGAAGTAGTCACTGATGGGGTGAGTGATTAACTGCGTATAATTGATTAGTTTATTGATCAGCGGTATTATTACTGGGGATGCTTGAACCACTTGCGTGGAAAGGGGAAATACAATTTTTTTTGCGCTTGGCTTCTATGTGGGCAATTCTCCTACACAAAGTTGATGTTGTTTCGATATGTATTGTTTGTACGCATATATACACGCAGCATCACTTCATTGCGAAGGTACTGGTCCCTGCTATAGGAATGCTGCAGTTTAATTTTAACGAAGAGCCAATTAACATTGGCACAACCCAGAGGTCGCCAGGTGACTCAGAGGTCAGAGCCCTGAGCTCTTCGCATTAAGATCCTGGGTATAAATGTGGGTTCCAGCTATCCGGGATTGAACCAGGTTTCGTAAGTGTAGTGAGTTGATGGTCTCCCTCCGGTCAGCATTGCCTTAAAAAAAACAATTTGAAAATTTAATTCGTTTTTTCACTTACTTTTGAAAAATCGCAGCTCTGAGAATTTAAAATATTTAGTTAACTACCGTGTGACGCACATGTCCGTCATGTTCATCTATGTAGGGCATGTGGGAAAGAAGGACTCTTTGGTGTCGATAATGGACCTCACAAGTTGATAATTGTTTTTTTTACCCTTCTATCTGGCAACAAAACTGACACCTTTTTACAAGGAGTCATGTTTGCATAGACCGCAATACCTGCAGTTATAATACAAACAAAAGACATAACTCTGATAATGTTGCCAGATAGAAGGGTAAAAAAACAATTATCATATTTTTACTGGCAAATGATGTTCCCATAGTGTAGATGCTTGCCCCGAGCTCTCATACTCTGATGGTGCATTGTCTTTGAGTTGTGCGCCTTTTGGCGTTATCTGGTCCAACCCATGTGAGACTAGGCTCTAAGGAAAGCTGTCTCGGGTGTGGACCAATCAACTTCAAGGACAGTGCACATTATCAGAGTTATGTCTTTTGTTTGTATTATAACTGCAGGTATTGCGGTCTATGCAAACATGACTCCTTGTAAAAAGGTGTCAGTTTTGTTGCCAGATAGAAGGGTAAAAAAACAATTATCATATTTTTACTGGCAAACGAGGTTCCCATAGTGTAGACCTCACAAGTTGTTCCGTCATGTCAACACGGGGGGTGGGGGGTGTACTACGTGGCAAGGGCTCCAAACAGGATTATTACTCTCATAACAATATGGCCTTGGTACAATTTGAATAACATGGGGGGGGGGGAGGACAAATAATGAGCGCTGGCCGGCCCTCTCTTAAACGTGGAGATAAACAGTTTTATCTTTTTGACTGACACAGGACTCCCGATCCAGAAAGTGTCACGTTCAGCTGCCTGGTGTACGAGTCCTTCGTCTGACAATTATAGGTAATTCATGTATGTCGTATGTACAGTATACTGAACTTCTTTTGCACCGTGCGTAGCCAACTGTGGTAATGCGGAGGTGCGATGTGACCGTGCAGTTGTAATATTAGGTGTGCTTCTCATATCAACTGCAAAGCTGTTGCCTGTCTGTCCCCTGACGCAAGTCCCATTCATGATAATGATAACGACAATGCAATTAATAATGCGCACAATATTAAACCGGCATGAATGATGACGACTCTCTGAGGTGGCGAATATCATCATCAATATTATTATCAGTATGAATATTATTCAATGATGATATCACGAGGAGACTTTTTCCAGGCATTGTGTATTTTGCGGACATTGAAGTTGATAGTTATATCCACAAAAAAAACAAGGCCTTAAACTGCATCGGCACGAATCTATACATTTTAACCCGATTGCAAAGAATCTTGTGAATTAAAATACGATGGAACATTCGCAGCTCATGATTAGAGCTGCAAATTTAGCCGCCTGCATATCGATCTCATATTTTCAGGGCATGTAAAGCACATCGCAACCAAAGTGTTTCCCCGTGTTCAAAAATGGTTCTGGAGAATGTCTATCCGTGCAATCGTTTAACAATAGCACCGATAATAATGAACTCTGTTTTATAAAGCAGACGCGGCGATGCGAAATAAAAGAGAGAGAGTGTCTGTTTACGACGGTCACGAGTTTCAGAACCACTCCCGCCAACGCCGGATTGCACGAGGTCTCCGCTCCCCACAAACACCCCAATACCCCCCCCCCTCGTCCCCTCTCGTGTACGCCATGGGCAACCCAAATTAAACAAGGTCACTCACCACGCAGGCCATTGTCCACATATCCGACGGTGTCTGGAACAGCGGAGCCCACGTGGGTCTCACCGTGACCCCACGCTCGTTATGTTATGCGGTCATAATATTGTTTTGATCACCTTATGCCAGTTTGAAAAAAAAACGTTAAATGTTTGGTGCAAAATGCGTGTGTCTCCTTTCAAAGGTTAACAGGCAAACAATGTTATTAATTAGCAAAGTCCGTGCGGATGATGGACTGAAAAATACTTTGTTTATGCGGAGCGATGAATGGGAGTCTCTTATTGATATATTTATTTGATTACCTCCTAAGGTCGGTTTGCTGCGGGAGTGGTGGGGCCAACTGCCCCATACCACAATATTAGACACCGCTGCCACTGGCGATTCCAACGGTGACTCACGCGCAAAGAGTCTCGCCTGCTCGACCTTCATGCACAAACCACCGCACAGACCAGAGCACAATCCACTGCACAAACCACCACACAAAACACCACACAGACCACCATACAAACCACCACACAAACCACCACACAAAACACCACGCAAACCACCACACAAAACACCACCCAAACCACCACACAAAACACCACACAAACCACCACACAAAACACCACACAGACCACCATACAAAACACCACACAAACCACCACACAAAACACCACACAGGCGACCATACAAAACACCACACAAAACACCACACAAACACCACGCAAACCACCACACAAAACACCACACAAACCACCGCATAAACCACCACACAAAACACCACACAAAACACCGCACAAACCACGGCGCAAACCACCGCATAAACCACCACACAGACCACCACACAAACCACCACGCAAACCACCACACAAAACACCACACAAAACACCACGCAAACCACCACACAAACCACTGCATAAACCACCGCATAAACCACCACACAAAATACCGCATAAACCACCACACAAAACACCACGCAAACCACCACACAAACCACCACACAAAACACCGCATAAACCACCACACAAACCACCACGCAAACCACCACACAAACCACCACACAAAATACCGCATAAACCACCACACAAAACACCGCATAAACCACCACACAAACCACCACACAAAACACCGCATAAACCACCACACAAACCACCGCATAAACCACCACACAAAACACCACGCAAACCACCACACAAACCACCACACAAAACACCGCATAAACCACCACACAAACCACCGCATAAACCACCACACAAACCACCACACAAACCACCGCATAAACCACCACACAAAATACCGCATAAACCACCACACAAACCACCGCACAAACCACCACACAAACCACCACACAAAATACCGCATAAACCACCACACAAAACACCACACAAAACACCAAACAAAACACCACACAAAACACCACACAAAACACCACACAAAACACCACACAAAACACCACACAAAACACCACACAAAACACCACACAAAACACCACACAAAACACCACACAAACCACCACACAAGACACCACACAAACCACCACACAAAACACCACACAAAACACCAAACAAAACACCACACAAAACACCACACAAAACACCACACAAAACACCACACAGACCACCACACAAAACACCACACAAAACACCACACAAAACACCACACAAAACACCACACAAACCACCACACAAAACACCACACAAAACACCACACAAAACACCAAACAAAACACCACACAAAACACCACACAAAAAAACACCACCTGTTCTATCATTGCCAGCAAATGGCCACCTCGTGTGTGGTGGGTTCTCTTTGGGTGCCCCTGGTTCCCTGCCACACGTTACACACTGATTATTATTATTTAATGGAATTTAAAAGGAGTTTTTGACAGACATTGATGCTTTCTTGGGTAAATAATTTGTATAATTATTATAATTAACAAAATTCACATCAAGCCAATGCGTATCTCACAGAAACACACATTCTGCACATCTAATGCCCTGTTGCTATTTATTGCTTTTTATTAACTTTTTTTTATTGTTACTACATAGTTTCTGACCACACCGCAGAAAAAAAACCTTGTCAATCATCGTAAACCTCAGCAATTCAGCGGAGGCATTGGAGACATCTGTTGAGCTCTCCACATGGTTGTCCTTTGGCTACCAGACCTCGACATGGAATTGTGGTATTCTAAACAAAGCCATTTGTAACAGGAGGTATGCACTGTTTTCTTGGAAATGAATTAAATCGTTTCCTTATACAGCATCTTGTGATGGTCTTGTACGTAGACACTTAATAAAATATAATTACTCGCAGGGAATATATTTCAGTTTCATGTATTTGGTATAGCCCTTGAATCTGATCTTGCAGAGTCTGTGCATTATCCCTTGACCAGCTCTGCACATGTTTTTACAGAATATTGCTTTTCATGCTGAACCGTAGCGGAGGCACGGTGGTTCGTGCACTGTGCTCTGAACCTGAGTTTGATTCCTGAACATGTTTCAAATTGGCGTGAAGTGACATTTCTCAACGTGCCCTTGCCTCGCACCCACCAGTCCACTTCGCCAACCAGCAGTGACCAGCACGGCGAAGTACAGTCCAATAATCCCCCATGCCTGGCACAGTGTGGAGGTACCTTCATGCAGCAGTAGGTTGACAAAAGCCTGTGAAGTATGATTACAATAATTATTTATGGTCTGTCCATCTATTTCATGATTGACGCCGGTTTTTTTAATCAGAATAAAGGCTCCTGCGATTTATTATCTGTTGCAAGGCCTAAACATGATAGAGAAAAAAACAACTATTATATAGATTGCATTTTTGTGGAAGATATATATGGTATAGTAATACTTTACCCACAGCGCCCTGACAATTGCGCATGGCACATCACATTGCTTCAAGGGCATTTAAAAAAAGATATTACCATTTACAAATAAGTGTATATCAGTCATCTAATTCACCTAATCTAGAAGTCACCCTCGCAGTCGCCTACGAGAGGAGTGGAGACGCGCATCGGGTCCCCTTAAACCCCTAATCTGTTTGGCTGCTGATAAACGTGAACAGAAAAAATGAAAGACGACGCTTTTCCTGGATAGCTGCGGAAGGCAGATAAGAGGCCTCCGCTAAGCGACACACTGTTCATATTTACTTCGACGCCGGCTGCGTACGGGTTTAAACGTGAGGGTTGAAGGAGATAGATCGAATGACCACCCCCCCCAACTCCAAAAATAGCAAGCGAATCTGGGCATTTACTGTCGCTGCTATTTAAATCGGGGCGAAAGACGTAACGAGTGCGCGCGAAACGCACCCCACACAGACGCCTCTGCTCCATGAGCCCAGGCCAGATATTCCACTTGCCCGTACCACCTGAGGTGGCCTCTCTCCCCGTGGTTTCCGATGCATTTAGTGGAAGATAGCAGTGAAATCGTGTCGCGAGCATATGAAATGAGTGGGGGTTATCAAATCGCTCGCTCGTATTCGCCGCATGAACACACCCTCATGGCCATGGTTTTCCGCTACCCACGGTGGCACCCGTTTCTGCTCCGGCCGGTGATTGATCTGTTGGGCGAGCGCTGCAAGGGCAACCTTGGCACGGCCCCCTCTCCCTCTCTTTCTGTCTAGCGCGGGTTTCTCTGACACCCCGCCACGCTCAGCATGCAGCGCAGATCAGAGCGAGCGCGCACGCGGCCACGTGGACTCAACTCCGAATCTGTAAATGATGAGAGAACCCGTCCAGATGTGAAACATTTGAGTGCGGCACGGGAATGGCAACATTTCAACGACGCGCAACGACTTGCACTGCGTGCGTATCTCAGCCTTGAGCATTATGTTAAACCACCAGTTCCAGAAGAACTGCATTTCATCTTATTCGAAGTTGCCATCGATAAAATTTTGTAAATGCGACAAACCTACAGGCAGCACTGAGACAAAACGATAGCTGCTGATCAGCTTGAATTTCTCATAAGAACCAAACATGGGCCGACATTCGATTAATTATGTGGCGAGGCTGCTTCGTTGGCAGTGGTGCATGAATACAACAGCAACAACAACAACAAAACCTCAACACGTTTGTCATTAACACTGCTTTAAACAGAAAACGTGAATAATAACTAACGTTTCAGGCAATGGCCCTTCTTTGCAGCAAATAGAGAGGTCAGAAAATGAGACACTTTACGTGCTAAAAAAATAGATTCGACCTTTCTAGCCACTCTAAGTATGTATGTTGAACTTCTTTCGCAGCGTCGCCAACCGCGCTAATCCGAGGTGCACTCTTAAGTGCTGTGAGGAAGAGCCATTGCTCAAAATGTTGCTTATTCTAAGCTCTTTTATTTTGAAGGCAAGTGTTACTCACTCAAGACAGGACGTCCAACAACGCAGTTCTTCAGGAACTGGTGGTTTTTGCGCAAAGCTTAGAGAGCCGAGGGCTGTTTATGCGCCGGGTGCACGTCGCTGAAACTTCCCGCGGCCTTGGCAAGTAACGAGTGGGCGGGGGGGGAGCGGGCGGGGGAAAGTGGGCGGGGGGGGAGTGGGCGGGGGGGGGAGTGGGCGGGGGGGGAGCGGGCGGGGGGGGGGCGGGCGGGGGGGGAGCGGGTGGGGGGGGAGCGGGCGGGCGGAGGGGGAGTGGGGGGGGGGAGTGGGTGGGGGGAGAGCGGGCGGGCGGGGGGGGAGCGGGCGGAGTGGATGGGGGGGGAGAAGGCGGGGGGGGAGTGGGTGGGGGGGGGGGAGCGGGCGGTGGGGGAGCTGGCGGGGGGAGCGGATGGGGGGGGAGCGGGCTGGGGTGGGGGGTAGCGGCCGGGGGGAGAGCGGACGGGGGGGGGTAGGCGGAGGAGCGGCCTGGGAGACTTCGTGGCGAGCGCTTGCGCTGCAGGAAGGAGAGTCAACGAGCTGCCTCCAAACGTGCAGCCACGAAGCGTCCCTTGGCTTGAGGCCACGAGTTGCGGTGTTGCAGTCAGAAATCGCACCTGGACGCTGCTGATTATCGTTGGCTCGCTCTCTCTGTGTTTGTGGTTAGCACACTGAGCTACGAATTTGGCGACATGACATGAGCCACGGCTCACGTAAGTGACAAGTGGTTGACGGAGCTGTTGTGGGCCTCCTCTAGGTCTACTCAGACTTAAATGAGGACCTGGCGTGAACATTAGTCTTGTGGAGACAATGTTGGCTGGGTATTGTTTCAACTATACCACCAACCATGTGTGCCATGCCATCCTTAATAGGCGCTCACCTTCAACACTTGGGCAGTTTGGTGCCTTTGTTGGAGGGCAGACGCCCTCCAACAACAACGGAAGGCAGAGGAACGATGCTCACAACAACGAGCGGAGCGTTGGGTGGCTTAAATACAGCAAGTCGGCACAGCAGGAATCACAGGCAGTGCATCTGCCAGTCATCTCAGGCAGTCAACCTATGGCACCTGAGTGTCTGGTGACCTCCTTCGACACTTCACGTTGCCTCAAGGTACACCTAGACTGGCACAAGCACCATGGTAATGTCACCGCCACTGAGTAGCACACGTCAGTTTTGATTGTCTGTCTTTGTGTAAGGATGAACTTGAAATATGGGAATGTAAAAAATTACGTCATGATAAATGTGAGTCTTGAAAAGGCCATTTGGCTACTTTCCTCTTTGATGAATGTTTGCACAGCGACTCCAGCAGAAGCTCACACATAGATGTTACGTGTGAGCGTTCAGTGCCATGGAAGTGAATGCATAAGCTTAGTCCAAGGCATTCAATGGGCATTAAATTAAGATACATGTTTAATAACAATTTTAAAGCACCACAAGCATAAAAGTCACCTTAGGGATCTGGGTCGTATAACTTTACATCAATTTTACACCAATACAGTACACGGTTTTGGCAAACGAATGGGATTCATGTTGCTGGAGATAGGAATCGGGCATCACGTTATTGAATTCTCATAATATTCTATTACGTAGCTAATGCAATCGATTGCCCTGCTGTGAGATATCCGTCCACTGTCCTCCTGACAGGCCTCCACCCCCATTGCGACAAAAATATACAGCGTCCTTTGTCAGTGTGAAAAAAAATCTTCGAAATAAATGTTTCCTGAACCTTACCCTCACCCCCCCCCCCGGCCCTCAATTTAATTCCTGGCACACTATAAGCATCATCTCTTTCGGGGGGTGGGGGGAGATCCATTTAGAATCATCGCAGAGCAGCGCGACCCTGTCCGAGAACGGCTGCGCAAAAGATTTTCACAGAAGCCGTTACAACAACAACACATTTTTTTAAAATCTTTTGTAAAGCACAGGTCCTACGCACTCATGAGAATGGTGTTTGTCATGTGACCCCTCCCCACCCCCCCCCCCCAAAAACCCACCTAATTGAATATGATGAGTTTCATTGTGTGCAAACTAAAACGAACTAAACAATTGTATTTACCATGTGAAGCCCACTGAGATATGAGCTCTTTTTCAGAGGCAGCCTGGTCACACATTATAGTCCATCGAAGTGACTTATCACGTGCGCATTTATAGCAGCCAAATAACCCATACGCGTATTTCTAGATGTGGTGGGCACGTGGCCACCACGAGGGGGAGAGAGAGAACACGCGAACTCCAAATGTACAACAACAGGCATCGTCCGGGTCAGGGTAGAAGCCACGACCTCCTTGCGTGCCAGGCGAGGGACTAACATCTCGCCGCCGTGACGCAGCCATCGGTGATGGGGCTGAAACCCGGTTAATTCACGGTTGGCCGAATCCCAAATTCGAAGCCATTATCTCAGGGGGTGTCGCCTCAGCGCTCTCTGACCTCTGAGCCACCCGATCACCTTGAATATTTATTTCTTATAAAGCCCAAATCGATAAGAGCAGAGGAAATTTTGTTGAGCTTGACAGCTGCCAAATTGATGCACTGGCGCCTCTTGCGCGTGGCATTAATGCCCAAATTTCCTTTGCGGAATCGATAGTGGCAGTTTGTTGTAGTCCAGTCCTGGCCTCGGTTTACTAGCTTCATGTAAATTTAAGAATCTATTTTAAGATCCTCCTTCTGATCTAGAAGGCTCTCAAAAGTCGACAACCACAGATTTACTGACACCCCCCCCCCTCCACGTGTGTGGCCATTACGAAGAATTCCGTTGTTCGATGACGGCCGATGCCCTCTGCACGCCGTGTCACCGTGCTGCCTGTTGTTGCTGCTCCCTTGTCCGTGGAACGAGCCCCTCTGCCCAGGGTTCGTGATTCGGAGCCAGCGTCGGGGTGGTTAAAGTCTCGGGCTGAACGATTCATCGATTTCAAATCGAAATCGCAATTTGAAACAATGCAATTAGCAAATCACAAAGGCTGCGAATTTTTGCGATTTAAAAAGTCCTATTTTCTTATTGAAATAGTTTTATTTTGTATTATTATAACTCTTTTTTTTATTTAACTTAACATTGTTTTATGTTTTATTGTTCTATTTCAATTAAAACATCTTAATAAATACATGTTGGAAGCAATTAATATATTTTACGTTTTCATCCTTGCAATAGCAGTTCATATTTTGATTGTAGTATGTGGTAATGCTCCAGCACATGTTTTAAATCTATTACACAGTGAATATTGAACTGAAGCTTGACTTTCAAAAATGTAATCGCAAATCAAATCGCAATCACAATATCTGCCAGAAAAATCGCAATTAGATATTTTCCCCAAATCGTTCAGCCCGAGGTTAAACCCCACCTCAACACGCATTGATCCTCTCTTGCTTTCGGTTTCTCTGAATTAGCTTCTATTTATTGCTTTGCCCCTCCCCCCCCCCGGTCTGTGAGATTGTGAATGTGATGATGTACACAGCAGTGAGGAGCTGTAGTGCAACTGTTAGCGCGCTGTGCTGCGAACCCGGTTAACCGAGCTCGATTCCCGCTCACGGCTAACACCGGTGACGATTATCTTAACTCGTCCTGGGCCTCCCCTGGGTCGACTCGGCCTCAAATGAGTACCTGAAGCGATGTGTAAACATCGCCACTGGGGAGACAAAGGCGGCCGGACGTGGTGTTGGCTACCCACTCGTGTGTCGTGCCGGCCTTCATAGGTGCTCGTTAACAGCACTTGCCCCAACAGTCTGTTACAGGCTACACGGGGGAGTTCGTTGTCTTTGTTGGTGATGTACAGTGCCTTCAGTACTTTTCAGAAAGTTCCGTTAATAAATCAAAACGTTCATTATTCTTAACATTATAATCATCGTTGACAAATTGACGAAGGCGTGCCGTTATAATTGGTGCATTGCCAACAAAGTTAGAAATGGCTCGAGAGCACTGTTTAAAATTCAGCGGTTCACTTTTTAATTACCTCAAGAACGGGGAACACACGAAAGAATGTGCACGATGTGCACACATGTTCGTTGGGAGGGAGCTAATTGCGAGTACCGTACATCTTCAAGAGAATTCCCCAGCCAATTACCAATTTGCCAGCTACACTTTGGAAGAGGATTACGAAAGTGTGATTCAGGCGGTAGTGCAGCGGTCAGCGCGCTGCGCGCTGCGCTATGAACCTGGCTACCCGGGTTCGATTCCCGCTCACGGCCGACACCAGTGACGATTATCTAAACCGGTCCTGGGCCTCCCCTAGGTCGACTCAGCCTCAAATGAGTACCTGGTGCGGTGTGTAAACATTGCCACTGGGGAGACAAAGGCGGCCGGGCGTGGTGCTGTCCACCCACTCCCTCGTGTGCCGTGCCGGCGTTTATAGGTGCTCGCTAACAGCACTTGCTCCAACAGTCGGTTAAGGCTATACGGGGGATCTTTGTCTTTGGTATACAATACAAAATAGCTGAGTTGGGGCCGGTGACATTTGCGGTACTAAACCAGCCCCGCGTTATCCACGCAGTGACCTAGGTTTCGATTCCGAGTGATATCTGGCGAGCGATATCCCCCGAATCATATTTCGCGAGTCACATTTCGCGAGTCACATTTCGCGAGCGACATCTCAACTGATCCTGCCCCCCCCGCCTCCACCTTCCACCTACGGTGTGATCAAGTATAATCGAGCAATCGGCACATTATACATGGCGTGAGGAAGCCTTCGTCCAGCGGTGGATTGTAAGAGTGGGAGAAAATT
This sequence comes from Lampetra fluviatilis, assembly GCF_964198595.1. Classification (NCBI taxonomy): domain Eukaryota; kingdom Metazoa; phylum Chordata; class Hyperoartia; order Petromyzontiformes; family Petromyzontidae; genus Lampetra; species Lampetra fluviatilis. The sequence continues at coordinate 2,497,064 of NC_136276.1, read as the reverse complement.
ATTACTCTTTATCACTTCACTTTCACTCGAACAAAAAAATAATTGGTATAATTTGAGTAACTTGTTTTCCAAAATTGATCCCCCCCCCCCCTCTAACTGCCGCTACTGGTGCCACGCACTGTGATGGATGGATTTTTTTTTACAGTAGCCTGCTGACTATACAGTAACTCTAATTGTATGCAATGCATCATTTTAAGCTGATTGTGGCTTAAAACGTATTAACTGAATCATACATGTATTTATTCGACCAAATACGGCGGGGCATAAATTACTTCCCGGAACAAGTGGAATCGGAGCGATACGTTGCAAAATCATTACTTTTAATGTTTTACCTACGTGACTTTACCGAAAAAACCTGAGAATATCAAATTTACCCCTCGATTTTCAATTTGTCTGCAAGTAGAATTAGATTCATGGGGGAAAAAAGATCATGCATTTCTTGTCATCCTCTCAATTCTACAAATGTTTTTTTTCATTGTATAAACAGCACTGAACTAAAAGTGAGTTGATCATTCCAGCAAGAGGCAGCTTGGCAATGTGACCACCCACTTTGTGGTTAAAATAGTTTCTGTGATATCGTTTTTTGAGCACCATTACATAACGTAATATAACATTGCATGATATGGTGATTATTACAGTGCCAAATTTCTATAACTTTGTAATTAGATTGTAAATCCATAATAAAGATTTTTGGGTTAGATTGTGTAAGTATAAATGCGTCGTAACCCTCCACCAGCCGACACAAAACGTGACAATTGTAAATGTTGTGGATTTACTCTAAACCACACCGGTGGGCTGAAGTCGTAACTAATTGGCACTTTTCATTTATGCGACAAACATTACCGGCTCTGTCGGGTGGTGGAGGGTCACGACGCATTTATATTTTGCGCGATCTAACCCTAAAAACCTTTAGTATGAATAATATTGGTCGCGAAAGCCCGCGTGTGTATTTTACGTGTTTTGTGGCATCGTTGTTGTGCTCTTCTTCCCATCGGTGCAGCTCTACAGTCTGTAACGCTTGCAGTGCACGCGCTGTCAGTTACACGATAAATAGTCAACCTCTTTTTTTATGGGCTACGAATATTATGACGTCACAACATCACCGGGCAGTCAATTAGTCTGGGAGACATTTAGCAAAGGTTTGAAGCTGTCTATTTATAACTTGAATTATCGTTGTTTGTAAATATGTCGTTGGGGAAATGTAAGTATTTAATGAAAAATGTCACGAGCAGCAGTGTACACAATAGTTTGCAAAACGGAGGCTGTGGCTCTAGTCAAGGCGGACTGCGGTGGCGATGCACGCCTGTAATTCAACGCTGTGAAGGTGGGTCGCACATGTATGGTGAAAGTTCCTTTCTGTGGGGGATGAGGAGGTGCCATAACCCCGGTTTGCCAGAAGGCAGTACAGCAAATGTGAACCTCACCTGTTGCGTTGGGTGCTCGAGTTTCCTCCCGAATATAAACACGTACTAATTGGCCGATAACACCTTGATATATGTGGAGGACCGCAAAGCTTGGGCAATTATTGGCGCCCGCTGGCCGCGTGGCTACCTCGCTGCTCGTCTGTGGTTCCCCCTTGTGCCTCCAAGTTGTTCTCTCTCTTCGAGAGCGAGCGAATTTCGCGTGCGGTACGAGTCAAAACAATACTTATCATTAATATTGCAACATAGTTTCGCCATATGTTGGAAACTGTGTTGGTGATGGTCGTATTACATTGTGTGGTAGTCCATGGTGCTGGCCTTCCACATGTGGGGGACATGTGGACCCTAGAGAGACTTCTCTTTGCTTGGGCAGAAGCACGGCACCCAACCATAAATCCCCTGGCAGTGCACAGCTCATTCACCGTGACGACTGTAATACGTTTATCTAATTTTATGGAAATCCATTTGCCTCTGGTTGGCTACGTACGACGTACATACATGCATAATGAGCCTCTGAAATGCTGAAATGCGCCGCAATAGCAGAGACACTGTTGGGATTGTTATCAAGGGTCAGAGGGCAACTCGAAGAAGTGAATGTTTGTAGCAATAGCAGAAAGCCAGTGGAGTTTTTTTTGACAAGCGTGTTGATTACAATGTAACAATGGCAGAGCCATACGTAAAAGTGCAGGAGTAGAAATAACCCACTGACCAAGATCTATTCATCTTTACCCTAGAACCTCGGCTGGAGAACATTATCCTCTTGACCTTCAATCCAGTGCGAACAAACTCAGAAGCCAGCAGTATTGACCTATTTCTCCAGTTGCAATTGCCATCAGACAGGGCCCACCGTACGCCGAAACCAAAACCCAATGCCATATGGCAAGGGCCTTCACCTTACTTAATCTTAACAGTAACCCAACCACCATACTTGAAATTCCAGGAGCCGACACTTGCATAATTTAGCTGCAGGAAATTGTTAATTTATCTGCATGCTTAATCCTCTGGGGTTTTCATTTCTTCCACACAGCTGGTTATTTATAGTGTAATTCCATACAAATGTTGTGTAGAACAACCCACGCGGAGACGCGGAATACCATTCGGGCTGGTTGCCGTTTATTTACGCACACGCGGCATCCTACACTTACACAAGTGTAGGTGCACTCTATTCTTGGTCCTTCACACGGACACCCCACAACTATGGAAGGTCCTACTCCGGCTACCCCTTGTCTCTGCTCACTCGTCTGCCCGGGGCGGGGAATCAGCCAACACCGCCCCCGCGACGAGGAGAGAGACATCTTCTCGAGCCGGTCTTTACCCTGGCTCTCAACAACGACGCTGCCCTGGTCGCGGGGTCCCTTTTAAGAACCCTTTGGGCGGCTCCTCCCCCCAGCTTGGCCATGCTCACTTTCCGAAAGTGCTTTCCGAAAGCCCCTCATGTCACCCCTCAACGTGATGTCATCCCTGCCCCCACCAAACTCTCGACCAACTCGGACTTCCTTACGCTCGCCCCTCATTGGCTACTCACAGTACTCCTCTCCACAAAACAGAATCACATCTCTGCGTGGCGCTTTATTTGTATCTAAGCAACAGGCTAAATGCTGAACGTGGTGCGTGTACCCAAGGCGATCATGCAGTAACTTTAACTGCCCGATCCGCGTGGGAATTCATGCACCCAGACCAGCCATGACAGGAAGCAATCACAAACTCGCCTGGCAGTTCAGCTCTGGAAAATTAATTCCCGCACGTTTATTGCGGCATCTGTACAACTGCAACTCGAGACGAAAATCCAACCCTAATAAAATTTCGCTATTAACATGGCCAGCATGATGGTTCACTATGATAAATAAAATAACAAAAACTCAGTGAAGAAACGCAATAGGCCATACTCGTGCCATTTAACAAACTCGCATACAAAAAAGCCTTATGACAGGCTTGGACACAGATAAAGGAGTCCTAATGACGAATTACATGCCATTAGTTTTGTGGGGAGAGGATTCGTTCAGTCTGAAAGGCGGCACTTGCGCGAGACATTTCAAAATAACCATTAATTGCACGAGGAGGTCTCCGAATTCCCAGACCTGCACCTGACCGCGCATAGCCAAGCGAGATCGTTCCGCTGAATCGGATGATATTTCCACCGCGGTGTTCATCGACTCACAATTGTTATGCACGCTGATGGAGCGGGTCGTGGCAACCTGCCCCACCGCCGTCGGATGCTTGAGGGGTCACCGCGCTTGATGGCTTCACCGATGTGCCGGAGGCTAATTGGATACCCCTGCATGACGCTCGAGATATCGCGTTCCACTCGCTGCCTCAACGCATTGCATTGTCCCGTGTGATGGAGTGGCTGTGTGTAAACAGTAGACATGCGACCGTCATAACATTTTCAATAATTGTCTGATAATATAGATTTTTTTCATTTTTAAACGCCACAACTTCAGTATCTGTTCAATTAAAAGTTAGACCTAACATATAAAAAAAACAAATGTCATCTTTAGATAAGGCTTCAAAATCCACGTGAATAATGTGTCTGTCGCCAGAAAATCGACAGCATGTGGGTACGCTCTGTGATGGCACGACGCCTCGTGATGCTCGCTACTCGAGATTCCTGGCCGGATCCTGTGGGCTGTTGCCACCAAAACTATCTGGGTCATCGGAGTTTTTCAGGAGGGCCCTGCAATGTGTTTTTATTTTAAGATGTTTTCAGCCGATCAACGATGAGTGCTTATTATACACGCGGGAGGAACCCGGAGAAACCCAACGTGTGCGAGATGGCAACACTCTATCCCCATACAAGTGGAAATTTAGCCCACTCGCTGTACTGCCTTCTCCTTGCGAGCACAAGGGATGGCATCTCGATGCCCACGGGAAGAAAATTCCGCGACGTTTGTTCGATCCGCCAACCCTCGCCTCCACATTGCTGGATTACAAGGCGTGCAGAGAGAGACGCCGTAGAGCTGGGAGTAGCGAACACACAAGACTGACCACGCTTCATTTAACATTGCACCAACCTTTCGAATCGTACTCGTATTCATGCGATTGTTTCGCTAGGATATTATTTCAATATGGGGGAAAAAATAACCTCATGCTGTATATTAACTTTACATTTTATTACGACGTAAAAACGCAGATTACTATTCATTAAAAATAATAACGCTGTTAAGTACAGGATTGTAAGAAGAGTATGAAAATGACAGCTGTTTCTTGTTTTCCATTGCAGAGCAACGGGTTTTTGTACGAGTATGGCTTCCAATATATTTCACTGCAGCTGTCATTACATCGCATGTCCACGTGTTTACTGCTGCTCCCGACAAAACCGAGATGCAAGAGGGCACAAAGCGCCACAAACGAAGTTACCTTTTCGTATTCCTTTGGGATCATTAATGCCCGACATTCAGAGACAATTCTCATTCGTTACAACACACGCTACACGTCATGAGTGCCCTTCTCTACCCGCAACGCTTACATTTTGCACCTCAGCCCGGACCGGGTATTTTAAAGCGGTTAAGCAAATGAATCGACGCGTATGAGCGACACTCATTTAAAACGTCACGTGTTTTCGCTTAAGGCCAACTGCGAGCCCCAAGTGTCTCCGTGTGCCATTACTCTCTCTGCACGTTTGCACACGCCATGCGTTCGTGATCACAGCGGGGTAAAATTCGGCGCATTTATTTCACAATAAGGGCCGACCGTTAAATGTGTAAATGCACGTGACAACCTTAACAAGAACAGCTTTGTTGGGGTTTTTAAAATTTATAATCAGCCAAAAAATAGGGTCTCTCTATAAACAAAACAATATTCACGACCGCATGTTCTTGGAGCACGTGACCAAAAGTGTGCTTAGGTTCAATGTTCCGTCGTCTTGCGCATAAGCTGTTCATTTAAAACCTCCCCAGGGGGGGGGGGGGGTGGTCGGCCTCGCGAGTGCCTCCCTGTGCCAAGTGCAGTGCCGGCGCGAGTACTTTGCAACGCAATTTATTGTTTTCGATGGAAAGGTGGAAGGGGATTGCGGCGGCACGAATGAGTGAACTATTAGAATGATGGGTGCATGGAAAGCACAAACAGTTTCGGGTTCCTGAGTCGCATCACGGGCGAAGAGTGGGGACGGTGGGGGGGGGCAGCCGCAGATGTGGTCCTTGAGCTGAGCTAATACCACATTCATTGTCCGCTGACATTCAACATGCTCTGCTGTAACACGAGCCACGTTGCAGACGACTGGTGAGACGATAACAACTTCGAGCCGAGCGACGGGCAACAGAATCCGATGCGGTGGTCGAAAGATATTTTAAGGGGCAATCGTCCTTTCTTAAAATTGCCAGTGACCTATGTACGGAGAGGCTCCCGGTGTATGCAAGGGAATGTAAGGCGGGTGAAACTCCCGTTTTATCCACGCTCCTGTTGTTATTGGCACATTGCTACCGTTCACTTTTCCCAATTAAATAAAATAAAACCCTCTTATAATTGATCTGCCTTCTCTGATAGTGGTTGCGGTTGTCGTCGATTGATAAATGAATCCTATTATCCGCAGATTTTTTTTCAGACGAGGCATCGGCCAGATATGAAGAGCCATGCCAAATGCGGAGATACACCTTGTTGTTTGTTTAACACGTAGCAGGCTTTCGCGACCAATATCATCCATTATAAAGGTTGTTGGGTTAAATCGCGTAAATACATAAATGTGTCGTTAAAACTCACCACCACCCGACACAGCCAACTAGTAAGGGTTGTCACATAAACAGAACGTGGCCAATTCGTCACTAGCACAGCACACCGGTGTGTTGGAGAGCCAAGCCACAACATTTAGAATCTGAGTACGACGTTTCGCCAGTAATTACAACTAGCTTCATCAGGCGACAGCCAGATTTGTGGATAAGTCCACCTGTTTAGTTCCTTATATCGAGGCGTAGATATGTTGACCACGCAGCTGCGCTCTTGCACAATGTGGGGGGTGGGGGGATTAATGAGTCAATATACATTATGCATGTGCGTTATGCAAGCCCTTTGAACTTTTCCTTCCTGTCTATTGTGTTTATTAAAATAGCCCTACCAACGCTAATCCCTACTGAAGTACGCTGCCCTTTGTAGGCATGCATTTAAATAATGCATTATTTGATTATTCGCTTCCACGCAGCACTAAGGCGGTAGCTATCCGAACGGTTAAAGTTATTTAGATTTCTTTCAATTTGGATACATTCTCTAATTAGTCTTGGCCAGTAGTAGCTAGTTTTGCACAACATTTCAACATTATAAAAATCAATTGAGTGTCCTTGTTGGTACGCGTGTTCTGCTACTGCTGACAGTTGTATTTGGGATAATTTAATATTTCTCTGATGTTCTTTTAGTCTTGTGCTGATCATTCGTCCTGTTTGCCCAACATAACATTTGCCACACGTGCAGATAATCCTGTTCACACCTTCTGTTGATAGCATAGGTAATACCTCTAACCCAAAAACCTCTGTTATGGGCCCATATATTTATTTATTTATTGTTTATGTGTCTTGAACTTCTTTCGCACCATATGGAGCCAACCGCCGTAATCGGAGGTGCGGGAGGGAAGGACAACCAACTCAACACAAAAATAAGTTCTCAAGAATTGAGTTTTTCAATCTAGATTTAAAAGTACATAAGCTCCAGTTGTTTCCATGTCGCTGAGGATAACTTTTCGACTTCCCCTCCTCGTGTGTGCACAACTGTAATTTGGTCATTTATTACACAACTAGGTTTCTGTAACCGTGTCCCCATCGAAAATGAGCATTTATTGCCCAGTGTGGGTTTTCCACCGTGCCAAAATAGAACCTAGAATAAAACCTATAACGTAATCTCTGTGTCGCTGTTGCTGGAGATAAAATAACCTCGTGATTTGATTAATTACAATATGTAACACATTTTTTGTTCTTCGGTAGTAGGTCTTATTTCGTAATTGCTTATGTCTAGAAAGTAGAGAAAATGGCTATTATTCCCCACAAACGTTGCTTTTGTGGTCAGGACAGTGATATTTTGAAATGTACCTATTTTCAAAGAAAAAATGGTCGATTTGTGTTATTTCGTTCACATAAAGTCAGAAAAAAGCAACATATGATTAAAAATTAACATGTGTTTATACTAAAGTATAATACAAAAATGACTACGAAAGATTTAGAAGTGAGTAGTTTTTCGAGATTTACGATTATACTGTAAATCAAATTTACGAATCAGCCCCAAAATGTAGTCTCCCATCATGTTCTCGTTATACTGTCCTTGGTAGCGGCGTTCAAAGTCCAGTATGTCCTGGTTGAAGCACTCGCCTTGCTCCTCCGAGTACGCTCCCATGTTCTCCTTGAATTTATCAAAATGAGCATCAAGGATATGGACTTTGAGGGACATCCTACAGCCCATTGTGCCGTAGTTCTTCACGAGAGTCTCAACCAGCTCCACATAGTTTTCGACCTTGTGATTGCCCAGGAAGCCACGAACCACTGCGACAAAGTTCTTCCAAGCTGCTTTCTCCTTACTAGTGAGCTTCTTGGGGAATTCATTGCACTCCAAGATCTTCTTTATCTGTGGTCTGACGTCGACACTTGCTTTGACGTTTGCCTCAGACAGCTACTTGAAGGCTGCCGACTCCTTATCTACAGCTCTGACAAATTGTTTCATAAGGCCCAATTTGATGTGCAGTGGTGGCATCAGCACCTTTCGGGGGTCCACCGGTGGCCCCCACTTGACGTTGTTCCTCCCCACAGAGAACTCGGTCCGCTGTGGCTAGTCTCGCCTGTGGAAGTGCGCCTTGGTGTCCCTGTTGTCCCAAAGGCAAAGATAGCAGGGAAACTTATTAAAACCGCCTCGGAGACCCATCAGGAATGCCACCATTTTGAAGTCTCCAATGACCTGCCAGCCGTACTCATCATACTTCAAGGCGTTCAGCAAGGTCTTGAAGCTGTTGTAATCCTCTTTGAGGTGCACCGAGTGAGCCAGGGGAAGAGATGGGTACTTTTTACCATTATGGAGCAGCATGGCTTTGAGGCTCCTGGATGAGCTGCCAATGAAGAGGCGCCACTCATTCTGGTTACAGGCGATTCCGATTGCCTAGAACAGACTGGTCACATTGCGGCAGAAGCAGAGCCCATCTTGATGGGACTTGGTGAGACCAAGATCTCTGATCAAGTCGTTGAGGTATTTTTGCTTGGGGTAGTATGGGTTTCTCTCCTCAGCTCCACCTCTGAAATTGTCATCTGGATCTGCAACGTCTTCCTCGCTCTCTGACTTGCTGCTCTCTTCTAAAGACGGCTGCTCTCTCTCTGGAGGAGTGGGTACTGGGAGCTCATAGCAGTGTGGCACCGGGACGATGGATGAAGGAAGGTCCGGATACATGATAGCAGGTACATTCTTGCCAGTCCGACGTTTGGAAGTGTCCACCATGCAGAAGTAGCAGTTGCTTGAGTAGTCAGTGGGTTCCCGCCAAATTATTGGGATAGCGAACTTCATGGCTCTCTTTTCCCCTCTGTATCATCCTACAAAAATACATTTATTTCACCCATGACTAATGTGTAAGAGATTCTCGCAACATTTTTCATATATGCAGCCTCATGATGCCATCTCAGAAAAATGCACATATGTATCCACTTAGGCAGCTGGAACTAAACTGACCTGGTGGGCTTAAGGCCCCTGTATTTATACTACTATTTATATTACTGGAAAGTTCTAGAATGTTTTAGAAGTTACTCCAAGTTTACTCACGCTGAATCTATCTGGAATGTTCTGGAAAATAGGTAAATTCAAAAATATCACTGTCCTGGTCACAAAAGCAAAGTTTTTCTGTACTTTTGAGGCATAAGCAATTAGGAAAAAACACTTTCTACCCAGGAACAAAAATAATTTTGTTACACAGTGTTATCACCGTTTGGGTTTAAGGATTTGATCCAAAAAGTGTATTGTAATGTGCAATTGTTTGATGTGTAATTAATGTTTGCTGTGTAATTAGTTGATATGTGATCATTTGACGTGTGATTATTTGATGTGTGATTATTTGATGTGTGATTGTTTGATATGTTATTATTTGATGTGTTATTGTTTGATGTGTGATTGATTGATGTGTTATTGTTTGATGTGTTATCGTTTGATGTGTGATTGTTTGATCATCTCCACTGACATCGCCACCCCACGTATTCAAATCGACTGCTGTCTCTCCGTGTTGTTAGTGAGCACCTATTAAGGTCATCGTGGAACGTACGTGGGGGGAGGGGGGGGTCGAGACAGCAATATGCATGCCGGTCCACCTTTTCTAAAGCCAGGTAGAGATATCTAAGAGTGGAAGCGAAACGATGCCGGTAATGCAGCAGAGGGCCCTATCCAGGGTGCTACCTGGTGCGTTCTTTAAGGGTCACATCACACACTTCTGCTCCTGTCCCTTCACTGGCTCCCTGTCCGTACCCCGTCTTGATTTTAAGATTCTCTCGCTGGTGTTCAAGGCCTTAAATGGACGTGGTACTCCCTACACTCATGACCTCCTTCAGACACGTATATTCCATCAAGATAATTAAGATCTTCAGATTGTACATTGCCCACTGTCACCACGGTCTAGGCTTGACACTTGGGGGAGAAGGTGCCTTTGCAATTGCGGCACCTGAACTCTGGATTTCGTTGCCCCTTCGAGGTCAGGACTTCCGAGACATTTACAAATCTCGACTAAATCATATCTGTATACAATGGCTTTCTCTCTTTACTTATTTTTAAACGTCTTTCTCACTTCTTATTTCCTTGGTTGATGTTAAACTGTCTCTGCCTTTCCATGCATAGCGCTCTCAGAACGATTAACGGCGCTTTTTAATTTATTGTATGTATGCTGAACTTCCTTTGCACCGTACGTAATTGGAGGTGCGGGGAAAGGACAACTAACGAAACACGAAAAAAATCAGTTCTGAAGAAACGAGCTTTCAATCCAGATTCAAAAGTACGCGGCTTTCTAAATATCAGAAGGAAGAGCGTTCCGGACTGCAGCAGAAGCGCATCTAAAAACGTGCGATGCAGTGGCTGGTCAATCCCAACGGGGCCTCGAAATCACTCAATCCGGCTCCGCAGGTCCCTTCCCCGTGCCCTGACGACTCCCAAAGGTCGTTTCCATTTCGGCTACATTATACGAGTGGAAATCGAGTAGCTGTGTTAAGAAAGCGAATTAAAAACACCAGCTGATTTTGCTAGCAGCTGCACAGTGAGACACGGACAAGTAATCTGCCATGTTGGCAAGAGCGGCACGATTGACTGAGATTCCATCTCGGACAATTCCTGCAGGAACTCGTGGATGGCTGATTTCCGCCTTTGAATCTGCATCAACTCAATGGGATCCGTGCAGGGATTATGTCATATTGAAGAATCGTGCAATTGAATGGAATTATATTTCAATTTCTATCACGAATAGAGCACCATCCGATTTGGTTGTGCACACGAGCTTAGCATCTCTGATTCCAGCCAGCTGGATTGGTGACTCTGGCCGTTTCCAGTTGGCCAGAATAACATTGCAAATTATTTCTGATGCCTCCAGTACGGAATTGGCCCCATTACACCTGATTCTGTCATGGCGTTCGGACAAGAAGGGAGGGCTCATGGGACCATGACGACCTGGTAAAGGCAGCCCGGGTATGGTCTTGAACAGCACCCAAGTATGGTCGAGATGTACGGAGCAGCTAATGTATCGCCAAGGATACATACACCCGTAGCTGCCACGTGTATGTGCTATGTTATAGCCAAGGCTACGTGTACACGTAGCTGCACCACGTGAATATGCTATGTTATAGCCAAGGCTAAATAAACACGCAGCTGCACCACGGGGATTTGCTGAGCAATGGCCCTATGGGCCCGAGCATCTTTCCCGCTCCACTGCAAGCAAAATAAATAAAACACCTAAACGATCACAGATAAACTCTCAATTTCACGAATCGCTCTTCGTTGCGAACACAAATGGACAATAAACGGGCAAATAAAAAAAACGATTGGGTTCAAAGCGGCGATCACGCCACGCGGGATTGATCCGCTGTCCCTCGCCGCACATCTTTCCGGGGCTCGGTGCCCTCAGGTGAAATGCATTGGCCGGGTTCGCTGCCTCAGCGCGGTGCATTTGTTATAATGCATCGTGCCCACTTGGACGAAGAAGACCTTTAAAAGATTAACTTTACCCTTTCAGAAATATGCCCTCTGCTCAACCCTTCCCTTCTTGTTCCTTCGGTGCCGAAGGTGGGTTGGGGGTAGGGGGGGGGGCAAAACCCAAGGCACCACAAGGATCCCTCCGACCTGTGATTCATTACTTCCGCTCACTCCCCCGTGTAGAATAAAATGCTGCACCCTGCCCGCCTGGCAGCGACGTCGAGGCTACAGAGGTAAGGAGCTGCAACCTCGTCGTCCTCCCTCCCCCACCTTTTGCTGGACATTCTCAGCGCACCCGCCGGCGACGTTTCGCTTCCACGCGCCCGTGAACGTTGCAGAGGCGGAGCCCAAGAGGCGCACGTGCGTCTCGCAGCGCCCTCCGGTCGACGCGTTTCGTGCCGCATTCAGCTCAAACCCCCCGCGACGTCGGCAGAGCGTCGCGGGAGGCGAGCCCCCTCGCGGTCGGAGCGTGCTGACGTTCACCAACATTCTAGAAGTGTGCCCAATGGTAACGTGATGCGATGAGGTGGCTGTTTTTTTTAATTCTCGCCTCCACCCCCCCCACATCAATGGTTGTGAGCCGGTTGTAACTCATGCAGGCTTGCGCCCTGTTGGCACGAGCCGAGGTCCCCGCTCTCGCTATCACACACACGCACGCACGTGTCCCCCTTTAATACAAAGGCAAAACGAACACAGATGCCTCGTATAGTCTGTAACAGACTGTTGGGGCAAGTGCTGTTAGCGAGCGTCTATGAAGGCCAGCACAGCGCACGAGGGGGTGGGTGGTCAACACCACGCCCCGCTGCCTTGAGTACCTGGTGTGATGTTTACACATCGCATTTGAGGCTCAGTCGACCTCGGGGAGGCCTAGGACCGGTTCAGATAATCGTCACTGGTGTTGGTGGCCGTGAACGGGGATCAAACTCGGGTCGCTGTGTTCGTAGCGCAGTGCGCTAGCCCCTACACTACCGCTCCCCACAACAACAATAACCGTTGTGCCAGGCCATGTGCACCTTTAGGCCTCGTGAAGTGTCGAACGCCTGCTGGCAGGAGGTCACGGGGCAGACCCAGGTGCCACGGGTCGACTGACTGAGATGACCGAGATGGCTGGCTGATGCACTACCTGTGCCCCTTACTGTGCCAACTTGCTGTCCTTTAGCCACCCGGCGCTCCGCTCGTTGTTGTGAGCGTCGCTCCTCCGCCCTCTGTCGTTGTTGGAGGGCGACTGCCTCCAATTGCGCAGTAGTAGCGTCCTTCACGAGCCTCCTCCACAGAGGCCGATCTTGACACCGCTGGTACCAGTCATTGGCAAGTCCACTCAGCTCCACATCCTCCTGTACCACGTAAATCCATCTCTTCTCTAGCCCGTGCCACGCCCGTTTAGCCCCCTCGATCCGGCCAAACAAAAGCTGTTTGGTCATGCGGTGATTGGGCATGCGGGCTATATGGCTCAGCCAACGCAGCCTTGCCTGCCGGAGGAGCTCACCTATGGGACTTTGTCCAGATCTTTCGAGGATTTGTGAGCTCCTCACACAATCCAGCCTGCAGGTAAAACCCAGGATTGATCGTAGGCAGGCCAGCCTAATTGTTTATAACCGGCAAAGATGTTACATTAGGGGGGTCCACGTTTCGCAAGCTTAGAGAAGATAATGCCGCTCGACTGATTTGGAGTGAGACCTCTGCTGTTAAACCGGAGCCGGTCATGAGCACACTGCCCAGGTATGGGAAACTCTCCACTCTCTCCACAACTGCCCCATCACCGATTTGGAGTTGTGGGAGTGGAGTGCCCGATGGTACAAAATACCCAGGCAGATGCTTCGTTTTGGTGTGGCTGATGGTAAGGCCCTACCTCTTAGTGGCACACTCCAGTTTCAGCAGCAGCGCCTCCAACTCCTCCTCTGAGTGAGCTGCAATTACCAGGTCATCGGTATATATAACATGCTTGACCAATAGGGAGCCATCCCTTGATCACACCCGGGCATCGACCAGCCTCCCATTGTATCTGTACCAGATGGAAATTCCTCCGGTACAGCTGCTGTAGGCTTCACGAACTACGTGGTCGAAATAGATGTTAAATAATGTTGGAGTCAGAGGATAACTCTGTCGCACCCCAAAGTGTACAGGGAAAGGCTCTGACTCCCAGCCACGTAGTTTTACCCAGGCCCGCTCACCATCATGAAGGTCCTTAATGATCGTGAGCAGAGGGTCAGGGACTCTGACAGCACGAAGAACAACCCAGAGCCCAGGCCTACTGATGGTATCATAGGCCTTGACCAGGTCAATGAAGCAAAAATGTAGGTCTTGTTGGAATTTCCTACACCTTTGCAATAGCGGACGGACAGTAAAATATGACGTCGGTGCAGGACCGCCCTTTCCTGAAGCCGCATTGGGGCTCCACAAGCCTCTTCTCAGCTTGCCTATCAAGGCGATGTTGAATAATCCTTGCCAAGAGCTTTCCCGACACACTGAGGAGTGAGATGCCCCTGTAGTTGTTATAGTATGTGCGGTCCCCCTTCTTAAAGAGGGGGACCACCAGGGCATCCTTCCAATCCTGCGGAACCCGTCCAGTGGCTCAGACTGTTGTTATGATGTCATGAGGGGCAGTCTGCGCACAAACACCACCATCCCTCAGCATTTCGCTTGGGAAATCATCTCTGCCCAGTGCCTTTCCTGGTCTCAGACTCTGGATCGGCTTCAGTACTTCCTCAACGCATGGCACCTCAACCAGCCACTCACAGGGGGTGACTTCCTCCTCCAATGTTTGAGGCACTGCAGCCTCAGCAGGGTCATCCCCACTCTGTCCCATGATGTTTTCCAGGCTGAGGGATTCCCCTTCCCCCAGGACCTCACAGAAATGCTCAGCAAATCTGCAAACCTGTTCCTGGGGGTCAGAGATTAGATCACCGTTCTTTTCCCTAATGATGGTAATAGGTGTGGCGCTGCAGGTTACTTTTTTGATGGAGTTAAATAGGGATTTGTGATAGCGGTCCAATGAGGAAAACCTCATCTCATCAGCAACCCGCGACCATCACCCATCCTTGCAGCGCCTCACAGCTCTCTGAACCTCCGAGCGAAGGCTGCGGTAAGCCTCCTCATTATCTGACGTGGGATGCTGCAGCCGATGAAAGTGGGCCTGTCGCTTTTTCTCAACCATCCTAAACACCTCTGTCAGCCAGGGTCTCTGGGGAGGTCTGGACCGCGTACCCAAAGCAGCCATTGCAGCTGCATGAGTCACAGTCCTAAACCTCGCCCATTTACCTTCGACAAAGGGAGGAGTGGGGGACGATGCCAACCCCAGCCGCAAGCGATGATGAAATTCTCACTTGCAACTTCCATCAGCTAGCTGAGACCAGGCCACCGTAGGTTGGAATGGGGTCCTGGGTGTACACCCACCACCGGAGTGGAAAAATGGCAGGCACATCTTACAGATGACAAGTCGATGGTCCGAGGGCAGATCAGCTCCACGGTAGGTCCTAGTGTCAAGGACATGGGCTCGCATCCACTGGTCCATCACTATGTAGTCCAGCAGATGTTCTTGCTTGGACCCGGCATGCATCCATGATGTTGTGTGGATGCGCCGATGCCGGAACAGCATGTTGGTAATTACAAGCCCATGGGCTGCACAAAAATCTAGCAGCCTCCTGCCGTTGTTATTGAGCTGACCTGGCCCATGCCTTCCAATCACTCCAGACCATGTGCCAGCATCATGACCAACTTGGGCATTGAAGTCACCCAAGAAGATGACTTTATCCCGAGGGGCCACTTTAGCCAGCACCTGTGACAGGAGGTCATAGAAGGCATCTGACTTATCGGCCTTGCCTGCATCCCTCCACGGATGTTCGTCTTAGGTGAGGGCATAAGTAACCACGACCACCACTCCTCACCTCCGGTTGATGGGAAGGTGAGCCCAAAGTAGCCTGGGGCTTACAGCTTCCCACACCTCACCGCCACGCTTCCACGTCCCCTTCATTCTTTTGTTCAGAAGAAGAGCCACACCCTGTTGTTTCGCAGTCTCCTGCCCCGAGTAGAGGACTGTCCATCCCTGATGGTGGCAGGAGCCAGAGCCGGTGCACCGGACCTCCTGAATGCCACAGAGATCCAGGCAGTACCGGTCCAGCTCCCTACAGAGGAGTGGCAGCTACTCCTCCATAGTGAGCGTTCGAACATTCCACGTGGCCACACGTAGTGGCTTTTTGAAGTTTCTGGAGGAGCCCCGAGGGTAAAGATTCAATCTCCTGGCTCCGCCAGATGGGGTTTGGCCAGGAGACGTCATAGACGCCTGTCCCCCGGAGCCTCCGGCACAAGCTTATTAATTAGATATTTTTCACGTGGTTTAGTGGCAATTTATTGAAGGTGGATGGGTTACCAGCCCCTCGCACCCGTCCATAGCCCCAATTTAGCCGCTGTGGTGGTCACAAACACCCCGAGGGGAAAGGCCAATCGGAATTGTCCCTCCCCCCAAGGCACTGTCCACAACAACGTTGCCTGTCCGGCACCACGGGGAGGTAGGGGGTTGTTTTGCCACAATACACATACACACACGTGCAGACTCTACCATGGACATGCCAAGCACTCGTCCTTTGTAGTGGTATTTGCACGTCAAATACATTTTGTCTAAAATGTTTTGATGCACTCACTGCGAGAGCAAAATAGCCCTGTGCGCTCCCCACATATGTGAGAGGCATGCAAAAAGCAATTCAAAACACACACCGAAGCTAATTCTGACATACACTATAAAGGAGGTTATGGGTTTAACTACGGGTGTATGTTTGCACATGCATTTCCCCAGGGTACTTATATATATATTATTTTGTGGTGCCACGGTCCTTTTTTAATATTCCGTAATTTTCCGCTGGAGCTCATAAACATTAGCAGGCCTAGAAAATATAATGTAGAACAACCTTTAAACACTTTAGAAATCTGACAAAGCTGCACGTGATTTAAATTGGCGAAACATGTAATAATCGTACCATATTAAAATATGCACGAAATCATATTTTAGGATAAACAAATGAGGGAAAGAATTAGCAGTGCTGCTTGCCAGGGCTTCGAGTACAGACTTAAACTCAGATGAAAGCAATAAAACAAGATTCATGGACCAGTAAATGTGAATTTAAGGTCTGCTGGTCATTTAGCCATCAGAACCAAGTTCTCAATACACACACATACACATGACAAGGGGCATGCGTGGATTTGGGCTCCGTTACAATTTTGAGGTGGCAAAATCCTTCCTGAAATGGCACGATGGTGTACAAAAAACTTCGTCATGCAGATCTTCAGAATCATTAAGCACCTTTAAAATTAATCTAAAAACGTACTTTTTTTAAACTTGCTTTTGATTAGGATTCTCTTAATGTGTTATTTGTATTATGCCTTTGCTAGAAATATGTTACGTGATTTTATTTTGCCTACAATTTCACTTTTATTGTTCATGTCTGTAAAGCACTATGTATTGCATTTTTTTGCACGAATAGTGCTATTGAAATAAAGTGTGATTGATTGACTTTTGACTTGAAACTTTCGTAACTGCAGGAATTCATATTTTTTGTTTCTTTCGGAAAAGTCACGTAGATAGAAAAATAAAAATAAAGTGAATAAAAATTATGAAAATTAAACAAAAACCACGACGTTTCGATCACAACACGAGCGATCGTCTTCAGAAGGAATATGGGGGAAGGCCACAGAAGGCGACCGCTTTGAAAGTCTTCAAAAAAGTGAGCATGGCACAAGCGCTTTGGCGGGGGCATGGAACATGCATGGCCACGTAAACAACGCGCCAACGGTGTCAGAACGAAGTGGGCGGGGCATATGTGCCCTGGGGTAAGGTAACAAGAAAACACAAATCAAGTCATGAGCCAAAGTGGTTGAAGGACATCTTTCCAAGGATTGCTGAGTTTGTACCCATCCTCTCGGTTCAAATTGTGTCTGTGTCTCTATATATGGATGGCTTCACGAACGAATCTTTATTGATAGCCAGTGAGCTTGCAAAGTACCATTGTCTTAGAGAAATCAATTTCGTGTGAGCCAGCCGCATTAAAATAATGATCAGCCACGCAGAAGTATTGGTCCTACCGTGTTTCAAATCTGCCTTGTGCTCACGAACACGGTCCGAGACACGTGGCTTAGTTTCCCGTTGATCGCGACATCCGTGGCTTCACGCTGTCGTTGGTTTGAGTTGTTCATCCAGCGAAGATCACCGACTATCGTTGCCGGACAAGCAGGTCGAACCAAGTCACCGGCGCAGTGTGGCGTGGCTCAAGGAAGCCCGCCGGGGGGCCCGGTGCTCTGGTGCCTCCTCCACGCCGCTGATGTCGTTAACATTCCCACGCTGATAACACACAGCTCATCGTTCACTCTGCAACTGCACATCGACAGCCTTCAACCACAGTGGGTGTCGTCCAGTTGTCTGAAGCTAAATGCAGACAAAGACTCTGGCCAGCTTCCAGACATCAGCTGGCTGAGAGGTGACGGTTAAACCGTCGCCCGAGGTGGTGCAGCTTCCCCGTCATCCTCGACAGGGGAGATAGATGACGTTTGCTGTACACGTCAGGCGGTTGCCGAGCAAGTGATTTTACCATCTCCGGCAACTGCGCTCAAAACGCCGCGTACACCCGCCACCGACGCAGCAGTAAGCGCGGACAACTCGTGGCGTCTTCGGCCCGAGCACCGCACCCTTCACCTTCGTCTCCTTCGGTCAGCTCTGCACGCCCGACGACGCACGCCTCTCGTGGCGCAGACGCAGGTTGCGATGCCGCGTCACAGCCACTCTCCGTGAACGAGCCTGCACACTGCATTGGCTGCCGGTCCGGCAGAGGAATCTGCGTTTACCCGTCAACAAGCCTCCATGCCAAACTGCAGCGATCATACTCGTTCGAAATGCGCATGTTACCGGTTTTCCGCCAATGCCCCGTCGAAATCAACGTGGGTCGGCAAAGCGCAAGGTGACTCCAATCGTCCCGCGCACCGAGACATTGGCATGCGGTGCCCACAGATTTGTTTGCAGTGTTCTGGCCCCATCTCCGTGGAACTCGCTGCCGGTCACTACCTGCGATTTGTTAGCAACTTCTCAGCCGGTTTTGACTCGAGACGGGTGTGTCCTGTCAAGCCTTACAAAGCGCGGCCGTAGCCCCTTTCCGTGAGTGCCGTTGTGCTTGAAGAATGTCCCAAAATATTTCCTGCAGCGTAGACTGAAACAGAGGGTTTATTGCTGTGCGAGTCGAACTCCTTTTTCACGGTACAAAGGAACACACTCGAGTGTGTTGGGCGAGAGAGACACTGATTTAAATGACACCACACATCGTTCTATGGCGTCAACTTAGCGGGAACAGTTGCATAATAGGACGCAATGCTCCTTGAGGCTCTGCTGCTGAGGGTTTCTGGCGAGCGGGGCCCAACGTTGCTTCTGCGTTAATCGGTGCAACGTGTGATCTGGGCCTCGTTTCCCTCAACTGGACCACAGCCAAACCTCACAAAACATCCAAGAGGCGCAGCCAAATCACGGGCGAAAACGAATGCCGGTGCAGTCTGCTCCTTATGAGAACCAATTGCACTGATTGGAGATTTGGAAGCACAGGAAACGTCCAGGTGATTTATAGAGAACATTATAGACACATTATAGACACATTGCCTGCTGTGATGGCAAGTTAATACAGGAAGAACCCTGGGCTGTACCCACCTCCTGAATGGAATGGAACCCCGCTGACAGGTATAAATTGCATGATTGACCTCCCACAAGTAATGGAATCTTCCGATCTCCACGAGGGCACATGCATTTAAGTAAATTGCTTTTGAGATTTTTTTTTTTTACAAATATCTCTCATTTTACATTCCTCGCTCCGCCATATGAAACATATATGTACTAGCAATGAAATAGGTTTTTTTCCCTTTCTGCAGACCACTTAAATTTACAAACTATGGCACGTCAAATTCCTAAAACATTTCTGGACTAAATCGGGGCTCTTGATTAAATGAGGAAATGCGGCCTTGCTCGTTTCAATCCTAAACCCCTAAATCCACCACAGCATTTTTCATTACAATTAGTGGCCACCCTAGATCCCACGCTTGATTGATAATGATTGATGCTGCCTCTAGCCGATTGGCAAACCTTGTTCCCCCGGTCTTAGAGTACAAACTCCTGGAGACTTTGCTGCTTTTAACCTTTACCCCCATGGCTTTGGCTTAATTTGGCAAATAACAAAATGATACTCCGTATATGTACTGTATCGTTCCGAGATGTCAGGAAGACGGTTGGCTATTCAATGTGTTAACTGCCGTATTCTGTGATGACATTGGTGAGCAAATATTGTCTTTTGAAGGAGACTAACATTGTATGTGTTGCAATATCGACCCGTAAAGCCGGGCAGTAATGTGTATTGTTGGATTGCATCACGCGTCGTAAATGTGAATTAAAAAAAAGTTTCGAGCAACTTTTATTGTACAACAGTGTCACAGGGTACAGGATATGCCCTTAGCAGGCCTGATTCTGTTGATTCGACTCAGAACGTCTAAATTGGTTTACCTGCTTTAAAAAAAAGTAGCTTTGATTTTCCAATGGTCCAAAAGACCCATAGGTTGATGAACTAACAATATATGCACAGTATTTTTACACGGACTGGATGTTTTACGTGTATATCATACATTTGTGTTTACTTGAAATTGGCACACATTCGTCGTACGATGCTCTGTGTCCGAGGGGATTTCATATGCTTCTGTCATATCACTTTACACTGCATTTCCATCACATGGCTCCGATTTTATGCATTTTCCTGTTAATCTCAAGCTTTCCTTTTCGAAGCATCCAATATTTTCCCAGTGTCAGCAGCACACACACTCATTGTTAATTGTATGACAGCTCTACTAACCAACAACATGAGGAAACCTTTACATTACCATATGGTAGCCCCCTCTCTACCACCCCCTCCCTTATTTTTCCCCCACCCATGTTGTGTTTATTAAAATAAAAGAACGGCCAACAATGTAAAATAACAACAATGATTTATCTAAACAAAGACGCGCACGACCTTCAAAGCCGGGCAGTATGTTTATGGCTGGAATGTATCACGTGCCGTAAAATGTGAATAAAAAATTTAATTTGGCAAAACTATTATCTCAAACTTGATTTGAAACTTTCGTGACTGCAGGAATCCATACTTTTTGGTGTTTTCGGTAAAGTCACGTGGGTAGAAAATAAAATAAATCACGACGTTTCGGGCGCAACACAAGCGTCCATCTTTCTCACCTGATGATGGACGCTTGTGTTGCGTACTAAACGTTGTGATTTATTTTATACCTACGTGACTTTACCGAAAAAAACAAAAAGTATTATCTCAAAATGAAGCATTCTTGAAATGCTAGGTTAAATTACAATTGGTCAGAAAAAAATGTCGTTTTAAAAAAAAAATCTCTCAAACCAATGAATTTCCACGACAGGGGCCACGGGGAGAATGGGGTTGTGATCCTATCCCCTACGCCT
Source organism: Lampetra fluviatilis (assembly GCF_964198595.1). Taxonomy (NCBI): domain Eukaryota; kingdom Metazoa; phylum Chordata; class Hyperoartia; order Petromyzontiformes; family Petromyzontidae; genus Lampetra; species Lampetra fluviatilis. The sequence continues at coordinate 2,476,058 of NC_136276.1, read as the reverse complement.
TGATGCTCTGTGCCACAGGGAGTGACCTGCGCTGTTGGGAGACCCCGCGCGTCGTGCTGGCTCTGCTAATCACCGCTCGCAGTTGTCACCACGATCTGGCAGGCACCGATGATGTCTCCAGGTTTTGGGTTAGGGTCACCCTGGGCCTCGACCAAAAAAAAATCGCTGGGCGGATAAAAATAAAAACTGTGAAAAATAAATGTAGGGTACAATTGTAAAATGGGCACGCGATTGTCATTCAAAGTTAAATAATATTTGTGAACATGATTTGAAGTAAAAAAGAAAACCTAGCGATTAATCGAAGTAATAGTGTTTTAAAATTAACACTGCGCCTTATGTTATTTGTTGTCACAAGAGACCTACTGTTATCACCTCATTAGGTCACGAGGAGTACGTATTATATTTGTGCAATCTAGTACGCACTCGTTACAAGCCTTCGCGAATGATTGAATTGACAAAGAAAATAACTTAAACATAACTAAAACCAACTGATATGCTGTTAAATTGCGGGGAACGAGACTAAGGTAATTTTACGGAAATCGTGCAGATAAATATACTATCGTCATAACGCTTCCTGGAGAGATTAAGCCTCAGTGTCACGTGTGGTCACGGGCATGGCGCTTCATTAGCCTTTAAAAAAATCGTGCATTTTTCATGCATATTGCTATGTTCCTATTGACAGATTAAATTTACTTAAGCAATTATTATTTTTCAATTATTATTTTTCCCACCGAAAAAACGGATTTGCCTGGTCATTCATTTGACTACATAAGGGCTCGATAGTGAACTTGATGGTTAACCATTTTTCCTCATGTGTGGCTCCTGGTTTTCACTCGGCATCCCGTAAGAATTCACCGTGTCTTCTTTACACTCGGCGATGTTACGTAATTTCCTCTCTCTTCCTCCTGCCTCATTTTTTTCGGGCAGTCGCATTCCGGCCAATTGAACCTCTGCGCTAAAGCAGAGTTATTGGAGCTCTGAAAGCTCAAGTTTAGATTATACAAACAACATTTCTGTTTCTTTGCCATGCAAAAAATAACGTGTGGAGTTTGGCAGCACGTCTAATTAAAAGGATGCTTAACTCTATATTTTTTAAATAACGCATCGGCATTCAGGTTATTTGAAAACGTATCGTAAAATCTACGTGAAAATGCAAGATAATAGCATTGAGTGTCAAAAGAAAACAATGCAGACGCAGTTCATCATTTCCAAAGCAAGACAGATTTTTTAAAAATCTACAAAAAAAAACCAACAATCATATTATTCACTTCAAAGAACAATGCTCTTCCCTTGGCCCTTCTGTTCGTTCGCCAAAAAACAAACATCGACTACAAAAATAAATTGTGGACGCACGGGATGGAAGTGTCTGCCGATCCATCACGCCGAGTATCTTGTCATGAAGGAGGCTGCTTTTTGCGTCCCTCCATCACACCGGGATCAATATTTCATTTCGCGCGACGTCGCCGCCGCCACCACCGCTGCCGCCGCTGATGATGATGATGAGGACGATGATGATGACGACGATGATGACGACGACGACGACGACGACGATTACCACGACGACGACTTGTGCTCCAGAGCCGGATTAACTATTTATTTATTTTTGCCGGCCCCATCGCGGAGCGGCGGTGGCAGTGGTGCGACGCTCGCTCTGCTCACGAGGGTTTTTTGTTCGTTCGCAAACAAATCTCGCGGAGAAACGACAAAATGCGACGCGGGGTTCGTGCGTGGGTCGCAGGGCGCTGCGTGGATGCTCGCCGCCGGCATCGCTGCGCGCGGGCAGCGATGCACCGTCAGGGCAGCAGCTTGTCCGGGTGACGGCCGCAACAAACAGAAAAGGGCCACGCCTCTGTGCTTCAAATTCGAGGCTTTTGTGGAAAAAAGCGGTAACAAACACGACAAAAAAGGGTCAAACTCTTTACACGAATTACTCCGCAAAACTATTACCCAGACATTCTAATTGCATCATCAATTATCACCGGTCCCTCCGCTCGCTAAATATGATCCCGCGCATAAATCACGGGCACTAATTGAGTGCGCGGCGAGCATATTCTTTTCCAGTTAGGGTGACCTCATGATTAACATTTTATTTCTGTCAACGGTGGTGGTGGGGTGGGGGGAGAAATTCTACATGAAGGGAGAACGCAGCAAACGTTACCCGCTGGCGGAACATCGTTCCGGTCACGCTGACCACGGGGATGGCATGTGTGTGTCACTGTGTGTGTCACTGTGTGTGCCCACACCGTGACGCACACATGCAGCTCCATCGGATGGCATCAATAAGCTTTCCACTCTAATCACGTGGTGGCATTGTTTGTATGCAAATATACATATTCACCACTCGTATATTTTACTAGCACCTTGTTTGTGAAATTTTTAGTTGGTTTTCCAATGCGTCACCCAACCCCCCCTCCCCCAATCCCAACAGTCTGACCAACGAGATGTTCTTATGGTCAACCCGTAAAGAGCAAACCAACTCTTCATCGTTATCGTAAGAGTCATCATCACCCTAACCTCTCCCTCACCACCCCCAAACCCACGTTCATCACGCTGCTGGGACGGTCTCAGACAATTGAAAGAAGAAGGCACGTATATTTAATGTAAGTAAATACATATTCTTGGTTCTTTCGGTAAAGTCACGTAGAAGGGAAATAATAAAATAATAAAAATATTAAACAATAAAATTCTCACGACGTTTCGACTGCAACACAAGCAATCATCATCAGGTGTGAAATCCACAGCAAGAAAACATGTTCACACCTGATGATGATTGCTTGTGTTGCAGTCGAAACGTCGTGAGAATTTTATTGTTTTATATTTTTATTATTTTATTATTTCCCTTCTACGTGACTTTACCGAAAGAACCAAAATATGAATCCCCTGCAGTCACGAACGCTTTAAATCAAAATGTAAGTCAATACAATTTGAGGTGACTCAGTAATCAGAGCGGTGAGTCAGCACCGCTGACAGCCCGAGTTTGTCTCTGGGTATTAGCCACCCGCGCAGAGAGTTGATGGCCTCAGGCTCATCACCAATTAGTTACATTTCGGGGTTTCACTTAATTCGGCAAAAAATAAATTGCGCCGCTGGGATTTTAAAAGTTAATTTGGATTGACTCATATTCTTGGTTCTTTCGGTAAAGTCACGCAGAAGGGAAATAATAAAATGATAAAAATTAAACATAATATAATACAATTCTCACGACGTTTCGGCCACAACGCAAGCAGCCATCCTCAGGTGAAGAAACAGAGCTGTCGGATAGACACTGAACACAGGACGCTTGTGTTGCCTCTGAAAAGTCGTGATTTTTATTGTTTTATTTTTATTAATTTTAATTTAATTTTTTACCTACGTGACTTTACCGAAAGAACTAAGAGTATGAATCCTTGCAGTCACGAAAACTTCAAATCTAGAATTGAACACAGTGTTCATTAAGACGCTGTCTTTCCGACGGCTCTGTTTCTTCACCTGATGACGGCTGCTTGCGTTGTGGCCGAAACGTCATGAGAATTTAATGTTTTATTTTTATTATTTTATTATTTCCCTTCTACGTGACTTTACCGAAAGAACCAAGAATATGAATCCCTGCAGTCACGAAAGCTTTAAATCGAAAAATGGGATTGACTCCTCATCCGACACACTTCAATTCTGTAGCTGGGAGTGGGGCAAAAAAACCCCGTCACTTTAAGGGATTTCAGAAGCAGGTCCATGAAGTATTTGTCCACAGGCCATTCTGTAACATTGGCAGGTGCACTGCTCATGACGAGACGCTGATGGAGTACAATTGTAGAGGGGTGGGGGGGGGATAGAAACAATATATCGTAACATGAGCAAAGCTTTTTATATGCATAACCAAACTGACACATGTGATAAAGATATACTCTTAATTGAATAAAGGGATTTCTCTTTTACACACTCACGTGTAATGAGACACCAAAACCACAATGGAGCATAGCGTTATCTCTATTTATAAAACAACTCTCAAGCCTAATTGGTTTCCAGGTTCATCAAGCGCGCTTGCGCGTGCTTTTGAGCTTGCCTGTCAGGTGATTTTCTTTACGTACGCATCATTTGCCAAGTCGGGTGTCGAGTGAACCGTTTGCCTGCGGCGAGAGCGACACTCGAGAGCGACTGTCCGTCCACGAAACGAACAAAGATGTGACAGCTGCCTTTCCGGGGCACCCGCGTCTCAGAGCGTTGAGCCGCAGGCCAAAAGAAAAAGCGAAATCTCCTTCTAGATTTGAAGCTTATATACAAACACGGACATAATTTCAACCGTGATGATGGTTACAAACTGAGTAATCATTGGAAAGATGTGATTAACCATGCAAAAAACATTTAACTACACTTATTTGGACCATCTTATTTGACAGACAACTATTACAGGTTATTGATAGACGGCCAGGCTTGTTTTACCATGTTTAGTTGTTTCTTTTTTCACACTATTGTTATGTAGGCCAAGTTTAGTCACAAACCGTACCTCTCCATAACAAAGGCTCAGCCTCTTAAGCCTCACCTTACCATATTAATAAAAAGTGTGCCGTACTTGGCCCTTCCCCCCTCTCCAACCATTATATATACGGAGTGGTAGCTCTTGTAATCTCTCATTTACTTGATACAGCTGTCGTGGCTGTGACGGTTCTACCTGAAGACGGAAGCTTGTGTTGCCTCCGAAACGTCGTGATTTTTATTTTATTTTACTTTTATTAATTTTAATGTTTTACCTACGTGACTTTACCGAAAAAACCTAAGAATACGAAATCTCCTTCTTGCTGCGCTCCCACGGCCATTGCGAGTCAGATCCGAGCCGTTGGCGGCCGGCCCAGTCGTGGTGTGGTGCCTCAACACGGCTGGCCTCTCGTCATCCAGTGCTTCAAGAGCCGCGGTGTTGTTCTCCACTGCTCCAACTCCGCACCCTTCTTCCCCTGCCTTCGTGACCACGAGGGGAGGCGATCGGCGAAGAACAATTGACAGGGCGGAGGCTATCCAAAGCTAAAATTTGTAATGTTCCACTGTATTTTTATTTTATTCTAACAAAAACACAGCCCTGAAGTTGGTCTAAGCAAGGCATGCAATTGACATCGCGTCGAATGGGAGAGAAACCGCATGTGACAAACACCGGGATTTTGAATGTTTAATGTTCTGGGAAGAATGACAGATTTCCCATCAATTATTGTGTTGACCAGGTTGAAAGCCCACTGCTCTATTATTTATTTATTTCAGTGGTGACCTGGACACACATGATAGCTAATCGAAGTGACCTTGTTATAAGTGGGAACGTTCAGCCAAGCAATATAAACGCATGTGTCGGTCGAGGGGAATATCAGAGGAGCAACCATGGGGAGAGCAAGCGAACTCCAAATATACAACAAGCATGGCCAGGGGCGGGATCGAAGCCACGACGTCTGCAGATCAGGCGAGGAAGATAGCATCTTGCCGCCACCCCCATCAAAGCGACTTAAAAAAACAAACAGAACAATCTCAGGAAAGCCAGGACAGGTGTCAAAGCAACTTCTAATGAGGACACATTCGTTGGCAAGGGAGGCGATACAATCCAACCATCTTTGCAGTTCAGTTCAGGAACTCACAATTCGTGCAGCAGCAGCGCGTTCCTCTCGCGGGGCTCGCCACGTGACGTGAGCGTTTGCCAGAAGCTTCCACCGCGTGGGCCGGCGTGACGCGCGGCCTTCTCGTGCGGGGCAGGCCGGAGGGGGGCACATGTTGTCAGGATAACGAGGGGTGGCTAACGAGAAAGCCTTTGCCCTCCTCCACGATGAAGGTCGCGTGAAAGACGCCGCGTGTCTCGCGCGGCGTGAGCTCCCAGGATGGGTTACAGACGACGGGGGGGGGGAGAGGTGGGTGCCCACCGCTGTCTGTTTTTAGCTCTGCTCAACCCGGCGCTCGGTGTCAAATCACCATCGATCCCGAGCCCCCCCCCCTCCCCTTGTGCCCCCATAATGCCGATAGATCCGAAAAGCGGCACGAGTGACCTTGTCACGGGGGCTTGGACAAGAACACCTGCGCAGAGCGGAATGGGAGAGGGATGTCGGTGGGAGCGCGCTACGGGGGCGAGGCGCACGAGAGGGGCAGCCGTGCCACGTCAAGAAATCGTAAAACTACAGAGCCCTATAATAATAGGTTTTAACACTTTCAGGCAATAATAAACCATATTTGTGTAAAAATGTAAAAATAAACTAACTTGAACTTTTTGCAAGGAATCATGTCTGCATTAACCACATATACGTGTGGTGAACATGCAAACGAAACATGCTCTGGTAGTATATGATGATACATTGTCTTTGAAACTGATTGGGCCACACCAGAGACAGCTTTCTTTAGAGCCTCGTCGCAAACAGTGTCAGACCAGAGGACGCCAAAAGACGAACAGCACAAAGACAATGCCACTCTCAGGACATTGAGAGCTCGGGGTGAGCAGCTACATCAATGGACCTACAGAGCCCTCTGGTTTTTAACCCAGATCTTGTTTCCGACTGTGCTATCGACGTAGAAACGTGAACTTGGAAACTCTGGAGCCAGACTAAAAGTGCACCACGCCTGTATTCGAGAGTGGCCGTGGAAGATGACATTGCAGGCATCTCGTCCACACATCTTTGAATTGCCCACCGAAGAGCTCCATCGCACGATGGCTGTTTGCACGGTCATTGTTCACCAGGATGAGACCATCATCTCTGTTACACTGAGAGCCCAGTTTAATACTGGTAGGAACCTCCTGGTTACACCAGCCCACAGGGGATTATTGTGTCCGTCGTGCAGGGAGGGAGGGGCTGGGTGGGGAGGGGAGGGTGGGGAGGGGCTGGGTGGGGAGGGTGGGGCTGGGTGTGGAGGGGCTGGTCACCCCGTGGTGCCCTTATAAAACTCAACGTTTAACCTACTCATGCCGGCTTGTGCCCGCCCTCACAGTCGAACATATTTGCTGAATAAACCACGCCGCTGTTGACCCTGGCCATTGACCGAGCAACCCAACGTTCCTACCAGCTCCCTCCGCAGGAATGTGTTAACTAACAGGTGGGCAACACCCAGAGTCGAACCCAGGGTCTCGGCAGTGCTGACTCAGTGCTTTGAGCTCTGGGATTGATCCGGCCACTCGGGCTGTCCCTGACCAGACGCCGTGAGCGACACACAGGAGTGGATTAACCATTTATGCAGTGCAATCGCCAATGTTTTATTCGTGTTGTTGAAGCAGCATCGTGTTTCATGCGCGTGTGTCCCTTCGTTTGAGGCAGGCGGCAGCCTGTTCAGAAGAAACGCCTTTTGTCGAGGCAGATCTGCATCACAATACAGCGGCGAGCACATGGTGACACGCCAGTCGAAATATATTTAACGTAAGACGACAAATTAACAATATCAATAGGTTGCCAATAAATTATAATCCAGTACACATTGAACAAGGCACAGCTTGCGTGTTCAAAGATCTCATTTGCATAGGAGGTATTTTGTCTCAATGAGCCCTCAATGTTTTAAAGATATTGTTGGTGATGTCTCGTGGGATCATCTTGACATAAATGCCGAGCATCACTCCTCCTACCTCCCGCTGACCTTTACTCTATGAAGAGTTGACCGGTTTGTGTGCATTGAATCATTAACTGGACATTCATTCAACAACTTACACTTTTCAGACCGTGCAGGGGATTTGCGCGGCTGTGCTGTGTTTGCACCACGTGGTGTGCAACGCTCGACACAATGCGCACGGTGGCACATCCGCGACGCACATCGGACATCTCAATGACCTCCGCATCATCGAGATTAAATTAGAATTGCCATAAAAAAGACTCCTTTGTCAAAACCAGCATTTTTTCAGCAAGCAAAATAAATCAAGAAAATCATGTTTTCAAATAATGTTGTTTTTCATCATGTTCACCATGATTGCATTTTTCTTGTTAAAACCAATACCATTTTTCAATGGGATTCAACAACAGAAAAGCGTAATTAAATTTTTTAAGCAAAAAAAATCTACTTAACGTTGACAGCTGCTACACCGCTCCACGACCGTGTCATCTCATCTGTGTCATTGCCTATATCACTGGGCCAATGCCTGGCAGTGTTGTTCCCTCAGCGGCGAACCCCAAAAACAGGGGCTCGCGGTCATGTGAAGCACAGCTGGGGTCCGTTGGTGAGAGAGGGCCCTGTCGTCACTCGTTCAGGCACCCCTCTCGCCACTCTCTCGCAAATCTGGCCCAAGCCAGGATCGCCACTCATTGATGGACGCAGCCGCTGTGGGTGTCGCGGGTATCCAGACACCCCGCATATGTTTAGATGCCATTCAGAAGACGCTCACAATATTCTTTGGATAATTTATTTTTCGATCTTTTTGAGCGCGCGTATTTCATCCTTCCACTGGGTGACATAAATGCGATTTTGGTCATGGGACCTTTAAATACACAGAAACGCTAGGACGGGAGGCTCGCTGTTGAGTCAGTAGCCAGTGGCTGCGTAGATTTATGGTGCAGTAAAACTCCACCTAACTGTGAAGTAGGGAGGAAACTTTTCAGATTCTATCTCGAATGAAACTGCTATCCCTCTTGGAACCATTTGGATAGTGTACCGATGGCGTATGTACTGATGGAGAGTGTACCGATGCACATTATAACATTGTGATGTAATTTTGTGGTCTTCTGCAAACTAAGCCAGTATGTACCGCCGTCATGGTTCACATTTGTAAAATTTGTGCCATTAACTCGGAAATCACTCAATTGAGATGTTTTATATGTTTAAAAAAAACTTGGCAGGACCCTGCTGAATAAGAGTCTTGAGGCTAAGTGAAGCTTACCGGGGTAAGAAAGTATTATACAAAAAAGACTATGCCGCTTCGTAAACTGACTTTGAGTGTTCTTGGGTCTTTCGGTAAAGTCACGTAGTTTGGTTCAAAGAAAATAACAAAAAATCATCAAAAACGACGTTTCGATTGCAACACAAGCGGTCATCTTCAGGAAAAGGGGGGTTAGCTCCCAAGGCAAACTGTTTATAAGAGGTGTGCCGACGCACACTTTGGATACATGTTTTCCAGCAGCGTTTATTTATGCTGCTACAAACGTTAGAATGGTTTTGACTTTGAGAGTCTCGTCAGCATAGTGCAGCCTTTTAATAAAAAATAATTGGCCATATATGCCAATATGGGCCTCTCCTGAAAAAGGTTTCGACACTCGCAATGAAGTCTTATTGGATACGTAGAGTTGGGAGAAGGGACGCAGTACTTATCATACCGCTTTATGAACTGGGTTACCTGACATTGATTGCTGACCACGTGCTCTTATCAGAGGCAAGTGATCTCTGGGCCAGGCCTGGGCCCCCTACCCCTTTACGAAGACAAAACAAAGAGAAAGCGTGCTTCAAAAAAATGTTAACACTTACATGGGACTATCGTTTTTAATTTAAAAAAACGGATAATGCACTGTAACATGATAACAGATGTATGTTAATAGCTTCAAAATGTTAAAGAGTCTTTATTTGTTCGCCATCATTGTCAACACGTGCCTGGAATCTTCTCCAGGTGGTCTCCAGAGCCGGGAGGCACATTTTTTGCGGTATTGTTGCAAATTCTCAGAAGTGTTAACATTTGGTTGAAGCACCATGTATATTATTACTATCATCATCATCATAATTTATTTGTATTATTATTCTTATGCGTATTTATCCAGGAAAGCCTCGATCATCACTCAAATTCAGGTGGCCCTGTCAAGTAATCGCTCTGTCAATTGCAATTAAGAGATTTGTGTGATGAATATTCATTTATTAACGCATAACATTTATCAAAATTAAATGGCGGTTGACAGCTGATAATGTAAACGCGATCTTAAACTGTGAAATGCCGTGGCTACAGTGTGTACTTACCAGAAAGATCTGCCGTATAGCCTAAACAGTCTCTTTGTGAACATGCTGTTAACGGGTAGCACCTATGAAGGCTGGAACGGTACACGAGGGGATGGGTGACTAGCACCACGCCGGGCCGCCTTTGTCTCCCCAGTAGCGATTTTTACACACTGCACCAGGTACGCATTTGAAGCTGAGTCGACCTAGGGATGACCCAAGACCGGTTCAGATAATCGCCACTGGTGTTGACCGTGAGCAGGAATCGAACTCGGGTCGCCGGGCTCGTAGTGCAGTGCGGCTCTTCTGCTCATAAATTCCCTCGGACAGGCACACACCTAGAAAGCCACACCTCACCACACGCCGCTCATCTCCACCAAATGGTGTCACTGAGGGCCTTGGAGGGAACCTGAGCTCGGGGCTGCCCAATAAATAAGAAAGAAAGTGATTGATGCGACCTGCTTACACCTCCTAACACCACTGTTGTCCCCTGGTGAACACACACACACACACTCGCATGCTGCGCACGCATATCCACACACCCACGCACGCACGCGTGTGGATCACTGACAAATGAACGGCTCACGAAAATGTAAAAATAACCTCTGCGACATCCAAAGCTGAGACGGGCAATTTGCTGGTACCCCTCATGCCCTTCCAATGCCTCTCCTGTGTGCGCGAGCACCTGAGCATATTGTCCGCTGGACCTTGACCTCCCACCGGTTGACCCCAGTATTCACGCTTCGCCAGTCTCAGACACATGTGGCTGGGTGACGCCATGACAAAGTGGTCGTCAAACAATCCGGTGAGCTCGAAATCAATTTCCGCCTCCGGATCTCGATGCAGCCCATCGCCTTGCTTGGGCCAGTGAAATATTTACCGAGATTACAACAAACAAAAAGGCTTTAGCTATTCGGGCAATACTGGCAGGAGGGTGTTAAGATCTTCGAACACCAAATAGACACATTTCAAGGCGTCAAGTTTGCACTAACCACACAGACTTTGTGGTAGAACATCCAAACAAAATATGATTCGATAATGTATGCATTGTCCTTGAACCTGATTGGCCTACGCCAGAGACAGCCTAATTTATAGCGTTGTCTCAACTGTGATATAGAGCACAGGATGCCAAAAGGTGTGCAGTACAAGGACGATGCAAAGCCAATTAATTAATATCTCGAGTTAAGCAATTTTATACATTTCGATTTAAAGCTTTCGTGACTGCAGGGATTCATATTCTTGGTTCTTTCGGTAAAGTCACGTAGAAGGGAAATAATAAAATAATATTAATATAAAACAATAAAAAATATCACGACGTTTCGACTGCAACACAAACAATCATCATCAGGTGTGAAATATGTGGATTTAAATAAAAATTCTCACGACGTTTCGACTGAAATACAAGCAATCATCATCAGGTGTGAAATCTGTGGATTTATTGTTCATGAAACATTGATCAAAAGGGTAAAACATTTACTACACTACTTTATCTGAACACTATAAAAACACACCTGATGATGATTGCTTGTGTTGCAGTCGAAACGTCGTGAGAATTGTATTGTTTTATATTTTTATTATTGTATCATTTCCCTTCTACGTGACTTTATCGAAAGAACCAAGAATATTAATTGTATACATGTAAAATAAATGCACAGCTTTTGTGGAAAGTCATCCGTAGTTTTGCGTAACGGCAACGTTTCACCTGGCCCCGAGGTTGCCAGTGGCAACTTGAGCAAGTGCGTGCCCGTCGTTGCATCGAGCGCAGGGCCCCGTCCGCAGGGTGCCGGTTCCTCGCGACGCAGGCGACAATCGACGGCGGCGCGCCGACGTCTCGCCGCTGCGCGCGCGCGTGGGTGGCTGCACGAGCCGAGCTGCAGCTATTGACCGACGCCCCTAATGGGGGGGGTGGTCCCGCCGGGCGCGCGGGAGCCTGCCGCCTTCGCGCACGGATCGCTGCGTCTCTCGCCCCCTCTGGGGGCCGCTGGGAACTGTGGGCAGGAGCGAACTGCCCAAGGTCATGACCTTGAAAATGGGGGAGAGTCGTAACATTATTTTTGTTCTAATTACTTTTCAAAGACATCGATGCGTGCCCGTAAGTCGTCTCTTTAAGTGAACGCCCGTAAAGCAGTGGCATTCTTTGTTAATGAAACAAAAAGGTAAGAGCACAATGAGGTGCGTTTTTTCAAGAGATATAATGTTTGCCATGGATATGTAGAGACACGTTGTTACAATGATAGTTGTGGACTATTTTGCGCTTGGACTGAGACGTTTGCAGACGACCACATGCCCTGAGATATGTCGTGACTGCAGGAATTCATGTTCTTTGGATCTTTCGGTAAAGTCACGAAGATAGGTTCAAATTAATAAAAATGTAATCAACAAAAACCACGTTTCGATCACAACACAAGCGATCGTCATCAGGACGATCGCAAGCGATGACGATCGCTTGTGCTGTGGTTTTTGTTTATTTTATTTTTTTATTAATTGGAACCTATCTACGTAACTTTACCGAAAGACCCAAAGAATATCTAATTTATACTTTGGAAGAATTTAAATAAAGCCCAGCTCTGCATTTATTGTTCATTTTAACTCATTACTTTTGTTGCCAGTGTTGGAACTTTTACCAAAAAAATAATTAAGGCTTCCATTTGCCGGCTCGTATTATTAGCGTTTCTGGCTTTGAATCTGGGGTTGAGACACCTTGGGAATAAAACCGGCTTCTCAAGTGTAGTGAGCTCTGATGTTCAACTCTCTGATCACCAATGATCGTGAAAAAACTGTATATGTATATTTTTCTACGACTAATTCCGCAACATTTCAGCTCTGAGAACTGAAATTATCCGTTTGCGGGAGACCTTTCTCTGCACCGGAGTTTGTGGCAAAGTGCACCCTCTATTGGGGAAATGAGAAATGTCTTGGGAAGGGTTTCTCGAAAGCTGTTCTGTGTGATGGCACATTTCATACACTGGATGATGCACGATTTAGTGAGGGCTCAGAATCGAGGCTGTTTTAATTTTTTTGCGTGACTAAACTTGGAAGAAATACAAGGCAGAGTGTGCCATTAACTGTTGCTCAGGAGTTCTTCATCACGAGTTTGTCAACCATATCGAGATAAATGCTTATTCTACTCTGATTTCCATACACTCCACTTATCGTGGCCGGTCGAAAACTAACAAAACAAAGGCGCTGTGTTACAATTTCTCGGGATAATTTGATACGGGTCACTTCTAAATGCGCCATTCCACCAGAGATGCCTTGAGAATGAGGTTTTGTTGTTGTTGTTTTGATCGCTCTAAATTGCTACATTCTTGCCCGCAAAAATGTATTCCGAACACAAAATAAAAATCCTATCAGGCTGTATTGATCGCAGCACTTTCCGTGAGTCCGCCATCGATGGTGGCGTGCAGCGCGTGCGCTCGCGAGTGAACGGGCCAGCGGCAGACACCTCGCACCTGATGCACAGGAGACCCCCCTCCTCCCCCCCCTGCGAATGTCTGATCTGAAGTCTGTGCACCGCGGTGTCTTCTGGGGAAGCGGTTGTTAACCTCTGGGTGACCGCGGCTGCGAGCAGATTTGCACGGTCGGCTACGTGCGATAGGGAAGAAGTTGAACACACGTCCGTACGTACATACAGAGCGAAGAGTGTTGCTTTTGTGCGGTCATCAGTGTGGAAGCGGGGCTGTGCACCAATGTTTTCGAGCCGTTTCACCACCAAAGGCCCTAACTTTTTTTCACTGTGGACACACCAACTCTCTCAATCGATCACTCAATCGCAGATTAGTAACACGTCACATCTCACGCTAAAAGCTGGGACGGCAGCGTTGATGGCACAGAGAGAATGTAACTCAGTGATGTTGGACAGAACATAATAAGAAATGTGTTCAGTCCGATCTTGAAAGCACCGATTGTCACGGATTAGGGGACTTCAGTTGGCAGACTCTTCTCAAACCAGGGGGGCTGCAGATGGGAAGCTCCGTTCTGCTGTCCATCAGCAGCTGCAGGACAATTCCGGATGAGCGTAAGGTTCGTGATGGTAAGTATGGGTGGGTGGAATCGCTCTGGTCAGATGGTTGCCCAGTTGTATTTGCTATATAGGCTTTTGTTTCCTCTCTATCTTAACCCAATGGGCACATGGGGAATTTGTGGCCCTCATTTAATTAATCCTCTAGATAAGCTTAATGTTTGTGTATCCCGAGATGATCTCCAATTCACTGAAGCCCCCAAATACTTCACAAACCCAGGGTTGAGAAGCTCCGGTCCAGTAGGAAATGAGCAAAATAAAGTTGGTGGTGGGGCTTGTTGGCGACTCATGGACCAGGCTGTTACAAACCTGATCGCATCGCATGTCATAATCTGGGCAGGTTTGGACCCATTCACAATTTCATAGAGAGACTGCCAACGGAAAGACATTCCGGTTGTTGCAGAATGTGGTGGTGGTTGCTCAGTTGAGATGATGTCTCACCTATGAACTTAACCCTGTGCTCCTTATGAAGAGCTGTCCTTTAAAGAGAATTTCAAATCGAGGTCCTGGCTGTGATGTGAATGTTAAAGTTCGTGTGGCAATTCGTTGATAGAGAGCAGAGGTCGTACCCTGGTGTCTTGTCTAAAGTCCCACAATAGAATCACCAGCCTGCCCAAAAGCATTCTCGCTTGATAATATTCCAGGCAAAGAACCAAGGGCACTTCCCCATGAGAGATGGACATGCCTGTGAAGTGGAAGCATTATTCCCACTGGCTTTTACAGCATTAATTAAATTTCAATATAAATATAATAAATATAACCTCAAATTAGAATAAAAACAATAAACAAAAAGATCAAAACTCAAATTAACGTCAAAATGCAGTTCCATGCAATATAAATCGACATTTTCCTATTTAATGTTTTGCATATTCTACCGATTATACTCCAATTGTACTATCTCGATTCTGCCCAGAAGGGTAGGAACTTCCACGTGGGAATCTTGCAGCGAGCAGTGAACTACCCTGTGTCAGACTTTTTAAGTCACTTCAAAGGGCCGCTTTAGCCACGCTGGGGACGTACTTTGCTTACATCCTGCAAATAATCTTTGTCACGTGTCAAATGTGGGTGCACATTTGAATTTTGAGTAAGCGGAAACCACTTTAAATGAACATATTAAATGCGGCTGCGCAGACACTGGTGACCAGGATGAGATCATCCACTCGGGGCACGTGAGAGTCTTGCGAAAGGCAGGCAGCCGTCCAGATTCTATCTCGGGATTTCGACGGTGCCAGCCTCGGGCGCTCTGCTCCCCACGGATTCGCACTTTGCGTGAACCCGTGCACCGACTGCGCTGAAAAATGCTCGCTCGTTGGATGATGTGGAGGGAGAAAAATAAAACTCGGACGAGTGTCTTGGAAGAGGGAAGGGTAAAAGCAAAAAAAAATGTGATTGCGGCCACACGTGGTAAATCAAATGCATCGTTGCAACTGAAATTGATATCGGGTGCTCTGTGTGATAGACACAGATTGAAACTCGATTGTAAATGAGACAATAAATAACGACATTATACATTGCAAAACATATACATTCCTTATCCAGTAAACAGAGCTCCATTGTTCGCACGACCGCTTAATAATACTTTCATTGGCCGCGTTACAAAAAAGCAACTTAGTTTAATTCCACTATTTTATTTATTTACGATTGTTATTTCAAACACGAGACGAAACGTGGCTGCCCCTGGAGCGGCTGCGTCGAGCGGAATCGATGTTGCGTCCGTACCAGGTCACTGCCATCACAAGGAGAACCCAGACTCACGCGAGCTCCGCAGAGGGAGCGCGAGAAACATTGGAAGAAGATCGATATTTTAATATTCGTCTCCAATGGCTGTGCGCGCGCGGCATCGCCAGAAAACTGGCACCGCACTTCACGAAATATCAGCTGTGCTGCTCTCGCTAGATTCATTTTTTTCCCCCTGGCTACAGCCTGAAAATTCTGCCCGCGCGACGCTCTCTCTCTCTCACTGACGGCTGCTCTGTGCTGCTTCCAGTGTTCAGAGGCCTGCTTAAGGCGCGGCTCCGGCTGGAGCACGCCTACCACACACATGTCGGTGGTGTGCAGCGCGTCTTCTTCGAACGCTGGGGAGCCGGAAAAGCCCCTCTCTGTACCAGCGTGGACGGCACCCTCGTGTTCACATTCTGAAGCGCTGGCTCGTCACCGTGGCGTGCGCGATGAACACCACCACCACGTGACTTTTATTTTGTGTTGTGCGCGGTGCTTTTAGCGCCACAGCGCGTCGATTTGTAGCGTTTATTTTCATTTGTTTGCTGGTGACTTTGTGTGTTTCATATCGAAATCGCCTCCAGTGTTTTTGCTGCTGGCGGCAATAAAAGTTGTTAAAAAGTCAAAGTCTCCGACAAGGGAGTGCTGAATTCCACCCGCGATTTGCGTGCGCTCCAGCGTTCACATACTATGAAGGACAGAGTGATGGGTTGGCCACCATCGTATGATACATAATACACGACGTATATAACCACGATAAGTTACGCAGACTTTGGTATATAACGCACATGGCTGTTCATGTACGTTGACATAACTGAGAACCATGGACATACAAAATATAGTTGCAGTGGTAAGGTTTAATCTTTGCTGCACACGGCTTAATAACTTTACCCCTGCGACCACCAGTTGTAGGTTATTAAACCTTATTATTAATATTCGCACCTCCGATTAGCACGGTTGGTTACGTACGTTGCGAAAATACATAAACGGTTCATAAACAAAGACGATGTGGCTGTCCTTCACAAGAGGAGGCCACTGTGGGCAGGTGTTGTGGTCCAAATGTGAAAGATCCCACCGCAAGTTAATCAACTGGTATTGCACAGAGCAATTATCACACTCTCCTCCAAATGATAAAGTGAATTGTATCTGTGCCTCGTGAGACCTTTGAAAGAACGCGTGTCTTTCGCAAGAGAGATGTGTAAGGAATGCAGACCCAGTGGTGTACGCTACATAATTAGTACAAAGCTAAGAATGTCATGACATAGTTTGGAGAATTAGACACGAATGAAATTTAAAACTACGTGTATTCAATTACTATCATCATTTCATGAACCGGAACAGCAGAGCTAATATTAAATGTAAAAAAACATCACGAAACGGAATATTTCTGTTAATCTGCGAATTCTGCACAGAAAGAGGAACACGTGGATCGGATTCAATACGATAGTTCAAGATAGCATTATTGACTCTGAATTAAAAAAAAACAATTAGTGGGGAAGCACGTAGCTAGCAGACATTGATGAGCAGTGGTGCTCGAGACTAACGACGGAGTGGCTGCCAAAGGCTGACTGTCAAACATTGCCCGACAGAGTCGTCGACCGCGGACACGAAGCGGAACCCCATGAACTCGTCCACTGGAGCTGAGCGGATTATACTGGTAGGAACCTCCTGGTTACACCAGCCCACAGGGGATTATTGTGTCCGTCCGTCCGTCGTGTAGGGAGGGGCTGGGTGGGGAGGGAGGGGCTGGGAGGGAAGTGGAGGGTGGGGGAGGGGCCGGGTGGGGAGGGTGGGGCTGGGTGGGGAGGGGAGGGTGGGGAGGTGCTGGGTGGGGAGGGGCTGGGTGGGGGGGCTGGGTGGGGAGGGGAGGGGCTGGTTACCCCGTGGTGCCCTTATAAAACGCAACGTTTAACCTACTCACGCCGACTTGTGCCCGCCCTCACAGTCAGGCATATTTGCCGAAAACACCACGCCGCCGTTGACCCTGGCCATTGACCGAGCAACCCAACGTTCCTACCAGCTCCCTCCGCAGGAATGTGTTTGCGGCGTTTCTCAACCACGTTCGTTCACACGAGTGAGCTGAGAGGGCCCGGGCGGTGCGGGAGCTCGCTCCGCCGCCGTGAGTCATGGAGAGGGGAGGTTGGCAAGTGGGGAGGGGAGGGGGGCGGGTATCGGATCGAACCGCAGAACGGCACGCGAGGCTCGGGTTCGTCTGCTCCAAGATACGAACAGTGAGGTTATTTGAAACAATTCCCAAGGCACTGCGTCACACTGGTTGTCAAGTGCTGAGTATTGCACCACGTGATTGCTGTGAACGATGGATGCGGCATGGAGAGGCCTTCATGGAGCAGGAGGTCGATCATTGCGGATGATGATAGATGATGATGACTATTTAAACAGACGCTTGGTTTATGATGTTTGTTGTGATTGGCCCATGTGAGTCTTCGGGCTGTGAGTTTCCCAGGAGCAGCAGCGGCACCGCGAGCGAGCGGCTCGGCGTTCCGTGGACGACGCACAGCTGGCAACATCATTTGAGATGGGCGCAGCCGACATCAGTTGTTGTGCAGCTGGGCGTTACTGAACCCTAATTAGCGCTCTCATCACACAGGCGGCTGCGAGTCCACGGTTTCACAAACTCCAATCCTCGCGACCCACCACGCAACGTCTTTCCGCATTCGCCGATGTCACGGAGTCAACTTCAGTGTCACTCGAAAGCCAAGCGACAGAGGTGGGGATTGGGGGGGGGCTTTAAGTGTCTCTTAGAAGCACCGTACAACACCGTGTTCGAGTTGCAACCGCTTGCCGTTGCGTGATAACAACGCCGAAGAAACCCCTCCGCAAACAGCACGGCCGCTAAAAACCAACGCAGTGGCACCTAACAAACATTGCGAACAGCAGCCGAAGTTGTACTCGCGTGACAGATCCTTTAGCAGCGGCTCACGTGCGCTGCGAACCGGGATGCTCGCCGAAGGCCGCGAGCAGCAACAACGCAGGGCAGGCGAGAGAGGGTTACTAGCACCGCACGCGGTTCAAGCGGGAACGGGGGCAGCTGACACGCCACGAGCCAAATTAGCAGAGCAAGCACCGTGCAGACTCGCTCTCTCTCTCTCTTCGTCTCCACTCGAGTCACGTAAAGGAGCTCAGTTTTCGAGTGCTCGGAGAGACGGGAAAGTGAGTACAGACCCGAGTTTCAAAGAGACTTTGGGATGTGAAACTTCAACGATTGAATGCGCTAAATCGTCGAAGTGTGACAGAGAGGCGTGACAAAGAAAGAGAGAGGGAGGGAGGGAGGGCACGTGGAGAGCTACTGTATGTTGTACTTGCCCGGGCGGAGTTCTTAAAGCGAGAGTCTCTGGGCGCGTGCGCAAGAGTACAGAAGAGTGTTGCGCTTTAAATAACAAGTCAAAAAAATATATCTCTGTGATGCTATTTGCCCTCGAAGCAATGTGAAGTAAGATGCACCAATTTCAGTAATTCGATTTCACGAGCGTGGGAGGGGAGAATGAAGGACTCTTTTTATATCGATTATATCAGTGGAATTGCAATTACGCTATTTTTAGAGGCCAATTATATTTTATTCTCAGCGCAGGATCACGATATAGAGCGGTAAAGCAAAGCATTCCTTTATTAAGTCTCGTGGCGCAAAGCCTATTCTAAGGGCACCTTCATTCATAAAGCAGATAAGCCATCGGTCGGGAACTTCAGTGTTGCCTTTGTACTTTGGAGGAAAATAATAAACACTGAACATTAATCATGACCGGATGAGCACTTTGCTAAATTAAATCCCTTAACTCAATTTAGAGGTAGCATCAATAAAGCAATTTAATCCATGTTTTGGTTTTCATTGTGATGTTGCAGAATTTAAAGGGTAATCGTGACTCCTTTTGCTTTAACTCACAGTAAAAAATAGGATTGTTTTCATTGCATGACCAGTCACCTTGCTGCAGATGATGAAGGAATTCGATTAGCTATAAAGCTCTTTTTCACAGAAGCCCAGTAGAGGCAGGTAAGAACGTTACAATACTCATGGTCAGACAGAAACGTGGAATTGCAGCAATGTTCAGTGCACGAGGGAGAACAGATTTATACCAGAGCCGTGCATTTCATGAGCAACATCATGTTGAGATTTAGATGACGCATTGGGGTGAATACTGTACATTTATCATATTTTACAATCCTGCCATTTCTTGTTAATGCGCACACGATTTGTGATCAGTAAATTTGTCACACCCAGAGTACAGAAATTGTGTAACTTATTTTGTTTTACAATCAACCCCGTTTCCCCAGACTTGTAAATATCTCATCCGTGGACAGTGTCCCATTTTATATGGCACGCAGCTACACCACGACATTCGGTTATATTTTACATCCCTTTATCAATCCGCTGCTCGATGGAGGCCCTCCCCGATGCTGTGTCCAGTTTTGGGGGCTTTTTGACCATGCTCCATCACACTGGTCGGTCTGGGTTTGTAAAAGTGGATGAGCCCAAGTCCGTCTCTCACTGATGTTAGCCATGGCCAGGACTCAAACCCAAATCATCAAAGTCATTACGCAGCCCACTAAACTATTTACTATATTAACTATTTTTTTTTATTTTACCAGGTAAGGTCCACTGAGCTATATAGCTCTTTTTCAGAAGCGACCTGGCCACACGTTATAGTTCTACGAAGTGGCTTGTCATGTGGAAATGTATAGCAGCCAAATATGCTCAACGTATGTTTCTAAATGTGGAGGGGGAAACAACGGAATATCCGGAGAAAAATGCACGCAACCACGAGGAGAATATGCAAACTCCAAATATAGAGCAGCAGGCGTCAGGGTATGGATTGAACACACGACCTCCTGTATACCAGGCGAGATAGTGAACATCTCGCTACCATGGCACGAACCACCATCCCACTGCTTCGCCACAAATTAATCCTGCGACGGAAGGTTGAATTCACTGGACTTTCACTTCTCGCAACTTCGCCCGGCCACATCGACAGCGGACACCATTTAGATTTAAATGAAGGCAAAAAATTTGAATGCAGAATTGTCTCGCATTTTGGTGCCACAGAAACTGCGTTTCGTTGTGAGAGCTGCGACTTCCCGCCTGGACTCGACGCGGTGGCGCTCTGCGCTCACGACAAACGAAACGTTGCCGGGGTGAGACGAGTTCCCGCCACGTCGTTGGCTAACGGTGCGCTGACGCATCGCCGATCGGCACACTTTTTGCTTTTTTTTTTTGGGGCAAACAATGCCGATTTGGCCACTTTTCTCGCGCCTCCAGAGATACGGGGAAAGAGGGAGAGAGGCTCAGGGGTCACATTCATCACCCAGCCACAGTGGGAGGCGGCCGCTGGGGGGGGGGGGGGTGGCGAGAACAAAACGCGAGCGCACGTTGTTGTTGTTGGTGAGACCTCCGAGCTCGATTCTGGCATGAGCGGCTTCTGCGAAATGTTGGCCACAGGCGACCCGCGGATTTCATAACCCACCCAAATCTTCTTGGTTCTTTCGGTAAAGTCACGTAGAAGGGAAATAATAAAATAATAAATAAATAAACATTTAAAAAAATATTTTATTATGTTTTACAAAATAATAAAAATAAAACATAATAAAATAAAAAAATATTTTATTTTGTTTTATAATAAAAATAAAACAATCAAATAAAAAATATTTTATTATGATGTTTTATTTTTATTATTTTATTATTTCCCTTCTACGTGACTTTACCGAAAGAACCAAGAAGATGAATCCCTGCAGTCACGAAAGCTTTAAATCGAGACCCACCCAAAGTTCAGTTCTACTCCCCGCATTCTCCATCCTGCAGAGCAACCAGCCCGTGACGTGGACTACAGACGTCCATTGATTCAATTAAGGGGTTTGGGTGATTGGAGGGTGTGAGGAATGGCGTTTAGCGCCGCTAATCTGAAGACGGAATCGATCAGATCGTGATTGCCAGCCTTATAACAAATCACTCACCACCCTCGGCGATTGTCACAATTTGCGATCGCAATTAGTTTCAGGATTTCTCCCTTGTCAAATGTGGTGTGTTTTTTGTAGTTTTTTGTTGTTTTAATAGCTTTGTCCGGATATAAGAACAACCCCACGTGACTGCCAGAGCGACGGGAGGCTTTCAGCCAGCAGTGGATCGACATTAAATCAATAAAACAAATCACAGCCATTCTCAATCCGCCAATGTATGAAGACCTCCCTTCCGCCATGTCGCTCAATGGGTGGTTTTAACCATAATTCATCATGCTGGGCAGTGTGAGTTGGTGAAATGGTAGGAATGCAGGACTGGTCCTGATATCACTCATAGCGCAGTGTGCTAAACCATCGCACCACACGCATACACACGCACGCCTGCACATCTTTAAAATGACTTTACCTCAGCTGAATCAAACCCAAAAGTCAAAGCCAAACTATCATGTTCAAAATTAAAAACACACACCAAGACAAAGATTCCCCGTAGACTCTTCACAGACTGTTGGGGCCAATTATGCTGTGAAGGCCGGCACGGCACACGAGAGGGTGGTGTGGCCAGCACCACGCCCTGCCGCTTTTGTCTCCCCAGTGGCGATGTTTACACACCGCACCAGGTACTAATTCTAGGCTGAGTCGACCTAGGGGAGACCCGGGACCGGTTCAGATAATCGTCATCGGTGTTGGTGGCCATGAGCGGCAATCAAACTCGGGTCGCCGGGTTCGTAGCGCGGCGCACTAACCACTACACTGCCGCTCCCCGTAAAACGCACACACGCACAGACGCACAGACACTTACACACGCACATCAGTCAAAGGTACGGCCAAGCGAGTTTGATTGAAAACTAGTCTTGAATTTGACACGTTCTTGACACGTTCACATCGGTCAGCCCAGCCAAGTTATTGTTCAATTTGCGGTGCTCACATCCCTGCCAATACGACTATATATATACACGGCCAGGAAGAATCCTGGCATCGAATCTACCATGTGTGCGTGTGCACGCTTTGCGTATGTGTGCCGGGGACATTCCCAGCGCTGCTTTGGCAGCAACATTGCAGGGAGTGGTTTGATCCCTGGCTCATCGAGGCATGTTTCCACTGGGCTCCCAGTTACTCTCCTTCCAGCCCAAGCTTCCACCCAGCAGCTTTTCCCGACTTTCTCCGTGAATAGAGGTTGCGGTTTTTTTGCGTGTGTTATGTTCATGTGAGTTTTTTTCTTTCTTTCTGTAGGGCCATTAAATATGTATAGCACGGCATATGGCAATGGATATCTCCCCAGCCTCTGATGCACTTGTGGGTGGGCGATGGGGGGACTGGGAGGTGGGGGCAATGATGGGGGGACGGGGAGGGGGGGCAACGAACACAAGGCTCCCGATCACAAGGTCACGAGTTCGAATTCCGGTCAGCCTTACCCCAGCTCATCATTCCTCTGGGGTTGATAAAATGATAACCACATGGTGAAGCGAAATCACTTGGCAGGGAGTCATCTGTGGTTGTCCGTTTGATGACATCTGGCCCCAACATCCCAACCACTAGCTCAAGGCTGGCAAAGGGCATACGTATTGTCCAGGTAACATGGCGACACTTTGATTGTGATAACTGGAGATGTGTAACACCTGTGAAATAGTTATTGCTTTTTAAGAAAACTGTGACACGCGTTTATGAATGTATATTGAAACAAGCCTCATGCCCATAATAGAGGGTTGTTTTGGGTTAGATCGCGTAAATGGATGTGTCGTTAAATCCGCCACCACCCGATGCAGCGAATCAGTAAGGGTTGTCACGTAACAAAACATGCCAATTCGTTACTTGTTCAGTACACCGGTGTGTTGGAGAATACACCCACATTTACAATTGTATTAATTGGCTGTGTCGGGTGGTGGTGGGTTTAACGACACATCTATATTTACGCGATCTAACCCCCAAAATAACCTATCGTGGATAATATTGTTCGCGAAAGCCTACGTGTTAATCTAACCCCCATGACCGTCACGCCTTTGGGCGTGGAGGCCCGATATGCAATAGATTGACAATGGGCTTACATTGCGATTATTACGTTATTGTTTTATTTATATTCACACAGTTGTTTTAATCATAAGTGACTCGATGATGACGACGATTACTTGTGCTTCTCATTTGGAGCTCACACCATGGCTTTCTCACACTGGCGACTCTCTCTCCATGCCGTCACGATCCATTCGTTCACCGTACCGGAGATGCCCTCTGCTGTCCACTTCAGCACCCTGCAAGGCAAACGGGACGAAGACGCCCATGCAAGCAATGGGGGGGGGGGGGGGGGTCGGGGCGGGAGGGCTTCACACATGTTTTTGTGGAATAATATTCAACAGTGACGAAAGACAAGCAAGCGTGCAATGACGTGTGAGATTTCCCGAACGACCGGGAGAAATGAACATGAAATACGAGCCGGAAGGAGTCTGGGCAGGCACCACCCACACCCCCTTTGGGTGCCCAGGTGTCGATCACGTCAGTTACTTTATTTGGGCTGAAGTGAAGGGCAGCGATCGTCTCCGTTGCAAGCTCCGAGGCAGTGGTGGGAATTCTACATTGCTGTGCAGAGGCAAGTCCATCTGTCGGACAAGCCACATGTCACAACATCGTCGGTTATTATTTTATGAACCACGGAGGGATGACGGGCTGTCAACTCCCAGACACGATTTGTCTCTGTGATCTGAATGCGAGCTACACACTCCTAACCACTGCATCAGACAGCCAGATATGGGTGTAATATTTTTTTTTTATAAAAATTACAATAGTAAAGAAGCGTCTGTTCTTTTTGTGGTTTCAGTAAATTGTGAAGAAACGCAGCGAGATCCTCATCTCTGGCAAATATGTGGCAATGCTCCTTGGCTATAAACATATGGTAACTGCACTGGGCTGAAGGAAGATTAGAGCTCAAATAAGAGGATGAGACCTGTTAGGATTACACCGTGTTCGGAACATGGGTGAGAACAATTCACAGCCGTTTGCAAAATATGTGGCCATGATCATGGCTCTAATTTTCTCTCTTGCAAGGCAGCTGACTGTGCCGAGTTTTTACGTTTACTTTAGAATCCCCAGATCCTTCCTTGAGGGGGACTTGTGTCTTGTAGAATGAAGTGAGTGCACTTTTTGTCTGAGGTCTGCATCAAAGATGTTGTATTTCCACGAACATGTTTTTTTTATGCAACTAATTAATGAATTGCATTCAAAAGTATTTTTTGCCGTAAAAAGCTGGAAAATCAGAATGAGTTATACGGTTCCGTGACTAATCGATACTGAGTTCTGTGTATACATGTGGCAATTGGCTGAATTTAATAGAAAATACTTCGTGCCTGTATGGGGATCGCGGTAGTGAAGCGGTTAGCACACTGCGCTACTAACCCGGTGATCTGAGTTCGATTTCCGCACACCACCAATGACAGTGGCGTCTATTCAAACCGATGCTATGCCTCCCATAGGTCGACTCAACCTTAAACAAGTACCTGGTGCGGTGTGACGTTTTCACTTGGGAGACAAAGGCGGCCAGGCATGCTGTTAGCAAGCACCTATGAAGATCAACCCAGCAGGGGGTGGAATGGACAATTTGACCCGCCTATGATAGACATCTGTGAAAAATAACATCATAGCTAATCGAATTCCTCCGGTCTAAACAACGACACTGATTCGGATATCACGGGCCAGCCGGCTTTAGTCTTCCAAGTGGCGATTCAGTATGTACACACTGTATCAGCTACTCAAATTTAAGGCTGAGTCGACCTTAGGGAGAACCAGGACTGGACCGGATATTCATCATTGATAATGGCCATGAGCGGGACTCGAGTCGGTGTAACTTTGTTAATATCGCAGTGCGCTAATCACTGTACCGCAGTTCACACAACAACAACAACAACCACCGTTCACCATCAAGTGGCGGTAATCTCACCGAGGCACTTGTGCCAGGCTAGGTGTACCTTGAGGCCACGTGAAGAGTTGAAGACTGCTGGCAGGAGGTGCCATGGGTTGACTCACTGAGATGAGTGGTAGACGCACCACCTGTGCTCCACACTGTGCGTTTTAGCCGCCCGGTCCGCGCTCCGCTCGTTGTCGCGAGCAGTCGCTCCTCCGCCTTCCGTCGTCGCTGGAGGGCGACTGCCTCCAACTGCCCAGCGGCAGCAGCAGCGTCCTTCACGAGCCTCCATCCTCCACAGAGGCCGATCTTGACAGCTCCACACGCACCCGCGCCGGACACGTCTCAGCCGTGCAGACATGCGTGAGCCCTCGGCATCGGAGGTAGCGATGGGGATACTGCAGCAAGGGGACATTGCAGCACCGCATGCCCCTCCAAGATCAGCTGGCACGGAGTGAACTCCTCGCAGCCTGCCGCGGGCACTGAGCCTTGGCCACCGTCAGTGGGCGAGCCGTCAGTCACCCATCCATCCGCACCCAGCGGGTCACCTTCAAACGCCCTTGTGACTTGGCGAAGTTTCGTGGGTGCGGGCTACGTCTGCATGGCATCAAGTTGTGGACGAAGGCATTAAATTGCCGGCATGCTGACGTGGGATTGGAAGAAATGTCGCTTTCTTTCAGGATGTTTTATATGCATATATGCCTGCAGCTGTGTGTAATGCTCCTTCTTTTGTAATCGTTGTATATGAACAATTCGTGTAGGAATGGAATGGAAGCCAGGTAGCCGGGAGTAGGAACGAGTATGATAAAGAGGACGCTCCAGGAGGAGACGGAGAGTGATGGAATCAGGCTGACGGTGTGGTAGCGAGTCTAACAGTTAACTAATGCGCAACAACGCGCATTGGGCCATGGTGAGAGTGTGGAGAAAGGCTCGTGAAATATAACACCACTTCACCCGGGGAGAAATCCCACTCGCTTTTAAAACGTATTAACACCTACCGCATTGTATTGGGACGTTTGACCAGTTCCCTGAACCAATGAGTGTTTTGCATGAGGCAGGAAACCCGAGTGGCTGGAGGAAATCCGCGCATTCTGGGAGAGAGCGAGCGGTGGTGATTCGCCGTGCACACATTCGATGAGCTATCACGATTTCAAGGCGACTACTCAATTCGAGAATTTCGTCGTTTTGTGTAGGACTTTTTATCGTGCTGTTTGGATAGCATATATATATTTTCTCGATCTTTTTTTTTTATCATATTGCTTCAGTTTAACACGTAGGCTTTCGCGACCAATATTGTTCATAATCAACGATTTTTGGGTTTAGATCGCGTTATTTATAAATGTGTCGTAACCCTCCACCACCCGACACGGCCAATTATTAAATAAGATGCATTACAATTCCTTATAAGGGAAACAAGCACTAACTGATTATTAATGTAGCATAATCACAATAGAACACATTCCAAATGATTACTAATCTACAACTCGCATCGTAACAATAGCCTTATTACTAATCAAGTATATAATTACAATAACCCCCCCCCTCAAATCTTTGCACCTGATGAGTTAATGAGTTAATGATGACGTCACCCTGCTGCTGCTCTATATAAGAACGAGAGACACAGCAGAGCCTCACCATTCTGGCGAATTGCCCGATGATGCTGGATGCAATTACCAGCGAAACGTCGTACTCAAATTGTAAATGTTGTGGTTTCACGCTTCAACACACCGGTGGGCTAAAGCAGTGAACTATTTGTCTTTTGTCAACGTGACACTTTTTTTACTGATTGGCCGTGTCGGGTGGTGGAGGGTTACGACACATTTATAAATAACGCGATCTAAACCCAAAAATCGTTGATTATGAACATATTGCTTCACTCCGTTGGTCTAAATGTAATATAAATATAAATTGCACGTAGTTTATATCAACCGTTAAACGTGAGGTTAGTATGCACGCGCGTATCGCGAGCCTCACGAATCGATACGTACCGATGCACTGCTTGGGATGGCACTCCTAAAATACAAATCCGCACGGATGGGTCTCGCAAGCCTCTTGTCATCACGTGGTAACCTCAACCAGACATCAAGTTTCGCACCTCCGATTAGCACGGTTGGCAACGTGCGGTGCGAAAGAAGTCCAACGGGTGTTACGATGTTGAAAACATCATGCATGCTTTGCCGCAAGTATGTGTGGTTAATGCAAACGTTTTGCCTTGCAAAATGTATCTGTTTTGTGTTTGAACATCTTTCTTTATTAAAACCTATTCCTATTTTTAATACAGGCAAAATGGTCCCATATAATCTTCTTGGTTCTTTCGGTAAAGTCACGTAGAATGGAAATAATACAATAATAAAAATAAAGCATAATAAAATAATTCTCACGACGTTTCGGCCACAACGCAAGCAGCCGTCCTCAGGTGAAGAACAGGTTTGTCAGAAAGACCGTCCTCAGGTGAAGAACAGGTCTTTCTGACAGACCTGTTCTTCACCTGAGGACGGCTGCTTGCGTTGTGGCCGAAACGTCGTGAGAATTATTGTATTATGCTTTATTTTTTATTATTTTATTATTTCCATTCTACGTGACTATACCGAAAGAACCAAGAAGATGAATCCCTGCAATCACGAAAGCTTTAAATCGAAATTTGGTCCCATAGAAGTCCAACATACATTCATACACGAAGGGAGACACACTCCTGCGTGATCCACCAACCACATATCTAAAGCAGTGAACTCATAACACGGCGAATGTGAAGTTTATTGGGGCATCTCAGGGGATCGCCAGGTGGTGTGAATGCTCAAGAAACTAAAGAACTGAGAGAGACTTCACAAACACGGCTGTGCTGCTGTTGCTGCTGCTGCTGCTGCTGGGAAGGTTTCTCAAATTGTAGGTCTTCATTAGCCAAGGGCAAATATGTCCGGTACAAAAGAGCATAACAACGATAGGAATTGACTTATATATAATGTTTCACACCAACATTGGTACAGAAGTCAAAGCATGTGACACATGTGCATTGAAGTCTGGCAGCATATTTTCAAGATATATTTTAATTCCCTCGCTAAATTAGCAGGATCTATATTCACATGAACTGCATAGTTATATATGACCTCGTAATGGCAACAGTGAAAGTATATTCACGTAAGAAGCCAAATGTCCTGGCCGAATACGGGTGTGATATCAAAGGCACCTGCGTTAAAGAATCCCGGGCAAACGGTACCTCTTACGACTGAGTGGTACATCTTTCCTCGGTACATCTTTCTTAAAAGCTCGCTTATTGCTCACGTGATATTCACTGCCCTCTTTTTACCATTAAACGAGGTCCCATTGGTGGAAGCTGAGTGAAATGTCATTTTGCATTCGCAGCAGTTCATTAGATATTCACATAAATAACGAAAGAATTTACGGCCCTTTGTCATTCACTGCTCACCATGCCGTGTTGGTAATGCGGGTTGTTTGACCATACTTCACCCGGCACGGAGGGGCCAAGGACCTATTTAGATAATAATTGCCACCGATGTAACCACGACCAGGAATTGAACTTAGGTAAGCGGGTTTGCAGCGCAATGCACTAAACCACTGTGTCACCGCTCCCCCAGAATGCAAAGCATTTCCTTATTTGCATGTATGTTGAACTTAGTTCATACCGTATAACAAACTAAACACATAAAGCAGTTCTAAGGAAATGCATTTACAATCTAGATGATGAATTTAAAAGTGCCATAGCTCCCAGTGCCTTCCTCATATCGGAAGGAAGAGCGTTCCAGACGGCCGCAGAAGCGCATTTGAAAGGGTCGCGCGATGCGGTGACCACCGTCTTCATATGTACCCTGTTACATGTGTGTTACATGTGTGGTGCCACATTCCACTCGTGGAAAATCCTTAAACCCGAAGTAAGAACATCACAATTTATTTCCAACAAGGGTAAAACCAAGAGAACACAAAGCAGTGGCAGACTTTAATGTGGGGCTTTGAGATATCAGGGGCACTTAAATACGTCGACATACTTTACGACAAAAAACGCGCCCTCTATCTGAGCGCACACCTTGTTAAACAGGAACGTGAGTATCGCGTGAAGCTAATCTCATGACGCTATTAAGATGGGCAATTTATTGGTTCCACGAGCATGTTTTTTTTTTACATTCTAAGCAGTACCGAATGCGTGTTGCTCCTTCAGTGCACGTAAGACTTGTAGCCATTTCATGTGTGCGGTGCTGCAATTAATACGTTCTATCAATGTTGAAGATCAATTGAATGGTTACAAGTGTGGACGTGCCCTTCCAAATAACCTGTCCTCCTCATAAAAATAGGAAACCTGGAACGTCCATTATACTTGCTCCAATAGATGCATTCATGATGTAGTGAGCACATTTTACATACATATTCTAAACGTGGCAGATTGCATCAAACCACAGACAGTAATAATCAGGACGCCACTGTAAAATTTGCAAGTTAATCACAGAACACGACGACAGTAGTGGCTCCTAAAGAGAGACAGATTCATTTTGGAAACCCGATAAATTACTCATCATATTCCAATGGAAACTGGGCAATTTTAAATCGAATTAGCAGGGTTTTATTTCTCCGACTTATAAAAAAAAAACACGATGATCGGGTCTTTAGACTTATTTTATACCGAGGATCCTGTTTACCCGAATGAGCTGTTGAAACAGAATAAGTTTTGTCAAGAGTAGGATATCATCGTTAGATCAGAACGAGTGATGTTGGAGCATGGGCGATGACTGTCTGAACAGGGATGAGTTTTGTTGGGACGGACCACGTGTGCTGTCGGATTAAGATGTCATTAAAAAAGGGAAGCTATATTTTTTTTAATCGGAAGAGCATGAGCAATGTTGGAACAGCGCGAGTGTTGTTAGAAGCGGGCATTTCCACAGTCACGAAGCGACGTTCAGTTGTCTCGCTCCGTTTATTACTTACACACCTTCGCTTGCCCTGAACGCTGCAGAACAAAGATTCTCGGGAGAGACCACATGTTTAGACCTCATGTATAGACCTCATGTAACATGAATTCGCTCAGGAATCATTTCGGCCCCGCAAAAATTTTTGTTGTTGTTGTTGTCGTCAGCGACAGATGTCGATCCTCGGCCGATGAACGAGGCTCAGCTGCTGCAAACACGGCACGGGCGGCGTTGGAAGGGACACGGAGCGCCCCGTTCATCGCCAATGACGCCACGTGGCTGCCTCGGCAGCGAGCAGTGGGCTTGTCGCCTGATGAAAGGGCAACACAATTGCAAGAGGTCGTGGACGGATTCTCGCTTGTACATGTGTATACAAGTACACACAGGCAACATTGTTTCGCGCCCGAGATACCACATCCACTACCGCTAAATCACGCGCCTACTGCAGCCTCCCAGCGAGATGGCAGACAAAACGATTTCAAGGCATCGTGCGTGAGTTTCTCAACTAAAAACATCAACAACAATCGCATGTTGTTTTATTTTTGTTTTCACAGGTGAAGTAGCTTCGGTAGGGGCAGCGACGGCGGCTTTTTATTGCGTGAGTTACGACCCAGAGCTGGCAGACAAATGTTGACGCAGAGTCCCAGTGCCCGCACGTGTCGGCTCCCGGGTGCAGACGATATTTTCTTGACCTCTTGGCTGAGACGCCCCCTGTGTTTCAGAATCCCAACAAAAGCTCCGAGCAAAGCCCAGTGCGAAAACAACCGCACAGCCGTGTGATCTGCGATTTAGTTGAGGTTGCGCGAGCCGCGGTTATCATTGCCGCGCAGAATACAGTTGGCCATCGCAACCGTACAGACACACTTCGTCACTCAAGCTATATACTTTAACACAAAAATACGTTCGCATTTTTAATTTGTACATGATTAAGAATGTGTTCTACTTCATTGGTTTGTATTGTTTGTTGTTTTCACTTTGGGTCCTGTATTATCTTTGCACGAAGCAACGCCTTTGTTTTCAAAAGGTATGTATTACCCACCGTGACACATGGATCACAAAGCATGGGACGCTCATGAATGCAATGGAACAAAAGCTGGAAAGTACACGAAGAATCACGAAAGCGATGCATGCTCGGAGTTCTACTGAGATACAGAAACTGGCACTTAGATCGCAGAACAAAGGCATGCTAGGGACATCGTACTGACTGTTACGAAGATATGTAAGTAGGCTCGGCAAAGGGCACATCGCTAGAAGAGATCATAATCGATAGGCAGACTGGTGAAAGGAGAAAACAGGAAAGGAGGAACCCCCGTGGAGATGGAGCGATTGTATCGTCGGGGTGCTGTTTTGGAATGGTCGGATCGCGGAACCGTGAGACACGGCGGAATGACGACAGTGCGGCCGAACCACCCCTACGCTTAACAGGCAACGCTGTCAACCCATACGGTTTAGCCCGTATTCTTGTACAGGGAAATTGAGTTCTCAGGTCCATACGGCGTAAAACCGTATCAATACGGGCAACATTTATTTTTGTCTATTTCTTTGTGGTTGTCCCACGTGATGGGACTTTGTAGGACGAACGTTGAGATTTATAAGGGGGGCACAGGATGACCATTAAGGTCTGAATTGGTCTGTAATAAGGGGTTGACAGGTATGGACATGGCGCACTGAGGCCTTCATCCAGCTGTGGATGGACAATGGATGATGATGATCTCACTGGCCTTACTTCTGACCCAGGTTTGTCTTTGGGGGAAAAAATAACCCATGTTAGTTGATTTGGGCTCTCGCCTAGGTTTAATGAATAATTAACCCAATAACACTGTGTAACCATTTTTTGTTCCTTTGTACTAAGTGTTATTTTCTAATCGCTTATGCCTCAAAAGTACACAAAATGGCTATTATTCCCCACAAACTTTGCTTTTGTGACCAGGACAGTGATATATTTTTTAAAATGTACATATTTTCAAAGAGAAAACGTGGTGTGCTTTTGTGTCTTTCGTTCACCTAAAGTCCTGGTCACAAAAGCAACGTTTGTGGAGAATAATAGCCATTTTCTATACTTTTTAGGCATAAGAAATAAAATAATAACACTTAGTACCCAGGGACAAAAATTGTGTTACACAGTGAATTAATCATTGCACTTCGCGTTGTGTCTAGATTTGTGTCAATTACACAATACGTGTGGTGTCACTACAACACGTGGTGTAATCTACAGCCATTTGTCGTCACACTACCGGACGAGGGCCTCTGTATCTCAAGTCAGTCATCGGGGTTGTTTGACCAAACCTCACCACACTGGCCACTGTGGTTTGCGAATGTGGGTCGGATTGGTTGAGGTGTCGCACACCACTGATGTGAGCCATGACTGGGCATCGACTTTAAGGTTTTTTTTAAAATACAAAGACGAGCGGTAACCACTGCGCTACAATGCGTTACGCTTCCACATGCGCGGGTCACGTGACAGATCTGACGTCACAGCTCACTTGCCGTGCAAAAAATATATGCATTATTGAGCCCCCCCCCCAAAAAAAAGTGTATTTGTATCATTTTTGCATGGTGTACAGTCTGGAAAGTTCCCACATGGCAAATTTCCAGTTTGTTGCATGTCGGGAAGTACGCTAAACATTTTGAACAGACACACATATTCACATGGAGATATATATAGCTCCACAATTACCACCATATTTCAAAACAGAACTGGGCCTACATATTAACTCTAAGTACCTGCGCTAATCTATAACTGAACGTAACAACCCGAAAACCCCGTGACCTGAATTTGAAGTCTAATCGACTCACTGCAATCCCCATCCTGGCCACCTCCAACACGCACAGGGAGAGAAGTCCGTTGGCTGGGTGTTGCGCATTTTGTTCTGAACGCATGGAACATTCGGATGCGTGGGCCCAATAATTGCTGGTGCAGTAATACGATAAAATGTAGCTGTGATGGAGAGATGAGAACTGCCTGCCAACAAAGCAGACCCTCTCCGGTTTAACTCAGGAAGTGTGAACGTTTCCATCAAGTAATAGTATTTTTTTTATTATCAACAATTAGCGGAAGTTTAAATGTATAACCAGGAATAGTGTTTCATCTGTTCAAATATCAATTGCGATTTTATGTATATTGTCCTGTACATTGTTAAAAAAAAATGCTTTTAATTATTACAACTAGCTAATGTTGGCAAGTCAGTCCTAATATATGCAGGACAATGCATATATTATCAGAGTATGTTTTTGTCTGCATTCTGACTAAAAGCATTGTGGTTAATGCAGACATGATTCCTTGTTAAAGGTTTCACTTTGTTGTTTTAAGATCTTAACACCTGTTTTGTTGCCAGAAAAAAAGGGGAAATCTATTATCAGCTTCAAACTTGTGACTGGCAACCTGGGAGACACCGTTTGGGTGTGTAGCTGCAAGATCAGAGTGATTTGTGTAGTAGATTGTATCCGTGAGCATGCGCATGAACGTACTTAAGCATATGACCAATGGAAGATTGTTACATTTATAAAGATTGTTAAACGGGGGGGGGGGGAGGGGCGGTTAAAACTCGAAATTATTCTAAGGCCTACTACCATTGTCTGCCTTAACGTGGCCGATTAATGTGATTCTGCTCTGAGAAGCGTCATCGTATGCATCTTTACCATTGTCAAGCCAAAACACTCCATGGATTTAAAATTTCATACATTACGTTTCAATAAAGAATATGAAAAAAACTCAACTTATTTAAACCAAAATCGTTATGTTCATGAGTAACTCTTCCATTTTCCACAACGTACTTGTTGCCTCGACTAGCTTCAGTGAATGTAGAGAATAATATTTTAATTTTACAGTTGCCTACTTATCATGACTGTCGATATAGTAAGACGCCATTGATCACGTGTGGCTTATTTCAACGTCAAACTTCTTGGGTGCATCCTCAACGCATTCATTCATATTCGTGTTTAATTAATCCTGTTCGAGTACAGGATACCTTTTTTGGAAGGACATACGATTTCGTATCTGTCCTGCATACTTTCTAAATGACGTGTTTATTTTATTATCATAAACGACATTAACCCAGCAGTGGGTTGACCAATGACTGTAAAGCATCACTGTTGGTATACAACACAAACTCTTTTAATTTTCAATGACAGAGCTACAATGAGTACAACTTGAATCATCACAGTCAGGACCACGGACAGCGCCCAGTGAAGCTTGCATAACAAAGTTCCCCGTATAACCTATAACAGACTATAGGGGCAAGTGCTGTTAGCGAGCACATATGACGGCAGGAATGGCACACGAGGGGGTGGGTGGCCAGAACAACGCACAACCGCCTTTGTCTCCCCAGTGTTGAGGTTTATACAACGCACCAGATACTCATTGGAGGCTGAGTCAACCTAGGTGGATCCAAGGTCGGTTCAGATAAGTAATCGTCACTGATGAAGGCCGTGAGAAACGACCTCTGGTCTCTTACGTTCGTAGAGCAGTGCGCTAACCACTCTACCACCGCTCCTCGCAGCAGACACGCACACAGCTACGACTGATATTCAATCCAGTTGAGACTCCAGTAATATTTTACAGAGGAGTTTAACGTAGTAATCGGCTTGGGCCGAATGCATTTGGTTCTTTTAAAGACGAGGCTTGTGCGTGGCAGTCAGGGCTTTAGTCTTGAAGAGCGAGCCGCAGATAGTTCACACAGCCGCTGGTGTCAAAGGTTCCCGGCCACGGGCTGCCTCCGTTAATCACACATCTCATTGTAAATTATTGTCCGCCAATGTGCTAACCAATATTTAATTTCCCGCTGCCACGTAACTCCAGCGTCGTAAAACAAGAAGAGTGACGGCCCAAAAGGGGGGATAAATCGCGCCCGTGGCGCATGATGTGTGTACGTGACCGGTGTCATCTTGTAAGAGCCGTAAAGGTGGTAGTAACGTGGTGGAATATTGAAAGGAGATTACAGATCAGAGCCCGCCCCGGCGTTTACGGACGGCGCGTGCCAGAACGTTGGACACGTGCCACGTTGTGCACCCCCGTGACCTTTAGCGCTACCGAGTCAGCGGAGTTGGTGAAGGCGGCAGCGGTGACAGGAGAGAAACGAGAGGCCACCAAAGCCCTCGTGAAGTCGGGGAGGAGCGGGCATGTGGGTGGAGGAAGACAGAAACGAATTGATAACCCCCTCCCCCCCTCGTCTTATGTTTAACTCAACCATTATACTTTTGCTAGGGGGGTTGAACTCGTGGCGCTGGCAGGGATGGTGGGGGGTATGAACAAGGTGGGATACAAAGGTTGCTTCTACCAAAATCTAATAAATAGCCCGTGATTGGAAACCTGCCCTGTCGTTGCACACTATGGCGAGAGCAGGAGGCTGTGGCGGCCCCCTGGGGCTCCGGGCCTCTCTGTGCGTCCTCCTACTGCTGTGCGCGGCCCTGGCTCAAGGGACCACATCGGCAAAGAAGAGTCGGCAGAGGAGAGACATCTCCAGCGACCAGTGAGGGCAACAGCTGATGTTACAACGAGGGGGGTGGAGGGGAGATGAACGTGCTCAGTGCTTGCGCTATCGCTGCTACAGCTGCTGCTGCTGCGTCGCCTGGAGTCTTTCTCTCTCTCTGTGGCCCTCTGCGCTGCTGAGACTCTCCCTCTCTTCACGTCCAGCCTCTCAATTATTCTTTCCTCTTCATTTCTGCATACGACTCTCTCTCTGTCGACGAAATGTCTTCATACGCACTTGTATGCCTGTTGAACTTCTTTCGCGCCGTACGTTGCAGATGTTGCTATCTCCGCTGTTGAATAGGCTCTCTCGTATTTCCAATCATAAAGCAACACTTCCTCGAACCTATGCGCAAATCGTCTTGAGATGCAGGCGCATTTTGAACGCCTATGAATCTAAATTGTATTCGATAGTGCTGTGATGTATAAACTGTGAACATTATTGTGTCATGTGCAATACATTAGCCGTGACATGATTCACCCCCGACACAGCGGACTCGACGAATTCGAATATTTATTTTGACATTATTAGATTATTTTGACATTGTTCGATTATTTTGACATCATTAGATTATGTTGACATTATTAGATTCAGGATATTATTGTATCGATGAGCCGCTTGCTTCGTTTGCTCTGGTTGATCGTACTGCTTCCGTTGTCCAATTTGTTTGATCATCCTCAGTGAACATCAGCATGTCATTAATAATTTACATAACTTGAAAATAAGAGATTCGTGACTACTCAATTATTTGCATGTACCGTGATAGTGTAAGTGGAAGTAGCTGATAAGAAGGCTTCATTTGCTTCTTCACTAAGTCAGAGCAATTGACTCAGTATAGAACAAATGTGAGTTTCCTTTCTGATACCGATAAAACAGGCACTGCATTGTGGGAAGTCAACAGTCATCGTTGTCCTCCGCCATGGGAATGCGGAATTCTCATATTCTACGTGACTTTCGGTGAAGTCACGTAGATAGAATTCTCCTCACTGGCTCAGAGTGGCAGATGCAAGTGAACGCCTCCTGACGTCTCATTTGAGCAGGGAGACAGTCAGTATCTTCGCGGTGCTTTGTTTTATGTCTACATTCTAGAGTTCATTTTGCACATTTAGTGATTTGTGGGGTTGTATATTATTGTGTTGTCGACTTCTGGTGGATCAAGGAGAGCCCGTATCAAGATTTATCAAGGATATCCAGGAGCAGCGCCTGGTGAAAATAATTGGGTTAAACATTCTGGCCGGCAGAATAAACAAAACAAGTCTGCAAACTAAAACAAATCAAATGTTATTCGCAATACCGTAGTCGGCGCGGATAAGAATAACAGGTCATAGCTAGACTGGAACGGGTCAATATGTCAACGTCAGGATCAGCTGATAGCCCCAGTGGCAACAGATGCATTGTGCTCGGTATTTAAACAAACATCAACTACGATAATGATTATTACAGGAGTCACGGTGATGGTTACAGCAGTGAAAATGGCGATGACAGCGGAAATAACGATAGCAGTGATAACTGCAGTGATGGAGGTTGCAATGCTGGCGATGATGTCCGCTGTTGATGGTGGAAATGAAAATTGTGAATTGGACGAGGAAGCTTGGATAATCGTAATCATTATTGAGGTGATATTGATGATGATGGTAATTATAACGTTGACAATGATGGAGTAATACCATTGATGATGGTGCTGATCGTGGATATAGTTACGGCATAATATTGATGGTGGCAATCAACATTGTGGTGGTGATGAAATTGATGATTACGTTAGTGATGGTGGTGATGGTGCTAATACCATTGATGATGGTTGTGATGCTAGTGATGATCATGATAATTTTGATGATAGTAGTGTAAATGGCAATGAGCATGATGATGATGATATTAGGAATGGCGATGCCAGAAATGAACATGAATTCCAGTGACAGTGGTTTAAATTATGTCCGTGTGAATGAAAATAGTGGTCTTGAAGGCGATAATTGTAATAATGCAGATACTAGTGGTACATATGATGATTAAGATGCTGGTGATGCAGCTTCTGTTGCTACTGCTGATGATGATGATGACGATGATTCAAATGATGGTGTAGATGACGCAATGCTGATCCGGCTGATGCTGATGAAACCTGACGATTATACTGCTTCTGACGGTGTTGTAGGATGATGCCAGTGATGATGATGATGGCGATGCTGACGATGATGAACGTGCAATGCGTAGGCCTCGCGTCTCGACGGAGAGTGGGCAGCTCGTGTTCCACACGGGAAATGGCAAAGCCATCGAGTTCCGTACGGGGACCGGAGGAGAAGTGCGGATCGGGGATATCAGCCTCTCCGAGTCTCTGGCTCAGGTGACGACGCGACTTGGGTCAAGGGCTGGGCTCAGCGGTTGGGGTGGGGAAGGGCGCAGGGTTTTTTGGGGGCCCTTGCCCTCAGCAGCTTGTCAATACACTGCTGGATGAAGGCCTAACGACATAGTGTCGGCGGTTGTTTGCACGTATGCGGAACTTCTTTCGCGCCGTACGTAGCCAACCGTGCTAATCGGAGGTGCGGGGGAAGGACCATTACGTTGGTCAGTGCAAGTTGGTGAAGGTAGATGCCACAGAGCATAGAAGTACGGTACAGCAAGTGATGCTTCTGCACTGCCCACTGTCGCCGGCCACGTGTACCCGCAGCCCCTATGGCAACCTGATCGTGCGTGGTGGTCGCCCAGCCGAGCACCATGCTTGTTGATCCCCCGCGTGGCTTCTGAGATTTGACAAGATCGGGGCGCATCGCGCGGGCATTCACTCCGTGCAAATCCCGTATGCTGAAGGGGTCACGTGCAACGCAAACCAGAGCGAGGTTTCATCAGCCGCGCGCCGTGTGGGCGTAATGCGGAGCGACTCAGGGAAGCCGGTAGACCTCGCGAAGCCATGGGGAAATAATGAGCTTCATGCTCAACGAGTTCTTTTGTCATGCCACTCGCCATCAATATTATAGAATCCGCGCGCTACGCAGATCGGAGCCGCTCATGATTGAGCTGAGATTCAAACCACGGTGGTGGGACAGCTGCCTTAAACCCACGTGGCAACCCGTAATCACATCTACATTGACAATTGTGTTACAAATAAATGTGTGTACAATGTTGGCACATAGAATATATACTGTACACCTATACTGTGTATAGAGTACATAAACAGACGAGCATCTGTTCCACCGTGTATGAAATAAAATACAAATTTAGTCTATCGGCCTTAAGGACCCTATAGCTTTTAAGTTCAGAAATTTCATCATGGGTGGGTTTTGACTTTCGGAGTCTCATCAGCAGATGGTGAGCATGTTAAACATTTTATTTCAGGCTCGCCAGATGTTTTAGATGAAAGGTCACGACGAACACCGCGGGGACCCCGCATGCCCTCCTTGCTTCCCGCAGTGTTCTCGGTCCTCTCAATCCCCCGTCTCGCTGACCATGCAAAATACAGGCAGCAAGAGAGAAGGATATCTCGATGGAATGTTTACTTTAAAGCAGCCGCAATAGGACACACTAAACGAAACTAAAACCTTTATTTTTTTTTACTCGGTAATAACTCCCACTTATATCGAGTTATATAGCTTTTTTCCCAGAAGCGACCTGGCCACAAATGATAGCTCAACGAAGTGGCTATTCACGTGGCCAATTAGAGCAGCCATATACTCTAAACGCACCTCGATTCTAAATGTGGGGTGAAAAACCGGAGGTGCCCGGAGAAAAATCCACGCGAACACGCAAACTCCAAATATATATCAAGCGCCAGGTTTGGGATTGAACACACGACCTCCTGTATATAGGCGAGGCAGTCAACATCTCACCACCGTGGCGCCTTCAGTGACGCATCTCCCCACTCCTCGTCGCCCGTTCTGGCAGGTGCGGACCAACCAGAAAGACATCGTCGACCTGAAGGCCGGAGCGACGGGAGTTAATGTGACGGCAGCGATCCACCAGCTGGACGTCAAGGTGAGTGAGAGAGAGAGGGAGCCACGCGCCCACACGTGACCACCGACGGAGCACGTGGCACACACGTCAATCATTAACAGCGATCACGTTGCCCCGGTGTATTCGGTTACATCCGACCCTGGCGACGGAGTGATCACGATGCTTAAATTTACATTCGAGTTCACATCTTAATCTAGATTTGGGGGTCAACTTAGACCTTCGTCCCTGATGAATTGGTAAAAAACAAAATTTAAGTCAACAGTGATTACCTCATGGATAGATTCATGCACACCAGAGGAGTGTGGAATTTACTTCACTGGCTCAGAGCTGTAAATAGGAGCACCACACGATCTGTGTGTGTACGATTTATATTTTCGAATGTATTTGGTTACGTTTAATAATATTTGAATGTTATGAGTTGTAATCATCTTTATTCTTCAATACAATAATACCAAATTCACGATGGGATTGATCCTCAATTATTGTGACACGTATAACGTTAGCAGAATTGAAAAATACGTGTTCATCTGATAGCAGGAAATATTAAAGTACCGTAGGTAAACAATAATAAATTGTTAATCAGTTTTCTTTGGGTGAGATCGCGTATATATACAAAAGTGTCGTTAAACCCGCCACCACACGACGCAGCCAATTTGTAAGGTTCGTCACGTAAACAGAACATTTGCAGTCTGAGTACCAGATTGTACACTGATTGTAAATGTTGTGGCTTTGCTCTCCAACACACCGGTCTGCTGTGCTAGTATTGAATTGGCACGTTCTGTTTGCGTGACAAACCTTACTAATTGGCTGTGTCGGGTGGTGACGGGTTTAACGACACATTTTAATATTTACGCAATCTAACCCAAAAAAACCTGTATTATGGATGATATTGGTCACCAAATCCTACGTGTTAAATAATACATTTGACTGAATACATATTTGCCCATTGATCTAACCAAACGCATTCATATCAAGGTGAACACAGCTGAAAGATATCACAGAGAAGGCACACAAATAACACAACAGAATCAGAATCTTCATTTGTCCTGGAAAAATCCGATGAGCTATGAAGCTCTTATTCACATATGTTCAATAGGGGCGGGTCAGAAAATTTCAACAAACATTACAAAAAACCCTATGAGTGCAAAATATAGAAAAAGTTATCAAATCACGATGAATGAATACATAAACTTACATTATTTTATAAGTTCCCATTGCATAAGTACATCAATTCACGTAGATTTTTCAACACTAAATGCAAGCTTGGGCAAGGCAGCAAATCAACAACAACAAAAACAGTCGCAGATCACACCAAGACAACACGCGTTCAAATTTAACTATTGACTCACGGGTACGAATAAAAGTTACAAATCACATTGGCAAATGTGGTCGTATCCAGCAGCAACCTTCTCCTCTCTGTCTTTAACCCACAGATACAAACCCTGGATGGCAAGGTGACCACGATTGAGCAGGTGAGAGTTCAGTCCCTCGCTCGTCGGAGACCTGGCACGTGGGTGATCCACCCTGGCTGCCGATTGCAGAATGGTGTTAGAGTTTAACTGATGTTACTCTGCTTCATGAGCTCAGACCAAGTATTTCACTTCTCCAGTACCGCAATAGGTGGCCTAGGTGTGGCCATTAACGGTGAATTATTACGTGTTAACCGTTTGAATCGATTTGAGGTCATCATATTAGCCGCACAAACGAATCCTCCACGACGATTGCCCAATATCCGCTCTGGCCAATGGGCTAGTCGCCCGTGGCACGAGTCCCTCACCCTGCGCTGTGCCCCACGCGCCCCACTCAACCCCGCAGGACATGGGCCTCACGGCGTGCGCCTCCAGCCCCTGCTTGAACGGGGCGCACTGCGTCAACCTGTACAAGTCCTTCTACTGCGTGTGCCCCAGCAACTGGAAGGTGGGATCGTGGAGTGCTCGCTTGGCTATCGAGCGCACGCGATATCGCGACACTGTGTGATTTAGGAGTGACAATGATGATGGACTTTTTAGTCAATCCACACTCTCTTTCAGGAAGGTCCTGCATTGCGACTGTTTGGGTTTAGTTTTTTTAAAGAGTGGCTTCCTGCTAGATTCAAAATAAGAGTATGTGGAAAAACCGCACCATGCGTACGAGAGGATTACACTCAAAGGTCCGCACATTTGGGTTCATGAACCCGTTTTGCGGCAGTGCCATCTGCTGGTCACCTGACAGCCCAGCGAATTTTAGTTTTTTTTTTTAATGAGGGCCACAATCCGTTGCGCCAAACGTGCCATGTTACACGCGTGTATGTGATTGGGTAAGGGCTGGTGGAACTTGGTTACAGCGCTTCACTTATAAGTAAACAAGTTCAAATGCGAGTCACGAGTCGACACTGCCTCGGGTTTATAAAATTAATATCAATTGGTGCAATGTCAACAGTGGTTGTTTTCTAGATACAGTCTATTGGGCCCTGCCATATTAATGTGGAATTACCACAATTGGCTTATGGCCACCCATCGAGATGAGAAATAACCCATTGCTCAATTGAGTTGAGAGAGATACTCTATAATGGTGTGTATCATATACGTAAGTTGCACAGAGAGCGTGGAGACGATGTAATTAATTATTAATAATACAAACAGGAACTACGTTACACTTTAATTGTAATTATTAACATCGCTGTAAGTGGTGGCTCAGTCGCACATTTCTTCCATTTTCAAGGGAGACTTGTTATTACAAATGAAGATATTTTCTCAAAAACGACAAAAACGCTAATAATGATGGCGATGCTTCTGGCTCTGCCCAGAACCATGCTGTCATGTTCACATTCCAGCCAGAGAGCTTCTCGCGAACGACCGACCACTTCCTGCGATGCATTTCTGCGGCCGTCTGGAACGCTCTTCCTTCCGATATTAGAGAAGCCACTGGAGCTACGCACTTTTAAATCCAGATAGAAAATTCATCTCTTTAGAACCGCTTTTCGTGTCTAGTTTGTTGTCCTTTCCCCACACTTCCGATTAGCACGGCTGGCTACGTACGGTGCAAAAGAAGTTCAATGTACATCGAATATATGTATACATGCGATGGTATAAGCAGGCTGTGAAGGCGCTTACCAATTGCGTTCACGCCGCAGGGCACGCGGTGCAATGAGGACGTGAACGAGTGTCAGATCTACGCCGGCACGCCCATGGGGTGTCAGAACGGAGGCACCTGTCACAACACCCCCGGGACCTACAGGTGATGTCTCACGCCACTCGATTATAATCCGTGCCTCGCAGCCTCTCCGGGGCTCGTATCTCCTCCAAACCGAGGCAGACGAATGGATGGCAGTGCAGAGAGATTCGTGGTACGATTGGAGTGCAATCGGGGTGATGCCGTTTGTTGCAGACGTTCGCGGGTTCGAATACGGCAGGCCGCCCTGGTTAATACTGCGGGTGTGCTCACCACAAATACACGCCATCCGCTTGATTGAAGATGTTAGACATCCCTTGACGTGATTTAAAACCAGTGAGCCATTGCGCAACGGCGTGGTGGTCCAAATTTATCAGGTTTCAAAATGCAACCGAAAATGAATGGATTTGGATTACGCGTAAAATTCTTCACCAAACTATTGGCAGACTAATGTCAGTGCTGAGTTACCTTGTGCCACACAGGGATCAGCTGCCACTGGGAGTGCCCTTTGA
Source organism: Lampetra fluviatilis (assembly GCF_964198595.1). Lineage (NCBI taxonomy): Eukaryota > Metazoa > Chordata > Hyperoartia > Petromyzontiformes > Petromyzontidae > Lampetra > Lampetra fluviatilis. The sequence goes on along the minus strand of NC_136276.1, from coordinate 2,432,661 downwards.
ATATTTGATATGTGAGGTCATTATGAGTTGCTTAAGCACATAAGCAAACGCCATGTTGAAAACTACTGGACATCTGTCAAAAAGAGAGCTTCATCGCTGATCGGATTCCTCCAGTAAAAACAAATATGCAGATTCTGAAAAATATATATTTCTATTCAGATTAAGAATAACCCCTGCCACGAGTCGAGAGGTAACACCCCCACTACCCATTGTCTGCTCTAAAGCCCATCACTGCTTCGTGGTGTGCGTTCAAACCTAAACCTGCTCTACACTCACCCCACCCCCCCTTGCTCTCCACTCACCCCACCCCCCCTTGCTCTACACTCACCCCCCCCCTTGCTCGACACTCACCCCACCCCCCCCCCTTGCTCTACACTCACCCCACCCCCCCTTGCTCTACACTCACCCCACCCCCCCCCCTTGCTCTACACTCACCCCACCCCCCCTTGCTCTCCACTCACCCCACCCCCCCTTGCTCTACACTCACCCCCCCCCCCTTGCTCGACACTCACCCCACCCCCCCCCTTGCTCTACACTCACCCCACCCCCCCTTGCTCTACACTCACCCCACCCCCCCCCTTGCTCTACACTCACCCCACCCCCCCTTGCTCGACACTCACCCCACCCCCCCTTGCTCTACACTCACCCCACCCCCCCTTGCTCTACACTCACCCCACCCCCCCTTGCTCTACACTCACCCCACCCCCCCTTGCTCTACACTCACCCCACCCCCCTTGCTCTACACTCACCCCACCCCCCCTTGCTCTACACTCACCCCACCCCCCCTTGCTCTACACTCACCCCACCCCCCTTGCTCTACACTCACCCCACCCCCCCTTGCTCTACACTCACCCCACCCCCCCTTGCTCTACACTCACCTCACCTGGAACCATCACCGCAGCTGTTCCTGCATGCCCGAGTTCACGGGTCCTCACTGCGTCACCAAGTTCGACGACTGCCAGGCCGGCTCGCAGGCGCTGTGTGTGCACGGCGTGTGTGTAGATGGCGTCAGGATCAACCCCAATGAGGTAGCCACACGGACACACGCAACAACAACCGCCATTTTCCACTAAGTGGCGGGGACGTCACCACGACGCTTGTGCTACACGGACACACACATACAGACTCACACACGCACAGACTCACACACGCACAGACTCAGACTCACACACAGACTCACACACAGACTCACACACAGACACAGACTCACACACAGACACAGACTCACACACGCACAGACTCACCCACACACACACAGACTCACACACACGCAGACGCACACACACATACACACACACGCACAGACTCAGACTCACACACGCACAGACTCGCACACAGACTCACACACACACATACTCAGACTCACACACACAGACACACACACTCACACAGACGAAGATCCCCCCGTGTACCCTATAATAGGCTGTAGGGGCAAGTGCTGTTAGCGAGCGCCTATAAAAGCCGGCACGGCGCATGGGTGGGTGGCCGACACCACGCCCGGCCGCATTTGTCTCCCCAGTGGCGATGTTTACACACCGCACCGGTTACTCTTTTAAGGCTGAGTCGACCTAGGGGAGGCCCAGGTACCGCTTCAAATATTCGTCACTCGCGTCGGGGAACCCAAATCGGGTCGCCAGGTCCCCCGCGCAGCTCGCTGACCGTACACAGACAAAGATCCCCCGTCTAGCCTTAACAGACTGTTTGGGGCAAGAGCTGTGAGCGGCAAGGTCGGACTTGCCCCCCCCCGCCGCCCCCCAAACCGCTCCGGCTCTGTTCACGCGCCTCTTACCTCCCCCCTCTCCACGTCCCCCACCAACCCCTGGCGACCCCCCCCACCCCAGCCCCGGTTCGAGTGCATCTGCGAGGGCGGCTACACGCAGCCCGGCGCGGGGGGGAGTCCCGCGTGCAGCGCCGACCTGGACGAGTGCGCGCAGCCCATCCCGCCCTGCTCCGCCAACCCTCCCGTCAGCTGCTTCAACACCGTGGGCTCCTACTACTGCGGCGCCTGCCCCAGCGGTGTGCGACAAAACCCTGGCGCATACACACACCAGCAATAACAACAACACACCAGCAACAACAACACACCAGCAACAACAACACACCAGCAACAACACACCAGCAACAACAACAACACACCAACAACAACAACACACCAACAACAACAAACGTCGTTCGCCCACTAAGTGGCGGTGACGTCGCCTCGGCGCTTGTGCCAGGCTAGGTGCACGTTGAGGTTCTGACACACACACAGATAAAGATCCCCCCGTATAGCCTTAACAGACTGTAGGGGCAAGCGCTGTTAGCGAGCACCTATGAAGGCCGGAACGGTACACGAGGGAGTGGGTGGCCAACACCACGCCCGATCGTCTTTGTGTCCCCAGTGGCGATGTTTACACACCACACCAGGTAATAATTTGAGGCTGAGTAGACCTAGGGGAGGCCCAGGACCGGTTCAGATAATCGTTACTGGTGTTGGCCGTGAGCGAGAATCGAACCCGGGTCGCCAGGTTCGTAGAGGAGCGTAGCGCTACCCAACCACCCCCACTGTACCTCGTAGGACAATACAATGCGTTACAGTATTAAACTATGATGAGGATAGACACATCTTAGTAGGTTACTACTTTATGGTTGCAAATGAAGTGCTTAATTCATTAATTTGCAAGGGTGAAATTACAATTATAGCAACATCAATCATCAACACCGCACAGCGTTCTTAAACATTTCGGCCTGCACCTCTCCCGGATATTTATATTGTGATGAGACGGAGTCATTCACACAGCACTCTATATATGTTTTACTCAGTAAAAACATAGATATTTAGACTTTCATACAAAAGTACATCCCGACAGATCCCAACAGGTTACACAAAACAGTAATTTATCAATTCACTGCAGCAGGCCCAGTGACACAGGGAGCCCCCTCTTGTGTTGATGAGAGGCAAGGAACATTTGTTCCCATGTTATTCCGAGATATTTACTTCGCACTGAAGCTAAACAAAACCTTTTGTTTATTTTACCAGGTAAGGCCCACTGAGCTATAGAGCTCTTTTTCAAAAGCAAGCTGGCCACAAATGACAGCTCAACGTAGACATTAATAGCATCCAAAGACTCCAGGGGAAAAAACGGAGAACCCGCGGAAAAATCCACGCGACCACGGGGAGAACATGCAAACTGCAAATATACAGCAGCAGGCATCAGAGTTGAGATCAAACCCACGGCCTCCTGTATACCAGGCGAGGTAGTTAACATCTCACCGCCGCGGCAGTGAGCGCGCTGCTGCTCTGCGATCCTTCCCAACGGGACTCTCCATCTCACCACACGACGCCCACGGCACAATTAGAATAAAAATGGGAACACGATAAAAAGTCGTTAGGGTGCCATCGTTGGCATGTGTGTTGATTTGTTTGCAACGTGACGGTCATTTGCCTCGTATTGCGAGGATGCAGGCTGGCAGGGAAACGGCTACAGCTGCACGGATGTGAATGAGTGCGCGATGGGAAACGGGGGGTGCTCCACTGTGCCGCCCGTGCAGTGTCTCAACACCATGGGCTCGTACCACTGTGGGCCCTGCCCCTCCGGTAGGTACACACCACAGCGGCAACACACACACGCACACACAATAGAGTCTCGCGAACTGCTGGCGAAAAGTGCCATCGCCGACTATTGTACGTACTCAGGGTGGCATAATACGCAATAATTGGCGTGGCCGCAAACAGCACCCGGCAGCCTTTGTGTCCCAAGTGCGTCTATTTGCACACCTTGCCGAAATGTCATTGAAGGCTGAGCCAACTTAGAGGAGGTGCAACTGGTGTTAGCCGTGGCGAGGAATTCAAACCGAGTTGCCGAAAACCACCGCTCGCGCACACAAAGCCACTTCGCGTTAATCGATATTTAATTACGACGATTTAAACGGTCGCAATGGGAGCGCAAGACAGCTGGGGGCAGCGTTTTCTCGGGGTGCGTGCGGCATAATGCGACGGAGCGGCCGCGTGTGTGTGTGTGCGCGTGTGTGTGTGCGCGTGTGTGTGCGCGCTCGCGCGGGGGCGCAGGCTACGAGGGCGACGGGAGGACGTGCACGGCCGTGGAGGTGTGCTCCATCAACAACGGCGGCTGCCACTCGCTCGCCACCTGCACCGCCGTGCCAGGTGAGCCGCTCTCGCCGGCGCGAGGCGACGGGGAGGAGACGCGCGGTCTTCTGAGTTCGTTCATCGTTTCTCCCGTCGAGCTGTCTCGCCGCAGGCGACTCGACGGCGTCTGAAGATGTCCCGCACACTTGAATTACAAGCGGCCGCGGGGGAACCTTGAGTCTGAAGCGGTCGCAAGCGTGCGCTGGCACTGAAATTAAGCCAAGAAGCGCACGTGATTAAGCTGCAAAGGCCATTTAAAAAAATAACGCAGGATTCTCAAGTGCACTTTGAGCCGCGTGCGATTGGTTGCGCCTGTGGTCTGGCGCCTTCCGTAGCAGCGATTGGTGGATCATCGCGCCCACCGGAGTGCGATTGATTGTCGTTAAACAAGATCGCGTTTTTTTTCGATTTCGTTCCGGAATCGATCGGCCGCGGGGACGACGTGAACCCATTAAGCACAACGCGTACGACTAAACAACGCATTGATTCTTCCGCGTGCAATTTGACGCAGTTCTCGCGTGCCTAAAGAGTCGACGCCAATCGAGGGATCGATGCCCGATTCATTCCGGCGACAGAGTGCGAGCACTCGAGCGGATCGCTTTACTTTCAATCAAACACCAAAAGTCCGGCGATTAACAAAAAGCGGCTCTCATTAAAGCGCTCTCGAGTGGCACGCGTGCGCTTAAGAGCGCATTATCTGTTCCTCGGACGTACCGATACGCGAATTTGGATCTCGTCAGGATCAGCGGGTGACCGCTGCCAGGTCAGTGTGACTCTCAGTCAGCAGAGTGTCGCTTGAGTCAGCGGCGCATCAATAGGTAGCCGCGTGTGTGTAAATCAGCTTGAACAAAAACACCGCCGACGACGAAAAAAGATTGCTCACTTATGCAACCAAGAGCCCAGCGGAGACGTTACTTGCGATCTTGTCTCCTTTTCTCATGAGCACGTTGGTGGCAGAATCGTAGACACCCTGGCGGGCGTTAGGATGGGCTGGTAGGTGGGGGGGTGCAGGAGTTTTCATCAAAATGGCTTTGCATTTTACGACCCCCCAAAATGTTTGCTCGCTGGTGATGAGCTTCGCCGTGGGAGATGATTTACCACAATGGGGTTACTCATGAATCCGTCTGATGTCAGCTATTGCTGCGGACTTTGAAAAAATCCTGAATAGATGATGAGCGGGTAACTGGAAAAAAAACTGAGCTGTGCATTTTTAAAAGCAGCCAATCCACCGACTGATTTGACAATCGCACAAATGAAGAAGACATGTAAGGATTTAAATATAAATTGGTTTTCCTTCACGTTGCAAAAGTAGCAGCACATTACATTTGTGCCATTTGCTTAATGAGAGCACAGTCTGTGTGAAATGTACAAATATATCACCTGAAAACTGAAATTGGATCCCTGCAGTCACGAATACTTCAAATCTAGATTGAAATTGGTCTCGCACCGCATTCGAAAAAAAATGGCTCTAGTCAAGTTTTGTTGCTGACCCCTGGTCTAGCAAATGGAATGTGTGTCTCGTGTTCCCACTCAGTGGCTGGCATGAGTCAACTTTTGGCTAAACACTTGGGTCACCTGGGCCTATGCCCAGGTGTCGCACGCTCTCGGGCGAATACAGAACACGACGTGTCTGCCCTGGTGAGCGTGCCGCAGGGAGGGAAATGCTCGTAGACCATTCGCTGTGTTCAAATTAAGCCCAGAATGCATTGCAAAGGCAAAGACGCCTCATGTAGCCCCATCGAACGGTGGGGCAAGTGCTGCGAGCGAGAAGCTTGTGAAGGCTTGCACGACGGCCTACGAGGTGCCGGTGTGGTCAGCAGTAAACCCGGCTGCCTTTGTCTCTCTCGTCAGCGATTACTAAGGCCGAGTCAGCCTCGGTGGGGAGAGCCCACTATCGGTTCAGTTATGACTTGGGATGTCCCTCGCCACCGATGTTAGCCACGGCCGAGAATTGAAGTCAGGTCACCAGGTTTATAGCGCAATGTGCTCGGTAAGAATAATCATACTTTCATTTTATATAGTGTCATTCATGCTACGAGCCCGGTGCGTTACAAAACGCACACAAAGACGGACACTCGGATGACACACAAACACCGATATACAAAACGCACACACACACACGGACACACAGACACGGACACACACACACACACGAACACACGGACACACAGACACGGACGCATAGAAACGGACACACACAAACACAGGCCCCTTGGATACGGGCCATCTGAGCGCTTTCAAAACATTCTCAAGCGCCCGCACAGAGCAAGACATTATTGACGGGAGCGACGCGATCTTGGCTAATGCCGACGACAACAACGCGATCAGCGCTCACTGACACGCACGCACCACACCGGTGAAGACCGTGCCATGGAATTCCAAATGAGAACGGGTAAAAAGGGTTTAAAGTGGCCTTTTTTCCATTCGTAACGTTCATTTTGGTGCTTGGTCATTTGCATGGCGCTTGCATGGGGAGAAGAATCTTGGAATCCACGTTGGTTAAAGATTTGCAAAGCATCGGACACTTTGAGCCAGTGTAACGCTTGTGCCGAGGGGTTCCGATGTTTTGTTTATTGTGACTCAGCATAATACGGGGGGGGGGGGGGTGAAGCTGTCCCCTTGATGTTGAGAGGTTTCATGCAGCGTTTCGTGAGCGCCACTCGCGGTTCATACAAAACTGCAGCTCAGCCGCAGCAAGGCGTGAACGCGAGCGGTGGGCGATTTAGACGATTACCAACGATGCACAGCTGTAAGGGTGGGGGGGGGGTGATGGGAGCGGGGGGGGGGCAAAAATAAATGAGGGCTGCAACTTTGCAGATAAGTACAAATACACGGACAAACACACACACAGAGAGAGAGAGAGCGAGAAAGTTTAGAGAGACGCAGAGAGACAGACGTGGGGATAGAGAACGCGACCCCTTCACCGCCGATGACCGCTGTGATTACAACACGTTTTGTATGGATGGATGTTGAACTTTTTTCGCACCGTATGTAGCCAGCCATGATAATCGGGCACCCTATGTCGACCCCGTTCAGAACCGTTCACGCAATCGAGAACGCGCGCGCTATTCGCTTCCGTGGCTTAAACCAACTACGCTTCAACTCGACGCACCTCGATCCTTCATCTCGCGTGTCACCCCCCCACCTCCCCATGCGCTGTCCCCATCACGATGCCGTTACAGGCAGCTCTCTGCCCATCTGCACGTGTCCGCCCGGCTACCTTGGGAACGGCTATGGCCCCAATGGCTGCGTGGCGAGCGGTGGCAACTGCAACCCCAACCCCTGCGTGCACGGCCACTGCATTGTGAGTTCCGCCTCGACCGTGGCGCTCGCGACGCACGGCACGACGCACGGCACGACGCACGGCACGTTCACGTTGTGAGAATTTTGTCGGTATTAGCCTCGCTAATGGGCCCCGTAATGTGGAAGTGGGAACTCCACATATTTGGTTCCCAGAGGCCAACTTTGCAGCTGTGAGCATTAGTGCCTCTAGTGTACTGATGAGTCCTAATGAGGACGAAACCTGTCCACAGTTGTCCACGTCTGTTTCACTGCTGCCTGTGAGTCGGACACATTTGCTCGAGTTTAATTTGAAGGCGATCTATAAGACGTGTGGAGCACGATGCACTCCTGTGGGACCTGCTGATGTTTTATTTTCTGCGTAATGCACAAAGGCTGAGTGCGATCGACACGTTTTTGAGTGGTGTTTGAAAGCGTCCGTGTCGCAGCGAGCGCTTGAGTGATTCCCATCGCAGACTCGAGTGAGGGATCGGGCTTTTCCGACACACTCCGGCTGAAACGTTTTGCCCACAGCATGTCAGATATTCGTTTTTTTTTTACGTGGCCATGAGTTTGCAGTATGATAACAGATTACTGAATATGTGTGTAGCTTTGAGTGTTGCACCCTTCACGTGTGTGGATTTCTTGAGGAATTCCAGTTTCCTTTCACAGTGGACAAACATCCCAATGTTAAGATACAGTTCCTGAAAATTAATCTTAAAGCTCAGCGATGTTCTTCTGGGTAAATAAAAGTGTGTTCAGGCTTCCTGTAAAAAAACAAACACATCGGGCAGTGTTAATCTTTACTGGACTAAGACAATAGCGGAAGCTGCACATTCACCTGGCAGAATGCTCATGTAGTGTACCCTCCCTTTACCGTTGACAATTATCCAGTCTAAAACCTACTTGACGTACTGCTCCATTCTGGCCCTGCAGCGTGGGTGAACTCACCTTAATGGCTTCATCATTGCCTGAGTCACTAAAATCGTGCCACCGGGTCACTGGATTCCAGTCGAAGAGAAGTTTGATTTAATATAGCGTCTTAAGCGGAGGCATTGAGCTGCCCGGTGTGTGCATGCATGTTGAATTTCCCGTATCATACATGGGACGGATTAGCACCTCGGTATCTGTGACACGGGACAGAATAAGTGACAATAAAAACAGCGCACAGATCCGACCGCTTTCGAGACGCGTACGGAGAGCGGGACGTGCGGGAACATGCGCGAGGAGTTTGTAAGCCAGGTGCGACGACACACGGGCGTTCCACCACATTTGTTTTTTAATATATGTTTTTATATTTCAGTAGGAGCCGAGTACAGAGCACACATTCAAACGCTGTGCTCCTGAGTTTAGAAGAGAAAGAGATCGGGCTCGCTGCGTCCCACCTCTTCTTTAGGCGTTACAGCGTAATTTTCCGCCAGATCATAAGCGGCGTGCCGAAAGTTGCCGACATACGTGGGCCCACGTGTGGGTGTGAAGCTGCAGTTTTGGTCCGGAGTTTAGTGCCAGCCTTGCCCGGAGCCATGAGTGAACTATTTTTAATAGCTTACACACAGAGAGCCCAAGCCTTCAGACTCCCGCACAGCGGTGTATCAGATATGTTCTCTCCGTGGCAAATTGAATGATTGCTCGGCATAAAATGTTAAACTTTTCTTCTCTACCAGCCAACCGATGTTCTTTGACAGTATTTTTTACTTTTGAAATATTACTCAATTATTTATATAAATATGCGTACTCGGCATACCTGAAGTTTAGATACGGCTGCTACACAGCAGACTGCAACCAAGTCATCCTAAATGTGGCCCAATCTCGTCGGATCCTGGAAGCTAAGCAGTGGTGAGCCTGGTTAGTACTTGGATGGGTGACCCCCAGGGCTTGCCAAGTGTACTCTGGGCCTGCGACGTGGTCACGTGATGACAGTATTGACGATTAACCCCGCATATCTATTTGTTTGCCATAGCGATTCCAGTTACATTTACAGCTTTCGATAAACATCTGAAAACAGCACCCTTATTAAAGGAGTCTTGAGTAAATCATTTTCATCATGATTATACAGCTCTGCTGATGTCACGTGGCATAGATTCCACATTCCTATGGCGTGACCCACTACCAGTTTCTCCTCTATTTTATTGGAGTATCAGAACACTTCCAAAGGGTGCGCACGTTCACCGAGGGAGATGAAGCGACGAATTCAGCTCACGCGACGGATCGTTCCATTGCGTGACCGTGAGAGACAGCGACGGCTTCGGGCAAGGCCTTCACCCTGCAGCGGATTGACCACGGCTCACTGACGATGACGACGACGACCCAATCAAAAAACCCATCGTGCCGACACGCGTGCGGTGCGTCTCCTCCCCTCTCGCGCACACAGGAGCAGACCACGGGGTTCGTGTGCGCGTGCGAAGCGGGCTGGAGCGGCACCATCTGTAACCAGAACATCAACGAGTGTGCCAGCAGCCCCTGCCTCAACGGGGGGACCTGCGTGGACGGCACCGACTCCTACACCTGCACCTGCACCAGCAGCTGGACCGGCACCAACTGCCAGACGCCCACGCAGGGTACGGGGTGGGGGGGTCGGGGTCGGGGTGGCCGCGGTGAGGCTGACTGTGGAGCTTTAAAACTATAAACCAAGCTATTTTTTCATACTCTTTGGTTCTTTCGGTAAAGTCACGTAGGTATAAAATAAAGTTAATTAAATCACGACGTTTCGGGCGCAACAATTTATTTTATTTTATGCCTACGTGACTTTACCGAAAGAATCAAAGAGTATGGATCCCTGCAGTCACGAAAACTTCAAATCTAAGCTATTTTTTTCATTTTATTTTACCAGGTAAGGCCCTAATCATCCTCGTTGGTCCTGGAATGAATTACAAACGATATTTAAAACTGGAGAAGATGGGCATCACTGTCTGATTTCAAAACTCTGATAGAAGAAAATGTCATTGACCATTGGAATTGTTTTTAGCGTTCTGTATTGCACTATTTCGTATTGTGTATGTGTGTGTGTATGTGTGTGGTCATCTATTTTTGTTGACTTCTTGCCAGGCCCCCCTCGCAACAGAGATTTTAACCTCAAGGTTTTTTTACCTGGTTAAATAAAGGTTAAATAAAGAAACGGCTCTTTATCAAAAGCGAGCTGGCCACCAATGATAGCTCAACAAAGTAGCCTATCACGTGGACATTGATAGCAGCCAGCCACCCTAAATGCACGTTGATTCCATATGTGGAGGGAAAAACCGGAGGACCCAGAGAAAAATGTACACGATCACGGGGAGAGAGACACCACAAACTCCAAATAGACAACAGACGTCGGGATTGAACCCACGAACCTCCTGTATCGCAGGCGAGAGAGTTAACATCTCGCCACAGTGGTGCCCAGTTGGAATTACTGTCAACACAGCAAACCATCGCCCTCTCCTGCGAAAACCTTGGCAGGACCCTGCCGAAAAACAGGTTAACGGGTGCAATCATAGTAATAATAGTAATAATAATAGCGGGCCACGAGTGCTGACGGTGGGAGAGGTTTGACGTGCACGTGGCGACGCCTGCGCTGTGTGTGCAGTGTGCGGGGGGTGGCTGTCGGGCCCCGCCGGCTCGTTCAGCTACCCCAACACTCCGGGCTCCGAGAGCTACGACCACCAGGTCAGCTGCGCCTGGGTCATCGAGGTGGCATCCAATCAGGTGAGGCGCGCGGGCACCTGCGCGTGCGAAAGGCAAATGTAAACAACAACAACAACAAAGTGGGAACATTTTAATTTCGCCACGCTCTGAAAAAATCGCCCAAATTCCTCGCTTGGTACATACACAGTGGTCGGGACATGAGATGGCTTGTGATTTAATAATAATAATAATACATTTATTGATGTTTTCTTCTAGAGCTACCATTTATCATGTTTTGCCAGTCCTGCGAAATACATTGGCACTTTGAGAACATTGACAGATTTAGAGTGCCTGATTAGTTAAAAAGTGTACAATGATATAATGGTAGGTTTTTACCCTTTTAACTGGTACAAAACTGACACCTTTATTCAAGGCATCATGTTTGCAATGACCACAACACAAGTAGTCAATAAAGCAAACAAAAAGAAGCAACTCTGATAAGGATAATAATATGCACTGTCCTTGAAGTTGATTGGCCCACACCCGCGACGGCTTTCTTTAGAGCCTAGTCCCCATTGGTGTGGGCCAGATGACACCAGAAGGCATAATCTGATAAGGATTATTATCCTTATCAGAGTTGCTTCTTTTTGTTTGCTTTATTGACTACTTGTGTTGTGGTCATTGCAAACATGATGCCTTGAATAAAGGTGTCAGTTTTGTACCAGTTAAAAGGGTAAAAACCTACCATTATATTTGCCACTGGTAAAAGAGATCTCATAGTGTACAATGATGGTGATGACCACTCAGCCATTCATCCCGTGGCAGTCACTCGAACGACGACCAACCTTGCAGGGAATCAGGTCGTCCTGGGGGCAATCTTGACGACCCTGCCATCCGAATGTTTTGTTCATTTCGATCCACACTCGCGCGCACCGCCGACGCCGGCAATCCCTTTTTCACGCTGACTGGGGGACACCGACCCCCACCCCCTCGAGCGGACGGCCCGCGCAGCGAGCACGGCGGTAGCGCTCAACTGCGGCGCTCACGGCCGCCCACACTTCTCCGTCTTTGCAGGTGGTGCGCATCACGTTCCCGTTCTTCCACCTGGAGGGGGGCTCCACCTGCCAGTTCGACTGGCTGCAGATCCACGACGGCAGCTCCGCGTCGACCCACATGCTGGGGAAGTTCTGCGGGACGACGGTGCCCAGCGAGCTCATCAGCTCGCACAACACCCTCTACTTCTGGTTCCGCTCCGATCACTCCGTCAACGCTGGCGGATTCACCGTCGTGTGGGAGTCCCGCGCGCCCCGTATGAGTCGCACACACGCACGTTCACACGCACGCACGTTCACACGCACGCACGTTCACACGCACGCCGGTTCACACGCACGTTCACACGCACGTTCACACGCACGCACGTAACCCACGCTTTCACGGGCATGCCCAAAAGGCCCCCGTGAGCCCTTGGGGCACCGAAGTGACGGCACCGTGCGTCCGCCACAGTTTGCGGCGGTGAACTTTCGAACGACTACGGGGACTTCTCATCGCCGGGTTACCCTGGGAACTACCCGCCGAACCGCGACTGCTTCTGGACGGTGTCCGTCTCTCCCGGACGCCTCATCACCTTCGCGTTCGGCGCGCTGCACCTGGAGACCCACCCCGACTGCAACTACGACTTCCTGGAGGTGCGCAAAGCGCTCACGCACCTCGCCCGCGTTGTTGCCGTGGTCTCACGGCGCGAGCGGTCGAGCGTCTCGCGACAACAGACCAAGCAGGACCACCGCAAAAAAACAACAACAAACAAACAACAACAAACAAACAACAACAACAACCGCCGTTCGCCACTCAGTGGCACTGACGTCACCACGGCACTTGTGCCAAGCTATGTGCGCTTTGAGGCCACGTGAAATGTCGAACGCTCGCTGGCGACAGGTCACGGGACAGACGCATGTGCCGTGGAATGACTGACTTAGATGACTGGCAGGACCACACAACAGCCGTCACACACACACGTACCGTGCACGGCCATTTGGGGGCTGTGTTGCTGGGGTTGCGTTGCTGGGGTTGCGTTGCTGGGGTTGCGTTGCTGGAGTTGCGTTGCTGGGGTTGTGTTGCTGAATGGAAAGTGAAGAATGCGGCGTGGGGAGGCCCTCATCCAGCAGTGGATTGACAAAAAGAGCTCTACGTGTAATTCTACCACTACTACCCTATGCATTATCACCACTGTGCTTGTGCCTTGTGTTAGATCGACTCGGACACCCTGCTCCCGTGTCTCATGTCCCCGTGTCCCCGTGTCCCTGTGCGTCTCCCCGCTGCCCGGCGCTCCCCGCGTAGATCCGAGACGGCCTCCTGGAGCTGGACCCCGTGCTGGGCCGCTTCTGCAGCTCGGGGAACCCGCCGCCCGTGCAGAGCACGGGGCCCAGCGCCCTCGTGCACTTCCACTCGGACGCCAGCGTCAGCGACCGCGGCTTCCACGTCACCTACACCACCTCGCCGTGTATGCAGGCAGCGCGCACGTGCACGAGCGCGCAACAACAGGCGTTGTTCGCCCCGCTAAATTGACGGTAGTGTCAGCGCGGCGCTTGTGCCAGGCTAGGTGCACACTGAGGCGAAGGCTCGCTGGCAGGAGGTCACGTGGCAGGCCCAGGTGTTTTGGGTTGACTGCCCGAGATGGCAATTGCACCGCTTTTACTCCCGCCTGCTGTGCTAGCACATACACATACGTGCGCAAATATGCACACGTGTGCAAGCACACACGAGTCCACATGCACGCGAAATCACGTATTCACACACGAATACACCAATACAATTACACACACACACGCGTGTGCACACACTCACACACATGCAGACACGCACATGCACATATAATTCAAGAAAAGATCTCCAATTCAGTCTCACAGATCACAGGGAGCGAGTGTTGCTATCAAGGATCGAATATTGTTGGCACAGCAGCACACAAGTGGGTGGTGTGGTCGCGAAGATGAGCTCAAAATACAACGTATTATATAAGAAGTGAATATTAGTCTGGGAAAGCCTGTTGGAAGAGATGGGGCTTTAAATGGCATCTTAAAATAGCGATTCAACATATCCATTCGCACACTGCATCAATTGTCATTCAACACGAAGCTCGCCTAGAGCAGGTCATAGACATGTCTGCATACTTACCACTCATATGCATGGCAAGGAATCAAACCCAGGTTGTTTATTCAAATTTAACAAGCACGTCTGTTTTTTTTTGTAGAATAAGCTTTATTTTATCGTATTCTTTGGGTCTTTCGGTAAAGTCACGTAGATAGGTTCAAAGACAAAATAACAAAACTACGACGTTTCGATCACGACACAAGCGATCGTCATCGTGATCGAAACGTTGTAGTTTTTTGTTATTTTTGTTATTTTTTCTTTAAACCTAACTACGTGACTTTACCGAAAGACCCAAAGAATATGAATTCCTGCAGTCACGAAAGCTTTAAGCCAAGATTTATTCAATCGTGTTCGGAAAGCAGACAAAATAATTTCCACCTGATGTCGATAACTGCTCTACCAGGACAAGCCAATTTTAAAACACAAACTGAACAGCAGGCCAATGGCTCCACCCTGTGGCTACTGGGAGTGGGGAATTTTAGTAACTAATCTGTGGATACAATAAAAATCGTCTAAAATATTTGGGATGGATTAATTTGGTTTACATGGATGAAAAAAAAGTAAGGAAGTAAGGGAAATGTCCAGTTAATGAAGATTAAGTAGAAATAAAATAGTACGTAATTTAAATTTATACTTCCACTAAATGTCGTGGGTAACAACTATAGCACAGTTTAAATCACAAAAGAAATTCAATAATCAACATCCATTAAAAACAGGATGTCAATGTCAACGCAGCATCATCATATGTGTACATATCAACAAACAGTAATGCTCCAAAAATATCAATCCTACGTGTTTTTTGTTTTAGTAAACGACCTTTGATTTTTCCAATTACTTCTGAAATTCGATTTCTTATTGGCCAACAATGCCATGAGGCAGTGGTCATCGTTTGTACGATTATGGTGATGATGATGATGGTGGCGATGTTACTGATAAGAGGTAATGATGCTGCCAGTCAACATTTGTCAGTTTGGGAGTCACAACGCAGACATCGGCAGTTTTCGTCTAATTTTTACCGTCTCATCTGCATCAACATCTCTTTTACACAGTTACGTTCGGCTCCATTGGCCTCGAATTAACACTAGCTTATCATTTGCGTAACTAAAAATAGTACATTCTTTCACACACACACGCACACACGTACACAATTCGATTGCCTGTACCATGCGCACACCAATACATTTCAACCGTTACGTGCCCGCAACGTACGCGCCTCATCCACCCACTCTCCCTGACCCTTCTCTAACCTCGTCGTCGCCGCTGCTCTGCCCGTCGTTCGCCCCCCACAGCGGACCCCGGCTGCGGAGGAACGTACACGGACAGCGACGGGGTGCTCATCTCGCCCAACTGGCCCAACCCCTACCCACACAACCGGCAGTGCATCTACCTGGTGCGGCAGCCCGTGGGGGAGACGGTGGCGCTCACCTTCACCGACATGCAGCTCGAGGGGCACAGCAGCTGCGCCTTCGACTTTGTGGAGGTGCGGGGCCCACGCGGTGCACTGAACACACACACGTGGATATGTGTGCGTGTGTGTGCACGTATGTATGTACGCGCGATACGGGAGAGCAGCATGGGCGAGTAGGCAGGCTCTCCAGTCTTGCAGCTTGGTGTACAGACAACCAAGCAGCCACAGATGCACCATGCAGCTCAGTCTACAGACAGCCGACCTGCAGCCGTCTGGAACGCTCTTCCTTCCGATATTAGGAAGAAGCTACTGGAGCTATGCACTTTTAAACTATATAAACAACTCATTTCTTTAGAACTGCGTTTTTGTGTTTAGTTTTGTTGTCCTTCCCCCCGCACCTCTGAGTAGCACGGTTGGCTACGCACTGTGCGAAATCAGTTCGGTATACACCGGCGAAGCCTCGTGTACAGACAACCGCGCAACCATAACATGCGGTTGCTCTGGGTGGGTAGCGTCACGTGGCCAGTCAGAGATTACCAGGAGCACCGTGCTGCATGTGGCAGGGCCTGAAAGGTGAAACATTAAAAGTGACGTCCATAAATTCCCCCGCGGGATCTCGAGACCACCAAGCCTCGTCTCGATGAGAAGAGAGTGGAGCCAGGGTGGTCGATGCCTGTGCACTGTCTCAAGTAACTCTGCAGTTCGGCGTGACCTCTGACCTGGCTCAATTCCCTCTGCCCGACTTAGCGCGCGTTTCACACGCAAACCGAGTGCAATTTTAAATGAGGGTGTTTGGTAAATGCTCAAAGTTGACGTATGTGTATGTCATCAGTTTATCTTCCGATTCCGTTCCGATGACGTACGCGTACGAATCGGAAGTAAAAGGCCATGCGGGAGTGTGGCACGGTTTGGCGCCAGCTATCATAGAGTGTGGTGATGTCGCTACAATTCTCTGTGATGAGTTCAATGTCTTTAAAAACAGTGGCGCTGTGCCTCTCTAAATTAAATTAACGTGAACCGCTTGCGCGTTCCGAGATTCAGCGGTGAATGGGACACCCACCCTGCAACTTGCAGACGTCTCGGTATGGGAAAAGGTTAATAATTTTAAAAAAATACTTCACCCTTTCTGGCATAATACAGGTGTTAAGATGTTAAAACACCCAATAGACACCTATTACAAGGCAGCCAATCGCAGTAACCGCACATACTTGTGGTAAAAAACACATGCAAACGAATATTCTGGTGGTAAAGGATGCATTGCCCTTGAAGATGATTGATTCTGGCAAAAGGGTCACATGGATAGTCAAAAAGTGACACCGCTTTGTGGCATAGGAAGCACCCAGCCGTACCGTGACACATTAACAGGGCACACAGGGTGCAACACATCTTTGTAATTGCAATGCAGTATTGCCAACTTTAACCACAGGCACATAAAGAAATCTGCTGGCAAAGGAAACGGACCAAAAAAAGGAAACGATAATCTTTAAGGTGCACGCACATCACGTGGCGTTTCTTTATGGGCAGAAGCTAAAGTCCGCCTGCTCGTGCGAAGTCGAACATTAAAAAAAACCCGTCCCCCCAGTCGAAGGCGGTAAACTTCACAGAAGAGCCAACACGGTCAGCTGGCGGTAGCGTGGGCCCATAAAAACGAGCAGTTAATCCGTGGAGGCACCTGAGCGGAGACAATTTTTGACGTGAGGCATGTGCTCTGTGGACAATGAAGCCCTCGCGGAAACGAGGGGTGCGGCGATTCACGAATTCGTCATTGTAAATACATTCTCACGATCGGCGCGGTCTGAAACGTCGCAGCTTTATTTGAAGGCCGTGATGCGGATACCCTTCCACTCACAGCTGCGGCCAGCAGTGCTATCACCTTCTGTCGGAGAACGGCCCTGAAACATGATGCCGCAGAACGACCACTGAAGTCAAATCACCACAAGGCCCACGTTTACACCCCCAGGGCAGATATGTCAATGGCCTGCAAAGATCTTTTGTCGCATGTCAATTTAACCGAGTCTCTTCGGTGACCCTTTTATATCCACCAATTAGAAATGTTTGTCACCTGGCATTCAAATCAGGATTTAGCCAAATTAAGTGAAAACCAAATTTAGTTCAACTTCTTTTATTTATGCGCAGTCATCATTGACCATGCCAAGACCATCAACTCACTACACTCTTAAGAACCCAGTTTTTTTTCACGTGCGGATGAAATCCAGCGTCGAACCCCGGATCTCAGCAGTGTTGACTCGGCCCTCTGACCCATTAATCAACGGAAATTTCCTTCGACCCTCCACCCTCTTCATTCCGCCATGTCCACCATGCCCACCGGACCCACCGTGCCCACTGTTACCCACTGTGCCCCACTGTGCCCCACTGTGCTGTGAGCCAGGTGAGGGATGGAAGCTCCGAGTCGGCGCCCCTGATCGGGAAGTACTGCAGCAGCGACATCCCGGCACCCATCACCTCGTCCTCGTACAGCCTGTGGCTCCGCTTCAAGTCCGACCACTCCGTGTCCCGCGCCGGCTTCCGCGCCCTCTACCAAGTCGGTACGAGCCCCCTCTGTCCTGGTTCTGCTCGCATGGTCCAGGCAGCAGCTGCTCTTTCCCGTTTCGAAGGAAATAAGCAATTAGATGACGGTAGAGCAATGGATTTCACGTATGCCTATATGTACGCATGTTGCAATTCTTTCGCACCGTACGTAGCCGACCGGTGCGGGGATTGCGTCCACACGGCAACCGCTCATTCAAGGGGTTGGCCAACCATCCCAATGCAGGATCCTCCTGAAAAATTATTGAGACTCCGGATTTCCTGGATAAAGGGCACACTGTCTGTTATAACGTACAATGTGAACTTCACGAGTCCTTGCACACCTCCGCACTCCTGGTGATCCGTGACCTCTGCATACCCAACCCCTGACCCCCAACGGCAGCGTGCGGAGGCCAGTTCAGCGGAATGGGCGAGATCCGCACCCCGTACCACCCCAACGCGTACCCACACGGGCGCACCTGCGAGTACGTTATCTCGCAGCCGCAGGGCAAGTCGGTGACGCTCAACTTCCTCACCTTCGACATCGAGAACGCCAGCGACTGCAGATACGACTATGTCGAGGTGCTCGATCACTCACTCACTCCCTTGCTCGCTCACTCGCTCGATCACTCGCTCACTCGCGCCTCTCGCTTTTTTGCCCGCTTGCTCACTCGCTCGCTCACTCGCTCACTCACTCGCTCACTCGTTTGTTCATTTTCTTTTTGCATCCAAAGTTATACTCCAAGCTTTGTTTAAACGTTACAGTGGTTCACCTGCCCCATTGACGAATGTTCTTTTTAGAATTTGACCGAACCCATCTCTTGCCCACAATTACTTCGCCTTCAACTCGATGACCCCTTCTTGTGTGTGGCGCGTCACATGGCCTAACTCTGACCACCCCCAAAACCCCGTGACCACTTCTCCTCCGTCTCAACGGCGCGTTGCTGAACGTGGCTAACTGCTGGTCGCGTCTTCCCGGGATCAGATTCGGGATGGAGGCAGCGAGGACGCCAACCTCATCGGCCGCTACTGTGGCACTGGGCTGCCCCCACCGGCCCAGTCCACGCAGAGCCTGCTCTACGTCAAGTTCGTGACCGACGCTTTGGTGGCCAACAATGGCTTCACGGCACAGTACGACGAGTCCCGTGAGTCCGTCAGCATCGACGTCGTCATCGTTCAAATAATAATTATAATAATAATGATTTCAACGAGTAATGCGCCACGCAGTATTAGCTCGCATTATGGTGAATCAATGAGGTAATGCTTCTGTGGTTCTTTTTTATTTTCAAGAAAGTTGTGATTAAAGATACTTCTTCGAATACAATCAGTCCTTATCATCATCGTCATACGCACATCAACACCACCACCATCACGGCCACTTGGATAATCATTGCAAGTTGTGATCTACTTCACACTACGTCAAAACAGCCAAGCTGTCTCTCAAACCATGAGCCAAGGACGTCGTAGAGATTATATTTGCCTTCTATAACAGGGACACTCCGTCATTAGGATCCACTCTCTTCGTGGCTCGGAATCATCTCGTAGCTCAGTTAAATTCGCGTAATTAAAATGTAACATTTGGGTCCAAACTTTGCACGGAATGTTTATGAAAGAAGATCAGTCAGCGGTTGACATTACATCGTTTTGTGGCTTTGTATCCTGACGCTTTGTGCTACTCTTTGCCGCGACACGACATTTGAAGCCCCCGTAATTTTCCGTGAGCCCAGTGCTGCACTGGAACTCTCAGCGTTAATGTTCAGCAGTCGCTCGCTCCCCCCAGATGTTTGACATTCGCCAACTAACTACCTCCTATACGCTGCCAAGCCTGGTGGTGCCCATTCAGACGCTGTCTTTCCGACAGACCTGTTGTTCACCTGAGGACGGTTGCTTGCGTTGTGGCCGAAACGTCGTGAGAATTATTTTATTATGTTTTATTATTATTTTATCATTTCCCTTCTACGTGACTTTACCGAAAGAACCAAGAAGATAACAACCTCCTGTCAACCGCTCACCTCCACCGCTCACCCTCTCTCTCCGTCGACCACCCCCTCCTCTCGCCTTTGCCGCGACATCAGCGTGCGGTGCCACCTACACGGCGCAGCAGGGCACCGTGTCGAGTCCCGGCCACCCGACCCCGTACCCGCACGGCGCCAACTGCACGTGGCACGTGGCGGTGCAGCCCGGCTTCATCGTGCGCCTCACCTTCACCACCTTCACGCTCGAGTACCACCAGAACTGCGCCTACGACTACGTGGAGCTCTACGACAACAGCACCACGGCCAGCGAGAGCCTCATCGGAAGGTGCGGCGGGGGCTGGGGAGGGATGGGGGGGGGGTGGGGGGCTGGGGAGGGATGGGGGGGTGGGCGAGGGGTATGGAGTTCGGTCCGGCGACGCGGAGCCTTGCGCCCGCGTCATCGTCGTCATTGTCATCGGCGTCATCGGCAGCGGCATCATCGTCGGCGACATCATCGTCGTCGGCGTTGCTGTGTCTTCTTATATAAATTTGTTATTGACATCAAAAAACCCAGAATACAAAGTAGACTTCAAAAAGAGGGGGAACAAAACAGCAGATAACGTTTGTAACAAACTTGAACGTAATCCACCCTCAAAATTAGGGATTCCTCGGGGGCGTCTAGGCCCGCTGCCCTTTCGCAGAAGAGGTAACGATCAGGAGCGGTGTATTCAAGAGGAAGGGGAAGAATGGGAGGGGGGGGGGTAAGGAATAATGGAACCAAACAGAACCAGAAATAAAATAAATGCGTCATCGTCAGTCTTAATCATCGTTATCGGCCGCAATCATCGCGACCATCCGCATGATCATCATCATCACCCCAGCGCTCTCTTTTGATCACCACGTGCGTAATTATCATCGTCGTGAGCAGCAGCAACATAATCAGCAGCAAAATAAATGCTGGTCATCATCACCATCTCATTTATTAAACAATAATATATGTATTATGTACACAAGCAAGCTTCAACAAATCTCATAACTTTTTCAGATCGGTCTTATTTGGGATATTCGGCCTCTTCCTTGCTGTAGCTCTGTATTGTAGGAGGAAGCTAGAATTCCCTGATAAAAATCAGGAGAAAACGTCACACCTGCAGAGATGAAAGTGAAGCGAAAGTTCCTATACTTACCCCTGACTGCGCCGACAGCTGCCCAGCGATCGCTGAGTTCGAGGGCCCGCTGTGACCTGTTACCCGCACCACGTGTGTGGTGGCATGTCGTGTGTGTGGTGGCATGTCGCGTGTGCGGTGGTGCGTGGTGTGTGTGTGGTAACATGTCGTGTGTGTGGTGATGCGTGGTGTGTGTGGTGGCATGTCGTGTGTGTGGTAACATGTCGTGTGTGTGGTAACATGTCGTGTGTGTGGTCATGTATGGCGTGTGTGGTGGCATGTCGCGTGTGCGGTGGCATGTCGTGTGTGTGGTGGCATGTCGTGTGTGTGGTGGCATGTCGTGTGTGTGGTGGTGCGTGGTGTGTGTGTGGTAACATGTCGTGTGTGTGGTGATGCGTGGTGTGTGTGGTGGCATGTCGTGTGTGTGGTGATGCGTGGCGTGTGGTAACATGTCGTGTGTGTGGTGATGTGTGGCGTGTGTGGTGGCATGTCGCGTGTGCGGTGTCGCGTGGCGTGCGCCCATCGCAGGTTCTGTGGCCGCTCGGTGCCTCCCTCCATCACCACCACCACCAACGTGCTCACCATCCTCTTCGTGGCCGACGCCAGCATCAGCACCGAGGGCTTCTCGGCCTCCTACGTGGCACTCAACGCCTCCACAAGTGAGCCGCGAGCGGTGCCGCTCCGCGCGAGTTCGAACGCGGGATCTCGGGAGCAGCGGCTCGGCTCTCTGACCCCCCTGAGCCGACCGGCCAACTCGTGCCGATGATTCCTAATGACAGAGAAGCTGGTATAACCACAGCCGTGAGAGTCACCTCGCTGACAAAACTCGATGGACTTGTTCTAAAAATTAAAAGTTAAGCGACCTTCTAAGTTAACTTTCTGATCCCTTAAGGGTATGTTTTCATTTTGTGTGCGTTGTGTAACGCGCGGACTTGTAGAGTGGCACGTATTTCACACACGTATTGCTCACGGGAGCTGCACCAGATATTTCTTGAGTGTGATGTGAAAACAAATCTATAGCTTTTTTATTTTCTAGAAAGCAAACACAATACCCCCGTCTCAACCTCTCCACTCTCACGGTGCCACCTTTCACTCTCAAGCCATCGACGGGCCACTGATATGCACTGCCCGGCTTGAAGGGGGTCTGACAGTGTGTGCAGGACTTATTGAGTCAAGTCAATGCCCCCCTTTTGGAGTGAGCGCAATGCCTTATTTATAGTGTCGGTAGTTTACATACGTTGTGTTTTTTTGGCATTGACGGAAGAAGGCACGCAACGATCTGCCGTTGTAAATGATGTCACCTTGTACTTCTGCCTTCATTGCAGTTATCACGCTTTAATGATGATCGCGCTCACCATGCCCGCGTCGGATAATCCAGCTTGCGAGAGTTGAACCTTTATGCAAAGCGTCCGCAACTGATGTCCTGTTACATGATGGCGAAGACATTGGACAAAACTGTCGAGATAAGCAACAAGATAAACGGAATGGAAACATCGGCAATAAGAGTATTGCATTCTTGAATCAATTCCTGACCCCAGAATCAGACGATTCATACAATGGCTATGGGGGAATAACGTATGTTGACGTATGTTGATCTTTTTTCGCACCGTACGTAGCTAACCGTGCTGATCGGAGGTGCGGGGGAAGGACAACACATTTTACATAAACAGCAGTTCTAAAGAAATTATTTTACAATTTAGATTATTTTAAAGTGCTTAGCTCCAGTGGCTTCCTAATATCGGGAGGAAGAGCGTTCGAGACACCTGCAGAAGCGCGCTTCTGAAAGTGCGCGATACGGTGACCGTCTTTGTTCGATGGTGAGCCGAAAGCGGCTGTGAGGATGACCAGAGTTTGCATGATGGTTTGTGTTCCTTGACGCGAGATTAGCAAGGTCACCATCACGATCAATGGGCAGATAGCCTGGAGGTGACCACTGCACATTTCGTCATTTGTTTCAACTTTCCTCTGTCTTGTGCCACTATGCTCAAGTAGTGCCACATCTTTCTGGCAGCAATCTCCAATTTCGTCGTGAAGCCATTCTTTGTTAGCTCTCCCTCTTTTTCCGGTTCCTTCCAGCAAGGTACTGTGGTTCATTTGTGGCGCCACCTTATCTCCATATATGTGTCTGTTCAAAATGTTTAGCGTACTTCCCGACATGCAACAAACTTGAAATTTGCCATGTGGGTACCTTCCAGACTGTACACCATGCAAAAATAAAAAAAAATACACTTTATATTTATTTTGGGGGGGGTCTCAATGATGCATGTATTTTTTGCACGGCAAGTGAGCTGTGACGTCAATCTGTCACGTGACCCGCGCATGTGGAAGCGTAACGCATTGTTGTGTAGTGGTTAGCGCACTGCGCTACGAACCCGGCGACCCGAGTTCGATTCCCGCTCACGGCCACCACCAGTGACGATTATTTTAACCGCTCCTGGGCCTCCCCTAGGTCGACTCAGCCTCAAACGAGTAACTGGTGTGGTGTGTGAACATCGCCACTGGGGAAACAAAGGCGGCCGGGCGTGGTGAATCCAAGTCCCGGGCGAAGCCGGGTAGTACAGCTAGTGCTTAATAAAAATGAATCGCACACGTAAGGATAAGCAGCATGGTCTCAGCAGGGAGGAGGACGTCAGGCCAGGCAGGCGAAATCGACTGTGCCCCCCCCCCTCCGACTGACGCTAAGCGTGCATCTCCGTGCCGCGTGCAGCGTGCGGACAGGTGTTCACCGACCCGTCCGGCGTGATGACCTCGCCCAACTACCCGGCAAACTACCCCGGCTACCGGGAGTGCATCTACACCATCACGGTGGGGGCTGGCCGCCAGATCGCCCTCAACTTCACCGACTTCCTGCTCGAGGGGCCTGGCAACGGCAACTGTCCTTTTGACTACCTCGAAATCAGGTGAGACATTTCAATTGCAAGCGAACACACGGCCAAGGCGATGGACGGTGTTCCTCTCCTATTGCAGTCCAGAGTCGGTGGTGGAAATTCCACATTGCTGCGGCAGGAGCTTTTCTACCCACAGGACAAGAAATTTTGACTTCCCACAGAGTGCAAATGCAGCCTCGCCACGCGGTGCTCATTTGACTGATGATGATGGCCAAGTCGACCGCTGGTGTCTGCTCATCACGAAGATGATGATGATGTTGAGAGGTTTCCATGGGGCTGGGGGGTCAGAGCATCCATTCGGCACCACTGAGATCTTGGGTTCAAATCTCGGTAGCCACGCATAGTTGAAACCACGAGTTCTCAAGCGTAGCAGGTTGATGGTCTTGGCCCAATCACCAATTGTTGCAGGAAAAAAAAACGTGACGTAAAATTTGAATTTGCCTACAATTTCAGTTTGACCGTCACGCAACAAGTCGTGCAGATGACAGGTCACTTGAAGGTAACTCAGAAGTACAATAGTTAGCTACAAACTCATCGCACTCGTGATGTGATACCTGCTTCTGCTGGCCCATTTTCTCTCAATGGAGTGGAGCACCACTTTAGGAGAATACTAAATGGGTTCTTCATTTTGTGATGCGTCAGAATAATATTTGCATATACGAATATATTGTATACGCAGTCATTAAACACGAAGCGCTTGCCGCAAATGAACCACAGTACCTTGCTGATCTCGTCAAGGAACCCAAACTCCAGTCATCCTCGCAGCAGATTTTATATAGCCATCGAACAAAGACGGTCACCACATCGCGCGCTTTCAGATGCGCTTCTGCGGCCGTCTGGAACGCTCTTCCTTCCGATATTAGGAAGGCACTGGAGCTATGCACGTTTAAATGAAGATTGAAAACTCATTTCTTTAGAACTGCTTCTTGTGTTTAGTTTGGTGTCCTTCCTTCGCACCTCAGATGAGCACGGTTGGCGACCTACGGTGCGAAAGAAGTTCAACATGCGTACGTACATACGGGACTCACGGTACATGCGCCGTTTACAGGAACGGCGGCTACGAGACGTCTCCGCTGGTGGGGAAGTACTGTGGCACGAGCGCACCGCCCCTCCTCCTGTCGCACGGGAACAAGCTGTGGTTCAAGTTCAGGACGGACGGCTCCGTGGAGGCTCGAGGATTCTCGGCTCACTGGGACGGCACGGCCACTGGTGAGCGGGCGTAGCGACGCGGGATCCGGACAGGTCTGGCTCGGTGGTCTGGCTCGGTGGTCTGGCTCGGTGGTGTGGCTCGGTGGTCTGGCTCGGTGGTCTGGCTCGGTCGTCTGGCTCGGTGGTCTGGCTCGGTGGCCTGGCTCGGTGGTCTGGCTCGGTGGTCTGGCTCAGTCGTCTGGCTCGGTGGTCTGGCTCGGTGGTCTGGCTCGGTGGTCTGGCTCGGTGGTCTGGCTCAATGGTCTGGCTCGGTGGTCTGGGTCAGTGGTCTGGCTCGGTGGTCTGGCTCGGTGGTCTGGCTCGGTGGTCTGGCTCGGTGGTTTGGCTCGGTGGTCTGGCTCGGTGGTCTGGCTCGGTGGTCTGGCTCGGTGGTCTGGCTCAATGGTCTGGCTCGGTGGTCTGGCTCGGTGGTCTGGCTCGGTGGTCTGTTTCGATGGTCTGGCTCTGTGGTCTGGCTCGGTGGCCTGGCTCGGTGATCTGGCTCAGTGGTCTGGCTCGGTGGTCTGGCTCGATGGTCTGGCTCGGTGGTCTGGCTCAGTGGTCTGGCTCGATGGTCTGGCTCGGTGGTCTGGCTCGATGGTCTGGCTCAGTGGTCTGGCTCGGTAGCTCGTGACAGTGGCGGCGGTCTATAGCGTGCAGCCCCGTCAACGTCAAAAGTGGAAATCCCACTATTTTATTATTATTGGTGCCTCGAGAGCCAAAATTGCGCTTGCTATTGTGTCTGCCCATCGTGTCTATGGACAAGTACGACATAGCAAACACGAAATGACAAATACACAAATATTATACATCTGTAACTTGTATTGTACAGCATTTCTGCAGTGGGCAAGGGGTGGGTTAAGGGCGAAGCTTTATCGTGTAATAAATAAGTATGCATACCTACTTCTGACACCGTATAATGTTTGCTCACAGAAGCAGCGGTAACTTTAGAGAAACCTTAACCACGGCAAATGACAACTGAGTCCCACGCAGGTCCAGCCAGGAATCGTTCACATGACTGGTAACGACGCCCTCTAGTGAATATGACCTCACACTACGAGGCAACTCGAACGAGAAGAAATCAATCACTTCATTTGCTTTTTAGAAAAAAAAGAGAACATTGGCAACGACAAATGACGCAGTCTCTTCACGAAATATTACAGTTTTTTCTAAAAGCATTGAAGTTCCATATGGTAGTTTTGGGACATCTTCAAAGAACTTGAAATCCTTAAGACATAGACCACCACAGATATTACATTAACAGGGGGGGACATGTGCAGCAGCTACGTCCTCATCGTGTCCCTCGCAGGTACCCGGTCATGTTAGCCATGTCCGGGGAAACCAAAGCTGCAGCTCGCTGGCTGAATCGTCATGATCCCGGCCGACACGCGACTCCACACCTGTAACACAATCCGGTGCTTTGACTGCGGGAAGTCGCGTGAAAAGCATTCACTCAATAAAAATTACATGAACAGACACCCAAAGTCAGTAGCCGCGGTTAAGTTATCGTTCGGCAAGTGAGAGCGATCCCGCCGTTCGTGCTGCGTGGCTCTCTGACGAGCCTTCTGATTGTTACCGTGCGTCGCTCGTCACGACGTCCGACCAATGAACACTTTACTGGAGTGAAACACGCGGAGCGGAGAGCGTTGGGAAAAACGCATTCGAGAACCAGGGCACACGCACGCGCACACAACTCGCGTTCGAGTTCACGACCACCCCCCGTGCTCTTGACCAGGCTGCGGGGCGACGCTGACGGGCGCCACTGGAAGCTTCACGTCCCCCAACTACCCGCTGCCCTACACGCCCAACGAGGAGTGCTACTGGCTGATCCGCGCCTCCGCCGGCAGTCGCCTGCGCCTGACCTTCGCCGACTTCCACCTGGAGTCGCACGGGAGCTGCGCTTATGACTACCTCGCTGTACGTTTGTTGAATGTTTTTCGCCGTACGGTCGTGATGTCCTACAACGCGGTAGCTGTGTTGCTGAAGAATACCGTGTTATGGAAATCGCGTTATAATAAATAATCTATAAGGTTAAGGCACAGTCTGTGATAGCACGTGAGATGCGTACCCAGGCTGAACAAAGATTGAGGCACGTGTGTAGCATTTAGAAGGATCCAGCAGCATCCCAAAGCCCCGTGCGATGATGCTACGACGAGGCAGCAGTACAACCGCTTATTCCTACTCGCGCGACGTAGTTCCGTTCACTCCATCATAAAAGATGCGTTCCCCAATACATTCATTGCGTTATATCCGATTTGCTTTTTGAGAGCGTGGCAAATCCGCCAGCTCCATCTCACTCGAACCCGGTTGTCGCGCCGCGTCAACCCGGCAGCAACTGCCTCAAGCGGCGCGCCCCTCTGACCCGTCAGGTGTTCGACGGCTCGAGCGCGAACTCGCCGCAGCTCGCCAACCTGTGCCACGACGGCATTCCGCCGCCCATCGAGAGCAGCGGCGACCACATGTACGTGAAGCTGCGCACGGACGGCTCCATCAGCGCCGGAGGATTCTTCGCCACCTACACTCAGAGTACGCCGCCGCCCGCCCGCCCGCCCACCCGGCCGGCCGGCTCGCGTGCCGCACTCGCCCGGCCCGTTCTCGCTCCGCTGCTGGATGAAGGCCTCCCCCCGTGCTGGGCCGCACGTGGCGGTTGGTTCGCCGCGCTGCTCAGTGCGGGGGTTGGCGAAGGGGGGGCAATGCGGGACCCGTCAAGACATCACCCGCCGCTGATGTTAGCCCTGGCTAGGAACTGAACTTGTTTAGCCGGGTTTGTAGCGCAATACGCTAATCACTGCAACACGGCTCCACCCCTGATCTCTAGTACGACTTTTTGGGGGTTTTTACCCTATCTCTGGCCACTCTGGCTTTGTAACGTGTAGAGAAATATTTGTTTGGGAATTTCTCGACAAGGGATTGTTTAAGCAGAATGAGAGTCTTGAGACTCGGTAATAATGCACTCATTTGGTGAATATTTAAAGCATACTTATTGCAAGAGTTGCCATTCACTGTGATGCTTTGAAGCCACGCAGAGCCGTACATTGTCTACCACTGGCTCAACGCTGCGTGCAGAGGTGATACCTGCCCGGTGCTCAACTGAAACTGTCGTGTAATTGAAACTGTCTCTTGCCTTGTCCCTGTTTCTACACTCAAACCCCAACGCCAAAACTCCCAACCACCACTCACTTCCACCTCCACACCAACTCCAACAACTCCCGATCGCCACTCACCCCGACCGACCCACCTCGATACCCCAACTGCATACAACCCAACAAAGTCTGCCAGGGCACGGTGATCGTGAACCGCTCACGCGGCCATTTGGAGAGCCCCAACTTCCCCAACGTCTATCCGCACAACAGCAACTGTAACTGGCTCATATCGGCCACCCTGGGGAACACCCTCAACTACACCTTCCTCACCTTCCAGCTGGAGCACGTCGTCTTTGACTACGTGGAGGCGAGTGACGGAGGCGCGCGAGGCCACGATGCGGTGCACGATGTTCGGCGACGATTCGCTCGATAATTTGTTTGCATGAAAAACTCTGAATGATTATCTTATTTTTTTTCTGTTGTATTGTATATTCATTCAAAACTCGGTCATCCTCACAGCAGCGGCTTTTGGCGAACCATCGAACAAAGATGGTCACCGCATCGTTGCGGTGCTTTCAAATACGCTTATGCGGCCGTCTGGAACGCTCTTCCTTCCGATATATATTAGGAAGCCACTGGAGCTATGGCACTTTTAAATCATCAAGATTAACAAACTCATTTCTTTAGAACTGATTTTTTGTGTTTAGTGTGTTGTCCTTCCCCCACACCTCCGATTAGCATGATTTACTACGTACAGTGCGATTTTGTATTTGTTCAAGTAGCCTTTTCAATATTCGTTTGCTCAGTCGGTGGCAATCATTATCGATGTAATATATCACCCCCGCTCACGGCTATATGCATTGTCTCGATTCGCAGTCACAATTGTACGAGCGAATCGATTATTTGTATGTCACGGGGGTGACATCGGGGGCCGCACGTCAGGGGTCTCGACTGAAGGCCACCAGAGGCCGCCAGTGGCCTGCGAGCCTTGCAATGAAGCACACTGCTCTCGAGCATCCTGTAGTAGAGGCCCTTCCTCCTGCAGTGGCACAAGCAAGCAATTGCAGGGCCGCACCTTTGCCACCGCTCACCCTCTGCCCCCGTGCGTCTCCACCGCTCACAGCTGTTTGACGGCTCGGACGCCTCAGCGCCGCTCATTGGCAGGTTCGGGGGCACGGATCGACCCCCGGCCGGCCAGACCACGGGCCAGCACCTCTACACCACCTTCGTCACCGACTCCTCCGTCGCTTACAGCGGATTCCAGATGAGCTGGTACCAAAACGGTACGTGCAGGGAGGGAGTGTGCGGGTGGGAAGGGGGGCACAGGAGCGAGTCCGGGATAGACGGAGGGAACGGTGGGGAAATGGGAGAGAGGGGGTGAACTGGTGGGGGGGCAAAGGATGGGGGGGCCGTTTGAAGGGGGAATTGTGGGAGAAGTTGCATGTGCAGCGGTGTGGTTGTTAAACTGCCCTCTACACAATTATGTAATCTACGTGAAGCATGTAATTGCTTGGCTCCCTTGCAAGTCAATTAATTCTCGTGGTACGGGATAGCTTTGGGATTCTAGGTTCGATTCGTTATTTTAGGAGTGCATTGGCGAATGTAGCACCTCCAGTGGCTGCAGGGGTCACGTGAAGCAAAATAGTTGATGCACCTATCATGAACCTAAGAATCGATTTTAAGCGATGAATCAATACATCATTAGTCCATGTTGTTATCACGCCGTTCTTCGAGTGCATGGCTACCGTGGCGGCGTTACGTTTCAAAGACAGTTCTAGTCAAGAGTAGTCTCACAGTGCCGGGCGATGTCGCTGTATGGTTTTACCCAATTGAGTGAATCGCGAGCGGTCTTCAAACATTCGTAATTATGAACGCTGTCGACGCCGCCAATACACACACGCCCTCTCATCAGCACACGCACAATACGCACGCCATGTTGCTGCCCACCGGAAACGATCGCAGCTTCGCTCCCGCCGTGCCCCGTGACGCACGAGGGCTTCGGAGGCGATGGCTCGGTTGACTCGCGCGGAGATGCCTCCGACCCTTGACCTCCTGCCCTGTCGCCCCCGTCTCATCCCCTCACTCCTCGCAGGCTGCGGGGGAGACCTCACGGGACCGAGCGGAGAGTTCAACAGTCCCGGCTACCCGAACAACTACCCCAACAACCGCGAGTGCCTCTGGTTCCTGGAGACGTCGCAGGGCAGCAGCGTGCAGCTCACCATCGACGTGTTCGAGGTCGAGAGCCACCCCGACTGCAACTTCGACGTCCTGGAGGTGAGAGGTCGTGCCGTTGTCCACGTCGCGGTTCGCGAGCGGCCACGTCGGCCACACACTCTGACCTCCTCCCGTTATTTCCTTCCCGTCCTTCGTGCCCTGGAGCGTTCATTCTCCCGATTAGCACGGTTGGCTATACGTGCGATGCGAAAGAAGGTCAACACACACACATCAACATACGTACATTACTGGTCTGCCCTCCGCTGTTCGTCTTTTATCCATGTTTAAATCGCTCTCTGCCCCTCTTGGCCGATGCACATTGTTCCTTGTAGTGTTTTCACTGGTACTGAAGGTTTGCTTACCAATGATGTTGGAAAACGTGGGATAACTTTTTAGTTGTTTGTGCTTTTTCCTTTGGTGCCATTTCTTAATTTAGTTTATTCATTTTAGATTTTGCTTGGTAGAAGGGTTTTAATTTGCTTGGTATTGGCTGTATATGGGATTTGGTCCTGATACATATATAATGAGTGTACATTGTTGTGGGATGCTATTAACATCAATGACACGATATAAAATGTAAGTATTATTACAAATAATCTTTTAGAAATTCTTACCCCTCCGCTCGTGATCACCGTGCCATTCCACCGTCACTTCTTTGCCACCGTACGTAGCCAAGCATGGTGCTGCTCTCACGCATGACGTGCCTTCTGCTGCCCTTCTCCTGATGGTGGGGGGCACCTTTGTCTTTGCGCCAGGTGTACGGGGGTCCCGACCTGAGCTCGGTGCGGCTGGTCCAGCTGTGCCACTCGCAGCCGGCCGGCCAGCCTCACCACGTGAGCAGCACGGGCAACCACATGATAGTGCGCTTCAAGACCGACGTGTCCGTCAGCAAGAAGGGATTCCACGCCTCCTGGCAGGAGAGGCCTGGAGGTGAGCCCCCCCCCCTCCCCACCCCCCGGAGGGATGTCGGGACGTGGTGAGAGAGGGCATAGAGGTGCTCGTTTGATTGTATTTTTGAGATTGTGCCTTTGTGATTTTCTTTGTGAGATTGCATCGGTGAGATTGCACTTGTGAGATGGTGCTTTTCAGATTGTGTTTGTGAGAGATTGGGTAACCTATTCAATGTGGAAGAAGCAATGGAGGTTTTTAAAGATGTATCCAGGATTTTTCTCTATCTGTCTTGTGTCCATTCCGTTAGAACACCTTATTATTACAATTATTTTACCCAGGAAAGGGTCATTACTCTTATTCCGGGAGGGTTCTGCAGTGGCGTGGTTTGTCCCGTGCTGAGTCATTAGTGTTTGGCTTGCGGGAGGAAAGCGGAGGACCCTGTAAAAGTTTCAGTCGGTGGTTGGCGTGGAAACGCGGCAACCGCGATGGAGTTCGGTGCGCTCAACAGCACTGCAGCGACGACAAAATAATTGCTACTCGGATCAAATCGCGACCGAAAATTGCGACAAGACGTCAAATTGTGGGGGAAGAAGCGGCGGTGGTGAGAGGTGCGAGGGGAAGTGGTGAATCATTAAATGCCTGAAATAAACTTGAGAAACGAAGACGGCATCCCCTGTGCACCAGGTGTTTGCGCTTGTGCTGTACCGCTCTCCAGCGGGTTTTCTCGGGCTGTTGCCGCTCGCTGTCCGGCACGACGTCCGACGTTTCGCCCCCTCCCCAGCACTCGGGAGCGAAAACGTTGGCACGTCATTCTGCACGAAGGCGGGGTACAGCTCGAACACGCGTCGTCGCAGATACCCCCTCCGCCTGGTTCCTTTCAACTTTGTTTCTTTCAACTTTCCCCCGCCCCCACCTATCGTCCCCCATGCCCTCCCTGCCTCCCTCAGGCTGCGGAGGCAACGTGAGCGCCCCGAGCGGAGAGATACACTCGCCCAACTACCCGCAGCCGTACGGCACCAACGTCGACTGCTCGTGGCTCGTGTCGGTGGCGCGCAACCACCGCGTGCAGCTCGCCTTCAACACCTTCGACCTGGAGACGCACAGCAACTGCAACTACGACTACGTCGCTGTAAGGCTCGCTCAATCGCTCGCTCGCTCAATCGCTCGCTCGATCGCTAGATCACTCGCTTGATTGCTCGCTAAATCGCTCGCTCGATCACTCGCTCGATCACTCGCTCGATACTCGCTCTCGCGTCCATGCCCGGTTAGGCTCTGTGTGTCTAGCCAGGCCACCGTGGCTCCACCATGAATCAATCGCTCTCTCAGTAGACAATGTAACAAAGTGAGAGCCCACCGATACCAATGTTCGATTATGTTTAATTTCGATGACGACGACGGTGATGACAATGATGACGTTGATGATGCTTAGGATGTTTGATATTAACGGCAATTGCAACGACAGCGATGATGTTGATGAGAACAGTGATGTTGATGATGATGACGTCCATTATTTTGATGATTACGAAGATATTGATGTTGATGGTGATTACCGATGATGATGGTGGTCATGGTAGCATCGCTCAGCAGGTTCTTTATAACGGCTTTGGTGTTTAGTTTGTTGTCCTCTGCCCGCACCTCCGATTGCATGGCTAAAACAATTGTAACAAAAATATTTTACCAGGTAAGGCCCACTGAGGTATATAGCCGTTTTCAGAAGCGACCTGGCCACAAATGATAGGTCTACGAAATGGCTTATCGCGTGGAAAATATATCGCAGGCAAATGCTCCGATTCTAATTGTGGAGGGAAAACCCGGAGGACCCGGAGAAAAATGTACGCGAACGCGGGGAGAGAGAGAGAGAGAGATAGAGACGCGCAAACTCCAGCTACGCAGCAGCAGGCGTCGGGGTCAGGATCGAACCCACGACCTCCTGCATACCGGGCGAGGGAGTTGACATCTCGCCACCGCGGCGGCGCCCCTGCGTCGATGCGTGCAGGTGCACGACGGCAGCAACGAGCACGCGCCGCTGCTGGCCAAGCTGTGCGGCACGGCGCTGCCGCCGGCGCTCGCCGCCACGGGGAACGAGCTGTTCGTGCGCTTCCGCTCCGACGGCAGCGTGCAGCGGCACGGCTTCAGCGCCTCCTTCAGCACCGGTGAGCTGCGGCACCGTCGTCGTCGTCCTCGTCGTTGTCGTCATGAACATCAACACCATCGTCACCGTCGTCATCAACACCATCGTCACCGTCTTCATCAACACCATCGTCACCATCGTCATCAACACCATCGTCACCGTCGTCATCAACACCATCGTCACCATCGTCGTCAACACCATCGTCGTCATCAACACCATCGTCATCAACACCATCGTCACCATCATTGTCAACACCATCAACACCATCGTCTTCAACACCATCGTCACCATCATCGTCAACACCATCGTCACCATCGTCATCAACACCATCGTCATCAACACCATCGTCACCATCATCGTCAACACCATCGTCACCGTCGTCATCAACACCATCGTCACCATCGTCATCAACACCATCGTCACTGTCATCATTAACATCATCGTCGTCATCACCACCATCATCACCATCGTCATCAACACCATCGTCGGCGTGGTTATCAACACCATCGTCGTCGTGGTTATCAACATCAACACCATCGTCACCATCATCATTAACATCATCGTCGTCATCAACACCATCGTCACCATCGTCATCAACACCATCGTCGTCGTGGTTATCAACATCAACACCATCGTCACCATCATCATTAACATCATCGTCGTCATCAACACCATCGTCACCGTCGTCATCAACACCATTGTCATCACTGTCGTCATCAACACCATCGTCGTCGTGGTTATCAACATCAACACCGTCATCACCGTCGTCATTAACATCATCGTCGTCATCAACACAATTATTGTCGTCATCAACACCGTCATTGTCATCATCAACACAGTCATCGTTATCATCATTGTTGTTCTCATCAACATCTGTGCTATCAATATCATCGTCATTCGCATCACCAATACCATGATCAACATCATGGGCAATCAGAGTCATCACCGTCATCATCATCAAAATTTTAATCAACACCATTATCAACGTCATCATCAACATAATTTCACCATCATCAACATCAGTAATTATTAAATTGTCATCATCATCATTATCATGACCATTAACATCATCGAGTGAGTGTCTCCTATCGCTGAACACCATCCGACTCCCGCCCCTCTGTCCACGGGCTGCAGGGTGCGGGTACAGGATCATCGCGGACGCCGTCGGCGGTGCCCTCACCTCCCCGCTGCACCCACACAACTACCCCGGCAACCAGAACTGCAGCTGGATCATCGAGGCGCATGAGAACTGTGAGTCACTATGAACTATTTTTATATTTTTTTGACCAGGTAAGGCCCACTGAGCTGTAGAGCTCTTTGTCGAAAGCGACCTGGCTATCACAAATGTTAGCGAAGTGTCTCATCGGGTGGACATTTATAGCAGCCGAATACTCTCAACGCATGATGTTGATTCTCAATGTGGAGGCACCCAGAGAAAAATCCACGCGACCACGGGGAAAACACGCAAACCCCAAATACACAGCAGCAGGCGTCAGGGTCGGGATCGAACCCACGGCCTCCTGTATACCAGGCGAGGTAGTTAACATCTCCTAGCCACCACGGCGCCCCATGAGTCTCTGCGCTGCCGCCCCAACCGGGGCTCAACGCTCGCGCATCGCAGCCAACCCACTCATTTGCCGTCCGCGCTGTCGCCAGCCGCACCTGCCGCTTTGACTTTTTCTGCCGCCGCCGCCTCTGCCTCTGCCGCTTGCAGTCGGCCACGTGACCGTGTCGTTCACGGAGATGGACATCGAGAACCGCGCTGCCAACTGCAGCACGGACCACCTGGAGGTGCTGGACGGCGACAACCCGTGGGCCCCGTCGGTGGCGCGGCTGTGCGGCCGCGACCTGCCGGCGCCCATCACCTCGCACGGCAACGCCCTCCACCTCAACTTCGTGTCGGACAACGTGCTGGAGGGGGCAGGATTCCGCCTCGTCTACGGCGCCTCCTACTCAGGTCCGTGCGCCGTCTCGCGCCCGTCACGACGACCCGCGGAGGGCGTTTTAGAGCCCGAGGGCCGTCGGACGCAGGACGGTCGCCACGCCGCGCGCTCTCAGACGCGCCTCTTCGGCCGTCTGGAACGCTCTTGCTTCCAACATTAGGAAGCGCTACGCACTTTTAAATAATCTAAATTGAGAAACTAATTTCTTTAAAACCGCTTCAACGTCCACACGTACAGCACTTGGCTGTCTGTGGCCCAGCTGTGTGTGGAGGCGGTAGCGAGAGTTGGTGGATCGCCACACACACGCGTGTGAAACTGCCTTCCCGTGAGCATCGAGGAGTAGCCGTACCCCTGGCTCGCCAGGAGAAGGAGGTGCGGCAAAAATGTTCCGTCTGTACGGGACAGAGTGATTCCCCCTCGCACGCGTGGGTTGTCTCCAGGAGCTCCGTCTCCCTCCCACATGCAAAACATGTATTCATTTGCTGATAACATAAAGAGGACCGCAGAGCTTGGGCAACTGTTGGTTCCTCGCGCCTCCGAGTCGGGTTCTCTCTCTTCGAGAGTAAGCGAATACCATGTGGCACGTTACAAGTTGAAATTATCATTATCATTTTGACTTAAAACTTTCGTGACTGCAGGAATTAATATTCTTGTTTCTTTCGTTAAAGTCACGTAGATAGAAAATAAAACTATAATTAAATTAAATGTAAAATAAAAATAAATGTAAAATAATCAAAGCAAAAAACCCACGACGTTTCGATCGCAACACAAGCGGTCTTTATCGGGTAAGGCCCACTGAGATTCATAGATATTTTTCAGAAGCGTCCTGGCTATCACAAACGATAGCTCAACGAAGTGGCTCATCACGTGAAAATGTACAGCAGCCAAATATTGTAAACGCACGTTTCTAAATTCGGAGGGGAAAACCGGAGGACCCGGAGATAAATACATACGACCACGGGCAGAACACGCCAACTCCGAATATACAGCAGCAGGCCTCAGGGTTGGGATCGAACCGACGACCTCCTGTATCCCAGGCGAAGTGGTTAGCATCTTGACGCCACGATCGCCGTCACGGACGCCTCGTGACGTCGTTGTGCTGGTCGGTTTGGCGGCGGCTCTGTCGGCGTGTGCAGCGTGCGGAGGGACGTTCCATGGGGAGACCGGGGCCTTCAACAGCCCCAACTACCCTGAGCCGTACCCCTCCGACACGGAGTGCACCTGGGTGTTGCAGAGCTCTCCCGGAAACCGCGTGCAGCTCACCTTCAGGCAAGAGGCGCTCTCCCTGCAGCTCTCTCTACTGCTCTCCTATTCACCTTCAATCTCCCTCCTTCACACTGACACACGAGTGAAACCACACGCACACACACACGCGTGCACTCAAATGAAACAATTTAAAAAACTACTTTTATTTTACCAGCTAAGGCCCGCTGAGCGACATAGCTCTTTTTCAGAAGCGACCTGGCGATCTCAAAGTGGCTTATCATGTTTAAATCTATATCAGCCAAATACTTTGAATGCATGTTGATTCTAGGAGGGAAACACCGGAGAACCTCACGAAAAATCCACACAACCACCAGGAGAGAGAGAACATGCAAACTGACAAATTGCGTAGACTTGCGTAGAGACCCATAGACTCACACACAGACTCATGGAGTGACTTTGGGCAGTGAGTGACATTACTGGCGTGGCCCACGGCGTAAGACCGGTGGCCGCATTTGCACCGTGGGCCACTCTTGGTCTCCCACCAGCGCAGGAGACAGCCGCACCCGGCCTGCGACCTCGACGCCCACGCCCGCTAGGCCGCCCACTAGGCCGCCCACTAGGCCGCCTGCTAGGCCATCCCCCCCTCCGACCCCCACCTGACGGGCGCCCGTGCCGGCCGCGCCGCGGTACCGCAGGTTCTTCCAGCTGGACGGTCCGACGGCCTGCGGGGCCGAGGGCGACGGGGACCTCGTGGAGGTGCGCGAGAACAACGCGACGGGGCCGCTGGTC
Source organism: Lampetra fluviatilis (assembly GCF_964198595.1). Lineage (NCBI taxonomy): Eukaryota > Metazoa > Chordata > Hyperoartia > Petromyzontiformes > Petromyzontidae > Lampetra > Lampetra fluviatilis. The sequence goes on along the minus strand of NC_136276.1, from coordinate 2,395,127 downwards.
GGGAGGTTCTGCGGCGCGAGCCTGCCCCCCGACTACACGCTGGTGGCGAGACACGTGCTCTGGGTCAAGTTCGTGTCCAACGGCCACGGCAACGGCGCCGGATTCATGGCCGAATTCTCTCACCGTGAGTGGAGCACATGACACGGGGGGTGGGGGAGGAGGGGGGGGGGCGTTGTTACCCATAGTGCAGGGCCCATGCTCAGGAAATGTGAACGCTGGCCATGACGGTTGCCACCTATCCTGGTTTTTCCAGGACTGTCCTCTATTTGAGGTCGCTGCTGTCCTGGGGAATCTGTGAAAGTCCTGTTTTTTTGTCTGTGTCATGATGATAATGACAACACCACACCACTCAAGACAATGCATTTGCATGCAGTTCCCTGCCTCTTCTGGAATTGTGAGATATTATTCTGGTTTTTATTGTAACTCAGAAGTGGCAACCCTATTGCCCACAGAGCTCTGTCATTAGCTTTAGAGGATTATAGAGTGACAGGTACGAGAGTTACAAAGTCGAACACAGAGCCATGCTCAACATCTTACTTTATGCCTGACCATTTGTAGATTTAACACCGAACACTGTGTGCTTGAGAAAACAAGCATTTCGATTGGCACTAACCTTCCTGGGAGCTTTTATTCGGGATCCATTCGGATTCACTTAGAAGCTCCCAGCACATGGAGCGAAACGTCGGACATTATGTCTGCAGCGGGCGGTCGTACAGCGGCCGTTGTGCCAACGCGCGCACCTCTCCCGCACTTGCGATGCACAGAGTTCGGGAACGACATCACGGGCACCAGCGGGCAGGTGGCGTCGCCGTTGTGGCCGCGCACGTACCCGCACAACGTGGACTACCGCTGGACGATCCGCGCGGGCGACGCGAGCGAGCGAGTGCACATCACCTTCCTGGAGATGGACATCGAGGACTCCACTGTCTGCACCTACGACAAGCTCTCAGTGAGCACTGCCCACCCCGCCCCCCCCCCCACCAACCCCCCCGGGGAAGCTGTCCCACTTGCGCGGAGCGTCGCAGGGGAGGTGTGACGAGAACCGACGAGAGGGAAAACAATGGCGTTGTCGTCGTCGTCGTCGGGAACGCGCCGGCGAGAAAAACCATGAAGGTCTCGCGTGACCTTTCCGACCCCCCCCGCCACAGGTGTACAACGGGCTTGACTCGAGTGCGCCGCTCCTCGGGACGTTCTGCGGCTTGACGCCACCCGGCCCCCTGCGCAGCACGGGCAGCAGCATCAGCCTCTTCTTCCACACGGACTCGTCCGTCGCCGGGCGAGGCTTTCTGGTCGATTGGCGCGTCTTCCCGGGCGACATCGAACCCTCCGTGCCACCCACCATCGCCCCTGGTGAGAGCGGGGCGCGATGGTTGTCCTTGCCGTCTGGCCCAGGTCAAGATTCAAGGGTTAAGGTGTCAGTGCTCAGTGTCTAGGCCCGATCCACTGTGTTTCAGAGTAAAAGAAGATTTTCACAGTCGAGCAAGGAAAGAAATAGCGAGAGGTAGTGTCGTTTGCCGCTTGCTGCAGGGGATCATGCTTCGAGCCAGGCGGCCGCCCTGGTTAATACTGAGGGTGTGTTGCTCACACACACACTACTCGTTGTATGTTTTGCGGTGGACGTTAAATATCCCGTGGCGTTATTTGAAAATGAGCAGACCACTTATGCCGGCATCGACGTCCAAATTTGCCAGGTTTGAAAAATGACCATCACGTAATATAGATTTTTTTCTGATGCCACAGACAAACAGTATATGGTCCTGTGTCACACAGAGTACAGGACCCCATGCCATTTAGACACAGCACAGGATCCCATCCCAGTTAGACACCGTAAGGGCACCATGCCACTTAGACACAGCACAAGACCCGGTTCCACTTAAACACTGGACAGGGCCCAATGCTACTTAGACCGAGTACAAGGCCCCATGCCACTTAGACACACGAACAGGGCCCCATGCCATTTAGACAGAGCACCGGGCCCCATTCCACAGTACGAGGCCTGCCTTGGGGCACTACAACCCACGGAGGGTGCGTGCCGTGCCACGGGGTGGGAGACGTCTCGGTGGGTCCGAGCGCCCGGCCCACCCAGCGTCCACCGCGATGGGTTTGCGACGCTCCGCCGCTCTGCCCGCAGGCGCGTGTGGTGGCGAGCTGGTGGCGGGCGACGCGGCAAGGGCCATCTTCTCGCCGGGCTGGCCCGGGGAGTACGGAGACAACCTGGGCTGCGCGTGGGTCATACGTGCGCCGCAGGGCCACAGCGTCCAGCTTGACGTCCTCTTCATGGACATCGAGATGCACGGATCCTGCTTGTACGACTACCTGGGCGTGCATGACGGTGAGGGTGGGCAGGGGGCAATTAGAGGTGGGGGAGCGCTTGGCAAGGGTTGCTACGCAAAGTGGAGGAGGTCTGTTAAACCGACAGTGCGGGTTATCTCAGCTGCCTTCACTCCTGGAGAGGTCGTAGATTCCACAGTAAAATCATGAGAGGAGTAGGCCATTTGCGTGCCGTAGTCATGGACCACATTTGCCAAATTACATAAAAATTACTCATTTGTAAAAAAAAACATAGCAATCCCCGCCCCTCACTGCGAAAATTTTAGTGAGGTTTTCCTGATAAACATGCAGAATAATAATAATAATTATCCCAACAAGACCAGTGGAGCCATATCAGCCAAAGGTGATAATTGAAATGGGACTGCACAGACAATCAACTATATTTCTAATTCTACTTCGCTTTGTGAATCCGCTGCCAAAATAAAGGCCTCCTCACCCTATGTCTGAGTGCTAAGATTGATATTGCATGGATCAGTGAGTTGGAATTCGACAATGAAAGCGGTGTGAAGGAAACGTTTGTCTTTAACAGCACTTGCTCTTCCCCCCTTACGTTCCCTCGCGACCACAGGCGACAGTCTCAGCTCCCCCAGGCTCGCCCGGCTGTGTGGCCGGGACCCCCCGGGCCCTCTGCACTCCACGGGCAGGTCCATGTACCTCTACTTCTACAGCGACGTTCACACGCGCGGCCTGGGCTTCAACGCCACCTTCCGCAGCGGTGAGCGACGCCCGCTGTGATGACCGGGCGGCCCTGGGGGGGATCTGTGTGGTCCTGGGGGGGGGGGGGGGGCACGTGGTCCTGGGGGGGGGGGCCACGTGGCCCTGGAGTGGGCCGTGTCGCTCTGGGTGGGGGCTCGTGCTGTGTATGAGATCACAGAGCCACCACCGATAAGACCTCGGGGTTACAAACCGGGTTTAAATCCGTGAGGTCTCTTTGTCGTTCTATCCATTGCTGAGCGAGATGTTAACTACCTCGTCTGGTATGCAGGAGGTCGTCGGTTCGATCCTGACCCTAACGCCTCTATATTTGGAGTTTGCATGTTCTCCCCATGGTCATGCGCACGAACCGAGCTGCTCAATTCATCCACTGAGTTGCATTCGATTTTTCACTTCACGACCTACCAGAGTTCATCAAACGCCTCTCGGGCAGTCCGTGCCAATCTGTTCTAACGCCAGTGGGGAAACAGAAGTGACCGATTGATTGATAGGAAGCGATTGGGTTGTCGTGCCGAAATCGCAGGCTGCGGGGGCCGCTACAACGTCGACCAGGGCGTGATCACGTCGCCTGGCCGCCCCAGCAACTACCCTCCCAACAGCGACTGCGTTTGGCACGTGACGGCCAGTCCCGGCTACGTCATCTCCACCAGCTTCACGCCGCCCTTCCAGGTGCAGGGCACCGGGGTCAACTGCGCCGGAGACTTCTTGGAGGTGAGGACGCACACAAATATATTGTCCCCCCACAGCCCGTATAGCCTTAACAGACTGTTGGGGACAAGTGCTGTTCGCGAGCATCTTTGAAGGCCGGCACAGCACACGAGGGGGTCTTCCTGGTGGCGATGTTTACACACCACACCAGGTACTCATTTTGAGGCTGAGTCGACCTCGGGGAGGCCCAAGACCGGTTCAGATAATTGTCAATGTTGTTGGCCGTGAGCGGGAATCGAACTCAGGTCGCCGGCTACGTAGCGCAGCTCACTAACCGCTGCACTACCGCTCCCTACACGCGTGCACCCTAGGGGCCGTCCATAAATGACGTCACGCGCCTAGGGGGGGGGATCAGACATTTGTAACGATTATGTGACAAGGGGGGGGTTGAGAAATGTGACGTCACATCAAAATGCGCAACTTTAAATAAATATAGACAACTCTTTCTACTTAATTAAATAGACTTTTGAATCAATCTTTTTTCTTACAACATTAGAGTGCAGCGTCACATTAAATATGCACTACAATGACAATAGTTTAAAGCGATTTGAAGCATGTATTTTTTTTTGTGGGGGGGGGGGCAAAGCTTTGTGACGTCATATCTGAGGGGGGTCTGACTTTTTTTTTGTGACGCCGTGTGACGATGGGGGGGGGGGGGATAAAAAATCGTCCAAAATCGCGTGACGTCATTTATGAACGGCCCCCTAGCCGTTACGCGCGTGAGTAACGCGTGTCTACTCAACGAGCTTGCGTTGCGTGGCATTCGTCGATGGCGCGAGCTGTCAGACCGTCCAAGACTCGTGTTGCTTGGTCAGCGAGTCAAGCGCCAGGATTCTAACCGGGCAAGAGCCGTGGCACGGTGCCGATCGCAGAGCTGCGTCGATCTCGATTGCTGAAGAGGCTCGCCGAGGACGTGGAGAGAATTTGCCGGACATCGTGCCCAATAACACACGGCGCAGTTAGAACATGGGGGAGGGCTCACCATGTGGCTTCCAACTTGGGCACAGTATGTCGACCACGTAGAAATAATTAGTCCACCTTTCTTGATGACAGGGAGAAGTGCTCGTAAGCTGCCACGTTGTCGAACGTAAATCGGACTTGCTGACTTCACTTCATTCACGCTGGGATGGCACACTTGCTTTCACGCTCGCCCCAAATCATCACCTTATTCCGTAAATAAGCCACATTATCTAAAACAGCAGACGACTGCGTTCAATATGACACCATATACGTATTACTATCAACATGATGACGATTTAGAAATTATGACCGTGATGTTGGTGAAGCCGCGAGTACGAGAGCATGTTGTCGACGGCACGGTGCAGCCCGTCCCACGCACCGCTCACGCCGCCGCCCCCTCTCCCCCACAACCAACCCCCCCCCGACTCCTTCCCATCCCAGCTGCGCAACGGCGCGAACGTGACCTCGCCGCCCCTGGCGTCGTCCGGCGACGGCACGGGTCGCTACTGCGGCAACAGCCCCCCGCCCACGTTGAGCACGACGGACCGCGACCTCTACGTGCACTTCCACTCGGACGGCGGCGCGGAGAACCACGGCTTCGAGATGCGCTTCCAGGCGCACGGCGCTGGTGAGGGCCGCTGGCGGCGCACGGGGCGACGATTGCGAGCCTCGTTCGGGAACCTTCGGATTGGGAACTCGTTTCTTTACGGCTGATTTCTGTGTTTAGTTTTCTGTCCTTGCTCCCCGCACCTTCGATTAGCACGGTTGGCAACATGCAGTGTGAAATAAGTTCAACACACGTACGTAGATGCGTAACCGGGAACCCCAATTTAATTGTTCGGAGTATTTGGCTGCTAAATACACTTCCACGTGATAAGCCACTCCGATGTGCTCTCATTTGTGGCCAGGTCGCTTATGAAAAAGAGCAATATAGCTCAGTGGACTGTACCTCGTAAAATAAATATCAAATAGTATTCCTGACCTTGTTCTGCAGGGCGTCATTTGGCCAAAGTGCAACGTTAGCGTGAGGAAATTAATACGCTGGATTAAAGGGGCACACTCTGGTCAGAGATTGAGACCTCGTTTAGGACTTTGCTGTAATCAGGATCTCAATGACATCTCCTGTAACCAGATGGGTGGGACTCGTAGCCATGAAGGCATTAAGAAACAAAACCCCCAACATGTCTCGAGCGACCAACTGCCCAGTATTGTTCCAGCTCGTCTGCAATTCATCAGCAATTGCGAGATGCGATGTGCATGCACGACACTATATAAATTCATCATTAGATTAAGAAAAAAATATTTACATCTCAGCCCCATTTACTTGAGGAATTGTCTCCATTCCACTGCTCATGAGCCAGTTCCAGAGTTCAAACGTCTTCATGTCGTTACAACGCGACACCGATAGCTCGACCGCAAGACAATCTGAACGAGGGACGAAAGACGCGAAACGGAAATTGAAACCCGCGCCCCCCCCCCACTCCCCTCCCGCACCGCCCCCCCACTCCCCTCCCCAACTGCCCCCCCCCCCCCGTGTCGTGCAGGCTGCGGCGGCGTCCTCGGCCTCACGCACCAGAGCCCGAGCAGCACGGTGACGTCGCCCAACCACCCCAACAACTACCCCCAGAACGTGGACTGCGTCTGGATCATCACGGCGCCGTCCGACGAGGCCATCCAGCTGGACTTCGTGGAGCCCTTCTACATCGAGCCACACCGCAAGTGCGAGCGACGGCCCCGGCGACACGACCCGAGTTCGATTCCTGTTTACGGGCCAACGCCAGTGACGATTATCTGAAACGGTCCTGGGCCTCCCCTAGGTCGACTCAGTCTCAAATCGGTACCTGGCGCGGTGTGTAGTAGTCAACATCGCCACTGGGGAAGCCAAAGGCGGCCGTGTACGTGGTGCTGGCCACCCACCCCCTCGTGTGCCACAGTGCCGGTAGCCTTCATAGGTGCTCGCTAACGGCATTTGTCTGTTAACCTTTTTCTGTTCCAAGACAACTGCAAGTTGGTGGGTTTCCCGTTCACTGCTAAGTTTCGGAACACAGCAAGCGGTTTACTGAGGCATAGCACCGTTGTTTTTCCAGACATTGTACTCACCGCAGAGAACTGTGGCGACACGACCGCACTCCCCGATAGCCAAACCGTGCCACACGCCCTCCCGCATGGCCTGGCGGGAGCCTCGGTACCAATGAAGTCACTTTGTGTTCGTTTACGTGACCAAGACGTCCACGTGCGTCATCGGAACGGGAAAGGGTCACAGGCAACACGGGGCGACCTTTGCCTTTGCACGCGTGTGAGACTCCACGACCTCGTGACCCCCCCCCCCCCTTTGTCCTTCCATGCCACAGCTGCGTGTACGACTACCTGGAGGTGAGGGACGGCGGCAGCAACGACGCGCCGCTCATCACCCGCCTCTGCGGCTCCCAGAAGCCCTCGACGCAGAAGTCGACCGGCAACGTCATGCGGCTTCGCTTCCGCACGGACTCCAGTGTCACCCACCCCGGCTTCAATGTCCGCTACTCCCTCGGTACTTGCCGCCCGTCGTTGTCGTCGTCGTTGGCAACTCCATCATCATGAGTACACCTGTTAACCTCGTCATCGTCGTGTCTCAGCATCGTCACTATCGTCATCTTTGTCATAATCAGCGTCGTCGTTGTCATCAGCATTATCATCTTCAGCATCAGTATCATCACCATCTTCAATATCAACATCATCACCTGCACAATTATAGCCATCATCGTGGTTATCATTGCCATGGTGATGATGTCATCATAACCTCGTCATCATCACCATGTTCGCCGTGGTTTCGCGGGCGGCGCCGTGCTGACGCGGTGTTGCCGCCGTTTGTGGTGGTGCAGCGGCGTGCGGCGGCACGGTCGTGGGCCAGAATGGCCACGTCACCAGCCCCAACTACTCGGTGGGCGAGTACCCCAACAACCTGAACTGCGAGTGGCACGTGGAGGCGCTCACGGGCCACTACCTCATCCTCACCTTCACCCACATGGCCCTGCAGAGCTCTGCCAGCTGCTCGCAGGACTACGTGGAGATCCGCGAGTACAACTCCACCGGTGATGACGGCTTGCTGCATGCCACCCCCCCACGCCATGCCACACCACATCAATCTAAGCCACGCCACACCACGCCGTGCCACGACACACACCCCACATCAATATAAGCAGCATTACGCGCCATGCCACCACACAATACCCATGTATCTTCACTCAATGTTACGTTACTCTCTGCTCCATGTCATTTCACACCACCGCATGCTACTCCACTCCACTCCATGTCACACCACCCCATGTCACACCACCCCATGTCACACCACCCCATGCCACACCACCCCATGCCACACCACCCCATGCCACACCACCCCATGTCACACCACCCCATGTCACACCACCCCATGTCACACCACCCCATGCCACACCACCCCATGTCACACCACCCCATGTCACTCCACTCCATGTCACACCACCCCATGTCACACCACCCCATGTCACTCCACCCCATGCCACACCACTCCATGCCACACCACCCCATGTCACTCCACCCCATGCCACTCCACCCCATGTCACTCCACCCCATGTCACACCACCCCATGTCACACCACCCCATGTCACACCACCCCATGCCACACCACCCCATGTCACACCACCCCATGTCACTCCACCCCATGTCACTCCACCCCATGCCACACCACTCCATGTCACACCACCCCATGTCACTCCACCCCATGCCACTCCACCCCATGTCACTCCACCCCATGTCACACCACCCCATGTCACACCACCCCATGTCACACCACCCCATGCCACACCACCCCATGTCACACCACCCCATGTCACTCCACTCCATGTCACACCACCCCATGTCACACCACCCCATGTCACTCCACCCCATGCCACTCCACCCCATGTCACACCACCCCATGTCACTCCACCCCATGCTACACCACCCCATGTCACACCACCCCATGTCACTCCACTCCATGTCACACCACTCCATGCCACACCACCCCATGTCACTCCACCCCATGCCACTCCACCCCATGTCACTCCACCCCATGTCACACCACCCCATGCCACACCACCCCATGTCACACCACCCCATGTCACTCCACTCCATGTCACACCACCCCATGTCACACCACCCCATGTCACTCCACCCCATGTCACTCCACCCCATGTCACACCACCCCATGTCACACCACCCCATGTCACTCCACCCCATGTCACACCACCCCATGTCACACCACCCCATGCCACACCACCCCATGTCACACCACCCCATGTCACTCCACTCCATGTCACACCACCCCATGTCACACCACCCCATGTCACACCACCCCATGTCACACCACCCCATGTCACTCCACTCCATGTCACACCACCCCATGTCACTCCACCCCATGCCACACCACCCCATGTCACACCACCCCATGTCACTCCACCCCATGTCACTCCACCCCATGCCACACCACCCCATGTCACTCCACCCCATGTCACTCCACCCCATGCCACACCACCCCATGTCACTCCACCCCATGTCACTCCACCCCATGCCACACCACCCCATGTCACACCACCCCATGTCACTCCACCCCATGTCACTCCACCCCATGTCACTCCACCCCATGCCACACCACCCCATGTCACACCACCCCATGCCACACCACCCCATGCCACACCACCCCATGTCACTCCACCCCATGCCACACCACCCCATGTCACTCCACCCCATGTCACTCCACCCCATGCCACACCACCCCATGTCACTCCACCCCATGTCACTCCACCCCATGCCACACCACCCCATGTCACACCACCCCATGTCACTCCACTCCATGTCACACCACCCCATGTCACACCACCCCATGCCACACCACCCCATGCCACACCACCCCATGCCACACCACCCCATGTCACTCCACCCCATGTCACTCCACCCCATGTCACACCACCCCATGTCACTCCACCCCATGTCACTCCACCCCATGTCACACCACCCCATGCCACACCACCCCATGTCACTCCACCCCATGCCACACCACCCCATGTCACACCACCCCATGTCACTCCACTCCATGTCACACCACCCCATGTCACACCACCCCATGCCACACCACCCCATGCCACACCACCCCATGCCACACCACCCCATGCCACACCACCCCATGTCACTCCACCCCATGTCACTCCACCCCATGTCACACCACCCCATGTCACACCACTCCATGTCACACCACCCCATGCCACACCACCCCATGTCACACCACCCCATGTCACTCCACTCCATGTCACACCACTCCATGTCACACCACCCCATGTCACTCCACCCCATGCCACACCACCCCATGCCACACCACCCCATGTCACTCCACCCCATGTCACTCCACCCCATGTCACACCACCCCATGCCACACCACTCCATGCCACACCACCCCATGTCACTCCACCCCATGTCACTCCACCCCATGCCACACCACCCCATGTCACTCCACCCCATGTCACTCCACCCCATGTCACTCCACCCCATGCCACACCACCCCATGTCACTCCACCCCATGTCACTCCACCCCATGTCACACCACCCCATGCCACACCACTCCATGCCACACCACCCCATGTCACTCCACCCCATGTCACTCCACCCCATGCCACACCACCCCATGCCACACCACCCCATGTCACACCACCCCATGTCACTCCACCCCATGCCACACCACCCCATGTCACTCCACCCCATGTCACTCCACCCCATGTCACACCACCCCATGTCACTCCACTCCATGCCACACCACCCCATGTCACTCCACCCCATGTCACTCCACCCCATGTCACACCACCCCATGTCACTCCACCCCATGTCACACCACTCCATGTCACTCCACCCCATGTCACACCACCCCATGTCACTCCACCCCATGTCACTCCACCCCATGTCACTCCACCCCATGTCACACCACTCCATGCCACACCACCCCATGTCACTCCACCCCATGTCACTCCACCCCATGTCACACCACCCCATGTCACTCCACCCCATGCCACACCACCCCATGTCACTCCACCCCATGTCACTCCTCCCCATGTCACTCCACCCCATGTCACACCACCCCATGTCACTCCACCCCATGTCACTCCACCTCATGTCACACCACCCCATGTCACACCACCCCATGTCACTCCACCCCATGTCACACCACCCCATGCCACACCACCCCATGCCACACCACCCCATGCCACACCACCCCATGTCACTCCACCCCATGTCACACCACCCCATGCCACACCACCCCATGCCACACCACCCCATGTCACTCCACCCCATGTCACTCCACTCCATGTCACTCCACTCCATGTCACTCCACCCCATGTCACTCCACCCCATGCCACACCACCCCATGTCACTCCACCCCATGTCACTCCACCCCATGTCACTCCACCTCATGTCACTCCACCCCATGTCACACCACCCCATGTCACTCCACCCCATGTCACACCACCCCATGCCACACCACCCCATGTCACTCCACTCCATGTCACTCCACCCCATGTCACTCCACCCCATGTCACTCCACCCCATGTCACACCACCCCATGCCACACCACCCCATGCCACACCACCCCATGTCACACCACCCCATGTCACACCACCCCATGCCACACCACCCCATGTCACTCCACCCCATGTCACTCCACCCCATGTCACTCCACCCCATGCCACACCACCCCATGTCACACCACCCCATGCCACACCACCCCATGTCACACCACCCCATGCCACACCACCCCATGCCACACCACCCCATGCCACACCACCCCATGCCACACCACCCCATGCCACACCACCCCATGCCACACCACCCCATGTCACACCACCCCATGCCACACCACCCCATGCCACACCACCCCATGCCACACCACCCCATGCCACACCACCCCATGCCACTCCACCCCATGTCACTCCACCCCATGCCACACCACCCCATGTCACACCACCCCATGTCACTCCACCCCATGTCACTCCACCCCATGCCACACCACCCCATGCCACACCACCCCATGCCACACCACCCCATGTCACACCACCCCATGCCACACCACCCCATGTCACACCACCCCATGTCACACCACCCCATGCCACACCACCCCATGTCACTCCACCCCATGTCACTCCACCCCATGTCACTCCACCCCATGCCACACCACCCCATGTCACACCACCCCATGCCACACCACCCCATGTCACACCACCCCATGCCACACCACCCCATGCCACACCACCCCATGCCACACCACCCCATGCCACACCACCCCATGCCACACCACCCCATGTCACACCACCCCATGCCACACCACCCCATGCCACACCACCCCATGCCACACCACCCCATGCCACACCACCCCATGTCACTCCACCCCATGTCACTCCACCCCATGCCACACCACCCCATGTCACACCACCCCATGTCACTCCACCCCATGTCACTCCACCCCATGCCACACCACCCCATGCCACACCACCCCATGCCACACCACCCCATGTCACACCACCCCATGTCACACCACCCCATGTCACTCCACCCCATGTCACTCCACCCCATGCCACTCCACCCCATGTCACTCCACCCCATGCCACACCACCCCATGTCACTCCACCCCATGCCACACCACCCCATGTCACACCACTCCATGCCACTCCACTGCATGCCACTCCACTCCACCGCATGCCATGCCAGAACACACCACTCCTTTCCCTTACAAAATCAAACCCCGTAACGGATGATGACGTTTGGAGTGGGTGACAAGGATTGGCAAAATGTTCTGGACGGACGACGTGTAGGTGCAGCGTGGAGTGACGGTGTGGAGCGCGGTGTGATGTGTGGGGCGCGGTGTGATGACGACGTGCGGTGTGGGTGGATTGTCGAGCTGTGAAGGAGTGAGCAGCTGCATCGTGACGTGACCGAATGTCGAGGTGTGGCATGGAATGACGGACCTCCGATTAGCACGTTTGGCTATGTACGGTGCGAAAGAAGTTCAACACACAGTACATACATACGGAGTGACGATGCGTACGGTGGAGTGGCGGTGACGACGATGACGACGACGATGTTGTCGCGCTGGCCGTGCCGCCCAGGCCTGCTGCTGGGCCGCTTCTGCGGACAGGACCTCCCCACCGTCGTCATGGAGACGTCCGACAGCTTCGCACACGTCCGCTTCGTGACGGACAGCGCCGGTGGTAGCGACGGCTTCGTCCTTAACTTCCGGTCGAGCGTGGACGGTGAGGAGGGCGCACGCACGACAAGTATAAAGATCCTCCACCCCCCCCCGTATAGCCTGAACAGACTGTTGGGGCAGGTGCTGTTAGCAAGCAGCACCTATGAAGGCCGGCACTGCACACAATGGGGTGGGTGGCCAGCGCCACGCCCGGCTGCCTTTGTCTCTCGGGTGACGATGTTCACAGACCCCACCAGGTACACATTTGCGGCTGAGTCGACCTAGGGGAGGCCTAGGACTGGTTCACATAATCATCACCGGTGTTGCTGGCCGTGAGCGGAAATTGAACTCGGGTCACCGGGTTCGAAGCGGAGCCAAGCGCTGACCGCTATGCCACCGCTCACCATGCACACAGACGTACAGCCGCACTTCTGGGTGACTGTTATCCACACATGAATCCGAAGGGGATGAATTGCTGCCAATTGCTTGCGCATTTCTAGAAAACGCTGACAATAATCCGATGAATTCGCCATCGCTTCTGGCCCACCATCGTGAAATTCAAAGAGTCGCGTGCCGCCCTTGGGTCCGTCAATGCCACCACAAGCGCGAAGCTACTCCCCTTCCTGTCTCGTCGCAGAAATGTCGTTGACGTCCTCCGTTGCTCGCCGCTCTCTCCGCAAAACCCTCTCCCCTCCACCGCCCCCCCCCCTCCACCACCACAATCAGAGTGCGGAGGAGACCTGGCGACCCCGACGGGCACCATCACGTCGCCCAACTACCCGAACCTGTACCCGCACAGCCGCGTGTGCGAGTGGCGCATCACGGTGCCGCTGGGCCGTCGCGTCACCCTCACCATCCACGACTTCCTCACCCAGGACCATCCCAACTGCGCCATCGACTACCTGGCGGTAGGTGCCGGCGCGCTCAGAATCAAAACCAGGAATCTGGATTTAGACTGCAGGCAGGAATCCGATGAGCTGTGAAGCTCTTCTTCGCAGGTGTCCGGTATGGGCGCGGGTCAGCAAAGCTACAGCTGCAAACGGTACGAAAAACGATAGGAGTGCAAAATAGAGGAAAAAGTGAGCAAGTCACTAATTATAAATACATCACTAATCAAACATGTAAGTCCAACCTTCAGTCACAGAAGATCGTGACACCACCCTGCCGGATATTCGCTCCACCCCACCCTGGGAACCCGCACGCACCCACCGTCAAAACGTGGAAGAGACAACGTGAGGCTATTGCTCGCGAGGTTGAACCAAGCGTGTGTGACAACAGGTGTACGACGGGCTGTGCCTTTGTGTCTACCTTCACCTTACCTGCCTGCTCCCCGTGTGAGACAACAGGTGTATGAGACGGGCTGTGCCTTTGTGTCTACCTTCACCTTACCTGCCTGCTCCCCGTGTGAGACAACAGGTGTATGAGACTGGCTGTGCCTTCGTGTCTACCTTCACCTTACCTGCCTGCTCCCCGTGTGTGACAACAGGTGTATGAGACTGGCTGTGCCTTCGTGTCTACCTTCACCTTACCTGCCTGCTCCCCGTGTGAGACAACAGGTGTATGAGACGGGCTGTGCCTTCGTGTCTACCTTCACCTTACCTGCCTGCTCCCCGTGTGAGACAACAGGTGTATGAGACTGGCTGTGCCTTCGTGTCTACCTTCACCTTACCTGCCTGCTCCCCGTGTGTGACAACAGGTGTACTATGGGCTGTGCCTTCGTGTCTACCTTCACCTTACCTGCCTGCTCCCTGTGTGTGACAACAGGTGTATGAGACGGGCTGTGCCTTCGTGTCTACCTTCACCTTACCTGCCTGCTCCCTGTGTGTGACAACAGGTGTATGAGACGGGCTGTGCCTTTGTGTCTACCTTCACCTTACCTGCCTGCTCCCTGTGTGTGACAACAGGTGTATGAGACGGGCTGTGCCTTCGTGTCTACCTTCACCTTACCTGCCTGCTCCCTGTGTGTGACAACAGGTGTACAATGGGCTGTACCTTCGTGTCTACCTTCACCTTACCTGCCTGCTCCCTGTGTGTGACAACAGGTGTACAATGGGCTGCGCGACAACTCGCCGAAGGTGGCGCAGCTGTGCGGGGACGTGGCCTCCGGCACGCGCGTGCAGTCATCCGGGAACACGATGCGCGTGCGCTTCCGCACCGACGCCCACAGCTCCAGCACCGGCTTCCGCGCCACCTACCACTCCGACGAGGAGGCCGGTACGGCGATGGGGTGGGGGGTGGGGTGCGGAGCGCGGCAGGGGGTGGCCGCCGAGTGTCTGCCACGCTTGGGTTTTGTGGTCTAAGTTGTTGCTCTTGAGGGGAGGTTGATCTGTTCGTTTGTTGCCTAGAGGCCACATCAGAGACCGGTCTGCCAGTATATCGTCGACAGACTCCACCAGGGTCCGCTCTGTAAGTCTGTTTTCGAGAAAACCCCATCAGATTCTTTTATCCGTCAGTCTGACGGCTCTTTGAAATGCGCTGCCTTCACTACGACAAGATCGCCCTTGGCCCAAAACATACTTTGGAGGCTGTTGAAGCCTTTCCGTCTTCCCTCACGACGATGTCTGACGGCGGCGTTCTCTCCCCAACCCCCCCGCGGGACAGTGTGCGGGGGCATCCTCTCCAACCCCGCCGGCGGGAACTTCACGTCGCCCGGCTACGACGGGCAGACCAACTACGTCGCCAACCTGAACTGCGAGTGGACGATCGAGAACCCGCGGCACGCCAACTCCTCCATCTACATCGAGTTCTTCGACTTCAAGCTGGAGCACCACCAGACGTGCGAGTGGGACTACATCGAGTTCCGCGTCGGTACGAGCAGCTGTTCCGTCCACCCGCATCGCTGGCCAGTCTGTCAATGGGCCAGCTAGCCAGCCAGTCAGTTGCTCAGTTAGTCAGTCGCTCTGTCAGTGAGTTAATTGTTCAGTTGATTGCTCAGTCGGTTATTCAGCGGTCAGTCAGTCAGTCGCTTGGTCGGTTAGTCAGTTAGTCAGTCGACGATTCGGTCGGTAATTCAGTTGGTCCATCAGCCAATCGGTCAGTCATTCAGTCGGTCCGTAAGTCAGTTGTTTGTTGATTACGCCAGTCAGGTGTTCAGCTAATATGCCCATCAGTGAGTCGGTCAGTAAGTCGGTCGGTCGTTTTGTCTCTGCCGCCCTCGCAGACAGCGGGAACGGGGAGCTGCTCACGCGCCTCTGCGGGCAGTCGGCGCCCGCCGTGCCGTTCGTCATGGCGGCCCCCCAGCTGTGGGTCCACTTCCTGTCCGACCCCTTCGTGGAGGACAGGGGCTTCGCGGCACGATACGTCTTCACGGGTGGGTAGCGCCAGGGCGGGCGGGCGGACGTGCACGGGCGGCCGGTCTCATTCCCCCGTGCCAGTCCACGCTCAAGGAGGCTTCTCTCCGCTAACCCCCCAACTGCGTGAAATCTTCTCCCTGTGCTGTGCTTCGTTCTCTTCCTTACTGCAGATGATCACGGCATCGCGCTCTTTCAGATGCGCTTCTGCGGCCGTCTGGAATGCTCTTCTAATATTAGGAAGCCACTGGAGCTATGCACTTTGAAATCTATATTGAAAACTCATTTCTTTACAACTGCTTTTTGTGTCTAGTTTGTTGTCCTTCCCCCGCGCCTCCAATTAGCACGGTTGGCTGCGTACGGTGCGAAACAAGTTCAACATACATACAATACAAAACAATGAGACCCTAAACAAATCAATAGGACCCAATGCAAAGCTAATACATATCAATGGGGTCCGATACAAATCAACAGGGCCCAATGCAAATTAATGGGATGCAATGCAAACCCAAACCCAAAAAAGGTGTCTGTAAGTCTCAGCGAGGCTTTCCTGGACATAAAATAGACGACGTAGTTCATTCTGGACTCGTGAACCCCATTCGCCTCTTGTCTACTACGCTGAGAACCGCTGGCGTTAACGCGGCCACGCGCCCCTCGCCGTTGACAATTCGCACATTTACCCCGACACAAATTTGCTGACCCCCCCCCCCCCCTCAACTGCGCCTAATGGCCTTGACCCTGCTGACAAGGTCTGCAGGCCAGCAACCTCCATTAAATCATCCGGCATCTCCGGCGTTTAACAATGCTGCCGAGTGCTGCATTCCGACACCAACACCATCATCATCATCCTCACAAGCGCCGCCTTGAAAATTTGTTAGAAGCTAAAAATTCCCGACCGATGGCGTTTCTCCAGACGGGGGGAGCGGAGAATATTGCCGACGTCATCATTGCCCTTTTGAGACGTGCGGAGATGATTAGCGTCTTCCCACGAGAGCCGAGGCGTGCTTTGCTCCGACGCTTTGGGCTTCGTGGGGAGTGCGCATGCCTGCGTTGTGTACAACGTGCATGCGTGTGTGGGTCTTCACTGCACGGCACCTGTATATATATGTACTCCTTGTCTAATTAGACGACTTTTTCGTACATGCGTCCGTGCGTGCGTGTGTGCGCGTACAGACTGCGGAGGTCTGCAGATCGCCGAGAGTGGGGAGATCTCCAGCCCCAACTTCCCCGCTCCGTACGGGAACAAGAACCGCTGCGCCTGGATCTTGGAGGCTCCGCTGGGCCACACCATCACCGTGAGCCGTGTGCTTCTAGCTAAGCGCCATTCCAGGGTTCCTCCATCCATCGTGTAGGGCGCCGCAGTGGTTCAGAGATGTTAAATCCCTCATCTGATACGCAGGAGGTCATGGGTTTGATCCCAACCCTGACGCCTGTATATTTGGAGTTTGTATGTGTCTCCTCGTGGTCACGTGGATTTTTCTCCAGGACCTTCCTTCCGCTTTTAGAATGAACATCACGCGTTTAGAGTATTTGGGTGCGATATGTTGCCACGTGATAAGCCACTTCGTTGAGCTGCTATCATTCGTGATAACCAGGTCGCTTCTGAAAAATAGCTCAGTGGGACTTACCTGGTGAAATAGAAAAGCATAGTAGTTCATAGTTTCCTTGTGCGAGCGACCCCTTCCCCCGTGACCTCTCTCCCACCGACATCCCCCCCCAACCCCACGCCGCCGCCGCCCCCCACCACAGCTCACCTTCACGACGTTCCACCTGGAGTCGCACAGCACCTGTTTGTGGGACGCCGTCTCCATCTTTAACGGCGGCGCGCCCAGCTCGCCTGTCATCGGCCACTACTGCGGCATGGCCGGGCCCGGCACGATCCGCTCCGGCTCCAACAAGCTCGCCATCCTCTTCAGCTCCGACAGCAGCGTGGTGGCCGCGGGCTTCCACGCCGTGTGGGAGGCCGACTCGGCCGGTAATCCGCCAGCACGCGCGCGCACGCACCCCTGCCGTCGTCGGCCCAATGCAATCCGGTCTGAAGGTGAAACGAATTATTTAGCGGTGATGCTGCTGCTCTTGCTGCTGTGGCAGTGATGCGCGAGGGCAATGCATGCATGTATGTAGAACTTCTTTCACACCGTACATAGCCGACCGTGCTGAGACGACTGAAAATTGCCAGGGTGGGTGTCCCCTTCACTACTGAATCTCGCTAGTGGCTCGTCGTAATTTGGTCCCAAACTGTGCCACACGCCCTCCCGCATGGCCTTATGGGAGCCGCGGTACTGATTTTTTATTCCGGTTTGTTTTATGACGTCCACGCACGTGTACAACCACCTTGTACTATTTGCAGAAATTTACCCAAGCGTTCGGTCTCACTGTGAAGCTGACAATAACCAAATCCCATCACCTCATTCACAACACTTTGCCATTTTGCTTTGTTATTGTTATGATTTCCATAATCAATACAATTAACACATCTCTCGGGTGATGAATTTTCAGGTGAAGATGTTTTTCTGAAAATGAGACGGCGTCTCTCGCAGGACCAGTCCTGCTCAAAATTATTCCTCAACAAAACGAGGAGAAATTAGGACCTCAATTAGCGAGAGATGTCAATAACGAGCATCTGTCGAAAAGAACGCTGCCCAGGCGCTTACACACACACTCGCACACTCGCTCACCCTTCACTCACCCACACTCACTCACTCGCTCACCCTTCACCAATCCACCCGCCCGCTCACCAGGGTGCGGAGGGATCATCCACGCGGAGGACGGCAGCATCAAGTCCCCGGGCTGGCCGAACCCCTTCCCTGCCGACTCGGAGTGCACGTGGACGCTCGTGTCCCACGAGAGCCAGCACCTGACGCTCACCTTCGACCCCAATTTCAACATCCCCACCTCCGACTCCTCTTGCAGCTCCAGCCACGTGCAGGTGCGTCGAGGGCGGGGGGTGGGCGGTAGCGAGAGGCGGAGGCGGGCGATCCGGTCGGTCCGTACCGGTCGAAGCGTCGATTCGTTGACGTGACGAACCGTAAAAAATCGTCATCGATATTGCTTTTCACCTGCATGAGCCGTACGTTTCAATGCTTCCTTATGGTCGATGCTGGAATGGATTCCTTTGCCACCCTTCCCTGACCGAGTCACCCTCCTGCCCCGTTGTCCCCCTACAGGTGTGGAACGGGCGGCGTGAGACGGACGAGTCGCGCCTGCTGCTGGCCTGCGGCACTACGGCGCCCAGCCCCGTCGCGGCGCTGGCGAACCGCGTCACGGTGCGCTTCCAGGCCACGGGCGCCACCACCGCCGCCGGATTTTCCGCCTCCTTCTCCAGCAGTGAGTCTGAGTCCCGCCACCAAGTCGTGGCATCTTCCGCCGTTGAAGTCAGAGGGATGTCGTCTCCCTCGCCTGCTTCGGCGGGAGGCCGTGGGTTCGATCCGAGACCCCCGGCGATGCCGGTTGTTGTATATTTGGAGTGCGCGTTTTCTCTCCGATTTAGCACGGTCAGCTACGTACGATAACAAAGAAGTTCAACATTCATATATACATTCCCCGCGGTGATCGTGTGGATTTTTCTCCGGGTTCCTCCGGTTTTGTCCGTCTCCTCGGTCAGAATCAACGTGGGTTCATATTGTTTGGCTGCTGCTGTGCGTATCCACGTGCGATGATGAAGCCACTTCGTTGAGCAGTCACGTGTGGCCAGGTCGTCTTCGCACAAGAGATCATAGCACAGTGGGCTTCACCTGGTAAAAGATCAAAGAAAAAACGGAATACATCATGATCAATAAAGCATCATTGTCATCATCGTGCTTAACATAATCATCAAACATCCTCATCATTATCATTCTCATGATTATTGTCATCATCATCATCAAACCTTAATCTTTTCTCTTCCGTCAGTCGTGCCAACCCACGCTCATTTGAGTAGGAAACCAGCTGTGAAAGTTCCTTTATTCCATTAAATGCAATTATTATATTTATGTAAATACACAGACTTGTAATGCACTGCACCGACAAGCGCTTGGGAAGGCAGCCACGACTGGCATCAACAATTGGCCAAACTCTCTGGTCCTATGTTGGGTCAACTCCAGCAATGGTTTTTGTATGCATGTGAGAGGAAGTACCCAGACAAAGCCCACACGTGCGAGGGAAGGGCAGCACTCAATCCCCGTACACACGGAATACGAGGTGTAAGTCAGTCCCGCTCGCTGTACCGCCGTCGTACTCCGGCAAAGCCGGGAGACGCGACCTCTCGGCCCGATGTCTGCGGTCTATCAACGATTCACCGCCCGCACGGCGCTGGATGGCAGCCTCGCGCAGGCGCCCGCCTGGCTCAGTCGCGACCGCCGCTGACCTCGACTTTGACCTCACGACCTTCGGACCGAGAGGCTGCGTGGCTCGCTCTGACCACCGCCACGCTCGGACTCATCCGGAAATCATTCCCAGCGCCAGTTCTCGTTGGCGTTGTTCCAATTTAACGCAATCATTTTTCTTTTTTAAGTCCCTTTGTGTGTGAGCGACATCTGGGCCTCGATCAGAGGTGCTAAATAAATGTAAGATAAGATGAAGAGAGTGCAGCGGGAAGTCAGGTGCACAAATTCTAAATGTGTGAATCATGTAAAACAAGAACAAGGAGACATTTATAAAGTGATGAATTAAAAAAAAAGTATCACAAGAACATTTGAAACTTGTACATTTCTGCTGTGTTAGAGAGATTGTTTCAAGACGTATCATGATTCGATTTAAATGAACATCACGCTTTTAAATATACTCCCTAGACGTGCGCTGCAGGAGATGTCCCCCCATTGTGCTCACGCCTTCAAAGACAAAGATCCCCTGTACAGCCTGAACAGACTTTTGGGGCAAGTGCTGTTAGCGAGCAGCACCTATGAAGGCCGGCACGGCACACGTGGGGAGGGGTGGCCAACACCACGCCTGGCCACCTTTGTCCCCCCAGTGGCGATGTTTACACACCGCACCAGGTACTCATTTGAGGCTGAGTCGACGTAGGGGGAAGTCTAGGACCTGTTTAGATCATCGTCACTGGCGTTAGTGGCCATGAGTGGGAATTAAACTCGGGTCGCCGGGTTCATAGCGTAGCGCTAACCACTGCTCCACTGCTCACCGCTGGACAGACGGAATCGTTATAACCAAGGCACGTCTGGGGCACAAAAGCTAAATATCGTACAGACGTGGGTATAGCAGCAACAGCAACAACAAAAAACATTGACACAACTGGGATTGCCAATTTTGAGGATGAGTGTTCAATGAGTGTACGTACTCCCCGCTATCGCGTACGGTTGAGAAACACGGCCAGATTAACAACAACTATACTCTTTGGGTCTTTCGGTAAAGTCACGTAGATAGAAAAATAATTCAAAATCACGACGTTTCGATCGCAACACAAGCAATCGTCCTCAGGTGAAAAAAATAGTGTTGCAATCGAAACGTCGTGATTTTTTCATATTTTTCTATCTACGCGACTTTACTGAAAGACCCAAAGAGTATTAATTCCTGCAGTCACGAAAGCAATAAGTCAACAACAACGTTGGAACGAAAATTTTTACGTGTGAAAAAAAGGACGGAGAGATGCTTGGGATTAGTAACACCGAGAGGCAGCTCGCAAGAATGCGTGAATCCGCGAACATGCGCAGATTAATGGCTATAATTTAAACTGTTAATAAACGAAAGTGGGCTTGGATAAAAAAAAAAATTTGCAAACATGATGGCCGTTTCATAAAGAATAATGATGGAGTGGCGGCCGGGGAATGGATAGCAAGGACGTCGACCGAGGAGATGGATCGGTGAAACCAGCGTGGGTGCAGGTGCTGGGTGGATTGTTACATTCGCTTTGGGAGGCCTTCATCCAGCAGTGGATTGTCCGCGGCTGATGATGATGACGATCTGCTAAACGCGAACGCGCCGGATGCCGAACGTGAACGTGATAGCCTCACAGTGCGGTGCCGTGGTGGCGAGATGTTAACTACCTCGCCAGGTATACAGAAGGTCGTAGGTTCAATCCTGACTAATGTCTGTATATTTGGAGTTTTCGTGTTCTCCCCGTGGTCGCGTGGATTTTCCTCTGGGTCTTCTGGTTTTTCCCTCCACATTTATAATCAACATGCGTTTAGAGTATTGCCCCCTATCAATGTCCACGTGCTAAGCCACTTCGTTGGGCTATCATTTACGGCCAGTTCGCTTATAAAAAATGGCAACGTAGCTCAGTGGGCCTTACCTGGTAAAATAAAAGTAGTTTCGTTTCGCTCAATAGCTAGCACTCCCACGACCGGCGTGCCTACACGTCCCCAACTCGCGCCCGTGACCACGGCTCGAACCCTGACCCTGCCCCATCCCCCTACCCCTCCCTCGCCAGGCTGCGGAGTGACCCTCGACGAACCCCAGGGTCAGATCCTGTCGCCGAGCTACCCGGCGCACTACGGCGACAACCTCGACTGCCACTACCTCATCAACCCCGGCAACGACTTCACCATCATCCTCTCTTTCCAGACTTTCCAGGTCGAAGGTACGCGGACTCCGCCTGCCCCTCCCACCTCCGTACCCCCCCCCCCCCCCCCCACTGAACCCTCCCCCCACCCCTATAAACTTTTATTATCATAATTATTATTATTCCATTTTAACGTCGTGTGCTTAATTATTCCAGTGAGCCGATTCCAGGCCTGTCAAGGTTTATTCGAAGTCACATCACCCAGATTGCACCCCGATGTCGGAAGCTAGGCATTGTTGAGTCTGGACAATGCTTGCGTGAGAGACTGCGGATGCATGCCAGGTGGTTATAGGCTGCTATGGAGGGACTCGTTTGGCAGCAGAGGGCAACGCAGCATGCTGAAGTATGGAAATGTAACCCAAATTCCCCGCATGGCCTGGGGAGTCCCTCGTCCAGCAGTAGACCGGCAACAAGTCTGTAAACTAAACTGCATTTAGAATTTTGATGTTTGTGAAAAAAAAACCCACATGCAAGGGGACAATCATAAAAGATGCACACAGATGAGTCAGCTGTGCACCTGCTCTACGTCCTTCTGAATGCCACTTTGAGTTTCAAGCCACACAGGTGGGGAGCTTCACAACACTTCCATCGCGATCTCCGCACGACTCAAACAGCCTTGCCTCCCAAGAGCTAGGCTAGCAGCAAAACTTGAATTCCGCTAGATCTGTCCGGATCAGCGATTGGCTAAAATATGTCCACGCCAGTACACCACATCCAGTATAGGCCTCTATCCCTAGCTACAGGGATTAGACGTGTTGTGCGATAATGCATCTGCTCAGTACCTCCCCAAATCCCCACCGTCCCATCTGTCCGTCTGTCCATCTGTATTTCCTTCTATCCATCTGTCTGTCTCTCCATTTGTCCGTCCGTCCCTCCTTGTCTCCGTCCATCCAATCCGTCCGTCTGTCCGCCCGGTGCGTCCCCGCTCGTCCGGCCGTGCGGTGGCGCAGGTCACTCGACGTGCGCCTACGACTTCCTGAAGGTGTACGGCGGCACGTCGGAGAGCGGGCAGCTGCTCGCCACGCTGTGCGGCTCCACGATTCCCGGCGTGGTGTCGGCGCACGGTCCCATGTTCCTGCACTTCCACTCCGACCCCTTCGTCGAGGACAACGGCTTCCTCGCCGCCTACCAGGCCATACGTACGTACGCACAGCCACGCACGCACCACTACAAATTGTGGCTTTCCTTGGTTACAAAAATTATCTTAGTTTGCGTCTACACCCAGGTTAGTTAATTTCACCGCTTTGGCCGTAGATTTATGCTGGGAAGCAGTCACGGTCATCGTAGCGATCGACGATTTTCGTCCACTCAGAATCATGGTTGATTTTCTTTTTTTATCCGCTCCGTCGACGAACATTTTGCTCGCTAATTTCACGAACCAAAGATTAATGCTGCAACCCTCCCTCCTTCCCCTCGTCTGTTCCATCCCTCTCTCTCTCTCTTTGCCGGCCTTCCGGGGCGCCAGCTTGTGGAGGGTCATTCACGAACCCGTCGGGATTCATCAGCAGCCCGACGTTCGGGCAGGTCAACTACCACAACAACATGAACTGCTCGTACCACATCCAGGTGGAGGAGAATCGCATCGTTAACCTCAAGTGAGTTACACGTGGGCGGGGAGGGGGAGGAAACTTTCAGTGAGTAGCGAGACTTTTTAGAATGGAGATTTCCAAGTCAAGTAACACCTCAAGATACGGAGTGGATGAGGTCCTGGAGCTCCGCTCGTATATTGAAACGTTGTATGAGAATAGGTTTTACCCTTTCTGCCAATAAAACAGTTGTGTTAAGATGTTAACACGCCAAACAGAATCCTTTTTCAAGGAATCCTGTCTGCATTAACCACACGCACCTGTGGTGAACATGCAAACAAAAAACATACTCTGATAGTACGTGCATTCTCTTTGGTTATTTTGGGAAAGTCACGTAGGTATAAAATAAAATAAATCACGACGTTTTGGGCGCAACACAAGCGTCCGTCATCGGGTGGGAGTATGGATTCCTGCAGTCACGAAAGCTTCAAATCAAGTATATGCATTCTCTTTGAAACTGATTGGGCCACACCAGAGACAGCTATCTTTAGAGCCTAGTCTCAAACAGTGTTAGGCCAGAGGACGCCAAAAGGCAAACAGCATAAAGACAATGCTCTATCAGGGCATTTATAGCTCGGAGTGATCTGCTACAATAGGGGACCTTTCTTGAAACGTTGTATGTTGAATAACTTATAACATTAGTGATATGAGGATGCGTTCCCAGCCTTCGTAACTTACCATTTCATCCTATAAACACGTCATAACTTAGCATTCATATTGTAAACAACGATACATTATATTGAAAATAATATAATATATTGTGCAGGATTATAATTTAAAACTGACATAAATAACAAAAAACTGAAGTAACGTGGTTTTTTTCTGATTTATATAATACCATAGGTAGATCAATTTATTCTTTATTTGTTCGTATAAGTGTACTTAATAATTATTTAACTGTTAATAATGGTAAACATAATGGTAAAAAATACAACGTTTGTTCGACCAAAACTTTGTTTATTGAATATACGCACATCGAGGTATGACGGTGTATGTGTAAAACGAACTCAACAAATTCGTCAATGAATTGACCGAGCGTGTTTTGTTACTTGTAGAAGTGCACCACTGCCAAAGCTGCAGCAGCAGCATCAAATAATTTGTAATCCAAGTGTGGGGCCAGGTCATGAGCTTTGTCCGTATCAAGCGGTCTAGCCCAGAAGACGACACGTGAGACATTTTACATTCCTCTCATCAGGAATGCACCCGATTGTCAGAGCTCAGAAGCTAAGCAGGTATCAGCCTGGATAGTGCCTGCATTGGCGACCAGCGTGATGCATGACCAGCATTATAGGCGGCGGATTTACGTGGGGGGCACGAATTGTGACAATCCATCGAATCACAGGCGTTGGAGGGTGAACGTCTAACTTGGTATTGGCGATGGCTGCGCGATGTGTTTGCGTGCCGTTGGGACGTCATGCGGCACAACACCACGACACCAACGAACATCGGAGAGCTACACACGGCACGACCGCGACCGCCAACGATGGCGACGGCGGCGACCCGTAGCCGCGTGCCACCTCCGCTTTTGTCACCTCCAATTGCCGCGGTTGGCCACGCGCGGTGAGAAAGAAGCTCCACGTCCATACGTCCAAAAATCGGTTGCTAATCATAATCGTTGCTCATCTCCGCAACACGTAGGTTCAACTACATGCACCTGGAGGCGCACTCGCAGTGCCACTACGACTACGTGGCCGTGTACGACGGCGCCGACACCTCCGCGCCGCTGCTCGGCACCTTCTGCGGCACCGAGGTTCCGCTGCAGCTGCACAGCTCCGCCCGGGACATGTTCCTGCTCTTCGTGACGGACGCCTCCGTCACCGCCGGCGGCTGGCAGGCGGCGTACCGCACCACGCTCGGTGGGCGCACGCACGCACGCGCGTTCACGCGCACGCAGGCGCTGCTCATGCGCGCACACACGCAGGCACGCGCGCGCACGCGCCCTCACACACACACCTGTTTCAAAATGTTTCTTCCATCGCTATTTGCCGTTGCGAACAGACCGATGTGTTGCCGCGCACGATCTTGCCTTCCCGCAAAAACACAATACGACATATTGAACACACAACTCAATGCACAACGCCACACCGTGCAACACCCGCATGCACACTCACACGCACTACACACTGCAATATGCTTCACACCCCCGTCCCGCAATGCGCAGGCCCAGCGCAGGGCTGCGGAGGGATGCTCACGGGCGACACCGGAGAGCTCACCTCACCGGACATTAACGGCGACGGGCTGTATGAAAGTGACCTGGACTGCCGCTGGACCGTGTCCGTGGAGCCGAACAATCTCATCACGCTCACCTTCAGCGCCTTCGAGCTCGAGTCGGCCATCCAGGACACCTGCCACTACGACTACGTCTCCGTACGTCACGACCCACGCACAAACACGCACGCACGAGCGTGCAGAGGATCGGGGCGCGAGCACCGCTGGTGAACACGACAGAGGCAAAAGACGCTCAGTGTAGCCGTACGGACCGAGGAGAGTGCTGATAGCGAGCGCCTACCCAAGGGCGGACTCAGCGCAAGAGATGGTCATGTGACCGGCAACTACCTGCTTGTCAAAAAACGCAAACGTTTCAAAGCAAGTCGGACGTGTGTACGGCCGGCTCCACAGCACTGTCACGTGGCGCGTGGAGTTGCATTATTCGCTACCATAGCATCCAGGTACCCATGGCACTGATCATGAGCTGTGCATGACCCTTTTATCTTTGGCCTTGGTCAACAAAAGTCTGGCCGCAATTGGTGGTGGAGATCAAAGCCTAACCAGGCATCATGTTACGGTGTTGTCGATGATTTATGATTCGAAATAGATTCGCCCCATCCATAGGATGGACTTGCTACCGGATCATTGCTCTCTGCATCAGGCGCTGTGAAGAAGGGAGAAGGGTAATCTCCCAAAGCCTCGGCCTATCTGTGTGTGTGTGCCAACTGAATGTTTCAAAGGCAGAGTTAACGATGACGGTGGACGGGAAGGTGTTTGTGGCCTGTAGCAGAGAGTATGCACGTCGAAGAGGGACACACACCGGCGGACAGACCAACGACCACAAACACGGATCAACACATGCAGACGAGACAGGCGAGGCGTGCGAGAGACACCCAGACCGCTCCGTCCTCTCCCCCCCACCACCCTCCACCCCCCACCAGGTGTTCGACGGAGAGAGCGCGCTGTCCCCCATGGTCGGCCGGTACTGCGGTGCAATCGTGCCGCTGCCCATCACCTCCTTCAGCAACTTCCTGCACATCCACTTCCACACTGACAGCTCGGTGCAGCGCGCCGGCTTCCACGCCACCTACCAGACGAGCGCCAGTGAGCCCCCGGCGGCATCGCGCACCCACTCGCGCGCACGCACGCACACGCGCACATGCACGCGCACGCACTCACAACAAACTCGTACGAATACGATTACGCAGTCTCAATCTCGCCCGCACGAGGTGTCCGCATCTGCCATGGCTTGTGCGGATGCGGTTTAGCTCATGGTCCACCCTAAACCGCATAAACTGCACAAATGGAACATTTAAAACTCTTCAGTAGTGTGCGACCGTGATCATCCAGAACAGAACGTACGACGGATAACGACGCAATGCCCGAGGCAAACATACGAAGGAGACATCACGGCGACGAGACCCTCCGCCGTTGTCTTGCTTGGCCACCTCGGTGTGACATTGTAGTTGTTCTGCGTCTACATCGGCCGCGCGAGAGAAAGAGATCTCACCCGCAGTCTCTCCGCCCCTAACCACCCTCGTTCACCACCACCCCCCCTGCCACCGGCTCCAACTCTCAGGCGTGTGCGGCGGCGTGATCAACGCGACGGCGCAGGCGCAGACCGTGACGTCGCCCGGCTTCCCCGACGCGTACCCCACGGAGTCGCGGTGCCGCTGGACGCTGGACGCGCCGGCGCAGGAGAGCGTGCGCGTCACTGTGACGGCGTTCAGCCTGCCGGCGCACCAGACCTGCTCCAACGACTACCTCGAGATCCGCGACCAGCCCATGGTGAGAGAGCGAGCGAGCGAGCAAGCGTGCCGCGGCGCGGGAACGGCTTCGTGTCAGAATCAGAATCCTTATTTAGATTGGAGCAGGAGGAATCCGATGAGCTATGAAGCTCCTTTAAATTTCGATTTAAAGCTTTCGTGACTGCAGGGATTCATCTTCTTGGTTCTTTCGGTAAAGTCACGTAGAAGGGAAATAATAAAATAATAAAAATACATTCTATATTATTATATTATATTAGTAAATTATTTAATATTATATATATTATTCTTTTATGTTTTATTTTTATTATTTTATTATTTCCCTTCTACGTGACTTTACCGAAAGAACCAAGAATATGAAGCTCCTTTCCACAGATGTCCAGTGTGGGCGGGTCAGCAAGTGTAACCATGCCACGTGTCTACCACTCCCTGTATCCCGTGCCCCCCGTGCCACCCGTGCCCCGTGCAGGGAGACTATGGACAGGTCCGCCGTTACTGCGGCACCGACATGCACATCCCTGAATTCTACTCCATCGGGCGCACGGTGCACCTGGACTTTAAAGTCGACACCTACGAGCCGGGCAATGGCTTCAGCCTCTCATTCCAGACCGCAGGTATTCTCACGCACACGAACGCGCGCTCACAAACCCGATCGCTCCCTTATCGTAGAATCGTCATCAGTGGTATTCTGCACAGAGTCCATCAACGTTACCCGCTTTTAATGGGCAAGTCTAAATCTGACCGAGGTAAAGACGCCAAAACATATTTTGCGAATCACACAACGTGTGTCTCGTTCCCCTTTCCCAGCAACCCTCACCCTGTACGCTATACCACGTAGCCCATACCGCGTAACCCATATCCCGTAGCCCCATACTCCGTACCTGGTTCCTCCCACCCCATACCGCATACCCTTCACCCCAAACCGCATAAGGGGCCGTCCATAAATGATGTCACGCACCTAGGGGGGGGTCAGACATTTGTGACGATGTGACATCACATCAAAATGAGCAACTTTAAATAAATATAGACAACACGTTCTACTTAATTAAATATACGTTATAATCAATGTTTTCTCCTACAACATCAGAGTGCAGCGCCACATTAAATACGCGCTACAATGACAATAGTTTAAAGCGATTTGAAGCATGTTTTATTTTTTTGTTGGGGGGGGGGGGGGGCAGAGCTTTGTGACGTCACATTTGAGGGGGGGGGGTCTGACTTTTTGTGACGCCGTGTGACGAGGGAGGGGGGGGGGTCAAAAATCGTCCAAAATCGCGTGACGCCATTTATGGACGGCCCCTAACCCACACTCCGTACCCCGCACCCCTTTACCCCGCGCCTGGCACCTCCGTGCCACGTGACCCGCACGTGCCGCGCCCGCCAGGCTGCAGCCGCGAGTACACCGCGTCGTACGGCTACCTGGCGAGCCCCGGCTGGCCGGACGTCTACCCCCACAACATGGACTGCACGACAGTGCTGCGGGCGCCGGCGGGCAGCCTCATCTCGCTCTTCTTCAGCGCGTTCACGCTCGAGACGCACCCCAACTGCCAGTTCGACTACCTCGAGGTGACGGCGCCCCCCGATGCCGTTATTGACGATGCGTGTTGATTATTATTATTATTTTGGGGGCGGGGGGGGGGGGGCTAAAATAAAGGAACGGTACGTGAAGTATTTTAATGTTTAAAAAATGTTAATTGAACACGGTAATGCCGCTAGCTTTCATGTCTGTCTGTCCATCTGTCTGTAACTCTCGTGAAGATGATCCAATTTAAATCACATTTGAGTCTAAAGTTGCATTGCTATTAACCGACTTAGTCCCCAATGGAAAACCACAGACGCATTCCTCAATGGAATGCCGGGCAAACTGATCAAAGGCACTTCCTAAAACCAAAAAAAGAACAGCGCTGAAAGGATTCACCTTGCCCGACATCGCACGTCACGCGCTCACATCCGCTCACCACGACGTTGTTACTTGTGACCTCTCATCTCGTCGGAAGCTAAAGTTATTCTCGCGAACAAAATAGTTCCCAGGGACAAACCCCACGTAGTCGCAACGCGATCGGTACAGAATCCATGCAAATGCATGATTTTTCTTCCCCCCATTATTATTGTTGTTACATTTTAAAACCGTCGTGCTACCGGCCGCCGTAGGTCCACAACGGAAGCGACGCGACGGCGCCCTCGCTGGCGAAGCTGTGCGGCGCGGGGCTGCCCGACCCCGTGTTCCCGCACGCCGACGTGCTCTTCCTGCACTTCGTCAGCGACTTTTCGCTGGCGCTCAACGGCTACGAGATCACCTGGACGTCGTCGCCCGCAGGTGAACGTGTCACGTGGGCGAGGCCGGACGCGCGAGGATCGCTCGCTCTGAACGCGGACCATCTCGAAAAGCTGAGCAGGGCCAGGCCTGCTCGGCGCTTGGAATGGGTGACCGCTATCGTGTAACAGGTGCCGTTACGCGATAAACGCGGTCAGCATACGTACGGCGCGGAAGATGTTCAACGTACGTACGTAAGTGTGCTGTAGGTCTATTGTCGTGACAGCACGGGATGAGATGGGGGGGTATTTAAAATAAAAAACCAACGCTGGACTCTCCTAGGCCTCAACATGGCTCACCTGGATAAGTAAATAATATTAATAATTAATATTGTTAATTATTTACATTAATAATTATTGTATTACTACAATGGGAGAGGTCCATAACGTAGATTTGGTCGGCTCGCTGAATTGAGTCTGTCTGTGGTATCTGCTTACATCTTGTTTCCTCTCACATGGGAGCCAAATGCTGATTAAGTGAATTGGCCGAACGTCCCAATAACGTATTTATTATTTCCTAGGAGAGTAAAAACGGATGTATCGCTCCATTAATATTGATTCTCAAACTCATGATATCATATTACACGTATAAAAATTTTATATATTTTGATAGCGGGTTCATGTCACCACTGTAGCCATTGTGGACACTACCATTCAATGCAACGTAAAACAATTGATTCTTGATTTGAATCGTAACCCTACTGCTATGCGACAATTCATCGTATCGCCACGTGGGTGGTATCTTGCAACACCGCCAAGACACACTTTATCACCACCACAACTCACCCACGCACGGCGCTGAAGCCCGCCACAGCGACCGACGCGCTGTACAGATCGTGCGGCTGCCACGTGGTTGAGGTCGCTGCTGCTCTTCCGTGCCTTAAACTCCACCCCCTCCAGCCGTTCGTGCTGTCGACCTCCTGCCCCTCTTCCAGTCCCATACTCCAAGGCCTTCCTCGTCCCCTCGTCTCCTATGGCAGACTGCCTCGTCTCTAAAAACGAAAGTATTTGCCTGCTATAAATATCCACATGACGATAAGCCACTTCGTTGAAATGCCGTTTGTGATAACCAGGTCGCTTCTGAAAAAGAGCTACAAAGCTCAGTGGGCCTTGCCTGGTAAAATAGAAATAGTTTATAGTTTGATAGTTTTAGAATATCACATGCACGCACACACGCACCACGCCTGCCTCACGCCACGCGCGCAGCGTCCTGCGATACCGTGACTTTCGTACGCTCCGTAAAAGACGCCGTTTTTTTGTCGCGACAAACGGTTAAACCCGTCGCATGTGCGTACGTTGAACTTCTTTCGCACCGCACATAGCCAACCGTGCTAATCGGAGGTGCCCCGTTGACGCGCAGGCTGTGGGGGCATCCTGCACGGAGACCACGGCTCGTTCACGAGCCCTGACTTCCCGGGCACCTACCCCAACAACTCAACGTGCGAGTGGCTCCTGGAGGTGGCCGTGCACCGGCGCGCCACGCTCCGCTTCCCCGTGTTCCACGTCGACGACCCGGGCGACTGCGAGCGCAACTACGTGATGGTGCACGACGGGCCCAACATAAGCTCGCCTCCCGTGGGCACCTTCTGCGGTCAGGTGAGCTCTCGCTTCCCGCGAGTTCACGTCGACGAAACTGGCCGAGTGGTTCGGCCGGATGTGTCGAACCACTCAGCCGAACCGCGCCAGTTAGCCAAGTCATAGATGGTGAAGTCATCCAGCCAGTCAACTGAGTCAACCAGCCGGTCAACCGATTAGTTAATTGGACAGCCAGCTAGTCAACTGACTAACCAGCCAGATGGGATGGTCACTCAATAGCACGTTTGGCTACATACGGTGCAAAACAAGTACAACATCAATACAATCGACCAACCAGCGAACCAGCTAGGCAACCAATGAGTCAGACAGCCAGACAGTCAACCAATGAACTAATTGGCCAGCCAGCTATTCAACCGACTCACCAGCCAGTTGCCCAGCCAGTGAGTCAAACTAATGGCCACCTCGCCAACTGCCCAGGGCATCAGTTATCCAGTCAGACAGGTCAGCCAGCCATCCAGAGAAAAAAGAGTCAGTGAGTCAATCATCTAACCAAGAAGCCAACCCCATCTGCAAGTCAGCCAATCACTGAACCAGACAAACTGTCAATATACCAACCGGCTATCCGGAAACTAGTAAATGAATCAGCCAGCTAATTCATCAGCTGGTCAAATGCTCAATCGCTCACTCATTCATCCACGTATTTAAGCACTGTCTCGCTGACGTTTAGTTAAGCAGGTAGTAGCTGATAGAAATAAAACAAATAATGTATATTTTTTATAAGGGATGTGAAAAAAAAACAGTTGTTACGTGACTGTTTTTTTTTTATAATCTTTGCTCAGTTAATTAGACAAAATACCCATCACAGGGATATAAATTGCTAAATTAGTATCAATCATTAATGGCCAATATTTTTGCATATAAAACTTACTAGCTCGGAAAAACTATTTTCGAATTAAAACGCCGGGCGGTGAAACATTTGCACATTAATGCCAGTGCCGGCACGCAGCGTCTCATTGTTGGTTTAAAAAAAAAGATACGTACACGCATTCACACATTTCATCGCCTTGCTTTCCAAAGTCACTCTCAAAAGAGTCCTACAGAGAGAGAGAGGGAGAGAGATCTCGTGTCATCACAACAGCCCTCGTCTTCCCGTCTTTTCGTTTGGAGCTGTGTGAACGCGATCATCGTGCGCGTCTGCCACCGTGTTTTGACCTGTGCGTGTCGTCGTTGGTGTCCCGACAGAACGACAACATCGCGGACTTCACATCGTCGGGCTACCAGCTCTTCGTCCGCTTCCAGGCGGAGGGCTCCTCCGTGCCGGCAGGGTTCCGGCTCACGTGGACCAGCTCCTGAGATGACAACGACGGCGATCACCACCCTTTGCGCCGTCCGTCATCATCACCACCACCACCATCATAACCATCGACCGCCACCATCATCATCACGATCATCAACCCACCTCGCCACCATCACCAACATCACCACCACCAGCACCACCACCATCACTACGATCTTCAACTAGACCACTGACGCCATTCTGATCACTACCATCATCATCATCATCGCAATCACCACTGCCCAGACCGACCTCACCACGTCTACCATACACACCGACACACGCGTACGCGCACGTTCGTACGTGCCGACACGTGCAGCCACCTCCTCCCAAGGGCACGGCACGCCCAGCCGTGCCACCCTGCACGTGGCGCAAGCTTTAGGAGGGTGTAATACTTTCTGTAAATATTAAATCCGCAAGAGAATCGTGATTGTGTTGAATTTTAAAACAATTCCTCATCCCTACCTCCCCCCTCCCTTTTTTTTTTGTACAAACTCTGTGGCCTGTGAGTCCACAATCTCTGTCCGCAAGCCCCCCGACGCTCGCACACACCGCTATCCCAGCACGCAGTGCGGCAGCCGCTGAGCCGCTGAGCGCACGGACCACACAGTTCGAATCCCTTCACCGGCCATCATGGATCACTCGACGATTTGCACGGTTGGCTACGTACGGCGCGAAAGAAGTTCAGCACGCGTGCACATGCATACAATTAATAAACATTAAACGGCTGTGCAATCTGCTGTCCTGAGCACGGATGCGACTCTTTGATTGATTGATTGATTCGTGGCCTATATTGAAACAAGGTAAGAGCGAGTCAAGACCAGATGTTTCCCTTTCAAGGCAGGTCTGGGTGCAAACGAACAAAATAATGCATCTAATGGCACAGCAACATGCTGCTTGAATGCAAACAATTCTAAGTGAATATAAATTAATCAACCCGACAGTAATACTATACAAAACTCAATCTACATTTTAAGATGATGAATTCTGACACGCAATTACATTCATACTTGTGACATTGTTCGCAACAGTTGACCAGCACTATGCCGGTGGGCCATCCCCAAAAACCCCACTTTAATTCCTCATTCAACGAAAAACGTTGCTTCCCAGGTCTCTCGCTAGCCGAAGGGATAATGCGATTGGGCTCGCGCCACGTGGAGCCAGAGAGAGAGGAGGGAACGAACGCGACCGTTGGAGTCGCGTCGAGAGAGGAGGGAACGAGCGCGATCATCGTAGTCGCGTTGACCCGCTCGCGTGAGCAGCTGCGACAGATGGCAGCGGCGGTCCCCGCACCCCAACTACGATCGCTACCCCCCCCTATCCCTCCACGCGCAGAGATGAGCGGCGATGAGGCGTGATTACAATTTGTAGGAAGACATCAGCGAGACCGGCTCTTTGCATCTCCTCTAACTGCCCATCACACAGGCCAGAGGTGGCCCTGCACGACACACAAAGCAAAGAACCCCCGTATTGCCTTTAACATACTGTTGGGACAAGTGCTGTTAGCGAGCACCTGTGAAGGCCGGAACGGTACACGAGGGGGTGGGTGGCCAGCACCACGCCCGACCGCCTTTGTCTCCCTAGTGGCAATGTTTACACACCGCACCAGGTACTCATTTGAGGCTGAGTTGACCTAGGGGAGGCCCGGGACCGGTATAGATAATCGTCACTGGTGTTGGCCGTGAGCGGGAATCGAACTCGTGTCGCCGGGTTCATAGCGCAGCGCGCTAACCGCTGCACTATCACACACACACAACAACACACACACAACAACAACAACCAACAGTGATTTAAAATTAGTTTACATTCCGACGCCTCCACCTTTGAGTACAGCTCGAGACGCGGCTGCAACTCACCGCTTGACTCATAACAGCGTATTTTTTTTACGTGTCGTTAACCCACCGCCACCCAACACAGCCAATTGGTAGGGGATCGTCACATGAACAAAACCTGCCGATTAGTTACCACTTCAGCACTCGGTAGCGTTTGTACGACGCGGGCATAATTGCGGACTTTTCCTTCAACACATCAACAACAGCAGCAGCTATTGCGAGTCTCGTATTGTGACTGATTGCGCGCAAAACAATCTTGACGCTGCGTGTCTGTGCGTGCGTGCGTGCCCACGACGCGCTGGCACCTTCCACTTGCTATTCTGTCACAGCGGGGCGCGTAAGAGACCGATGTTTTTTTTATCTCACGTCGGAGGTTAAACCGAAACGCCTCCGTTCCCTTAATTGTGCTCTTGTGTTTCACGCTGTGCATGCTCACTTAGAGTGGGAATGTCACACGCTTCAGAAGCGCGTGTGCCAAAGCGACACCCAAATTACACCATGCCACACCGATACGGCCAAAAGGATATGAAATTATAATCTCGTAAATGCTACTTTGACTGTGCACGTTGGTACGAAAATTGGTAATGTTATGCGCTAATAAAGGTAAATGCCCATTATGGTGGTTGCTGACTTCTCAAACGTTAATTTGAGTGAAAATATAACAAAAAAATATCAAAGGAAAATTGGGTTGTGCTCATAACCGCCGTGCCGTCCTTAGCCAATAGTGGAAATTCCATATTCCCGTGGACGGGTCCAGACTCTTGATAATATACTTTGCTACGTTTAATGGTCATTTTCTCCAAAATTTATTACAATTTTTGCTATTACTGTATCTGCTTTCATTCCAAGGGACAAGGAATCCATTTGGAAAATCTCGCGGAACAATGTGCCCCAGTGTGTCAGGTCAGTCGTGAAAGAGACATTTCACGCGATTTTCTCCTGAAAAATCCTCCAAATTACCGGTTTATGTTCTATCCTCACACAGTACCGTTGCAGTTACACACTCTGCTACGAGTTTGTTAAATTACAATCAAACCATTATTGTTTTCTTCCCAAAGCTGAAATGTTACGAAATTAAATGAGAAACCAATTTAAAACAATGGGTGGAAGGGGGTGGGTGGGGTGGGATTAGTGTGTGTATGTGTAGTGATTGGTGACAGGGATTATTTGACAGGTCATCAACTCACTTCAGCATCCGATGTCTTGACGGGCGGCTGGAACCCGGACTGGAACCGAGCCTTGTCAGCTCAGCGCTCTTCGACTTCTGAGCCAGCCAACCACCTCATCAGTCGCCACTAACGTCCCTCAGAGCGCTACTCATTGTTGTCAACCCCCTCAAATAAAGAGAGGGTGATGAGTTCATAGATTCCCCGTGACGATTGCCGCCCAAGAGGTCTGACGGCGATGTTTGGCGAGCACCAATGCAGCGTGAATACGCACACGTCAAACAAACACAACTCTATTTTATTTTACCAGGTAAGGCCCACTGAGCTGTACAGTTCCTTTTCAGAAACGACCTGGTTATCACAAATCATAGCTCAACGAAGTGGCTTCTATCCTGATTTGAAGCTTTCGTGACTGCAGCAATCCATACTCTTTGGTTCTTCCGGTAAAGTCACGTTCCTATGATTGCTTTTTCATTGCTTTCATGGCTTTATTTTGGTGATTTCGAAAAGTGTATTGGTTTAGCCATGTTTGTTTGTTGTAGTACAGAGTTAGACTGATGGCCTTAATTTAAGCTGTCTTGTGGTTGTTGTTGTTGTTGTTTGACTTGCATCCCACTGGGATTTTTGCACACAGCGTTGGTGTACGGTGTTTTTTCTGCAATATTTTGCTGTCTTTTCTTGGATTTTCTGTTTGCACTTAGTCACATATTCACTTTAAGATGTTTTTTTGTTCATGTTTTTGTTTTTTGTTTGTTGCGGTTGCACCCGATTCAAGAGCTGAATGGCTCACAGGGCTATACCTAATAAATGAACTTGAACTTGAACTTGAACTTGTGAGGCTCGTGTGTCTGTGTGCGCGCGCGTGTGCGTATGGGGAGCGGTGGTGCAGCGGTGAGCGGCGCTGCGCTGTGAACTCGGCGAGCCGAGTGCGATTCGCCGCTCGCGGTAACGAATCCTGTGTCTGGACCTTTCTTGGGCCTCCTCAACTCGGATGGCCCAAGACGCGGCAGTGGTGGCCGTCACATCATCCTCTCGTGCGCCATATCGGCTGGCCTTAATAGGCGCTCGCTAACAGCACTTGTCTCTGGCTATTTACACACCCAGCCATACACGCGGAAATCCATCAAACTAGCCGACGAACTTAGTGTCTCTTCCTTGCAGCCAGCCACCCATTCGACACTGAGATGATCGCCCGACTAATCGGACAAGCAGGAAGATGTACACACAGTCACTCGGGCAAGGCATGCAGCAAACCCGCCGTGTGCTCAGGAACAGTTAGCCATTTAGTCAGCCATTTAGTCAGCCAGCAACCAAGACAGTCAACCAATCCCTCGCCCAGCCACCCAATCAGGCACCGAGCCTGCCAGTGATTCGAGCTCTTATGCAGGCACAAGATAGCCAGCAAGTCCAATTAACCAAACACTCAATTTCACTCCTGTATCAATGTATCCAGGCATCCAGCCAGATAACAGCCGACCTCTCATCCAGACACCTCCTCAGCCAGCCATATACCTGGCCCCCGGTCACTTATCTAATCCCTTGGCCGACAAGCCCCCGAGCCAATGAACCAAGCACTTGCCCATCTGGTCTCTTATTGAGAAAACGCACCGAACCAACGTTAATCCAGCAATCCTGAGCACACGTCTCACTGCCACACGTGTCTCTTTTTTATCCAACAGGGGGGTGTTAATGAACGCTTTGTATCTTGCCCTCGTTAGCTGCATCTTGACACGAGGCTAGGCACGGCACGGTCCAGCTCTTGCCACCGTTGCGTCAAGTGTTACCCCGCGGCAGTTTAAAAGCTGAGTCGGCCTAGGGGGGAGCCCACCACAGCGTCCGGGCACCACTTGTGACCGACTTTCTCAATGGCGAGAACCTGGGGCACGCCGAGGATCATAGCGCAGTTCACAAACCACTGCGCCACCGCTCACCTTACACAGACGAGTGCTAATTATAATGGCGACACCGTCTATGAGTCTCTCTCGCGCGCGCGCTGTCTCATTGCTGCCTCCTTGACAGTCGCTCACATTTGCTCAAATTTAGTTTGGTGATGACCTCAGACAAGGCAGTTCTTCGGGAACCGCTGGAGGTGTTTTTGCTTTTGTTGTTGTTGTAGTTGTTGCATAACGCGCGCGAGGACGGCTTGCTTTTTAAATATTTTTCGTGCGCGTGCCTGCGCGCCGTTCGAAACTCGCACGCGCTGCGTGTCCGAACCTCTTTCGCCACCGTGCGTAACCCACCGCGATAACCGGAGGCGCGAAACTCAGAGCAGCCGTCAGTGGCGCCGCATGCGTCGATGAGGGTGACGGTTTACGATTTCGCGGAGATAGTTTGGAAAGGGAGCAGGCAGCTGTCTCAGCCGCCAGCCCCGGCGAGACAGATTGCGCGTGAATAAGAAGCGACGCCGGGCAAAGCTGTAACGAGGAGCGTGGACGGCCGAGTTGAGTGTGCACGCGCGTGCGTAAAGAGTAACGTGTGTGAGTGAGTGTGTGTGAGTGTGTGTGAGTGTGTGTGAGTGTGTGTGAGTGTGTGAGTGTGTGTGAGTGAGTGAGTGTGTGTGAGTGTGTGTGAGTGTGAGTGAGTGAGTGTGAGTGTGTGTGAGTGTGTGAGTGAGTGA
Source organism: Lampetra fluviatilis (assembly GCF_964198595.1). Lineage (NCBI taxonomy): Eukaryota > Metazoa > Chordata > Hyperoartia > Petromyzontiformes > Petromyzontidae > Lampetra > Lampetra fluviatilis. The sequence goes on along the minus strand of NC_136276.1, from coordinate 2,356,044 downwards.
GAGTGAGTGTGTGAGTGAGTGTGTGTGAGAGTGTGAGTGAGTGTGAGTGTGTGTGAGTGTGTGAGTGTGTGTGTGAGTGTGTGAGTGTGTGTGAGTGTGTGAGTGAGTGAGTGTGTGTGAGTGTGTGAGTGTGTGTGTGAGTGTGTGAGTGAGTGAGTGAGAGTGAGTGTGTGAGTGAGTGTGTGAGTGAGTGTGAGTGAGTGTGAGTGTGTGTGAGTGTGAGTGAGTGTGTGTCAGTGTGAGTGAGTGTGTGTGAGTGAGTGTGAGTGTGTGAGTGAGTGTGAGTGAGTGTGAGTGTGTGTGAGTGTGAGTGAGTGTGTGTCAGTGTGAGTGAGTGTGTGTCAGTGTGAGTGTGAGTGTGTGAGTGAGTGTGAGTGAGTGTGTGTCAGTGTGAGTGAGTGTGTGTCAGTGTGAGTGTGAGTGTGTGAGTGAGTGTGAGTGAGTGTGAGTGAGTGTGAGTGAGTGTGTGTGAGTGTGAGTGAGTGTGAGTGTGTGTGAGTGTGAGTGAGTGTGTGTGAGTGAGTGTGTGTGAGTGAGTGAGTGTGTGAGTGAGTGAGTGAGAGTGAGTGAGTGTGTGAGTGAGTGTGAGTGAGTGTGTGAGTGAGTGTGTGAGTGAGTGTGAGTGAGTGTGAGTGAGTGTGAGTGAGTGTGTGTGAGAGTGAGTGTGAGTGAGTGTGTGTGAGTGTGAGTGAGTGTGTGTGAGTGTGTGAGTGTGTGTGTGAGTGTGTGAGTGAGTGAGTGAGAGTGAGTGTGTGAGTGAGTGTGTGTGAGTGTGTGTGAGTGAGTGTGAGTGAGTGTGTGTGAGTGAGTGTCTCGTGGGGAGCGGGAGTGTAGCAGTCAGCGCGCTGCGCTACGAACCCCGGCGACCCGAGTTCGCTTTCCGCTCACGTCCAACACCGGTGACGATTATCTGACCGGGTCCTGGGCCTCGCCTAGGTCGACTCAGCCTCAAATGAGTACCTGGTGAGGAGTGTGAAACAAAGGCGGCTGGGCGTGGTGCTGGCCACCCACCCCCTCGTGTGCCGTGCTAGCCTTCATATGTGCCCGCTAACAGCACTTGCCCCAACACTCTGTTAAGGCTATAGGGTGGTCTTTGTCTTTGTGCTACGAAGCCAGCGACTCGCATTCAATTTCCACTCACGGCTACCATCGGCGGTGGAGTATCTAAACCGTGCGCGAGCCTTCGATACGTCGACTCAGCCTTAAATGAGCAGTACCTGATGCGCTGCGTACACATCAGCGACTGGGAAGACAAAGGTGGCCGGGCGTGGTGATGGCCATATCGACCAGTACTAGCCCTACTCCGAACCCCATCCAACCACCCATAAATAATTGCCCTCCCATTCACTGTCTAATCTAACCCAAACCGAAGCATGGCGTATATGGCAGGTGTGCATATGAGCATTTGCGAAGCTCATGTTTCTCTGTGTGTGCACGTGTGCGTAAGGGGGGAGCAGCAGCGTAGCGGTCAGCGGCGCAGCGCTATGAAATCGGCGATCCGAATTTGATCCCCCGCTCGCGGCCCACACTGCTCACGAATATGTCAACTGGTCCTGGGCCTCCCCTTCGTCGACTCAGCCTCAAATGAGCACCTAGCGCTCTGTGTAAACATCGCCACGAGGGAAAGAAGAGCGACTGGTCGTGGTGGCTGGCCACTCGACCAGTGACGGATTATCCTCGTAGCAAAAGTAGCTACAAATGCTACGGCCCCCGCACTTTCAAGGGCCCCGCGCTTAATGCTTTCAAGCTATCAATTCCGGTTCAGTGATTCCGCACTTGCTCTATTACTATAGTACTATACTGCCTTCAACTTTTATGAACGACTGGGTGTTTAAGGTTAGCGATTTGTCGTATTATCTGGCTGTATAGCAAATGAAAAAAATACAATTTTTACTATGCAAGTAAAAAAATGCTGTTTTAATATTTTAGTTTTTCTGCCATTTAGGGCCACTTTATAACATTTTTTTCTACAGGGCCCGCCCTAGCTTCATCCGTCACTACACTCGCCATCCCTGGTGCGCCCCGTCACGGCCTTTAATAATTATAGGCTGCTCGCTAACATTACTCGGCGCAACAGCTGGCAAAACGCTACATGGGTTTGGGTCTTTGTTCGCGTGTGTGGGAGGTGTGGAGGGGTGTGCATGAGGGGAGGGGGAGTGGGGGTGGGAGGCCTCCTGCTGCTTCGCGTGCTGCTCGGATGGAGGGAGGGATGGAGGGCCATGTTTACAGGGAGAATCAGAACCCCACTTTAACGTGGCGCGGGGGAGGGAGAGAGATAGAGACAGAAATCTCTGCAAAGGATTGGCACACGTGGACAGGTTGTTCGCACTGCCTTACCTGACGCGTAACCCGGCGATGTGAAATTACAACGCAATTAAAAAAGTGTCCGCGACGTCTCGCTAACCCGCGGCGGCCGTGCCCGCAGCGAAGGGATGGCTCACGATGACTGCCGTGCAATCTCCACTCTCGCTCTCTCGCTCTCCATGTCTGTTCCCCTTGGCCAAATATAGGCACTGCTGTGCACTCCACGCTCGTCCCTCAGCGCACCGAAGCCCGATAACCCGATGCTGCGATTGATGACGCCGCTGGCAGATTTCACTTGACGATTTCCACACCGTGCAATAACGAGAGTTAAATAGAAGTATGATTATACACCTAGGAACTACTAGTTTTTTTTTTACCAAGTAAGGTGCGATTTGGCCACAAATGATAGCTTTACGAAGTGGCTTATCACGTGGACATTTATAGCAGCCAAATACTCTAAAGGCACGTTTCTAAATGTGGAGGGGAAAACCGGAGGACCCGGAGATAAATCCACGGGGAAAGAGACACAGCAAACTCCAAATAAACAACAGGCGTCAGGGTCGTGATGGAACCCACGATCCTCCTGTATACCAGGCGAGGGTGAGTGTGTATGAGTATGAGAGTGAGTATGAGTGTGAGTGAGTAAGAGAGCAGGTGAGTGGGTGAGTATGAGAGCGGGTGAGTGTGAGTGAGTATGAGAGCGAGTAAGTGTGAGTGAGTATGAGAGCGGGTGAGTGTGAGTGGGTATGACAACGGGTGAGTGGGTGAGTGGGTATGAGAGCGGGTGAGTGGGTGAGTGTGAGTGGGTATGAGAGCGGGTGAGTGTGAGTGGGTATGACAACGGGCGAGTGGGTGAGTGGGTGGGTATGACAACGGGTGAGTGGGTGAGTGGGTGGGTATGACAAGGGGTGAGTGGGTGAGTGGGTGGGTATGACAAGGGGTGAGTGGGTGAGTGGGTGGGTATGACAAGGGGTGAGTGGGTGAGTGGGTGGGTATGACAAGGGGTGAGTGGGTGAGTGGGTGGGTATGACAACGGGTGAGTGGGTGAGTGGGTGGGTATGACAAGGGGTGAGTGGGTGAGTGGGTGGGTATGACAAGGGGTGAGTGGGTGAGTGGGTGGGTATGAGAGCGTGTGTCAGATCGTGTGATGGGGTGTGAAATAGCGTGGGTGTCTGGGTGTGTGTGAGTAGCGCCTCGTCTCTCGGCGTGTGCGTTTGAGTGCGCGTCCAAGACCAGATTGTTTTAAGGGCCCTTCAATTAATATGCGTGTGTGTTTGCCTCCATTATTTTGTTCATGCCCACCTAATTTTATTGGCATATATTGGTGTGTCCGTGTGTTTTTGTGTCTGTGTGTTTGTGTACCTTGCACTTTGTGTGTGTGCATCTGGCGGCCTGGCGTAGTGCCGTGCAGCCTTCATAGGTGCTCGCTAACAGCACTTGCCCCCAAAGTCTAAGGCTATACGGGAGGTCTTTGTCTGTGTGTGTGTCTGTGTGCTCCGACTGATCTCCTGTGGCGCTGGGTATGTTGTTCTCTGCGTCCGTCTCTCCCTGTGTCCTCCCGTGCCTGAATCTATTCTGTTTCGCTCTCCGCAATGCTCTCTCTCCATTGCCCTCTCTATCACTCCGTGTCTCTCCGTCTCTCTGTATATTTTACCTCTGTATCCCTCAAAGTCTCGCCGTGTCTCTTTGCTTGTCACTTAATTATTTTTTCATTGCGACGATTTTTCTCGATCGTTGTGTGTCCCTCTTCATCTGTCACGTTGTCTCTTTTCCTGTGTGTCCATCTCTCTCTCTCTCTATCTCCCTCTGTCTCTCTCTGTGTCGTGTTTCTGTCTCTTCCTGTGTCTGCCTCGAGACTCTTCCCCCATCTGCACGGCTCTTTCTCCACGTGCAGCAGGCGGAAGGCATTTCCGCACCCAGCATACCACATCCAGTGTTCCCCTCGCTTCGACTGTGGCTGCAAGTCACGTACCTACTCCAGTCTATCAGAAACCTCTATAAAATCTTGATTTGAAGCTTTCGTGACTGCAGGAAATCCATACTCTTTGTTTCTTTCGATAAAGTCACGTAGGTAAAAAAAATAATAGATCACGACGTTTCGATCGCAACACAAGCAACCGTCATCAGGTGAGACAACCACAGCAAGAAAACTGCTGAAGCAGGCGAGAGAGTTGCCGTGACACGAGGTTATCTATATATATAAAATCGCAAATCTGTCTGTCTGTGTGTGTGTGTGTCTGTGTGTCGCCGGACCATACGCAGTTTCATTGGACGAAATGTGAGGGATTTGCGAGACACGATTGGTCCGTTTAGTTTTCCTAGCGCTGCGATTGACCCGTTCGTTGAGGCCGTGGCGGAGTAGCGCAGTTGGTAGCGCCCTCGCTTCCCATGCCAAATGTCGCGGGATCGATCCCCGCGTCCTTCACAGGCGAATATATTTTTACATCCTTTATATTAAGGCAGGGGTAGCAGCCCATCTGTGTGTGTATATATATAAGGTTATTAAGAAATATATTTTTCACCCGGGCAACGCCGGGTACTTATGCTAGTATAGATATAAAATATCTATAAATATTCAATAAGAAGTTAGTTCGTTGCGAGCAGAGGGTGCGTTTCAAGCAGTGTGATTTCTCTTCACGAGCGCCCATCCGCAGTCTCTTTGGCATCTTCAGCATATGCCGAATTTAATCGTTAAACGTTTTTTTTTCCTTTTTCGTATTTCTAATCTTACATTTTTTAAATGCCAAATTTGCAGTGAGCGAAGCGGCAGCCAGAGAGTGGTGTCTACGACAACAGGAAGACTCCATGAGCGGTCCTTACAGATGGGGCAGGCGTTCACTTCGCGGAGAGCTCCGGGGATCTGGGGAAAAAAAAGTGAAGGAAGCGACGGGGTGGGTGTGGTGGCATCAACGGCACTCCGGTCGTGATGACCTATTGACCTTTATGCAGTAATCGCTTCGTTAATTGCAACACCGTGTGCGACTAAAAGTGGAGTGGTGTACTTGCATTGGTCGGTATCGACATTGTCCGCTTTCAACCGCAGCGACGTGGGGTTCCCGCGACGCACTGAGAAACGGCGTCTTCACCGAGCGAGATCCGACGCTGTCACTAAGAGAGGGACCAAAGCATTAGCCATCAAATACGTACACACACAATTACACCAGCACGCGGTTAGTTTTAACGCACTAGCTGTTGGCACAAGCGCAACTTTGCGAGCGCCGGTAAAGGCCAACACGGCGCATGGCGGCATGGCTTGTCAACACCACGCCCGGCCGCCTTTGTCTCCCCGGTGCTGATGTTTACACACCGCACCCGATACTGATTTGAGGCCTAGTCGAAGTAGGAAAGGCCCTGGACTTGTTCAGATATTGGCCTTGAGCATGGAGTCAAACTCGAGACGCCGGACTTGTCGTGTGCGTGCGCGAACCACTACTACACTACCGCTCCCCATATGCATGAGCAGATAAATACAAAGATCGCAAGTGCAGTTAGCGAGTGGCACCAAGGAAGGTAGACACGGCACACTGGGTGATGGGTAAACCAGCCACCACGCCGGGACACGTGAACAGACGAACACGTGCACACAAACACATTAACACAAAGCAATTAACAAACGAATGCACGTCAACAAACACCCACCCTTTCACCATGCTCCTGTATGGAATTAGACATCACAGCTATCCACATCTCTCAGCGCCAGCGCAAGGAATCGAACTTTTGTCCCGTTGCAAACGGGGCTAATATTGAGCGCGCTCGTCACGTGTGGCCGTGCTGGTGCCTGAGACGAACAGCGAGGGGTCATCACGTTGTTCGCGCGAATTCCTGTTGGAGATTGGGTTTGACCACGGACACACGCCAACGACCAAATTGGAAAATCGTCATTGCTGTCAGCAGCATCCGTGCCATCACCCCGACACTCGCTCCCACATCTGCCCACGTGCACAAAATCCGGCGTGATCCACCAGCCAGTCAGTGACTGTCTCCCCACACTTTTTGTCGCAGCAAAAGGACCCCCTCCCCCCCACCCCATCGATACGGAGACTTCAGCGCCAAAACTTGATGAATTTGAAAGGAAATTCGGAAAAGCTTTTCACTCCACAGGCAGTCTCCGTGAAGCCCCCCCCCCCTACTCCCCCACCCCCGTCTCCCATGCTCCGTTGAGTCACCGCCACCGTGATGGAATTTGTCTTCACTAAATTGACACTCGCCTTTGTCAATTCTATCGCACGCACGCACTGACGGACGCGCGCGCGTGCGCATCGCTCCTCGGCATCGAGTGTGAATTTACAGGTTGGTCAATTTCCGTGAAGAATGCACGGGAGCCGCTTCCTCTGATCTGTTCCCGGAAAACCTTGGGTGCTGCCGCTCGCGGGGATTATAGACTTCCACTTTGCCCGTTATTGCCCAAGACAAGCCGGCGAGCTTAGCCGCTAAACAGCGGCCGGGGTTCGTAATGGCGAGCGCTTGCTTTGGTATCAAATTCCAATCGGCTTTCACTTAACCGTGATGTCCCTTCGGGGTCCGAGAACTGAGCGGCGATAATAATTGAGCCCAAAACCTTGACGAGGCAGCTCCGTCTATTTTCTCTGTATTACTAAACTCGGAAGATGGAAAAACTCATTGCAATTGAAAACGCAGCACGGGTGAGTCAAGTGTTGCTGAAACGGCTGCAGCGCATCCGTGCATCGCCTTCGCCGATGTCTCCGCCGCTGGCGATGGTAGACATCGGTGGGGTTCTGCCCAACATTGGACGACAATGAAAGTTGGCTGGCAAAACGTGTGAATCGGCCACCGTCAAAAAACGACGATTGTGTCGGAAACTCATCTGCATCGGTGGTCCTGAGGCTGGCGTGGAAATTCCACATTTCCTATGGTCGGGAAGGGTCCATCATCCCGTGGAAGGAAATTTGTCGGGCACTTTCTACGAGATAGTAAATTACACAAACTTATCATGAGCCTCTTTGTGGGGGGGGGGGGGGGAGATATATCAATCACAAAATATAGACGCTGACGAAACGTCCTCCTCATATATATATGTGTGTCTCTTATGCCCCGGCTTTGTCACGATGCTGTTAGCACTATCAGAATACGATCGGGAAATAAACAAGGGGAGGAATTTATTAAGAAAATATTAAAATAGATGTTTGCTTCAAAATGGGCTTGTCTCCGTTAATCCAATTTGTGTCGTGGAATCCATCAGCCCAGGCCGGGAGTGATGTTTTTTTTCAAGTCCGAAAGTGTCCGCTGTGTGAGTGGCTGCGACGAATGCCCCCGTCCTCCCATCGTTTCACGCCTGCCACTCATGACGCTGATGCGGGTTCTCTCCAAATGGGAAAACTTTATCCAACAACGCAACGGGGAGATGGGGACCGAGGGGGCGGGGAAGGTGTCGGTGAGGGGGGGGGTGCGGGAAGAAAGGCGACGGCGCGATTTGGAGATTGCGAGCGAAAATGTTGCGATTTGTCACGGCTGTCTGGGCGATGTCTCTCTCCTTACGCGGTGCCTTAGAAGGAAGGCGAGCGGTGCGCTATGGAAATATGAGACGTAAAAAAAAAGGTATTGTCAAAAAAAAAAACTCGCCCGTGTGTCTCCAGAAATGTAAACGACGTATTTGCAGATGATAAACAGGTCTGCAGATTCTGCTCGTCTCAAGCTGCGCTCTCATGTCCATCGGCAGTGGCTCCCTCCTGCCCGCGTGCTCTTCAGTGCAGCTGCCACAGCGGCGCGGACCGTCGGTCCACCGAACTGTGTGTGTGTGTGTGCGTGTGTGTGCGTGTGTGTGTGCGTGTGCGTGTGTGTGCGTGTGTGCGTGTGTGTGTGTGCGTGTGTGCGTGTGTGTGCGTGTGTGTGTGCGTGTGTGTGCGTGTGTGTGCGTGTGTGCGTGTGCGTGCGTGTGCTTGTGTGTGTGTGTGTGCGTGTGTGCGTGTGTGTGTGTGCGTGCGTGTGTGTGCGTGTGTGTGTGTGTGCGTGTGCTTGTGTGTGTGCGTGTGTGTGTGTGCGTGTGTGCTTGTGTGTGTGCGTGTGTGTGTGTGTATGTGTATGTGTGCGTGTGTGTGCGTGTGCTTCTGTGTGCGTGTGTGTGTGCGTGTGTGCGTGTGTGCGTGCGTGTGTGCGTGTGTGTATGTGTGCGTGTGTGCGCGTGTGTGCGTGTGTGTGCGTGCGTGTGTGCGTGTGTGTGTGCGTGTGTGTGCGTGCGTGTGCTTGTGTGTGTGCGTGTGTGTGTGTGCGTGTGTGCTTGTGTGTGTGCGTGTGTGTATGTGTGCGTGTGTGCGCGTGTGTGCGTGTGCGTGTGAGCTTGTGTGTGTGCGTGTGTGTGTACGTGTGTGCGGGTGCGCGTGTGCCCCTTCCTTCACTCGGTAAGCACGCGCAGCCGGCGGTGATCAACCCCACACGTGGACTTTGTTGGGTTCTAAGTCGCTCACCAGTCCCCCTCTCCTCCTCGCTCCCCTACATGTGATGAAGTGATAATCGTTGAGGAGTTCTGAGCCTCGTGCAAAATTTACCGAATCCAGGATTCCACGTAATCCAAAGGATGGCTCCGGTGGTAGACTTCTAAGCCTCGGATGCTTAAAACGATGTTGCCCTTTGAATGCCGAGGATGACGAGAAGAGCTTTGGTTTGGCTCCAGGAGACATGTCGAGACTCGCCAATGCAACGCGACTGATGGATGCGTCATCGATCCAAGCTTAGGGCGCAGGGAATTGTCACTTCCTCACCACGCGTCGTCGTCATCCTACAAGCACCTTCTGTGTTTGTCATCAGCAGCACACATTGTGGATTTGTCCAGGGGCTAAATGCCACCGCATGGTCAGGACGCTGTTCGGAAACAGTGGGATATGGGAAGCCTTGGAGAAAGGAGGCGCGTTTATTGATTTACTTACGGTAATACGAAGAGATAGGTACAGGCAGGCGAAACGAGGAAGGTTGTGAGCCTGGATTTGAACGGGGGCAGTGATTATATAGCGACTAGCATAAGTACCCGGCGTTGCCCGGGTGAAAAATATATTTCTTAATAACCTTACATATATACACAGATGGGCTGCTACCCCTGCCCCCGCCCCCCCAGGCACGATCTCCTCGGCCGCTGTGCAGTAATATGTACGGCCTATAGTGTGGTGGGGTGTCGAGGCCTAGTACCGTGCAGAGCCTCCGGCCTCGCCTAGATTGCCCACTCGGCTGAGGCTGGGTACCGGGGCCGTTACCCCCCCCCCCCCCCGCGCTACAATAATACTGTCTAATCGCTATAATTTTATAATCTACCGACCCTATAATAGTAATTGCACACATAGGGGTGGGGGGGGAGTGAAGAGGACGTGAAACTTTGATGAATTTACCTCAGAGTCGCGTGTTAATGCGTGCGCATATTTTTAACGGGAATTAAAAATGGCGTCCACCCCGCAGCGAATGCGTCGATACCCGTTGCCAGGGGCAACCGCCGTCCAATGAAACTGCGTATGGTCCGGCGACACACAGACAGACAGACAGATTTGCGATTTTATATATATAGACTAGCATAAGTACCCGGCGTTGCCCGGGTGAAAAATATATTTCTTAATAACCTTACATATATACACAGATGGGCTGCTACCCCTGCCCCCCCCCCCCAGCCACGATCTCCTGGGCCGCTGTGCAGTAATATGTACGGCCTATAGTGTGGTGGGGTGTCGAGGCCTAGTACCGTGCAGAGCCTCCGGCCTCGCCTAAATTGCCCACCCGGCTGAGGCTGGGTACAGGGGCCGTTACCCCCCCCCCCCCCCGCGCTACAATAATACTGTCTAATCACTATAATTTTATTATCTACCGACCCTATAATAGTAATTGCACACATTGTGGTGGGGGGGGGGAGTGAAGAGGACGTGAAACTTTGATGAATTTACCTCAGAGTCGCGTGTTAATGCGTGCGCATATTTTTAACGGGAATTAAAAATGGCGTCCACCCCGCAGCGAATGCGTCGATACCCGTTGCCAGGGGCAACCGCCGTCCAATGAAACTGCGTATGGTCCGGCGACACACAGACAGACAGACAGATTTGCGATTTTATATATATAGACTAGCATAAGTACCCGGCGTTGCCCGGGTGAAAAATATATTTCTTAATAACCTTACATATATACACAGATGGGCTGCTACCCCTGCCCCCCCCCCCAGCCACGATCTCCTGGGCCGCTGTGCAGTAATATGTACGGCCTATAGTGTGGTGGGGTGTCGAGGCCTAGTACCGTGCAGAGCCTCCGGCCTCGCCTAAATTGCCCACCCGGCTGAGGCTGGGTACAGGGGCCGTTACCCCCCCCCCCCCGCGCTACAATAATACTGTCTAATCGCTATAATTTTATTATCTACCGACCCTATAATAGTAATTGCACACATTGTGGTGGGGGGGGGAGTGAAGAGGACGTGAAACTTTGATGAATTTACCTCAGAGTCGCGTGTTAATGCGTGCGCATATTTTTAACGGGAATTAAAAATGGCGTCCACCCCGCAGCGAATGCGTCGCTACCCGTTGCCAGGGGCAACCGCCGTCCAATGAAACTGCGTATGGTCCAGCGACACACAGACAGACAGACACACACACAGACAGACAGACAGACACACACACAGACAGACAGACGGACAGACAGACAGATTTGCGATTTTATATATATAGATATATAGCACGGGCGGCCGGGGGAAGAGAGGTTCCAGACCAACGAGGCATTCATGGAGAAAGAGGGATCTGCCACTGAGCGAAAGCTGACTGGCTGCTTTAACAACAGAAATGTATTTTGCCCCTGCAGGGTCAGTAACACAGTTGAGATGAGAGATGATAGACGAGAGAGAGGTAGGCAGAGGGGGAGCCCACGGAGGAATTGAAGGCAGCGAATGACGGATTTTGAAGTTGACTGGGGGCTGATTGATTGATTGGGGGCCAGCTGTTAATATACAAGTGGGGATGGGGCATGCACGAGGAATTATTATTATTAAATTATTTTGTGTTAATCGTTAAGCTGAATCGTGATAATATAATCGTGGTAATCGAATAGTGACAAGCGAACAGTGATTGTAGAATCAATCTTGATTTGCAGCTTTCGTGACTGCAGGAATCCATACTCTTTGGTTCTTTTTGTAAAATGACGTAGGTATAAAAAATAAAAATATATATATCACGACGTTTCGATCGCAACACAAGCGGTTGTCCTCAGGCGGAAAAAAATATAATCCAGCAGTGGAACTGCTGAACCAGCGTAACTTTACCGAAAGAACAAAATACATAGTAGAATCGTGATGATCGAATAGCGGCAATGGAATCGTGAAACTCAAATAGTGAAAATCGAATAGTTACAGTCGAATCGCGGAGAGGTGGCGTTTGATTGGCTAAGAGCAGGGTATATTAGGCAGACCTCAGGCGTGGGGTAAAACGACCAATTTATAGATGCGAGTGTTCGAAATACACGGACTTAAATAGCTCGTTACGACTCTCTCTTGCGAGCAAACGTGTTATCAGACGTTCAAGATAAAACAATAAAATTCTCACGACGTTTCGATTGCAACACAAGCAATCATCATCAGGTGTGAAAACCACAGCAAGAAAATGTTTGAAAAAAGTGCAGTCACGAAAGCCTTAGACGTTCAAGAGTCTGGGTGCCGCACTGGCAAAAGCCCGATCGCCCGAGGAACATCGCCTTGACCTCGGAGGGAGCAAGACAGTGCTTAGAAGAAGGCGATCCGAATATTTGAGGGAGCTCGTTGGAATTTTGACATTTTGACGTGGATAAGTTTTTGCAAATATTATGGGGGGCTAACCCATTGAAGATGATAGCCGAGCGCTGGGAGCTTACTCTGGGAGTGTGTGGATTATTAGTGCAGTGCATTCTTCAGCTGTGCCACGGGATAAAACACAAAACGTTGATGATTTAAAATAAAAGCATTTATAATTGAACGCAACATCTACAATGTGCGTAATTAGAATTTTTTATTACGATGTCGAAAACGTGTGTGTGTGTGGGGGGGGGGTAACCGAGCAGACCATCAAAAAAAATAACTCGCAACTTTCTTCGCTTATGAAGTAAAATCTTGCTTTGACGTTGAGACGTGTATCCGCATTGCACGTGCAGCAGCTGGAGCGTTCGAAAGAGACATCGTATTCCTCCTCTCCGGTTTTGTTAAAATCATCGCAAGGCAGAAACATCTTGTACGAAAGAGAGAAGCAAATACAAAAAAAATTATCCCTTTAGCTATACACATGTTCTTCAGTAAAGTCACGTAGATAGGTTCAAATACAATAACAAAAAATAATGATTTTCTTTGAACCTATCTACGTGACTTTACCAAAAGACCCAAAGAATATGAATTCCTGCAGTCACGGAAGCTTTAAATCAAGATTTATACATATGTTCGCATGTGCCCGCGCCCACTTGGAAAGATCATCAATCTTCAACGAATTAATGAATGGGATCGCTTCTCCCAGCTCTCGCAACGAACTTGAGAGAGAGAGGGGAGAGAGAGAGAAAAGAAACACAAAGCCACGGCCACGAATCGAGATTGAGCGTGAAAAGCCCCCAATCTCTACGTCCAGAACATTCGCATTATATTTAAGGAGACGGGAGAGAAACACGGGGGTAGGGTGTTGTGTGTCACCCTCCGATAACACAGCCTCATGGGCGAAGCCGTGGCCTGCTGCTGCTGCTGAGTCACGGGGTGTGGGGGAGCGGTCGTGTTAGCGGTCAGCGCGTTGCGCTACGAACCTGACCCCTCCCGAGTTCAATTCCAGCTCATGGCCAACACCGGTGACGATTATCTGAACCGCTCCTGGGACCTACCCTGGGTCGACTCGAATTCAAATGAGTACCTGGTGCCGTGTGTCAAACGTCGCCACTGGGGAGACAAAGGCGGCACGGGCGTGGTGCTGGCTCATGGCCAACATCCGTGATGATTATCTGAACCGCTCCTGGGACCTCCCCTAGGTCGACTCGGCCTCAGGAGGAGTTACGGCGCTTGGGCATCGCCGTGAGCCTCGCGTTTTGTTGTAAATCCAAACAACAACAAAAACCCTGCTGTGCCCACGGGACCCATCGCTGACCTTCGTGGTTGTTGTTCTCGTTGTTTTCTGTCGGGGCAGTGTTGTATTTGACTCTTGACGCACACACCAGGGCACAGCGGAGACCCCCTGTGCACGCACGAAAGGGGCCGTCCATAAATGACGTCACGCACTTAGGGGGGGGGGAGGGGTCAGACATTTGTGACGATGTGTGACGAGGGGGCGGGGGGTGAGAAATGTGACGTCACATCAAAATGCACAACCTTAAATAAATATAGACAACACGTTCTACTTAATTAAATAGACGTTTTAATAAATGTTTTCTCCTACAACATAAGAGTGCAGCGGCACATCAAATACGCACTACAATGACAATAGTTTAAAGCGATTTGAAGCATGTTTAAGTTTTCTTTTTGGGGGGGGGGGGGGGGGCAGAGCTTTGTGACGTCATATTTGAGGAGGTTCTGACTATTTGTGACGCCGTGTGACGAGGCGGGGGGGTGGGGTAAAAAATCGTCCAAAATCGCGTGACGTCATTTATGGACGGCCCCAAAGGCAAAAGATCCCCCCGTATAGCCTTGAACAGACCATCGGGGCGAGTGCTGTCAAGCGAGCACCCTCTGAAGGCCCGGCCACGGCACACGAGAAGGTGGGTGGGTGGCGTCCGGTCGCCTTCATCTCTTCCCCAGTGCTCATGTATCGTTTAAGGATGAGTCGACCTAGAGGGGGTGCCCAGGACCAGTTGAGACAATCGTCACCGATGGACCGATGGTGTGCTGTGAGCGGGAATCGAACTCGGGTCGCCGGGTTCGGAGGACGTTAACGCGAACTGCTACACACAGACAAAGGCGCACCACACGCAAATGCATTAAACGCACACACGCTCAGGCACGGGTGCACGTGCATGCACACGAAGATGCGTGCACACTCATGTTCAAACACTCGCTCATAATGCACTCGCTCATGATCCACTCACTCATAATCCACTCACTCATACTCGCACTCACACACGCGCACTCACGCACAAACGCAACCCAAATGCCAGTAAAATACTCAACACACGCGTCAATAACACTCTGCCTTCAAAGGGGAAAAATGTATGAGAGGTGACGCGTTCATCAATGCACCTTCATGTAATGTCAATTATATACTGGGCGTGTGCTGTAAAGAAGGATCAATGCCCAAAACGTCGCCTCATGGACTGCATATTGGTTCCCGTCTGGGCATGTTTTTTTTACGAAAAAGTTTGTTTCTTCACGAATTAAATGTTTTCTTCATGAATTCGGTGGAGTGGTGGCGCAGTGGTTAGCGCACTCTGCTTTGAACGGCTTAACCGTCAGTGGCAAATATTAGAACCGGTTCCTCTGCCTCAACACTGGGGAGACAAAGACGGCCGGGCGTGGTTCTGGACCCACCCACACCCCTGTGCCAGCCTCAATAGGAGCTCGCCAACAGCAAATTGCCCTCGACAGACTGCCGAGTGCAACACACGTGGAGGAATCTGTGTCTCTGTGTGCAATGGTGACGAGGATACGGCACATGGCAAAGGCGACCTCGCGGTGCGGATCAACAAATGCGAGGGGAAGGATGCGAGCCGGGTCCGAGACGGATCGCTTAGGGGAGCGGCTCCAGTCTCCCTCCCCCGCCACCTCCTCCACCCACCCGGGGACGTCTCCGCGTGTCGCTGCGGCTCCAACAGGGCTTACATTAACATCTCCGCTGGCACAACGAGACCAAAGATCCCACATATAGACATGACAGACGTGTGGGGCAAGTGCTGCAAGCGAGTAGCACCTACGACGGCCGGCAAGGCACACGAGGGGGTGGGTGGGTGGCCTGTACCACACCCGGCCGCCTCTCTCTCCCCACACGCAATAATATGATCGAATCGACATTGTTTTCGGCATCGTCACCATCATCATCATCATCAAATCGACATTGAAAACTTCCCAGAGCGCATGTCCATCGCGCAGAATCAGAATCTCGATTCATCCTCGAGGAATCCGATGAGCTGTGAAGCTCTTTCTCACAGATTGTCCGGTAGGGGCGGGTCGGCATGTCACAAACGCGCTCAGCTGATATGAGTCTTGAGACTGACTACGGCTAAGTACAGAGTGATCAACGTGTGAGCCACACCACACTGCTCTCCAATGACCCTCCGCTTAGCCAGCGTCATGTAATGCTTGTGCACAGACGGTCATAGGGGCACTATTGCGTGTGCGCCATCTAGGGTCACAAGCCGGAATTGGTTGTCACTCTGTCTCTGGCACCAGCGTAGGTAGGGCAGGGAAGCGGGCCGTTGACGGGGTGGAGAGAGGACACCTGAGGACGTGACCGTGGGGTGACCCCGAGAGGGCACGTGACCGGCACAGGAAAGCAAAGGGGGCCCAAAACGGGGCTTGAAGGACACGTGACACTGGCCCCAGATCCTTCGAGAAAGATCCCAAGGGGGGCGTGGCCAGAGGCGGAGCGAGGCCACGCCCAGCAGGGTAAGAGGCTGTCCGGAGAGCAACCGCGGCTGTATTGTGGAATCAACTCCAGAGGCCCCGCTCGTCGCTCTTTGGTGGTCGTCACGCTCGGCGTTGTGGGTCAGGCAGGCGTCGCTGGCCTGACCTGGTTATCTATGTGGCACATTAGGAATGGGTCACTCTTTTAATTATGTCCTTGTGCAGCAAAGGAGTAAAGTGTGGTTCTGTGAAGGTCCTGATGTGCTGTGCAGTGCATCAATGCATGTGTGTACAGCAGCATGCGATGACTGAGTTGGGCCTGGAGGTGGCTGGCAGGGTTAATGAATAACCGCACTTGGACACCAGTCACGTGGTTAATGGCGACTCGGAAGAAATGCTGCTGTAACACGTGCTGTTGTATTTTACAGAGTGACGGTGCTGTTCTTCACAAGACTGCTATTAACCACAATAAATGTGCTTGCCCCCGATTTGGAGCACCTGCCCACGTTCTTCATTTCGAGTGTGCAACATCTCGACAGACCTGTTTTCCACCTGAAGACGGCTGCTTGCGTTGTGGCCGAAACGTCGTGAGAATTAATTTGTCATGTTTTATTTTTATTATTTTATTACTTCCCTTCTACGTGACTTTACCGAAAGAACCAAGAAGATCTAGTTACCCCGTTAAGTGGAAAAAGTGTGCGTTATGTAGTGGCCCTGTCGGAGTCTAGTTAGCTCCGTTCTATATTAAGGAGTTACCCTGTTAGGGTCGTTAAATACACGTGGTGCCTCCGACTTCCAGTGTGTGCCTCCGTAGATCACACTACACTTGTACAGCAAATCTCACGGCAGGCTGTTAACACAGAGTCTCTCGGGAGAGTTGTCAAGAGATGGCATTTGTTTGTTGAGGTTGGTGGGAGAGAGACGTGCAGAGAATGTGGCATAACGCATGTGTTTTCTGACCTGTCTCATGCCCCCCTATTAGGTTAGTTTACAACAACAACAAAACCTCAATTCACTTGTCAACAACACTGCCTCGTGGCATATAAGGGCTCATCACCCCTGCCAGACCATTGCGATTCCATTTTATTTTTGCGCGTGATGGCAGCAGCGTGGTTCAGGAGCGAGATGCCAATGTCCATGTGTGCTGCTTCAGTAGAGAGAGAGAGATAGTTCGCAGTTCGCATTGAGTTGCTTATCTTCGCCCCTACATTTATGGAGCGAACACTAAAGTGGTTTACCATACGATCCATAGTTTGTGTTGTGAAGGAATTGTGGGCATTGTCCTGTTGATTCGACTCCAGATATGATTAGTAGAGCGATTCGATGGCTTGTCAAGATCCGAATGTTGCGGATTCGATTAAAAAACACAGGAGACAATTTTACTCTCTCTTTTTGTACGATTTCTATTGTTTTGCTTGCAGTCTCGTTTGTATAGTTTCATTCGCTTTATTGGCCTTAATATAGCAACATATATCAACACATTTGCAAACAATACACGCTCTGTAGTCAATGAAATGCTGGATGAAGGCCCCCCCAATCCGTGTTGTTGATAATGGGGGTTGTTTGACCATATTTCACCTGCTCAGTGTAATTTGGAGAAGGGGGAGGCGGTGGGGGGGCTGGATTTTCCAGAACCAGTTTGGACATATATATGTATGTTTAGGCCACATGGCCAGGAATTAATCAAACTCAGATCCCTATACTCATAGCACAGAGCACTGACCCATGCGTCACTGAAGCCCAATCCCAACAACCGGATGTACATTCAGGGGCTGAAAGGGGTCGTGGGTAGAATTTGTGGTTGGGGGGGGGGGCAGGAAGCCAGCTCCTTGCTTCTAATAATTTAGTGGGTGGAGGAGCATCCCCTCTAGCTCAGAGACAGACCGACGGACATCGCCTCCCGCGGAAACATAATTCGCGCAGTGCCCTCTCTGCTCGTTAGCGGCGGCGTCCACATCTCTCCTCCTGATCCCCGGGGCGCGCTGTAGGAAGACAGGGCCAGGCACGTGCGTAGCAGCCTGGACACCTCTCTGGGGTCGTCGAGATCGATTCTTTCTTGCTCCAGTCCCTTGCCCGCGTTGGTCTCCTGGCCCCCAGGTCTGTGCCTGCTGCGGAGATTAAAGCATTGCGAGCGGATCTACGGAGGGGAAATAAAACAACGCATTCCTGTGTGTGTATTTGTGTGTGTTTTTTTTTATATATAAAACTGTGGAGAAGTCGCACCGCGCAAAAAAAAGAGAGCCGTGTTGTTCTCTGGGGTTAACTCCCAACTCGAGCCATGAATCTCACCCAAATGTTGTCCTACTTATGTGAACCCCTGACCATAGACCTGGCCTATAACTTAACCCGAGTCTAGGGCAAGTCCTAACTCGTGATCAAACCTATGTCTTCGCCATGTAGCTTGGGTTAACTAACATTCTAACATACGCATCAACTGAATACCTGTGCTAGCCCAATAACCCTTGCACAAACCATAATCCTTAAACAGATGCCAGCACTCACCCCGACCATTCATTAACTCTTGCACTGACCAAGACGAAACGAGATCACGTGTTTTGCCCTCCAGTCATCTCCTCCATCCACTGGACTCTGTCCTCTGCTCTCATCGTTCCCTTTGTCGCATTCGATCGGATGACTCAGCGCTGAGCGAGAGAACTTCGGTTTGGGAAGAAGAAATATCCCACGATTTGATCGGCTCCAAATCTGAGGTTTCGTAACATAATTGTTGAGACTTTCCCAGACACTGAGTGTTTATAGTCCTGTCTCTCCGTTTCTCAGCAGGGCACTCCGTGAGCAGTCACTGCATGCACGGAACCGATGGTTGCTCGCACAGAGGCTTAGACCCAAACACTGAAGCTGGGATCATACTCGGGAGATTCCCACTCAGCAGTGCCCAGTGGCGGCCAGTGGGTAACAATAATGGTGGAGGGGCACGGAAGCCCGCGGGAGGCCGGACGGGGACGTAGTGAAGGAATTGAGGGGGGGGTCAGGGGAGAATGTCGTTCAACTTCACCGGCCTCGAGTGATGAGCCGCCAATGGCGGTGCCGTTTCGTCTCTGACCTCTGCGCAGTTCCCAGACCCTCGAATCCCCATCCTCTTCCATCCCCACCGAGCCACCCCCCCCCTCCCTCTCCGCCCCTCCCCGCCAACATTGACCAGACCTTGGAGCACGTGGCCAACCACTGTGGACTCGAGACATTCAAAGGAGGCAATGGAGCAGTTCAACGCACATCAACTGAATCAATGTACCTGCCTAACCAAAATAATAATAACAACATAGAAGAACAGACACGTCCCCTCTCTACATAAACGTATTGCACAACCCATTGGCCACGAGGCCTGCTGGGAAGTGAATAATTGAGCAACAATTATGTAATAAACAATCTCTCCAATCGTAACCTATTATACGAAGCATCTCTGTTATGTATGTCGCAACACCTCTGTGTCTCTGCGCGACCTCCATGTCTCCCGGCAAGTAAGCCGGCCCGGCTGATCACTACTGAGAGTTTACATCTCACAATCCCGCAAATAAGGGCGGTCGACGAATACGCTGCTCTTCACTCAGCCACGGGCAAAGAGAGACAGAGACCTCGCCCCCCCAGGTGGAGTAATAATACAACAGCGTGCAACCACCACTCAGACCGAGACAGCCTTTAACAAGAGCTGCAGCGATCCGTTCCTGGAGCCACGGTCGATCTCCCAGCCCGCGGGCCCAACCCGATCAGGGAGCTAATTTAATCCGCCCTGCGGCGGTCTGTATAAAACTTTTAGGAAATAACAAAAAAAAAACCGACGCATTTCCTTCAACAGATTTGCAATGAATTCACAAAGTTGGCCGTCGTCGTCAGCATGTTTGCTACATGTTTCATTGGGGGGGGGTGGGGGGATGGAGATCGCAAAAGGTGTATGTGTGTCAGTGTGTGTGTGTCAGCTTTTCTTTGCATCGTAGTTCACTTCACGTGGCCTCAAGGTGCACATGGCCTGGCACAAGCGTTGTGGTGGCGTCACCGCCACTTAGTGGCGAATGGCGGTTGTTGTTGTGTGTGTGTCAGTGTAGCGGTCAGCGCGCTGCGCTATGAACCTGGCGACCCGTGTTCGATTCCCGCTCACGGCCAACACCGGTGACGATTATCTGAACCGGTCCTGGGCCTCCCCTAGGTTGACTCGGCCTCAAATGAGTACTTGGTGTGATGTGTAAACATCGTCGCTAGGGAGAAAAAGGCGGCCGGGCGTGGTGTTGGCCACCCACCCCCTCGTGTGCCGTTCCGGCCTTCATAGGTGCTCGGTAACAGCACTTGCCCCTACAGTCTGCTAAGGCTATATGGGGGATCTTTTTTGTCAGTGTGTGCTAGTGTGCGTCAGTGTGTGTCAGTGTGTGTGTCAGTGTGTGTATGTGTGTGTCAGTGTATGTGTCAGAGTGTGTGTGTCAGTGTGCGTCAGTGTGTGTGTCAGTGTGTGTGTCAGTGTGTGTGTGTCAGTGTGCGTCAGTGTGTGTGTGTCAGTGTGTGTGTCAGTGTGTGTGTCAGTGTGTGTGTGTCAGTGTTCGACACTTCACGTGGCCTCAAGGTGCACATGGCCTGGCACAAGCGTCGTGGTGACGTCACCGCCACTTAGTGGCGAATGGCGGTTGTTGTTGTGTCAGTGTGCGTCAGTGTGTGTGTGTGAAGAAGCGGCTGTTCAGTGGTCAGTGCACTGCACTTACGAACCCGGCGACCCGAGTTCGATTCCCGCTCAGGGACCAACACCAGTGACGATTATCTGACCCGGTCCCGGGGCCTGCCTCCCCTAGGTCAACTCAGCCTCGAATGAGTACCTGGTGCGATGTGTAAACATTGCCACGAGGGAGACAAAGGCGGCCCGGGTCACAGTGCCGGCCTTCATAGGTGCTGCTACTCGCTACAAGCCCTTGCCCCGACAGTCTGTGAAGTAATCGCCGCTCGTGCGTGAATGTTTCTCGTCGTTACGCCTCCATCAGCACGCACGCACCTCAAATCACTCTTCTCCGTCACATCTCTTGCAATCGTCACATTACCCATTTGCTCGCCTCGAGTCGATCTCGTCCGAATACCCCTCGAACGTGTGTCCGACGCCCCATCGCCTTAATAGGCGCTCGCTAACAGCACGGGCACTGACACAGACACGCAGAGAGACTGAACAATGTACAGATGGAATGGCGAGTGCTGCCCCCCCCCCCGCCACTCCCACCAACAATTGGCAAGAGGCACCGTGACATGGACAACGGCACAATGCCGTAAGGGGCCGTCCATAAATGACGTCACGCACCTGGGGGGGGGGGGGGGGTGTTAGACATTTGTGACGATGTGTGACGAGGGGGGGGGGGTTGAGAAACGTGACGTCACGTAAAAATGTGCAACTTTAAATAAAGACAACACGTTCTGCTTAATTAAAAACTTTTTGATGTTTTCTCCTACAACATCAGAGTGCAGCGCCACATTAAATACGCACTACAATTACAAAAGTTTAAAGCGATTTGAAGCATGTTTTATTTTGGGGGGAGCAGAGCTTTGTGACGTCATATTTGAGGGGGGGTCTGACTTCTTGTGAAGCCGTGTGACGAGGGGGGGGGGTAAAAAATCGTCCAAAATCGCGTGACGTCATTTATGGACGGCCCCTAAGCTTAACAGATTGCCGTGGCAAGTGCTGTCAGCGAGCACCTTTGAAGGCCAGAACGGCACACTATGGGGTGGGTGGCCAGCACCACGCCCGGCCGCCTTTGTCTCCCCAGTTGCAATATTTTTACACACCGCACTAGGTACTAATTTGCGGCTGAGTCGACCTAGGGGAGGCCCAGAAACCGGGTCAGATAATCTTCACGGATTTTGTGTCGTGAGCGGTAATCAAACTCGGGTCGCCGGGTTCGTAACGCAGCGCGCGAACCACCACACTACCGCCCCCCACTACACGACTGGACACACATGCAAGCGGGTTTGCAATTGTACGGAGATGAAAATGACCCCACATTTAACAATCATACTCTTCTCACACTGTGTGCTCAAAGCATATAAAACTTAACACGTGGTGTATAAGTGATTTCCGAGGTTTTTTGTGGAATATATTTCTAAAATGGTACTGTCCATACATTTTTGTCAGGCATTTGTCAATCGACTATTGGATGAAGGCCCCCACCGCATTGCAATCAATCATCGGGAAGAGAGGGGGGGGGGGGTTGACCTTTTTTCCATACTTCACCTCACTGGTCACAGAACGGAGTTGGCTAATGATGGGAGGTGGGGGGGGCGAAGCCCAGAACCGGTTCAGATAATCGCTCGCCACTGACATTCGTCGTCGTCATCGGGAATCGGAGCAACCGTGACGCAAACCACTCCGCCACGCCGACTTTGTCGCTCTGCGCCTGCAATGCATGTGCCGTGCGCGTGACAAACGATTGGCCTGGCCATTCAACTTTCTGAGATGTGAACTCCCTCGCCTGGTATACAGGTGGTCGTGGGTTCGATCCCGACCCTGGCGCCTGCTGCTGTATATTTGGAGTCTGTGTGTGTCTCTCTCTCATCATCATCACGGTGACTAGGAGATGTTAAATCTCTCGCCTTGGTAGGCAGGAGGTCGTGGGTTCGATCCCGACCCTGGTGTCTGTTCTACATTTGGAGTCTACATGTCTCTCTCTCCCCATGGTCACGTGGATTTTTCTCCGGGTCCTCCAGTTGTTTTTTCCTGCACAGTCAGAAACATGCGTTTAGAGAATTTTGCTGCTGTCGATTTCTACATGATAAGCCACTTCGTTGAGCGATCATTTGTGATATACATCTGAGTGGGCCTTTTCTGGGAAAAATTTTAAATTTAGTTTACTGAACAGGGAGCGGAAATCTAACTGGGTGGTTATAAAGCCTGACAATCAGCCTACCAAGCCTCACAAAGACAAATATACCCCGTGTAGCCTACATGGACTGTTGCGGCAAGTGCTGTTAGCGAGATCCTATTAAAGCCGGTACGGCGCCAGAGAGAGGAGGGTGGCCAACAAGCATGCCCGGTCGCCTTTGTCTCCGATATCAGTTACTCATTTAAGGCTGAGTCGACCTAAGGGAAGCCCATAACTGGTTCAGATCGTAACTCGGCATTGATGTCCGCCGTTGGGGAATCAAACGCTGCTCACCGGGTTAGCAGCACGATGCACTAACCACTACGCCACCACTCCCCACACGCGCATTCGAGCACACAGACAAAGACATCAAACACAAAGGTGAAAACACGTGTTTACAACAACGCCGTTCAATCACAGTAAAACTTTATAGCATAAAAGGTGACGGTGCCGAGGCTGCTTTTCATAAGAGCTTGAATGATGATCGCAGAGGATGGGCTGGAATGGTCCGGATATTCATATTTGTCACGGCGGGGCTAAAGAAATCTCAATATCCTTCAGCCATGCAGCCACTCACTCAACCACTCAGCCAATTCAGACACGCTCCCACCCAGCCACTCATCCACTGACACAGGCAGCCAACCGACAACCAACTCAGCAATCCAGCCACTCACCCACCCACCCGGCCAGCTACTCAGCCACACAACAAACCAATCATCTACCCAGTTACCCAGCCACATATCCAGTAACTGATCCGTTAATCCCGGTCATCACTCACCTGTCAAACCACTCTGCCTCCCACCTATTCAGCCTCCCCCCCCCCTGCAACCATCTACCCAGCCACCAATCAATTCATGCACTCCACCACTCATTTACGAAACCCCTCAGCCACCAACCAATCCAGCCACCGGACAGACCATCTACCCACCAGCTAGCTGCCTCCTCAGCCAGCCACTGACCCACCGCACAACCCAGTCTCTTGCGCACACACACACACTCCCAGCCACCCAGCTACCTCGGCAAGTTTCTAGTTTCATTTATTAGGTGTATCCCTGTGAGCCATGCGGCTCTTAAGTCGGGTGCAACCACAACAAACAAAATATGAACAGAGAACATCTTAAAGCGACGAAGCGCAACCGTCACCCAGTCGCTCCCGTACCCCCGAATGAGTGACAACGCGGACACGGGCGCGACACGCCATCTGGGCAGTTGCACCGTCGCCACGAACTCTTCCGCGCAATCATCGCAGCTGATGGCTCCATCTCGCCGGTCATCGCGAGGCAAGTAGATACAAACGCACAACGCGCGCCTCGACTTACTCACCCCCCCCACCGCGCTCCACAGCGGCAGCACCCCCTCTTTGTATGATCCTCTAACCCCTGGCTATGGCGGTGCCTGCCCCCGTGCCTTTCGGGTGCCGCGGTGGCTGCCAGGGCGATGATAAATGGAACAAATCTGCGGCGAGGCGAGATCTCAATTTCTGAACCGGGCTGGGCAAGTGGGGGTGGGGGGGGCCGTCTTGTGACACCTTAAGCAAAGGCGGCACGCCAAAGGAAAATGCCAGCGCGGCTTGGCCCATAATAAATCATCGCCGCGACGTGAACGCGCGCCTGGCGTGAGCTGCGGAAGAAATCGGCCGGGCGTGTGCGAGCGTGCGAGCGAGCGGTGGCGCAGCGGTTAGCGCGCTGCGCAGCTCCTAAGGCGGCGAACATACCCCGAGTTCGATTCCTTCTCGCGGAGCAGTGGCCGAATATTTGATCCGGTTCTAGGGCTCCCTCCACCCAGGTCGACTCGGCCTCGAACGAGTACGATACTTGGTGCTGGGTGTGAACATCAGCACTGGGGAGACAAAGGTGGTCGAGCGTGGTGCTCACCTCCCACTCCCCCAACATTCTTACGTGTGCACGCCTGCGCGCGTGCGTGTGCGTGTGACCGGTATAGTCAGACAGTCTGGAAGAAGGGGAAAATTCAATGAGAGTGTACTGCACCAAGATAAACACCAACACACATACACGTGCCCTGACACAGACGTGGCACACACTGAGATCCCCGCTGCATAGCTGTGGAGATTGTGGGGAATATGGGTTTGTTAGCGAGCACCTATTAAACTACGGTACACTATTCACGTCGCCCGCTGTCGACGGACATTCGACTCGTTGTTGCGATTCAGCTCGGCAATTATCGACGACGCATAGTCCACTCGCGTGTTCTATCTGGTACGCGCACCTAAATCGTGAGTGCGATAATAATTATCTGTGAAGTCGTGGCATTACTGCAAATTGCCTAAGTTGCGTACGCCCTCTAGAACCACGACTTCCCTCTTCGTGTTTCTCGGTGCAATGACGAGCACGCATGCTTATTTGCGAACTCTTCAGCTTTTGTTCCATCGTGTGTGTGTGCGCGCGCATTAATGCCCGTGTCTCCGATACATTTGTCATAGTCGACAATCTGCACTGCTTAAACAATATATATATAGTGGGGGGGGTTTTCCCCTCTAAAGAAAAAACATCTCATAGCGTACGGTCAAACAAAGCGAGTGTTTAGGAAGGACGGTCTAATTTGCGTATGGGTCTCTCCCATTCCACTTTCCTCTGACGGGCAGATCCCTAATTGAGGTCACAACGTGATCGACAAGTCGCGTGCGTCTCCCGCCGGGGAGAAACCAAACCCCAGGCGCAACACGTCGCCTTATTTAACACCGGGCCCCAGTGATGAGGTCTCTGGAGCCCCTTTATGTAACAAACACACAGCCCGCAACCACCCACACAGCCCGCAAACAACGACATATAAATGCGCACGCATGCCCCGCACAGCCGGCAGCGAACGAGGCGATGTATGCGCGGGGCCTTTGAGTGCGAAACACTGCACGTGCACACCCATGCAAAGATCGCCCCCAAACCCACCCCCGTATAGTCTTCTACAACACGCTGCCGAGTGGCAAGCGCTGTTAGCGAGAACCTATCAGCAGGGTTTGGCGGGTGGACAGCACCACACCCGGCCCCTATACGCAACGCAAAAGACAATTGATCCCCCCCCCCCTGCATAGCCCGTAACAGACTGTTGGGGCAAGTGCTGTGAGCAATCACCTATGAAGGCCGCCACGGCACACGAGGGTGTGGGGGTGCAGTACCACGCCAGGCCGCCTTTGTCTCCCCAGTGGCGATGTTTACACACCGCACCAGATACTCATTCGAGGCTGAGTCTACCTAGGGGAGCCCCAGGACCGGTTCAAGTAATCGTCACTGATGTTGGCCGTGAGCGGGTATCGAACTCGGGTGGCCACGTTTGTAGTGCAGTGCGCTAACCACGACACTACCACTCCCAACACACATATACAAAAACAAAGATCTCCCAATAGCCTTAACAGACTGTAGGGGAAAGTGCTGTCAGCAATCACCTAAGAAGGCCGGAACGGCACACGAGGGGTGGGTGGCCAGCACCACGCCCGACCGCCTTTTTCTCCCCAGTGGCGATTTTTTTTCCGTACCAGGTACTCATTTGAGGATGAGTCCACGTAGGGGAGGTCCCAGGACCCGTTCAGATAATCGTCACTGGTGTTGGCCATGAGCCAACACCACGCACGTGCTTGAATCGAACCCGGATCGCCGGGTTCGTAGCGCAGCGCGAACCGCTGCACCACACGCAGAGACACGTGAGCTTTACAAATGCTCAAAATCTACAAACCTGACGTACGCAATGAATTGCACACGCTGATGCGCAACACATGATGCACGCACGCTCAGTGACGCATCATATTCTGACGCACACGCAGTGACACACTGTCATACACCCTGACTCACACACACCACACACACACACGCCTGCCTAAGCCGCAGGTCCCAGAATCAGCCCCCCGAGGGGAGTTAGCATTCGGGAGGGGTTGGGGTGACGAGGGGGGTGTCGGGGGTTACATGTCACCCCCCCCCCCCCACGTAGATCACCCCACGCACATTCCCCCGTCGCTTCGGGGGCCGTGCAGGCAAGACTCCCCCCTGCCCCCCACTCTCCCCCAACCCTCCCCAGCCGGCATCACCAACCCCCCACCGCGTTCGCATGAACAAGGTGGCCGGAGCGCCGCGGGCTCGTTCGTTCCAGCTCCAGACATCGGCGCCTGTCCCATCCCATCCACGTCAAGCCGCGGACAATCTCACCGCACGCGCTCTCACCCGAGCGAGCGACATTCAGCCTCGTGTGGTCTTCAGCCTCCCTGCACCCCCTCCCATCACCCAGCCTCCCTGCACCCCCCTCCCATCAGCCAGCACACCAACCTCCCTGCACCCCCTCCCATCACCCAGCACACCAACCTCCCTGCACCCCCTCCCATCACCCAGCACACCAACCTCCCTGCACCCCCTCCCATCACCCAGCACACCAACCTCCCTGCACCCCCTCCCATCACCCTGCACACCAACCTCCCTGCACCCCCTCCCATCACCCAGCACACCAACCTCCATGCACCCCCTCCCATCACCCAGCACACCGCCTCCCTGCACCCCCCTCCCATCACCCAGCACACCGCCTCCCTGCACCCCCTCCCATCACCCAGCACACCGCCTCCCTGCACCCCCTCCCATCACCCAGCACACCGCCTCCCTGCACCCCCTCCCATCACCCAGCACACCGCCTCCCTGCACCCCCCTCCCATCAACCAGCACACCAACCTCCCTGCACCCCCCTCCCATCACCCAGCACACCGCCTCCCTGCACCCCCTCCCATCACCCAGCACACCGCCTCCCTGCACCCCCTCCCATCACCCAGCACACCAACCTCCCTGCACCCCCCTCCCATCACCCAGCACACCGCCTCCCTGCACCCCCTCCCATCACCCAGCACACCACCTCCCTGCACCCCCTCCCATCACCCAGCACACCAACCTCCCTGCACCCCCCTCCCATCACCCAGCACACCGCCTCCCTGCACCCCCTCCCATCACCCAGCACACCGCCTCCCTGCACCCCCCTCCCATCACCCAGCACACCAACCTCCCTGCACCCCCCTCCCATCACCCAGCACACCGCCTCCCTGCACCCCCTCCCATCACCCAGCACACCGCCTCCCTGCACCCCCTCCCATCACCCAGCACACCGCCTCCCTGCACCCCCCTCCCATCAACCAGCACACCGCCTCCCTGCACCCCCCTCCCATCACCCAGCACACCGCCTCCCTGCACCCCCTCCCATCACCCAGCACACCGCCTCCCTGCACCCCCTCCCATCACCCAGCACACCGCCTCCCTGCACCCCCCTCCCATCAACCAGCACACCAACCTCCCTGCACCCCCCTCCCATCACCCAGCACACCGCCTCCCTGCACCCCCTCCCATCACCCAGCACACCGCCTCCCTGCACCCCCTCCCATCACCCAGCACACCAACCTCCCTGCACCCCCCTCCCATCACCCAGCACACCGCCTCCCTGCACCCCCTCCCATCACCCAGCACACCACCTCCCTGCACCCCCTCCCATCACCCAGCACACCAACCTCCCTGCACCCCCCTCCCATCACCCAGCACACCGCCTCCCTGCACCCCCTCCCATCACCCAGCACACCGCCTCCCTGCACCCCCCTCCCATCACCCAGCACACCAACCTCCCTGCACCCCCCTCCCATCACCCAGCACACCGCCTCCCTGCACCCCCTCCCATCACCCAGCACACCGCCTCGCTGCACCCCCTCCCATCACCCAGCACACCAGACTCCCTGCACCCCCCTCCCATCACCCAGCACACTGCCTCCCTGCACCCCTCCCATCACCCAGCACACCAACCTCCCTGCACCCCCTACCATCACCCAGCACACCGCCTCCCTGCACCCCTTCCCATCACCCAGCACACCAACCTCCCTGCACCCCCTCCCATCACCCAGCACACCAACCTCCCTGCACCCCCCTCCCATCACCCAGCACACCGCCTCCCTGCACCCCCCTCCCATCACCCAGCACACCGCCTCCCTGCACCCCCTCCCATCACCAAGCACACCAACCTCCCTGCACCCCCCTCCCATCACCCAGCACACCGTCTCCCTGCACCCCCTCCCATCACCCAGCACACCAACCTCCCTGCACCCCCCTCCCATCACCCAGCACACCGCCTCCCTGCACCCCCTCCCATCATCCAGCACACCAGACTCCTTGCACCCCCCTCCCATCACCCTGCACACCGTCTCCCTGCACCCCCCTCACATCACCCTGCACACCAACCTCCCTGCACCCCGTCCCATCACCCTGCACACCGCCTCCCTGCACCCCCTCTCATCACCCAGCACACCAGACTCCCTGCACCCCCTCCCATCACCCTGCACACCGACGTCCCTGCACCCCCTCCCATCACCCTGCACACCAACCTCCCTGCACCCCCCTCCCATCACCCTGCAAACCGTCTCCCTGCACCCCCTCCCATCACCCTGCACACCAACCTCCCTGCACCCCCTCCCATCACCCTGCACACCGCCTCCCTGCACCCCCTCCCATCACCCAGCTCAGCGCCTCCCTGCACCCCCCACCCATCACCCATCACACCAGACTCCCTGCACCCCTCCCATCACCCATCACACCAGACTCCCTGCACCCCTCTCATCACCCTGCACACCAGACTCCCTGCACCCCTCCCATCACCCATCACACCAGACTCTCTGCACCCCTCCCATCACCCATCACACCAGACTCCCTGCACCCCCCTCCCATCACCCATCACACAAGACTCCCTGCACCCCCTCCCATCACCCTGCACACCGCCTCCCTGCACCCCCTCCCATCACCCAGCACACCGCCTCCCTGCACCCCCCTCCCATCACCCTGCACAACGCCTCCCTGCACCCCCTCCCATCACCCTGCACACCGCATCCCTGCACCCCCTCCTATCGCCCTGTAACACCAGACTCCCTGCAACCTCCCATCACCCAGCACACCAACCTCCCTGCACCCCCTCCCATCACCCAGCACACCAGACTCCCTGCACCCCCCTCCCATCACCCAGCACACCAGACTCCCTGCACCCCCTCCCATCACCCAGCACACCAGACTCCCTGCACCCCCCTCCCATCACCCTGCACACCGCCTCCCTGCACCCCCCTCCCATCACCCAGCACATCGCCTCCCTGCACCCCCTCCCATCACCCTGCACACCGCCTCCCTGCACCCCCTCCCATCACCCATCACACCAGACTCCCTGCACCCCCTCCCATCACCCTGCACACCGCCTCCCAGCTCCCCATCCCATCACCCTGCACACCAACCTCCCTGCACCCGCTCCCATCACGCAGCACACCGCCTCCCTGCACCCCCTCCCTTCACCCAGCACACCGCCTCCCGGCACCCCCTCCCATCACCCTGCACACCGCCTCTCTGCACCCCCTCCCATCACCCTGCACACCAGACTCCCTGCACCCCCTCTCATCACCCAGCACACCAACCTCCCTGCACCCCCTCCCATCACCCAGCACACCAACCTCCCTGCACCCCCTCCCATCACCCAGCACACCAACCTCCCTGCACCCCCTCCCATCACCCAGCACACCAACCTCCCTGCACCCCCTCCCATCACCCTGCACACCGCCTCCCTGCACCCCCTCTCATCACCCAGCACACCAACCTCCCTGCACCCCCTCTCATCACCCAGCACACCAGACTCCCTGCACCCCCTCCCATCACCCTGCACACCGCCTCCCTGCACCCCCTCTCATCACCCAGCACACCAACCTCCCTGCACCCCCTCTCATCACCCAGCACACCAACCTCCTTGCACCCCCTCTCATCACCCAGCACACCAGACTCCCTGCACCCCCTCCCATCACCCTGCGCACCAACCTCCCTGCACCCCCTCTCATCACCCAGCACACCAACCTCCCTGCACCCCCTCCCATCACCCAGCACACAAACCTCCCTGCACCCCCTCCCATCACCCTGCACACCGCCTCCCTGCACCCCCTCTCATCACCCAGCACACCAACCTCCCTGCACCCCCTCTCATCACCCAGCACACCAGACTCCCTGCACCCCCTCCCATCACCCTGCACACCGCCTCCCTGCACCCCCTCTCATCACCCAGCACACCAACCTCCCTGCTCCCCCTCCCATCACCCAGCACACCAGACTCCCTGCTCCCCCTCCCATCACCCTGCACACCGCCTCCCTGCACCCCCTCTCATCACCCAGCACACCAACCTCCCTGCTCCCCCTCCCATCACCCTGCACACCGCCTCCCTGCTCCCCCTCCCATCACTCAGCACAGCGACTTCCCTGCACCCCCTCCCATCACCCTGCACACCGCCTCCCTGCACCCCTCCCATCACCCTGCACACTGCCTCCCTGCACTGTCGTTGCAGCGCTTGTCGCTTTGAACCCAGCCACCCGAGTTCGATGCCTGGGCGCGGCTAACGTCAGTGGCGCGTGATATCTTGCACCGGTCACGTGCACAAACCTCGCCAAACGTCACTGGCCACCGCCATGCAGCGTGGTCAAACAATCTCCGCGAGCGCAAGGTGCTGCAGAGGGCTTCGTGCAGCAGCGAATCCGATCTAGAGTTGAACAACGTCCCGTGACTTTTGTCATTTGATCGTGAGCGTAAATGGGTGTCCGTCGGTATCCACGACTCGATGCGCCGTGACCACGCGCCCACACCGCACTTGAAGAGAAGCACAGCAATAGGCCACACGACTCAACCTCACACCGCCGGCCCCCTCCCCAACACCCACCCCGCGACCCCACTTCCATCTGGGCCTCCCCCCCCCTTGTTGCTCCTGCCCGATCCGAGGTTTTTTGTTTTGTTTCACGCGGTCGAGGGTTAAGATTGATGACTCGTTAAGCCTGCCCAAGAGCAGAGCTTATGGTGATGGATCAGAAGATTTGCCATTTATTCTGCAATTAGCAGCCCCTGGCAGCTGGAATTCCCCTGAAGGCCCAAACGGGCGCAATCCATCTCGAGGCCGCGAACAAATCCGGCGATTGGTAATTAATTTCATTTCAGGCGAGCGAGGGCGAGAGACAGCGGGAGCGAGGGACGCGCACACGCACAGCTCGCGCACACGCAGGGGTCGCACACACAGCTACAAAGACCGGCGCCGTAATTACGCGGCCCGCATAATAGCAAAGCGAATTAATCAATCCGCAATGTTGACGCTGGGAAAGCCTCAATCAGTCCACGGACTCTTCGTGGGACGGTTGACCAAGACAATGTAGTTGCCTCGCTCACTGCACCTGCTGACGGAAGGTCTATCGAGTCGAGGGCGACTCTGCGGAAGCGACCGACGATGGCATTTGAAGTCCACTCTTCCCCGCCGGCGAGACGTCTTGGAAAGGGCGGAGAACAC
The DNA here is from genome assembly GCF_964198595.1 of Lampetra fluviatilis. NCBI lineage: Eukaryota > Metazoa > Chordata > Hyperoartia > Petromyzontiformes > Petromyzontidae > Lampetra > Lampetra fluviatilis. Next base: position 2,324,132 of record NC_136276.1, on the reverse strand, counting down.
CCCACACTTTACCCCACCACGCACGACTTGCCGATCTACTAAACGGGCGTACCCCGCGTGTCATCCTGCTGGGTGCACAAAGGTCGAGGGGAGGGGGGGTTATTTAATTTACTGAAGAAGATAAAGGTGCAGACCTGCATTCACTTGTACCTCTGTATGCTGAACTTCGATCGCACCGTACGTCGAGGTGCGGTAAGCCAGGGCATTGGGGTCCGGCCTCCACGACCAGGAGCTCTACATCAGTGGTGATTTGAAGCTTTCGTGACTGCAGGAATCCATACTCTTCAGCAGTTTTTACTTGCTGTGGTTGTCCCACCTGATGACGATTGCTTGCGTTGCGATCGAAACGTCGTGATCTATTATTTTTCTACCTACGTGACCTCTCTTAACTTGGGGTGCACGCACCCCATGGGTTGCGAGATGCCCTTTTTTGGGGGGTGCGAGACACTGCCAGATTTATTTTTTTAAGGTAAACGATCGCACCCTGTGTATTTACTAACATTATACATTTTGTTCTGAACGATTGCGAAGCAAAGGGGTGCAAGGCTGCAGTGAAGGTTATAAGAACCACTGCTCTAGAGAAAGAGAGAGCCCTCTGCAGGGTGGTTGGTCTACTCTTCGAAAGCTCGTCAGCTGTCTCGCAAGAGGGATTCGCTCGCCCCGCAATAAAAATGAGTGTAATCCCAGGATCACCAAAACCGCGTGCTACGTTTTTCGGAGGCACGCCGCCGTTTGGAATGTTGGGCGATATTCTCGCCTAATTGGCTCATAGAAATTCCTGACTTTATTATTCATGGATAGTTTTTTTTATTATTATTAATCGGAAGAGCTGCCCGGGAACAAGGCTGACCACAAAGCCCCATTAGGCCACGAGACACGGAATTCATCTTCGCGACCTTTTTTTGTTGTCTATTGGTGAAGACCTTATGGACGACATTTGCCTGAGATATTAAAATAATGACTTTAACAGGCAAGAGTCTGGCTCTCCGATGGGGCTTTTGGGCGTTGCACCGCGCATTCTCCTGTTCCACGTCCAACGTTTCGCCCCAAGTACCGGGAAGCTTCATTCAGGGAACTCGGAATCAGAATCGTTATTTAGACTAGAGGAAGAATCCGATTAGCCATGAAGCTCTTTTGTCCACAGGTGTCCAGTAGGGACGGGACGAGCAAGTTACGACGGCAAACAATACAAAAGAAACACGATACGAGTGCAAAATAGAGAGATGGTAAGCAAGTCACGAAACATTTTTTTTTACAAATAAATTCCAATCGCATAAGTACATAGATTCCTGCCGATATTGCAACACAATGCAAGCATGGTCAAGGCAGCAAAACAACAACAAACACAGTCCCAGACCACACCAAGACAACGCACAGTAGTCCCTCGTTAAAATGCCACATTAAAATTGAACTATGGATACGTGGGGTGAGTTACAAACCACATTGGCAAATGTGGTTTGTATCCAGCACCAATCTCCCTGCTTCAGGTTACTGAGCTGAGACGCGCTCGCAGCACGTGGAGCGAAACGTCGGACATCGGTACCGAGCAACGCGCGGCACAACCCGAAGGAAGAGCCATCGGAGAGATGCACAGCACAAGTGTAACATTAAAAAACCTGCAAAGCAGGAAAGGCATTGGTTCACCACGAAGAGCGTACAATTGGAGCCATCAAGCAATGCTTTCCAGCAGCATTGCTTGAAGCGTTGTTCATAAAGCGTTTAAATCGATGGTTTCCCACTCACGTGGCATGTGTTGCGTGTCACGTGTCTTTTACGTGGATTTCTTACAGCCGCTGCAGGCCGCGACGTTGCACGCACACACACACACACAAACCCCGACGATTCTTGACTCGAACAGCGACGTATTATTAGTCGATATCGTCACGCTATTGGTGGCGGATTCTAAGAGTGGGTGTTGTCAGCAGCGGTACAATTAAGCTGCACGGCTTAGCTTTAATGAGTGTCGCGCACTCTACAGCCACGTGCGTAACAACGGCACAACACTCCTCAGCCGCGAGTCCAATTAGCAGGGCACTCAGTGCTATTCAAATTGTGCCATTGGCGATGTCACGATGTCACGATACAGATGAATTTCTATTCTAA